>NC_133453.1:82061207-82733707 GCF_048565385.1 Saimiri boliviensis
GCCTCAGCTTCCCGAGTAGTAGTGATTACAGGAGCCTGCCATCATGCCTGGCTAATTTTTGTATTTTTAGTGGAAATGGGGTTTCACTATGTTGGCCAAGCTGGTCTCGAACTCCTGACTTTAGGTGATTCACCCACCTCGACTTCCCAAGGTGCTGGAATTACAGGTGTGAACCACTGCACCTGACCCTAAGGGTCAATTCTTAAAAAAAGATTCACTACCATTAAGTGTCAAAAGTGTAACACATTGCATGTTGCACATTTAAATTTTTGATACTGTCAAATTACTACACTATGATTATGTCTTTATTGATCTGTAGTCCTACCGAAGTGTTTAAGTGCTTACTTACCTGCAACTTTGCCAATAGTGGATATCACCAGGCTTCATTATTTTTGTTTATTTGGTGGGCAAAAATTAGTATCTATTTCAATTTTTGCTTTCTTAATTACTAATGAGGGTGAGTTCCTTTAATAAATGTGTTAATAATTTGTATTCCACCTGTAAATTATCCATTTATAGCCTTTGCTATTTAAATATACTTTGCTGAGAAGTATAATTTTAAGCACTGTATTACAGCCATTAGGCAATTGTCTGTCACAAATAATTTATTGCTATCTTTCACTTAGCTCTCACCCGTGTACATTATAGCTTTCATTGAACAGAAGTTTTTCTTGTTTACATTGCTAATACTTTCTGGGCTCTTATGTATTGTTAGGAGAAGCATTCCTAACCTGATTCTATTAAATATTCTATATTTTCTGCTATTCTTTTATAGGTTTTAAATTATTTTTACCTTTCTAACTCCTTAAGCTGCCTGGAAATTAGTATTACATTGTGACAAAAAGCTAAGATTTGATTTTTTTCAAATGGGTTCCAGTCTTATTTGTTGGAAGGCATACTCTTTTCCTGATACATTGAAATAACTTCGTGGAATAATAAATTTCTATATACGCATTGGTATGTTTTTGGTGTCTGTATTCTTTTGACAATATTTGTAGACATTATTTTAATTGTTTTCTACTTGACAATACAGTTCTTTTTTTTTTTTTTTTTTTTTTTTCCTAGAGGAAGAAAGAGAAAGAGGAAGAGGGAGAGAGGATGGGGGTATTGCTTTATTGCCCGGGCTAGAATGCAGTCTAAATATGGGTATGCCTATAATTGTCCTTAATAATGGAGACATAAAAGAAAATGAGGAAAGAGAATAACAAGGAGCCAACAAACATTTTGTTTAAACTTCTAAGTTGATATGATGTGGTACTGATAAGAGTGTATATTTTGTGTATTTAAAGTGGAGAGTTCTATAAATGTTAATTACGTTTACTTGTTCCAGATCTGAGTTCAAGTCCTGGATATCGTTGTTAATTTTCTGTCTCATTGATCTGTCTAATATTAATGTTGAAGTCTCCCACTATTATTGTGTGGGAGTCTAAGTCTCTTTATTAGTCTTGTATGTCTGGGTATTCCTATATTGGGTGCGTATATATTTAGGATCTTTAGCTCTTCTTGTTGTTGCATTGATCCTTTTATCATTATATAATGTCCTTCTTTGCTTCTTTTGATCTTTGTTGCTTTAATGACTATTTTATCAGAGGCAAAAATTGTAACTTCTGCTTTTTATTTATATATTTTAGCTCTCTGTTTGGTTGGTAAATCTTTCTCCATCCCTTGTTTCGAGTCTTTGTGTATCCTCGAATATGAGATGGATCTGGATGCAGCATACTGATGAGTTTTAGTTTTTTATTCAAATTGCCTGTCTGTCTTTGGATTGGGGGATTTAGTCAATTTAAATTTAGAATTAATAATGATATATGTGAGTTTAATACTGCCATTTAATATTAGCTGGCTATTTTGCCCATTAGTTGATGTAAATTCTTCATTATATTGATGCTCTTTTTGGTATTTTTTAGAAAGGCTGATACTGTTTGTTCCTTTCTATGTGTAGTGGTTCTTTCAGAAGCTCTTGTAAAGCAGGCCTGGTGGTGATGAAATCTCTGAGTGCTTGCTTGTTCACGAAAAACTTTATTTTTCCTTCACTTATGAAGCTTAGTTTGGCTGGATGTGAAATTCTTGGTTGAAAGTTCTTTTCTTTAAAGATGTTGAATATTGGTCCCCACTCTCTTCTGGCTTGTAGGGTTTCTGCTGAGAGATCTGCTGTAAGTCTAATAGGCTTCCCTTTGTGGGTAACCTGACCTTTCTCTCTGGCTGCCCTTAGTATTTTCTCCTTCATTTCAACCCTGGTGAATCTGACGATTATGTGCCTTGGAGTTGCTCTTCTTGAGGAATATCTTTGTGGTGTTCTCTGTATTACCTGGAGTTGTATATTATCCTGCCTTACTAGGTTGGGAAATTTTTCCTGAATAATATCCTGAAGCATATTTTCCAGCTTGGATTCATTCTCTTCGTCACATTCAGGTACACCTATCAAGCGTAGATTAGGTCTTTTCACATAGTACCATATTTATTGGAGACTTTGCTTGTTCCTTTTTATCCTTTTTTCTCTAATTTTGTCTTCTAGTTTTATTTCATTGAGTTGGTCTTCGACCTCTGATGTCCTTTCTTCTGCTTGATCAATTTGGCTGTTAAAACTCGTGCATACTTCACGTAGTTCTCGTATTGTGTTTTTCAGCTCCATCAATTCACTTATATTCCTCTCTAAATTGTGTATTCTTGTTAACATTTCGTCAAACCTTTTTTCAAAATGCTTAGTTTCTTTAGATTGGGTTTGAACAAGTTCTTTTAATTCACAGAAGTTTCTTATTATCCACATGTTGAAGCCTGCTTCTATAATTGGAACACACTCGTTCTCCATCAGGCCTTGTTTTGTTGCTGATGAGGAACTGGGATCCCCTGCTAAGGGAGAGGCATTCTGATCTTGGGTATTCTCAGCCTTTTTTGACTGTTTTCTTCCCTTCGTTGTAGATTTATCCATCTGTGGTCTTTATAATTACCGTCTTTGTAATTGTGTTTCCGAGTGGACGTCCAACTTATTGATTCTCAGTGCGGAAATCTGAGCAACCCACTGTGCGGACTAAATCAGCCGCGTTAAGATTGATGGTGCTTTTCTGACTCTGCATCAAGAACCGACGCTCCGAGGCGCCAGCAAAACCGCCTCGCCGGTCACAAGAGTCGCGCTGGCGACCCGTGGGGCTCCTCCTCTGGGAATCTCCTGGTGCGTGAGCAACAAGAATTCATGTGAAGGTGTGGCGTCCTCTCGTTCTTTGTGCTTTCACTGGGAGCTACAATCCCGAGCTGCTAGTGATCAGCCATCTTGGATCAGTTTGTTTAATTCTTTGACAATACAGTTCTAACCCATATAATATTAAAGATAGTTTTCCCAATGCCCATCCTTACCTCCAATTCTTGCCTTTTTTATTTTCAGATTTTTCTTGGCTAGTCTTGTGCACTTTCTCTTTCAGCTAAGTGTAAGAATATATGTCAAATTTTATAAACAAACAGGCAAGCAAACAAAACTTCCATAGAGGTTTTGTTTTACTTGCAGTAAACTGACTATTTTAGAACATTTGGGGATAATAAACATCTTTACAAAAAGGGCTCTTCTCATATGAGAACATAGCATAACTTTTCCTTAGTCTAAACTCTAGATTTTTTTTTTTTTTTTTTTTTTTTTTTTTTACACAGAGTCTCACTGTCGCCCAGGCTGGAGTGCAGTGGTGCAATCTTGATTGACTGCAACCTCTGCCCTCCAGGTTCAAACTATTCTTCTGCCTCAGCCTCCCAAGTAGCAGGGACTACAGGTGTGTGCCACCACGCCCAACTAATTTTTGTGTTTTTGGTAAAGACAGGGTTTCATCATGTTAGCCAGGCTGGTCTTCAATTCCTGACCTCAGGTGATCCATCTGGCTCTGCCTCCCAAAGTGCTGGGATTACAGGCGTGAGCCACCACACCCGGCCTTAGAATTTTCTTCATAACATCTTAAGAATGCTTACTAAGTTCATTTCAGTTTATGACTTTTTGGCTATTTTGATGTGTCTTTCTCCCATTCTTATAAGTTCTTTTGTAATAAAATAATATTATAATATAACATATTAACAAATATATAACATAATAATTGCTACTATGTAAGAAACTCATTTCTTTATATTTGTATATTGTCTTTTGAAGGCTATAGTTCAGAAAAATTCTTACCAGGTTTCTGTTCTTTATGAATCGTCCTGGATAGTCTAGTTATGAAGCCATATAATCAACAAACTTGACAGTTCTGTTCTTTTTTTTAATAAATTCTTTACTTTTTATTTGTGATGTACTGTCAAACTGTGAAGAGTGATGATGGTTATAGTCATCGTGGTCTTCCTTCTTAAGACAATAAAAACATTTACTTTTCTTTCCCTCTTTTTTTTTTTTTTTGAGACGGATGGAGTTTTGCTCTTATTGCCCAGGTTGTAGTGTAGTGGCATGATTGCTGCTCACTGCGACCTCCGCCTTCTAGTTTCAAGCAATTCTCTTGCCTCAGCCTCTCAAGTAGCTGGGATTACAGGCACCTGCCACCACACCTGGCTAAGTTTTGTATTTTTAGTACAGACAGGGTTTCACCATGTTGGCCAGGCTGGTCTCAAACTCCTGACCTCGTGATCTGCCCGCCTTGGCCTCCCAGAGTGCTGGGATTACAGGTGTGAGCAACCGGGACTGGCCTACATTTTAATATTAAGGTTAATGTTTGATGGGTATTTCTGGTAGATACTCTTCATTATGTTAAGGTATTTTTCCTTCTATCCCTGGCTTACTTGGAATTTTTAAAAGCAAAAATGAATCTTAATAGCTTTGACATCTATTACATTGAATTTAATTTCTTTTTAATACAGAATTTAGTGATTTCTATTAATATTTTATATCCTTTTTGAGCTGTTCTTGTATCCTGTCCAATTTGGTTGAGACACATTATTTTAACACACTGATCGATTCAATTTGATATTTTAATTAAGATGTTTGTATCCACATATAAGTGAGATTGGCTGAGTTCCTTCTTTCCCTCTCTCTCATTCCCTCTCTCTCTTTTTTCCTTTTTATCTTCTGTTACCAGTTTAGGATCAGGTTAATTTTATAGACAACTGGTTTTATGGTCTGGAAAGATTAATGTAAGAATTATCTGTATGTAGAAAATTTGGCATAACAATGGTAAAATAATCTGGGAGATATATATATATATATATATATATATATATATATATATATATATATATATTTAAGATGGAGTCTCATCCTGTTGCTTAGGCTGTGGTGCAGTGATGTGATCTCAGCTCACTGCAACCTCCACCTCCTGGGTTCCAGCGATTCTCCTGCCTCAGCTTCCTGAGTAGCTGGAACTACAGGTGTGTGCCACCATGCCTGGCTAATTTTTGGTTTTTTTTTTTTTTTTTTTTTTTTTTTGAGAAGGAGTTTCACTCTCGTTACCCAGGCTGGAGTGCAATGGTGCGATCTCGGCTCACCGCAACCTCCGCCTCCTGGGCTCAGGCAATTCTCCTGCCTCAGCCTCCTAAGTAGCTGGGATTACAGGCACGTGCCACCATGCCCAGCTAATTTTTTGTATTTTTAGTAGAGACGGGGTTTCACTATGTTGACCAGGATGGTCTCAATCTCTTGACCTCGTGATCCACCCGCCTCGGCCTCCCAAAGTGCTGGGATTACAGGCTGAGCCACCGCGCCCGGCCATTTTTGGTATTTTTAGTAGAGATGGGGATTTCACCATGTTAGCCAGGATAGTCTTGAACTCCCGATCTCATGATCCACCCACCTCAGTCTCCCAAAGTGCTGGTATTACAGGCGTGAGCCACCTCGACCGGCCTATATTTTTTTAAAGGATAGATCTTTGACTACTTTTTCAATATCTTCTACAATTTTGGATATACTCAAGATGTCCGTCTCATGATACACATACACACACACTCCTATTTATAAATATTTTATTTTCTTGCCTAAGGCCATGCTCTTTGACTCAAATAGATTTTGAATGAACTTATTTCAACAAATCATTCCTATATTCAAGTTGAAACAGCCCTCTTCACCGACACGAATTTCTATTGGGTGTGACTAATATAATTCATTTATTTCATGGTTGTTATGGCAGCAAGATAAAAATACATATACATCAGGTTAAAAATAAAACTGAATGAAAATTATCTATCTCTCTATATATAACTTGATCTTGACATTTATTCTTGATTGGACATATTCTTATTTTATTAACTAAGTAACTTTAAAAGAAAAATAGCTACTTATTTTTTAAAGATAATAGTCCTCAAAGAAGGAAAATACTCCTGGTAATAAGTGGTCAACCAATCATCTATTTCTCTTAAAGCCTCAATCTTTCTTGGAAAGGCATCTTCATATTGTAGGACAATTCCCTTAGCACAGAAAAGCTGTTCATTCTAATTGAGTTAAACTGTCTCTCCCTTTGTCTTAATAGGTTAATGAACAAAATATTGTTTTGAATGAATTTTAGACAAATCCAGAATTAGGGGTACTTTATTGGTTATCTTGGTTACTTTGTGTTTCATTTTAAAGAGATTTTGTACTGTTAGGGTCTTATCTCTCTAAAAAGGAGATATCTGTAGAAATTGAGGAACTCATGAGAGGGCTGACACTTCTTTTTAATAGAGGGATTCAATAGTCTACTGTTCTTCACACTCTGTGAAGAGTCTTTTCTGTCTTCTATAGGCCTGTGTTTTATTCAGTTTTATTGTTTAATCTGATTAAATCATGTGGTATGACTAGGAACACAATTTAAAGCAAAGGAATTACAACTGCTGTGGTTGATGTCAGGGCTGAAAATCTCAGAACCCCCCTCTCATGTCTTTTTTTCCCCTCTTTTTCCCTTCTTTCCCAGGTCATTCAAAGGATCTCCTTACATTTTCATGAGTACAATTTAAAAATCATTGCATAGACTACCTCTTAAGACTCAAACAACCTTGATACATTCACAGAGCATTTTGTATAGATATATGGACAAGTCCACGGGAGAAGCTGCCTTTTAAAACCTGTGCACATACCGACTGCCTCCAAGTGGCCCCAATACTACTGTGTACCTTCAACCTGGACCCTCTTAGAGAGCTGTCTCTGCCATATGCCCAACATGCTCAAAGTACTCTCCCTAAATCTGAAAGAGATAAAGAAGCAAATGGAATTTTAAAAATGCAGTTAATGATGTTTCTACGTGATAAGTGCACCAAATGAATGTGTCTTTTACATTTAAAAGAATGTTGAAATTATCTTACTGAGTTATTTCATGAAAGACTGATCTAGATAATCTATTTAAAGCCCTAATTGAATTTATTGGCTTAATCCCTTGAATGATATTGCAATCTACCCATAGCTTCATGATTTGATTGAGTTAAACTTGAATCAGTCAGAAAATTGTTTCCTTGCACTTGTATTAAAAACGGAATAGATTTGATATACTGTTATGATTTATATTAGTTTTAAAGTTTTTCTTTGTGCTCTTTTAAATATGCATGTCAAAACTTTAAGCTAATATTTGGTTTATATCACATTAGGATTTCTAATATAGGGTCATTATGACCTTTGTTTCTATTATTTCTCTTTCCCTAGCTGCCTATGTTTCAGGGCCAGTCCTAGTTCCAGATTTTTAGTTTATCATTTTCTGAAGAAGGCTATTACTCTCTGGGGAGTAGTGTTCATAATCCCAGTGACCCACACGGAATGTTTGGGGAAGCTGAGGACATCTGTCTACCCAGCTCTGTCACTCAGATAAAGTGGTACATAGGACAGAACAGTTTTCACAGTTAGTGGATCCTTATCTATAAGAGTAACCTTACTAAATTAAATTTACCTTATATAAATTCAAAGGCACAAGATTCAAATATTGTCTATGTGACTTTAACCATCTCCTACATCAGTTGAGAGAGCCAAATAAAAACTTCCCATCCAAATAAAGGCAAAAGGCCAAAATAAAACAAATTAGCAAAGCAAACCAAACCAAAACAAAATCCTCCGATGTTCCAGGAAGCCAAATAAAATCTTCTTGTGCAAATAAAGGCAAACAGCAAAAATAAAACAAACAAAAAACTCAAAAACTATCTTAAGATCAGAAAGGCATAGAAGAAATCTCATTTTTTAAGCAACCAGTTACTCTTCTTCCATTTCTAACAATGATGCAGAAATTTCAGACATTGGCTCTGATGATGGTTTTCAAATATATCTTGATAGTTGATGGTAAGGAATTCACATGCAGCCTTAAGACTTCTCCAGGGTGGGCAAGAGCATCCTTGCTGCATGTGGAGTCATTTGGTAATGAATAGGGCTATTCATATGGAATTAATGTCATTTCCTTTTACACTTTTCCTTTTGAATTCTTGTTACTTAAAACAAAATTCAATAGATATAGCTTACTTTATACCATGTGCCATGCATGAACAATTCTGTCTCTTTTTTCCTGCAAATATTTGTTTTAGATAAATGAACACTGAGGTTTAGAGAGTATATTCATCAGTTCAAGCCACCTAACCAGTACCACAGCATAACAAATACCATACACTGGGTGGCTTTAAACAATAGAAATTTATTTTCTCACAGTTCTAGATGCTGAAATCCAAGATTGAGGTACCAGCAGATTCAATTCCTGGTGAGGGCTCTCTTCCTGGCTTGCAGAAGGCTGCCTTCTTGCTGTGTCCTCACATGGTGGAGAGAGAGCCCTCTGCCACCTTTTCTTATGAGGGCACTAATCCTATAAGGTCTGAGACTTATCCTCATGACTTCATTTGACCTTAAATAATTAATTAACCTCCTTATAGGTCCTATGTCTAATATAGTCACATGGAATCTTAGTGCTTTAATGTATGAATTTTGGGGGACCCAACTCAGTTCATAGCCTTTAAAGCATCAGAGCTAGGATTTGAATCTAAGTAGTGTGACACTGGAACCCTGTTGTCAACCCTCTTACAGCTGCCTGAGAGTTTCATGAATGATTGTAAGGTTAGCTCAGTTTGTCTTGCAAACCTTTCCACCTTTCTTTCAGTGTTCCATACTTTAGGCATATTCCTCTCACTTGACTCTACCAAATCTCCATGTTATAGGCCCTCAGTGTTCATCTCATTTGTACTAAAGATTAATTCCTTCCAAGGATATTTCCTTATTTATGAACAAAATGTCCCAAATAAGAAGCATGCCCCACATAACAAACATTAGCTTTTAGAAAACACGGCAGACAATCCCAGCCCTTTGGGAGGCCAAGGCGGGCGGATCACAAGGTCAAGAGATCAAGACCATCCTGGCCAACATGGTGAAACCCCATCTCTATTAAAAAAATACAAAAATTAGCTGGGCATAGTGGCATGCGCCTGTAGTCCCCGCTAGTTGGGAGGCTGAGGCAGGAGCACTGCTTGAACCTGGGAAGCAGAGGTTGCAGTGAGCCACTGCACTCCAGCCTGGCACCTGGTGCCTGGCGACAGAACAAGACTCTGTCTCAAAAAAAAAAAAAAAAAAAAAAAGATAAAAGAAAACACAGTAGACATATTTTTAAGAGACTTTCTTCTCATTTTTCAGATCACCCCTTAGTGAAAATTGTAGGACTTTGGAATATGAGCTTGTAGTACATACATTTCCTACTGATTTATTTTTTTCCTTAATAGTATCACAGAACACTATTGTTTAATTCATTTTGTTTAATATTTACTGCTTCTACCTTTTTCTTTTTATTAACACACATTTATTGAACAATTTTTATATGTAGAATATAAAGTATACATTTAAAGATAAAATATGTCCCTTGCTTTCAAGGAAATTGGACATTAGCAGAGAAACAGACTTGTATACAATTAACTATTGCCTTAACTAAAATATATTAAGTGTCAAAAGAAGGATCTAAAAAAATGATATGACATTTCAGAGAATGAATCAGATAAGAATATAAAATGATTTATATTTTATTTTACTTTGTGAACAGTGAGATACTCCTGAAACCTTTTGAGTACCTAAATAGCTTAATCTGATTGATTTTCAGAATCACCTCTCTAAAATAAAAAGGAGACTGAAGGGGAATAATAATTTTCCTAAGGTGAATCCTAAAAGAAAAGAGATGTTGTAAACAGTAGAACACCTTTGTAAGTCAAGGATTTGATGTTTGGAAGTCACATTCCCCTTAAAAGATTACTGTTTATCCACCCTTTCTCACGAGGCACACTGTTGATCAGGATATTATTAAAAATATTTACTGACTGGCATGACACAGGCGCTGACAGAACAGGGAACTGATCAATAAAAATAGACAAGGTTATACATTTGTAATTAACAGGTGTGACCATATTGATATGGAATGGCTGGATGTCAGAGCTGTTTTTTGGCCCTTATTTTGCATCCAGGGATCCTATGATTTGAAAAATTTTAATTGTTAAACACATTTCATTAATTAATTCACATCAAAAATAAGTAAATTATTTTCCAGTTTCTTAATTGAATGATGATCTATGAGTTACATCAGCTTAAGATTAGTATAACAATGAATTGGTACAATTTTAGTAGATTTATAAAAATGGGGGAGTCAGTTGGCTTAAGTGGGTGACCTTATATTAAGCAAATGTATAATTTCATTTGGCATATTAAAATATTAAGAATATTAAAAATGTTTACATAACTTTATAATACCTAGGAAATTGTGGACAGCTGTCCTCCATTAATAATGTTGATTTAAGTTACATGCCTCATAGCCTGGAAAAGCTATTAAAATCAATTTCTGTCTCTCTCTTCCTAATACACACACACACACACACACACACACACCCCACATATACATGTACACATAGCTGTACATATCTACAAATATAGATTTTACATTAATGTCTTTGTAATTGATATGTTCTTTAGTTTCCAAGGTATTTACCACTCCCTTTTGCCTTGAACATTTATGTCACCCACCTGGTTTCTGAGAACATACGTGTTTTTATTCCCGATTTAGATATGTTTTTGGTGATAACATTTTGCCTATGTCAAAATTCAATTTCAGTGTAATGAATCATGCTGTGATAGAATTTTTAAAATCTATACATGGCTTCAACTTTTTAAGCACTATTAATTCAGATTTTACTATTTATATTTGGCAATTTCTGCTTGAGTTGAATTCACCTTCACTTCCAGTACACACACATTCCATTTTAGTTCAAAGATTTTCTAACTCTTTTAAATTGTAGTATTGACCTTCAGAGATTCTAAAAAGCACATTTGACTTTTTGTGCCGTGTAAAACTTCTCTTTTTAACTTTTGTTTCGATTCTTCCTTTGACTTGCCTCTCCTACCCCTCCATGAAACCAGTTCTCTCAAAACTACCTGCCCCCAACCTCTGCCAAAGAGGAAAAAAAAAAGCATCTCTGATCTTGAGTACTTAGTGATGGTGCCCTTGACCCATATGCACATGCAGGGACCAACAGGCAACATTCTTGTGCCACCTTGGTTTGCCTGTTACCTTTCTGCCAACTCCTTTCCTCCCCAGGACAACTTGCTGATGCTGCCACCAAGTCTCGTCTAAGAAATGGCAACATTGTGCCCTAAATGTGCTGGCTCTCCCTTCCCATTGTACCTTGTAAAGATCATGGGTAATTTTAGTAAGGACAAAGTAGTAAAAGGGCAACCAGAATAATGTTGAATGCTTACAAGCCCAGTGGCAGATATAATGTCTTTTTGATGAACATTAATGATCTAGGGTATACTTCAGGGAAAGCACGTTACAAGGACTTCGAGAGAGAACATTATGACCAGCACCTGTAATTCTTGCTTATATTCACAAGAACTGAATGTCCTTGTGTGCTGCCCTTTGCATTGCACTGTTAATGTTAAGTAAGAAAATGAATGGGAAACAAACGGTAGGATTTGGGAATGTTTTTCTTTCTTTTTTTAAGAAAAAAAATGGCAGATGGTGGTGTGAATACACTTGCCACAGAACATAAAAGCATAAGAGTTCTGGCTGTTTGAGGGGGAAAAAAAGTTGATTTTTCTTTCAACTGTAAAATTTAGCCACGTTCTCCCAGGAGCTTAAAGAGAAAAAAGCTTTGAGAAATGGGAGTGAACTGCAAGAGATGGTTTGTGTAACAAGTTCCTCAAACCACAGAGGTCACATGGGCTCTTTCTGCTTTGCTACTTTTGATTACTTGTCAGAGTTGTACTTTTAGCTTCCCCCACCTGCAAGGCCACTCAACCATGTGCTAGCTGGAGTGATCTTTATTCACAATGTCTTTACAAAGGCTCCTGCAACACAGCAGCAATGGCAATTTGGCGGACTTCTGCGCTGGGCCAGCGTATAGTTCTTACTCCACACTCACAGGCAGCCTTACAATGGACGATAATAGAAGGATTCAAATGCTGGCAGACACAGTGGCTACTCTGCCTCGGGGAAGAAAGCAGGTATGGTTGCTGTTTTGTACCCTTTGGAGTGTTCATGTTCTCTTGAGAGTAGAATGATATGTTTGTCTGACTTCATGCTAATAGTGATATTTTAGAGGCTTTGGAATTAGTGGCAGATTATGTGGGTGGAGGAGATGAGATGCTCACAGAGCTAGGTGAAGCAGTCTGAAGACTTGAGACCACGATCAAACTTTTTTTCAAGGCAAAAATTATGACTTTTTTTCTCATTTGAAGAAGTGCTCAGATAAAATAAAAATCATTAAGCATAACAAACTTGAAGATGGTTTATATACATGCAACCAGTATGAGAATTAATGATCTTTTCCCATTGTGTCTCCACTGATTCTTTCCCTTCTATCCTCACCCAAAGTCCTTGATGGTCATTTCAGTTCATAAGCAAATAAGAAATACATTTTTGAGAACAAATTTTGTTGACTAAGTTAATTATTTTCAGCTCTAGGGCTCTGGGACATGCCTCATGCTATTGGAAAGTAAGATTTTTGTTTTTGTTTTTGAATAGTTGATTGCCAGATTGAATATCAGCTTACCACTTAGTGGCTACGGGATCTTGAACAAGCCTCTTGCCTCTCTAAGCTTCAGTTTCTTTTTTTCTATAATGGAGATAATAACAGAACTACCCTTACTGGATTCTTATGTTGCTTAAATAAGGAACTGTGCAGTGCTTCACACAGTGACTGACATTCAGTGTGTGCTTATTAAATGCTAGATTATGCTATTTTAGTATTTTTATTGCAAAGTTTGTCTCTAGGGATGAAAACTCATTTGGAAAAATCTATGTCTAACTGAATTTATTTTGATTTTTTGTTCTTCAATTTCTAACATGTGAAAAAATTTTTTTAACCATAATACCTCTTCAGGATTTTCTTATACAACTTGCTGTAAATCCCCAGGTACATATTTGAATTTCAATATAGCATTTGTACAGAAAATATTTAGAATTGCCATAGAGCAAGAATTTTTGCGCTTAAGTCTTGCATGTACATCATGTGCTTCTCTTAAGCCTTCTAAATTCAGGATTAGAGAGGTATGGCATAGTGGGAGAGGCATGGTCTTTTTTCAGTGATGTATATAGCTGATTCCTTGGTATTTTTCACAGTGAAGATAAGGGCATCATTTTCCATGATTTGGACTATTGATTGTTCTCAATCTGAAAGTTTGTTTTTATTTTACAAACTTTAATGAAATGATGAACGTTTTATCAGTCTACAACCCATCTGAAAATAAAGCAACATGAGAAATGCCGACACCTTTATTCATTTTTCAGATATAAAGCAGTCAGATTTTCTTTATATTTGCCATGAAGCTATCACACTAACTATGGTTCACTTGATTAGGCTATGATTTTATTTATTTATTTATGTTTTCTAGAGAGAGTGGGTACTTTTTGAATCAGGGTGGGAACCTTCCATGCTCTATGTCCTCCATACCTGCAACCTCACTCATTTGATCTACTCTCGTCTAGCCCATGCATTTCAATGCAACAGATGGTTTCTGAGCACCTACAAGGAGACAGACATCATGCTAAGTGTAGGTGGGGTAAAAAGACAAGAAGGGAATGTTTCCTGCCCATATACTGTTTGCAATTCAGTAAGCAGAAAGAATGGATGTCACGCAAAGTAAAACGATATGCATACTCTCATCCAAGTGAAACATCTTTAAATACAGCCTTGGAGATAGATATTCCAGATATTGAAGGGCATTCCAGAGCAAGGGAGAAATTGAAGCTGAGGCACAGATCTTAGTGCCTGGAGGACTTTTTTTGTGTAACAGCACAATATTAAGTGTGTCAGGAGAACCTGGTTAGTGTATAGGAGGTAAGAGGAGACCTCAGAGCTGGGCTGCTTTACAGAACAGTTGAACAACTTCCCCTGAAAAAGCCGGCACAGAGGGCCTCTGAACATGTTTGAGAAGTAGAGGATTTCAGGAACCTTGTTCTAGAAATGTGGTGGATTAGTGAGTAGAGACTAATAGTAAGGGGGGAACTTTTGCAGTAGTTGGAGAAAAAGGAAACGGGAACAGAAAGGAGACTGAAAGACTTCAATATGAAAGGGACTAAGATGGAGGAGTCACATCTAGTTTTAAGCCAGGGTGAAGATAGCATGAACTGAAAAAAGGCAATCAGTAGGGGAGGCTGATTATCAGAGGAAGATGGAGAGGGATTTTGGCATATGAAATGCACATGTGTGTATGTGCATATGTATATATGCACACAGGCACACACAGATCCCCAAACAAATTAATTTATGCAGATGCTCTCATCTTTTCTACGTCTTCTTATTCCCCTTCTCTCAAATTCTTTCACGTGGTAGACTCCTCCTATTCAAATGGCTTTTTCTTAGTGTTGTGAGAATTGCTTTAAAAAATAGCAAAACAAAACTTCTTGTACATGATAGTTCTGATTCCGTACAATTATCATCAATGAGACTTGATGCAAGTTTATCCCAACATTTCACAATCTTCCAAATGGATGTTCATTTCCTTTAACTGGTTTTTAGAGAATAATCACCCATTTGGCACAGACTAAATTGCAGGCAACAAGATCCTTGTGAGGCAATCACATGAGCAGGTGTTTCTGTGCCTACTGTTATTTTCAACACTTTCAGGGCTGACGTCAACAGCTCATACTTCTTGTTATTGTTGGCTTTGGTTTCTGCAAAGCTATATCTGGTTAGCTTTAGTTTCAAATTAGTCTTCAGAATCAATTGGGTGTTTACACTCAGAATTGTTTAAGAATAGATTTCTCTGTGTGCATATTATCTCAATACCTGTAGTTGTAGGAAGTGTCAGACACCCCAGTGTGGCTTCTACTTGGGAACATAGTTTTAGGGCAAAAAAAAAAAAAAATCTCTGCAATGGGAAGCTCTGTAGGAAGGAGACAGGAGGAATTAAGGACAGTCTCTATCAATGATGTCAAAGGAGTAGTGATTGTGTCTTACCACCCACTCTCATAACAGTAGTATGTTGCTTTTGGAAAGCAGTTTTTACAGAATGCTATAGTGAGAACCAGGGACTGAACAAACAAATCCACAAACTTTTGTGGTACCACAGACTGACTCTCTTTTCCTAAATTTCTTTCAGTTATCTCATTATTACTAAATAGGCAACTTCTGAAAGGCTGATTTCATCTACAAGTTCAGTTAGGGAGTGTGTGCTCTATTCTGGGATGTGTACACTGCTGGGCTGGGTTCCACACTACAGCGGCTTTCAGTGTGTCTGGCAGTACCCCCATCAGGTGCTGTAACTCCAGCTGTCCTAAACTGCACCAAAGGATTTTAATCACCTCCTGACAATTTTAGGTAGAAAATTTTGCTAATTTCACAACAAAAGACTTTATTCTTCAATCCATATTGTGGCATGCTTGGTCAATATTGAACAATGTTTCTCGAAGAGGTCTGTGAGCCCACAATCAGACCTTCCTTGGAAATGGCAGTATTGTATTTAGGTTTCTCCAGGCACTTAATGTTAGGAAATTCAGTTCGGCTCCTTTATTTTGTTGCATCTTTGAAGAGTCTGCGGAGCCTTAATATTCTAATGCTCCTTACTTAAAAGGGGGTGGGGGTTGCATGAAAGAATTGGGGAGTGAGGAAGGTGACTGGAAAGGGAGAAGAACAATAATTTTGGGATCTTTGAAACAAGCAGCAATGACAGAAAAAAACTTCACTCCTGAATCAGTATCCTCTCCCCAGCACCCTCCCAACACTTTCAGGAAATGGGAATATAGAGGGGGCCAGCTGGAAGTAACCCCTGTAACTTAGCCCCAGAAGTGGCGACAGTGTTGAACTTTGAGCTTCTCTACCGAGGGCTGGCTATCTGGCTGAGCTGCTGACTACTATCTTTCAAAAATTGACAGCTGAAGTATTTGGTCTTGGTTACTCACTGAAGAGGAATGTGTGGAATCACTGCAGAGTAGAAAAAATTACATTTTGAATATTAATGCCTGAACTTTTAAGTCATCTGACTAAAAACAGAAGAGTGATTGTAAGCCCAACCCTAGGTATCAATGTATTATGGTTAGCAAGGAGTTAAGAAGCTTTGTCTATTCAGCAGTCATAATTGAATGTGTAGTTTGCAAGCCTGCCAAATTGCTAAACCTAGATTTCTCATATTAGATAATGTGTAATAAAAGACAGCTGTTGCCAGCATATGCTGTGAATTGCACACCAGTTCCTCATTCATGATTTTTGATGCCATCAGTACAACCCTTAGAAAAGGTTCTGGCTGGGAGGGTTGACTGGGGAACACAGACCTCACTGGTCAGATTTTTGAATAGGCTGCTCACCCTAGGGAAAGGTTGCAGGAAAGGCTTTCTTTCCCAAAGTGCAAAACCCTTGATAAGACCTTAGACACACTTCATTTCACTTTAGGCAGGTAGTTTGGCGTGTGAGCTAGGTTGGACCCTGGGAACATTCCTTTCCACATCACCTGAGTCTGAGAGCCCAGATCAAAAACAAGTAAGCTTTGTGTCAAGATGTGGCACGTGTCAGAGAATTTGATAGTGCTTAATTTATTTAATTTTTTTTGTTTGTTTGTTTAAGTATTAGATGCTTGAAACAGCCTTGCAGCCAATACAGAATGGAAACTAATTTGTAATTTGACTTAATCTGACTTTTGGTGTGGCTGATAACCCAAATCAGCCAGTCCACAGGAACTGAACATCTATTATGCTTCTCATGTTGTGCTAGACAAATATTTTCATCTGTAACTAGTCAATTAGCTAGATAGAAAGGTTAGAAGTAGAGTGGTGGGGAAATCTCTGTAGAGGTTTCAGGTCTGTTCTGTGGATTAAAAGATTTTACGTTTGAATCTACCCAGAATGACTTTTGATTCAAAAGACAGATTTGATGAAATCTTGAAGTTCCTAGTAGATGTATTGATTTCTGGCATAGTAAAAGGGCATTTAAAATGGACAAGGCTCAAAATTTTACTAATAATTTAGTAATTCTTGTCACCATTCATCCACTTAGCAGCCACGTACTAAGGTACTACTTCCTTTGTTTTCTATTAGTACTTTTTCTACACTTTGTTTTGGATTTTTTTTTTTTTTGCTCTTGTCTGTTTTCTTTCGTTTTAGATCTTTTTGAATTTTAAAATTTATATTTATTTATTTAGTTGATAAATAATAATCATACATATTCATAGTATACATAGCAATGTTTTGATACACAGAATGTCTGGTGATCAGATCGTAGTAATTAGCATGTCCATCATCTCACACATTGATCATTTCTTTGTTTTGGGACTGTTCAATATCCTCCTTCTGACTATTTGAAACTAGTACGTAATATATTATTGTTAACTGTAGTTATCCTACAGTATGGAGCACTAGAACTTATTCTTGCTATCTAGCTATAATTTTGTATCCTTTAACAAATGTGTCCCTATCCATTTCTTCCCCCTACCCTTCCCAGCCTCTAGTATCCTCTGTTCTACTTTTTACTTGTATGAGATCAACTTTTTTTAGCTTCCACATATGAGTGAGAACATGTGGTGTTTAACTTTCTATTCCTGGCTTATCTCACTTAACATAATGTCTTCCAGTTCAATCCATGTTGCTGTGAATGACAGGATTTCATTCTTTTTTATGGCTGAATTGTATTCCACGGTGTATATATACCACATTTTCTTTATCCATTCATCTGTTGTTGGACACCTAGGTTGATGCCATATCTTGGCTATTGTGAATAGTGCTGCAATAAACATGGGAGTGCAGATGTCTCTTCGATATAATGATTTCCTTTCCTTTGGATGAATCCCAGTAGTGGGATTGCAGGATCATATGGTAGTTCTATTTGTAGTTGTTTGAGGGACCTCCATACTGTTCTCCATAGTGGCTGTACTAATTTACATTCCCACTAACAGTGTATAAGAATTCCCTTTTCTCCTTATCCTCACCAGCATTTGTTGTTTATTGGCTTTTTGATAATAGCTATCCTGACTGGGGTGAGAATATACCTCATTGTGGTTTTAATTTCCATTTCCCTGATGAAGAGTGATATTGAACATTTTTTCATATATTTGTTAGCCATTTGTATGTCTTCTTTTTCTTTCTTTCTTTCTTTCTTTTCTTTTTTTTTTTTTTTTGAGATGGCGTCTCGCTGTCACCAGGCTGGTGTGCAATGGCACTATCTTGGCTTACTGCAACCTCTGCCTCCTGGGTTGAAGCGATTCTTTTGACTTAGCTTCTCGAGTATCTGGGATTATAGCACTGGCCATCATGTCTGACTAATTTTTGTATTTTTATAGAGACAGGGTTTTAGCATGTTGGCAAGGCTGGTCTTGAACTTCTGACCTCAGTGATCTGCCCATCTAGGCCTCCTGAAGTGCTAGGATTACAGATGTGAGCCACTACACCTGGCTTTGTATGTCTTTTTTTTTTGAGAAATGTCTGCTCAGATCATTTGTCCATTTTTTATTTTATTTTTTTAATTTTTGCTGTTGCAATATTTCTGTTCATTATATATTCTTAATACTAATCCTCTGTTAAATGAGTAGTTTGCAAATATTTCCTTCCATGCCTCAGGTTGTCTTTTCATTCTGTTGATTGCTGTGCAGAATCTTTTTAGTTTAATGTAATCCCATTAGTTTAATTTTGCTTTTGTTGCCTGTATTTTGAAGATTTTATTCATAAAATCTCGTTCCAATCCAATGTGCTAAAGCATTTCCCCTATGCTTTCTTCCAGTAGTTTTATTGTCTTAGATCGTACATTAAGGTTTTCATCCATTTACTCATTTTCAGTTAATTTTTGTATATATAGAGAGGTATGGTCTAGTTTCTTTCTTCTGCATATGGATATACAGTTGTCTGTTTTCTTTCATTTTTAAATCTTGCCACATATTAGATTTTAAAATTTTACTTTATGTATTTTAGTGATTATCTTTGAATTTTTTCTGTGCTATTGAATTTAATAAAGGACAATATTGAATACTGTCTTTACATATTTCTCCTGAACTTGAATATTTAACTTGGCTCTTCAGCCACCTCAGTTGCTTTCATTTTTGTTTAGTAGTTTATTTTTATCTATTTCTCTATTTTTAAGTTTCCATTCTATTCCAGGCCCTGTGCTGGTCAGTGGGTCAGAAAGTAAAACAAATAACATTCCCCAAGAGGCCCAAAGCACACGGATGATTATGTACAGATATGAAGTATTTGATTCAGTGTGCATTTCATATAAATATATACATATATCTATAAATATATATAGCTCTCTATATATGGATATATGAATAATATGATGAATACTGATAGCAAGAGTAATATTTTAAAAATATAAGCCCTTATTTATGGATGCATAAGAAACTTTTATATAAAGAATAAAAAAGCCCTACTTATGATTATAGAATTTGAATTAAGGGTGGAAAACAAGCAGATGAAGATAGTAAAAATAGATTAAGAAAATATGAGTACAATATAAGGGAGAGACTGAGAATGCTTGGAAATAAGTTTGTTGCTCTCTTCTGAAAGGAGACCCACTAATATAAATGAATAGTCCCTGTGCTTATTAATGGTATACACAAGGTACAAAATCAGGTTATAACGAACCATACCAATCCTGGTAGGCATTCCACAGGTAGTGCTTATAAATTGAAAAGAGATACTTTTTAGCAAGACTAGAGAACATTCTTGGGTCTGAGCAATTTATTTCAGTCTTCAGTGTGATATAAGTGAATTGACGCCCAGAACTAACCAAAGAGAAAAATATAATTAATTACAGCAAATGGGTAAAGAGAGATCACCTTTCCATTACATTAGCTTTACTGACTGGTGGCTGAATTCTTAACACTGGTCTATTACAGGAAATTTGTGAAAATGCTGGCATTTGGTACCTGGTAATTCAAATTTCCTACAGTGATGTAGGCTTCACTCCTAAAGCCTGCCTTAATGAGCATTTCATTTGTGTAACGTGTTACATAAGCATTAATATTCTATGTATTTTTCTCCTGGTTTTCATCCTTTACTTATTTTGCTTTGTCTAGACTGACTATGCATTGATCTCTTGATATTTTTTGTGTTCATGTATATATGACAACCATTTTAGGTTGACAATTAAAAGTCGTGGGTTAGCTAGTAGCTTATATTTTGGGCCGTTGAACCAGCACTTGAGAATAGGGCTAATAAACATTTCATGAACAAACAACCAAACAAACAAACAAACAAAAAACAAATGAAAAACCCCACAAAAACAAAAACCTAGGGCAATTTTCCTAAAAAGTAAGTTGCCACCTTTTGTTGACATTTCTTGTGTTTACAGCGGTAGAATGTGTCCTGAAAGCTTAGGTTTGTATGATCTTTTCCAAAAGTACAGAGGAATGAAGGTGATATTATTTATACCATTTATACTATTCTGAGGTTCCTTTCCTTCCTTGGCTGGAAATTGCACTGCATTCTTCCAAAACTATTATAAAAATAAATCATAAGCAGAATTGAGATTTTGAGTTCCTGGTTTCACCTGAATTGTGTTTCTGTGTGTGTCGGTTGTTTAGAGATTATTTTATCCTACTAAAAACAGTAACATAATGAACCATTATAGTAAATACAGTCATTTCATCAACATCTCCAAAAACTATGAAGTATTCAGGTTTCATATGCCATTCTATGTATGCTGTTTTTCTTTGGATTTCAATGTGATTACAAATTGTTATGGTTAATCTTTCAGAGGCTGTTTTAAATACACATCAGAGATGAAGTTCTTTTTGGAAGCTTTGGAGTTTTGCCACATTATATTAACTCTTTTGCCACATTGTATTACTATCTAAGCCTCTCTTAATCTTTTAATTGGAATGCCTAGAATCCTGTCTCCCTACTCTCCTCTGCTATCACTAGAGAACTGAAACGGCTGCCTTTATACAACAATCTCCCAGGAATTGGACCAAAGAGGGTGATAAATAACTGTGTGTGTGTGTGTGTGTGTGTGTGTGTGTGTGTGTGTGTGTGTGTGTAGTGAGAGAGAGAGAAAGAGATGCTTAGAACATTTTACAGTGTATCTTGAAGACCCTGAGATAGCTATATGCTTTTTTGTATTTTTCAGCTTGCTTTAACCAGATCAAGTTCCTTAAGTGACTTTTCCTGGTCTCAAAGGTAAAGAGATTGAATTATTTTTTTTGTCTCTCCCAACATATTTAGGAACACAGCTCTCCAGACTGTTTCTCTCTCTCTCTCTCTCTCTCTCTCTCTCTCACTATCTCTCTCTCTCTCTCGCACTCTTTCACACACACAAAGACACACACACACACACACACACACACACACAGAATCTTACATACTATAATTTACATAAATGTCAGTTATTTTTAATTGTGACAGTTATTTTTAATGATAAATCTGTGCCAAATGTGATACTTTGATTTTCATACAGTTTCTTTTTAAAATCTTTTTATTACAGAAAGCTTGTTACTGTGGAGAAGCAGGATAATGAAACATTTGGATTTGAAATTCAGGTGGGCAGTTTTCACATTTTCTAGGCTTCCACGGAAGAAACTGGCATTGGTAGTGTCATGTTATGTGCAAAGGAAAAATGAAGTTAGGATTAGAGAATGGTAGAGTCTATGATTTTTATTCAGTGTGTGGTTGTTTGGGGATAGTTTTTCAGTGTGTTGCGTACTATTAAGGAAAGAAAACATTGAAGATAACCTAAAACCCCCGAGATATGCTCAGCAGTTTGTGCTTCGTTGCTTCAGTCTTCCCTTAAGTCCCAGACTGATCAGAAATGGTTGGCATCAGCCAGGTCTTAGATAAGAGAGTGAAATATATTTTACAGATGTGCATTTTATATATTTGCATTTTGAATATGTTTTGCATAATCACATTGTTATACTGTATATCAGATTTTAAATATTTTACTTTGACATTCAAGAGACACTCGAAAGACTATGCATCTGTGTGTATGGAACACATATATTCATGGATAGCTCCTGGTACGTTTTGTTACTAAAGAGTTCATATTGTAGATAATGAGAAATTTGTAGCTTTTTTCTCCTAATGACAATGCTTTATAATTGTTATTTGAAATACTTGAGAACATTTGGCTCTACTTGCAGATTGCCTCATGCTGTAGGAAATTTTTAAGTCTTCATAGGTTTCAGCATAATTGCTTAAGAATTTCATTGCTTATTTGCTGTCTGCTTTTTCATGACCACATTTGTAAAGTGGGTGAGGTTGGTCAAATGAAGTCTAACCCAATTAAGTGCAGCAGTAGTAGCTTAAGCATTTCTGGTTTTCTTTTTTCCATAGTACGTTTGCATGTCTTTTGGATGTGTTTTGCATAATCATATTCTTACATTCTGTATCAGATTTTAGATCTTAGCTTTAGTGCTGCTTTCAGAAAACTTTGGTGTGATATCAGCCCCACAATTGGAAAGTCAGTGTGTATTTTAAGATTAGGAACAGGAAGCTGCTAAGCAAAACATGTTTTATGAGTAAAGAAACAAAATGAGACTCAAGCTGCAATGAGGGGAGAGAAGGCACTAGGAGAAAAGAGGATCACTTCTACTTTCTGAATTCTTCTACTTTTAAATTTGGTGAAATCTGTAATTCACCACCGTAACTGGTGAAATCCATTAGATTTTAGAAGCATAGTATTCACTCTTATTCCCCACTTATATGAAACACTCCCTATTCTGTTGTAGAGACACTGCTTTTTGTCACTGTTTCTTTTTAAAGGAGAATTATCCTCAAGGATGTGCAGCAGTGGCTACTAAAAACAGGATAAATGACTACTCACCTTTTTTTTCTTACACTGCTAAAATATATGTCACCACTTTCTTAAGTTTTTCTCCAACACCATAAACACTTATTCTACATGGAGCAAGAGTCAAAACTATGTCAGGCCACAGCACCATTGAACCTTTGTAGATCAACATAAACTAATGGCTATACCTCTAAATAGCAGCATGTATCTGTTACCTCTGTGATGCAGGAACCCATACCCCTGTAAATTCTCTTTGGTATATGTTCCCTATTGTCAAATACACATCATAATCTATTTCCTAATAGTCATCAGATTTGCAGCAGTCAACAAATAGGAGAAATGCTTCTGGGAACTTTTGAAGAGCAGATACAACTTCATGTACCCATACTATGGATGCAGTGTGGATGCATGTTTTGGATCTGGCCTAACACTTTGGAAGAGACCAGATCTTTGGTTCTCCATGGATGCTAGTTTTATGCTATTTATGAGAATCATGCAGCATGATAGGAATGCAGACTTTGGACTCATGCTCACCTGAATTTATATCCTCTCAATGGTTGCCTTATGGGATCCTTAGGAGTTTTAAATGAAACAATACATGTAATGTACATAGTGATGTCCCTGGTACCAACAGAAGATCCACAAATGACAGATGTTAGAATGAAGGTCACTGGTCATGAGAAAGGACAAAGAGATCATCGTGTCTCTAAGAAATACAGGTGATCATTGTGTCACTGGTCCGATAATGTCACTGATCACTTAATGGGAGATAGAAGACTGGGTAATGGAGAGAAGTATCTGATTAATTCTTTCTGTAACTTTGGGGTTTCTGTTTTTTTTTCTCTCTATCCCTAACTCCCAAATTTTACACCCAATGTGAATATATATGGAGGTGTCAGCTACATAAATCATCATGTTTCCACTGCACTGTACTCACTTTGGTCTCTGGGAATGGAGGGTAGAGTCTCACTGCTAATGCGAATTGTTAGAACAGTGGTTTCCCAAAGGAGTGTCAGTTATATCTTTTGTTCATTTACCACATGAACTAGATCAGCCTTTCATCTCCAGAAAGGTCTAGGCTGTACTGAGAAGACCCCTGGCAGGAAAGCTGTTAATGAAGTTTCTGGTAGATGGGAATGTAGTGCATGATCTTTTAAAGTCTCTTCTACATTTAAGATATGGGGATTCTAAGTGCCTTATAGATTGGAAATCCTTTTGAGGTGAACAGACCCAAGTTTCTAGAAGTTGCTTGCATATAGCTGACTTATGGTGTCTCAGGGATTATTGAACAAGAAGGAATGAACATCAGACATTATTTTCTTCACAAGGAAGTAGTACTTTAATGTAGCTTGATTTTAGGAATCAGATGTTTAAAAGACATCCTCAGAACACTGATTTTGCTTTTAGGTGGAACTGGACTTTGTGATTTAAATGTGTGACAAAGAAAATTATATTTGTTATAGGTCATAGGGACACTATATCTTGCAAACATTTATTCGGTGTTTTGGTATAATTAAAAATTTAAAAAAACCCACCACCACTAAACTACTTGTACCTAATTGAGGCAAGAATCGAAGCTTAACTTTTTCTAATTTAGTTGGGTGACTAATGAACCGGTGAGGATTCAGGACAGGCATACCAGAGGGTGCTCAGAAATGAAGGTAATTGAGTCAATTATAGTACTTTTGAATAAATGTAGGGCAGATTGTCATTATGTGCAGAACTCTGATTTAAAATAATTATTGTTGGCATGTCTCCTTGCTGCATGTGTACAATTTCATACTCCTATAATGAGTGTTTTAGCTTGGGAGAACCACTTACGGATTTTTCTCATTGCACTTGCCCATCGTTGTTTTATCCCATTGGGAAATGAGAAACTCAATTTTTTAAAAATAAATATGTAATCATGACAGCATCAGGTGATATCTTGGGCTTGAAAATGTAAAATCTTGAACCACTCTCATTTCACTTTCTCATGACAGATGTCTTTATGAATGGAGTTGGCTACAGATTGTCTGGTAGAATTGCAAAATTGATACCTTGATTCAGTTTATAGTGGAAATCCTTTCCAAATTGTCCTTTGAACTTACCTATTATACTGCTTAATGGTAATTGACACCATTTTATTTTTTGGCAAATAGATGTTGAGTTTTTGAAATAGTAACTATATATCACCTTAATTTTGACAGACTTACAGGCTCCAGAATCAGAATGCCTGCTCCTCGGAAATGTTCACTTTGATATGCAAAATACAGGAGGACAGCCCAGCTCACTGTGCTGGCCTGCAAGCTGGTAACTTACATTTGCTCATGTTAGGACTCATTTAAATAGCAAGAAAATAAAATGTTTTGAGAGAGTGAAGGTCAGGATGTATTTGTTGCCTTGAATTTTCTTAGCTCCTTTATGTTTTTAAGACTTGGAGCTGCTTGTTTCATTTGCATGTCAGGAGGGATTATTTAACTAACCAACATAACACTCATTTTTCTTGGCATCTCCCAGGTGATGTCCTTGCAAACATCAATGGTGTGAGCACAGAAGGTTTTACCCACAAGCAAGTCGTTGACCTGATCAGATCGTCTGAAAACCTGCTAACGTAACTATCTGTCTTGTCCTGTGGGGCTTCAAAATGTTATGGTTTCTCATCATGCCTGATGAGTGAATAAATAGGCTTTTTGTTCAGCATCACAAGACAGAGGGGGGAGGCAGTGCATCGGAGCTTTAGTGCTGGGAACAAACATTATCAGTTCCTTTTGTTTCTCAAGATTCCTCCAACTTGAACACACTGTCAACATCTGAAGTCAGAGGACATATTAGCCCAAATGTCTGTGTGGGAAGGATGGCCTTTAAAATGTATTTTTTTTATGTCAAATCCAATTAAACTGGCACCCATTGTCTTTAAACTGGGAGGAACTGATCTAATTTCCATGGTTGATGTAATCTTGTAGCTAAAACAAATAAAAGGTCAGAAGGGCTGAGTTTTTCCTCTTATGTGACAAGCCACCTGTTTTTCTCCACTAGTGTTCCATTTGGAAGGAAGAATAGTCTGTTCAACCCTTCCCACCCTGAAACACACATACACCACATGTTCCAAATATTTCAAACTTCTTGATGGAATAGTGGCTTTTCTAATTAGAGATTTGATTGACGTTTCTACTATAACAATACCAGCACCTAATAAGTTCTTATTAGGGTAGTTACATGATGAAATTCACTCGTGCATTAAAATCATATTTCTTGAGTGAATATATTTCCAGCTCTGTGATAGGTTCAGGAGAGACCAAGATAAAGACTCTCTTAGTATGTTAATAATTATGGAAGGAAATGACTCAGAAAACCTGAAATTTAAGCAGTGTTTATATTTCAGTTATTGATAACTACCATGAGAAAAGTGCAAAACAGCAGTGGCCTGTCATGCTGGGTAAGGAGGCTGCTACTTTGGCTTAGATGTGTAAAGTGTAAAGATCTTTTTTAGGGAGGCAATATTTGAGTTGAGATCTAAATGAAGAGAAGGATGGTCAAATGAACCCCTGGTAAGAACACTTCAGGCAAAGAGAGAGGTTTCTGAGTTCTCAAAATGGGCTTGGCACGTACAAGAGAAAGAGAAAAAGTCAGTGTAATTGGTAGTTGATGGATTAGAGAGAGTATAATAAGATATGAAGCCAGAGAGTTGGCCTGGGGGCAGACCATGGATCTCTTTGGCCATGCCAACAAGTTTGGGTTTTATTCTGATTGAGGTGGGTCCTATATTGTCTCATTTATTCTTCACAACCACTGATAAGGTTAATTTTATTTCTATTTATAGTTGAAGTGCTTGAAGCTTAGAGAGGGCTTAGTTAAGGTCACACAACTAGTAAGTGATAGGGCTGGGATTTGACCACCTGCTCTGGATGCCAGGATCTGTCCTCTTCAACTACAGCTGCTCATTGGAAGCTGCCAATAGAAAATCTACTGGATGCTCTTCAGCGATTCTGGTCTAAAACTTCAAAGGATGCTTTTGGTGTTTGTTCAAGTAGATTTGAAAGATGGTGGTGGTAAATAATTGAGTCCAACTCTATGGGTCCTATGAGTTGAGGGTAAAGGATGGGACAGTTTTGCTCTAGAGAACCCTGGATCCAAAGGAGAGGAACCATGGCGAGTGTAGGGGGAGCTGTTAGTGGTTAGAGTCAAAAAGCATGTTTCACATGGGTGAAAAGGGTAGAGCACAGGTAAATAGGGGTGGCAGGTAGAGGTAATTTTTGGAAATTCAGGGAAATGAGACAGTCTATACAAATACTGAGGAAAGTGGCCAATGAATGGTTGCAGTTTTGCCCACACACATCTATTACTTCAGCAGGTCAAACTGACATTCAATCACTATTAAACAGATTCATATGGATTCCCACTATTTCTTAGAGAATCAAGATCACCCTAAGGAGAAAACAGACAGCATTTTGGCTTTCTACCATCTGATTATCTCTGGAATGATGTTATAAGAAATAGAGGAAAACTGAGCTCCACGTTTAATGCTTTTACCATGCCTTGAAACATTTCCTTGCATCTTTATAGAGTTACAGCTTAATTACAAGAAGGGACTTGAACCAACACTTTAAGAATTAGTGTGTGATTCATGAATGAAATTTTTAAATCATATTCAGATTGATGGTTTCATAGTCAAAATAAAACCCTTTAACTTGAACACACAGAACAAATCAAATCACTTCTAATGGAACAAGTATTTTATTTTTAGAAATGAGTGTGGTGTAGGAAGAACAGAACACTGGTAAGTTGATAATTCTAGGATTAGCATTTGTAAACTGAATGTTTTGAGATGAAAAAGTCATATGAAGGTTACTATCTCATAGTAGTTGTAGTCTGTTTCTTCTAGTACCAAAATTATATGGAGATTTACAGAGGTAAAGGCTCCTAGAATCCTAGGGCGGAAAGAATTGCTCCCTCTTTCAAAAAATAACATGTTAATCCACAGTTGTGAAAGCCCCTAGTGCCTACTGTTTCTGTCGTTGTGCCCCTTGTGTTCAGCATGGTGTCTAGAATCTGGCACATAGTAGATGCCCAATAAATATTTACCAAATGAGTGAGGTGATTCAGGCCATCCCCACAAGAACAGATTCTACTAGAGATCAGCCATCATTGTCATATGGTGACGTCTATAAAATGAGCTGTAGTTTACAAATTAACTAGGATCCTTTCTTTTAGCCACATTCTCAAGGGGAGTTTTCCCCCATTTTATTTCTCTGAATGTTATCAGAAGATTTGGCCTTGGTCCAGCTACTCACAGTGCCATGAGAACTGTAACATTTATATTTTGTTTTTAGTGTAATGTGTGCTCAAAGTGTAGTACTCCGTAATATGGTACTTATTTAAATGAATCACTCACGTTACTCACTCCCTCCTCTTCTTTTTTTTTTTTTTTTTCTTAAACAGGATAGAGACTCTTAATGGAACAATGATTCTCAAAAGAACGGAGCTTGAAGCAAAGCTGCAGGTTTTAAAGGTAATTTAATTTAATGCAGTGAGGCACATTTTTCATCCTTGAATGTGTGAGTGGTAAAATAAAGATCTATTTGAGGAACTGAGATAGCCCTTGAAAAAGAAATGTCATGATGAATCTGAACTGCTGAATTATCAAGAGCCATGCAATTACCTTTGGAGGAATATCAAATTCTGCAAACCAATATAAATGACTTTCTTCCTTCCTCCTTCTGTGTGTCTATGAGGCTCAGAAAGGCAGCAGGAAGGCACGCCACTCGAACTCTTCATTAGTGCACCTGTGATCTCTCTTGAGTTACATTTTGTTTGGAACTAACGCAAAAAAAAGTCATTATTTCCCCAAGTGTGTCAGAGGGTCTGGGTTTTTCATTTTTTTTCACGTCCTCTTTTGGTGTCCTTCTCTTCTGCCTCATTCTTAAAACCAAAACCTTATCCGTCTAATCCTGTGACTGTCCTTGAATCTGCTTTCGTTGGAAAATACACTAACAACTTCAAAGGAGAAAGAAATTAAGTATCCAAGAGGTAGTAAATAATGGAGGATGTTCAGTGAAAATTCCCTGGGATGGTTTTTTGAAGCTCTGAAAAATCTCAGTTTTCTGGGCTGTTGAGGGTCTCCTAAGCCATGAAGTCCAGACCCTCACTTACGCATGTGAGTTAGAGTTCTAAAGACCTCTCTGCTTGTCTCAGTGACCTCTGCATCCCTATTATCCCACTTGCATGGCAGCGAGGTAGCCAATCTGAACAGAGATTGTAGTTTCCTATAGGCAGGTTGCTCACTCTGGCTTTATTTAGAAATAACTGCCATTTATTAGTTTTATTCATGAAATATGAGTTTATTAATTATTGAGCCCAAGAGAGTGAATTTTATTTTGTATCGTTTTCTTCCTCCACATCTGATTCATCACCAAGTGTTGCTTTTTTCATCTACTTTGGTTTGGATACTCCTGCCACTGTGCTTATCTCTGTGCTTTTTTCAATCAATTTATAAAATTCCTTGAAAAAGCCTCTGCTCAAATTTTGATAGGAATTGACTTGTATTCATAAAATAAATGAGAGCAATTAAAATCTTTATGGCTCTTACTTTTCTCACTTTGAATTCAGGATCTCGATCTTTTTATTCATATCTTTTATGGACTTCAAAAATATTTTGTAATTATCTTCCTATATTTTACATATCTTTTATTTTATTTATTCTTGTGTACTTCCTCATTGTTCTTGCTATATTCATGTTTTAAATTTTCAGCCACTTATTGCTAATGATTTTGTTTACATTTTAAAAATCCAGTTTTGTTGAACTCCCTTTATTCTAATAATTTTTATAGTTTCTTATATTTTTATATCAATTTTATATCATTTGCAGATTATAAAATTTTTTGCCCCTTTAGCTCAATTATTGAAACTAATTATTTTTCTTCTCTTATAGCATTGGCTAGGATCATCAATATATTGTAAATAATGATAATCTTATTGTTGACTTTAAAGAAAACATTTCTAAGATTTTTGTTATTAATATTTTTATGACGAGTAAACAGTGCTTCATATTGTACTTGAATTTAATGTTAATTTGCTTTTGCAAAAGAAATATAATCTTAGTGAACATCTTTTTTGAAAAGTTAAAACTTTTTCACCTTTTCTTAGAAAAATAAATATTGAAAACAAGAATAAAAAATAGGGTTATATTTTATGGAATAAAGTACGAACTTGCACAAAACATTATTTCATGCCTTTAAGCAATTTCTATTCTTTGCATATTTTTGCCTTGTTTCAATATACATTCTTGCCAATGTATGAATTTTCAGTATCGCCATCCTCTTCCAGAACATCATGAGAACCATAAAATGCTTTAAATGCCCATTTAAGACCCTACATTCCTTACTATACTTACTTTAGATAATTTTTTTAATCAATTTTCTAAAAGTACAAAATACAGGTTTTTCTTCTAAATAGATGGTAGTGAACAGAGCACCAACTTGTTCCTTTTGATATGCTTGCTGTTGTTTGTTGCATTCTACTCCTCACCTCTGGGTTTACTTTCTTTCCTGCTGTGGTACTTCCGTCTGTGATGGTAAGTAGATTTTTGTTGAAAAATGTTTTTATTTCACTGCTACTATTGGAAGAGAGTGTTGATGGGTAATTTAATTATTCTAAGTAGGTGTTTAGTTCCCTTAGCACTTTGAATTTATTACTCCTTTCGTATTTTTGTTGATGAGAGAGCTTCTAATTGTTTTTGGCAGGTAATCTATATTTTCTGCTAAAGGTTTTAACATTTTTCCTTTTCACATGTAAGTCCTTAATTCATCCAGCATTAATTTTTGCGTATATTATGAGGTATGGGAAAAATTACAATTTGTTTTTTTATGTGAAAATTCCAATTTAATTTTTGTTCCAACTGAATAACCAGTTCTTCTAGTATTATTTATTTTGTAGTCCCCCTTTTTACCCTTCAACTGATTTGCAATAAAACCTCTATTCTTTTTTTTTTTTTTTTTTTTTTTTTTTGAGACAGAGTCTTGTTCTTTCACCAGCCTGGAGTACAGTGGCACAATCTTGGCTCACTGCAATCTGTGTCTCTTGGATTCAAGCAATTTCCCTGCCTCAGCCTCCTGAGTATCTGGGAGTACAGGCATGCACCACCACTCCTGGCTAATTTTTGTGTGTGTGTGTGTGTTTTAGTAGATAGGATTTCACCATGGCCAGATGGTCTCGATCTCCTGACTTCATGATTCACCTGCCCCGGCCTCCCAAAGTGCTGGGATTACAGGTGTAAGCCACTGTCCCCAGCCAAAACCTCTATTTTTAAGCAAGTTCCACATGTGCATGTATTTGCTTATAGGCTTTCTAATATGATCCATTGGTCAATTTTTTTTATCCCAGATTGTCTATAATAAATCTTGTTATCACATTGGGCATAGTTATTCTTGGTCCTTAGATCATCTATATAAATTATAAAAATAAATTATATGTAAATAAATATTGGTGTTTTGATTGATATCGAATTTTGTTTATCTATTTTTGGAGACAGGGTCTTGCTCTGTTGCCCTTGCTAGAGTGCAGCAATGTGATTATAGCGCACTATAGCCTCAAACTCCTGGGCTCAAGCAATCCTCCTGTCTCAGCCTCCTGAATTGCTGGGATTACAGGCCTGAGCCACCACTCACGGCTCTGATAGCACATTTTATATATAGAGAGAGATCAATTTGAGGAAACTGCATCATATCTCTAATAAATTATCTGAAGATTATTTTGGGTTTACTGTAGAGATAGTAACTATCTGTTATGAATGAGCTTTGCTGCTTTTTCTTACTTTACTTCACAGCTTAGGAGCTACCATACCACAATGAATACAAACTGTAGTTGTAGGCATCCTTGTTTATTCTTGATTTTAAAGGGAATTCTTCCTAATTTCTTTTTCATTAGGAATGAGCTATCTTTCAGGTTAAGGAGACTCCATTCTATATGAAGTTTGCTTGTAGTTTACAGTGCTTGTGTATTAAATTTTATCAAATACCTTTATCTGCATCTGTTAAGCTGGTCTTATTTATTCATTTGAAAAAATTCAGTTAATAAGTGAATGACATTTAAACATATTCTACTATAAGGCTACCATTTCATTTCTAGGCTAAACTCAACCTGGCTTAGCTTTGAAATTTATAGTTTGTAGTTGTAATCACAGGCTTGATCTGTGAGTATTTTCTTTAGGATTTTAAAAGATAGCTTTATTTTTCAGGTAGACTGGTCTATAGGTTTCTTTCCTTAGATTATCTTTTTACGTTTTGGAATCAAGTTTACTCGACCTGGGGACTGTTTTCCTCTTCTTGTTTTCTGGTAGAATTTTTATAATGTCATCTGAATCATTTCATCTTAGGGTTCTTTTTTGATGGGAATACTGTTAACATACTGTTTCAATTTCTTTATTAGTTGTGAGACTACTCAGGAATTCTGTTTTTTTTTTTTTTTTTTTTTTTTTTTAAGCCAGTTTTAGTGACTTATGTTTTTGTTAACAAAGTTTTTAAATTTATTAACTGAGTTGACAGTAAAATATTATTCTAATACTTTAAATTTTTGTCAAAAATTGTTTGTGTGCCTCCATATTTTTTCTTGCATCTTATACCACTTTTTATGCCTTCTTTGTTTTTTCTTGATACTTTTCTCCATAGGATGTTCAAGTTTTGGGTGTTTTAAAAGACCAGTATTTGTGGCAAGATTTAATCCTTTTTCTGGTTGCTTTAAGATATTCTTTTGTCTTTATTGTTCTACAGTTTTACTACAATGTAAATAATTCTGGATTAATTTCTAACCTTATACTATGTAGAACTTACAGTGTTCTTTCTGTTTAAAGACCTTCTTTAGCTTTGGAAAACTGTCAACTCAATCTTTTTTGAATATACCTTCTATACCACTACTGTATTATCTTCTGGAATTCCTGTTAAACCTAGTTTCTTGATTTATATTTCATGATTCCTAATGACTATTTCATGTTTTTATCTCGTTTGCTTTTCGTGTTATATTCTTTCTGAATTCCTCAGTAACATCTTCAAAAATGTTCTTGTTAGCTGTCTGTATAGAATGTGTTCTTTGTATTAAGTTATAAAAATTAGTTTGTTATCAATTGAATACTTATATGAAATAAAATATTAAATAAAATAGCATTTGATGTTGTATAGCTATAGATGAGACTATTGGTATGAGGTCATATTTTTACTTATATAGACAAAATAACTTCACGATATTCTTATTTAGAATAATATTTCTTTTCTGCTGTATATTTGCTAGCTTTTGATAAAATCTTATGAAAGCTCAATAGAAATCAACAAAACGAATCTTTGTTTTACCCCAAGCATTACTGATGCATATGCTTGTTTTCTTAAAATCCATTACCTTTTTATAAAAGATTTATACTTTTTGGAAGTGTGTTGCTTATTACTGAGAAATGGCTGTCCTGCCAGAAAACTGCGATTCTTATCTGTACCCACACTGACTAATAGTGAGTGGAAGTAAAGTGGATAGAAGGCAAAAAAATAAAAAATAAAAAATAAAAAATAGTGTGTTATTATCTTGTAGTTCTTTTTCATGTCCATCTATTCTTGTTTTATTTTTTCATTTCAAATTTCTTGTTCTTAAAAACACTGATCTTATTTATCTCTCAGAGGATTACAAACATTTTTATTTTAAAGTCTTTTTTTGATACCTTTTATTTTCATTTTGCTTAGAGAGAATTCATGTACCAATGATCAATTTTATTATCTTTTTTATCATTAAAACATCTGTGACTGTTTGAGGGTTTAGATGGTCTACTTCCCTTGCATGTCATATAGCCTCTTCCTTCAGCACAGTGTTACAAATGGATGCTTGTCCCCACTCAGCACTTCAAGGCTACCAATCCAGAGCCAGGTCTAGGAGCTTAGATGCCTTCCCCGGGGACCCAGTGAGCTGTTTGGCTTAAGTCATGAGGCTGTGCTTAGGTACTCCTGCCTCTCTATGTATAAGCTCTACATAAGCCATAGCCAGCAGCAGCAGCTTTTCTCAGCCTCCTTTCCCAGTGATGGAGATTCAGCCAACATTCTTTCCTTAAGCAGAAAACCTGGCTCAGACCTTGGTTTCAGATAGGTGCATTTACACCGTATATTGCCATAGAATTTCTTTCTGCTTCTCCATATCCAGAAGACTTTAAAGTTTATTCTGTTTTCCATCTTGCATGTCTGTCGTATTTCTAATCTTGAAATTATGAGATTCCATTTATCTCTTGAGCCAGAAATGTTTCAGCCTGATCCATAGTCACAGTCAGCCTGGTTTCCCCTCCACACAATGACATTTACTATGTGCATCCTTTGTAAGTGAGCATTCTGTCCCTCAAAGACTCTTCATGGGGCCACCAGCTCTTCTTTAGAAACAGTCATCCTTTCTGAGCCATATTTTCAGGGATTCCCATTCTTCTGACCTATGATTCAAATGTTTAACATGAAAGCAACACATCCAATGGGCTAGCTGGGAGAGCTAGTTTGTAATCTACTTCTGCTATTTACTGGGTTTGTAGTGCTTGGGGAATATTTTGCTACACTGAATCTCATTTTCGAATCTGTAACTTTTTAGAGAAGTTATGAAAATTAAATATCATGTTATCAGTGAAAGCACAATTCAAGTACTAAAGTGTCATGGAAATGTTCAGCTGTGTATCTTCTATAGATTGAAAGCATTGGAAACTTCTTTGGAACCAATGTGTGATAGCTGAGAGTTGTTTTAGGAAGCCATTTTTTTCACGTATTCATTCAACCATTATTTACCGAGCAGCTGCTATGTAGCTGGCACTGAACTAGGCACAGTGAGGTGATGCTGCCCAGTATGGTTAGATCTCACTTGTGCTGTAATTCTCCCCTAATGATGAGAGTTCAGATATGTCCCAATATACAATTCTGATGTCAGTTACACAGGCAGAAACTGACACATAGGAAAATAGGGAAGGTTGGTTACAGATGAAAAACCCTTAGTCACTTTGACACATCTGCTCTTCACACTGGTATTTTCTTGGTTTAAGTGATGACATACTGAAATGACTGGGCCAAATCAACAAATCAGGCATGGCAAAATCTTTATTTTCTTTAAAAAAATGACTAAATGGCCAGTGCTGACTTTGTAGTTTTGGAAAGTAAGTACAGAAATATAGTTTCCTCTTCTTTCTGTCTCTAGTTTTGACTGCGGACCCATCCCTGTGCTCCTCCACTGGACTCTAGTCTCTTGTAGGGAATAAGTCTCTTTAAGGAATATGAAAGGGTTGGTATGTATGCCACATACTTGCTAGCCTTATACTCCCCCTGGACTTAAGTGATCCTCCTACCTCAGCCTCTTAAGAACGGGTGTGCACCACCATACCTAGCTAATTAAAAATATGTATATATTTTTTGTAGAGATAAGGTCTCACTATGTTGCCTGGGCTTGTTTCAAACTCCTGGTCTCAACCAGTCCTCCTGCTTCAACCTCCTAAAGTGCTGAGATTACGGGTGTAAGCCACTGCCCCCAGACCTCAAAGCAGTATTACAGCTATTCTAGACTATATTGTGGTACAGAAAAAACAACAAGTTGACTGAGTCAAGCATTGGATTAATTTATTGCTTGCATTTTATATTGGCAACCATAAGGGTTGTTGTTAAATGTTACTAGTATCAGGGTTTGGAAAATTATGCCCAGTTATTGTTCAGTCTTTGAACACTGAGGAATAAGTCATGTTCCCCTTAAGCATTTAATGATGCTCTTGCAATTTTATTATTTTCTTTTCCTTAGTCCTTGTCCAAATATATGTTTTTTTCCTTTTTTTTTTTTTTTTTTTTTTTTTTTTTTAGCCTTCATCTACTCCTTGGAGATTGCTTTGTGTGAAGGAGTGCTTGTTTCAACTAGGCTGTCTTTCCTTTGTCATAAGAGTCGACAGGCAAACCTGAGCTGTGCCCACTTGCTGGACTTGCTATAGGGACCTGAATTGGCAAAGGAAGGGGAAGAATAGAAGACGGAGAATGGGAGACAGTGAGCCTATGGCTGAGTCTTTTCAGATGCCTCCTGCCTAGTTTTTAGATTGCCATTGCCTCAGTCCCCTCTGTGGGAAAGGTCTTGACTCATGTGGCAGCTCCTTAATTCCCACTGTGGGCCTCAGCTCTCATGTGCTGGGGCAACCAAGAAGGGAAGCATTTAAGAAGTCAGGGTGCTTAGCAGTGTTCTAAGTTTAGCCCACTAAGAAAGCATTGCAGATAGTTCTGTTCTCCTTTTTGGTGTGGAAAATAAAGAGCTGGCTGACAGAAAAGGCTGTGTTAGGGCCTCAGGCTTGTATGTTGATGATGTTATTTGTAGAGCATTTACTAAGTTCTAGTCAATGTTCTAAACATTTTACATCTCTTCACTCATCTAATCCTCATAACGTTTCCAGGGTTTAGGATCTATTATTGTCTTCATCCTACAGATGTGGAAATCCTAGAGGGTAAATCCTTGCCTTTTCTTTTTATTTTTTATTTTATTATTATTTTTGTAAGAGACGGGGTCTCGCTATGTTGCCCAGGCTGAAGTGCAGTGGCTATTCACAGGCATGATTCCACTACTGATCAGCACGGGAGTTTTGACCTGCTCTGTTTCCGACCTGGGCAGGTTCACCCCTCCTTAGGCAACCTGGTGGTCCCCTGCTCCTGGGAGGTTACCATATTGGTGCTGAACTTAGTGCAGACACCCGACCAGCATAGCACACTACAGCCCAGAACTCCTGGGCTCAAGCGATCCTCCCACCTCAGCCTCCTGGAGTAGCTGGGACACAAACCCAAATAATATTTTTAAAATAATTTTTTAAAATAAAAATATATAGTTTTGTTTTTCTTTTTTTTTTAAAGAAAACTAAATTATTTCTTGAGAGAATAGTATTCCCAATATCCTCCTTTTATAGAGCAAAAATATTTTAAATGGACGAATGGATTGGGAGTACTAGGAAAAAAAATGTGAAGAAACTTAATGACAGGCCAGGTGCAGTGTCTCATATTTCATCAGCATGTTGGGAGGCTGAGGTGTGTGGATCATGAGGTCAGGAGTTTGAGACCAGCCTGGCCAACATGATGCAACCATGTCTCTACTAAAAATGTAAAAGGCTTGGTGGCAGATGCCTGTAATCCCAGCTATTCAGGAGGCTGAGGCAGGAGAATCACTTGAAACCAGAAGGCAGAAGTTGCAGTGAGCCGAGATCTCACCCTGTACTCCAGCCTGGGCGACAGAGTGAGACTCCATTTCAAAAAAATAAATGAATGACAAATCTCAACACCTAGAATTAAATTGCTAGCTTTGCTGGGGTTTCCTAATAATTGTAACTTTTTTTTTTAATCTCACAGCAAACCTTGAAACAAAAATGGGTGGAGTACAGATCTCTGCAGTTACAGGAACATCGTCTGCTTCATGGTAAATGCAATTTCCTGTTGAGAAACCACAGTAACATTACTTCTTTCAGTATTTCTGCCTCTAAGCTGTTTTAAGGTTATCATCATTACAAGAAAAATTTGTCTAGTGCTGGTCAAAGAAACGAATCTGTGTTTCTTTGGTGTGAGCTTTGGAGTGACTGTATTTGGAGGAGGGATAAGTGAAATCAGATCCACTATTCCACATACATGACACATATGCACATGGATGAACATGCTTGAAAACAGGCATCTGGAAATTTTAGATCATTGGGGAAGATTGCCTGACTTTCCTTCTACTTCAGTGAATGAATTATGTTTCTGGAAACAATCACAGCTCAGGGGCTGAATAGTTTTTAGAAACTATTAAAGCTAGAATGGTTGCACACTTATTGGGTAGAGCTCCTGTCTTTTGTTTCAATTGCATAAATTACATTTATGCACAGAAATTCTTTTTCATGGCCCCAAAGATGAAGACAGAAATGTGTAAGATTATTGCAACAGTAAATGCATAGTTCTTGCCATTGAGTGCATTTTTAAGGGAAAGATTGAGTTTAAAATGTGTTAATTTGCTATTTGCTGTGTGACAGATGTAACCAAAGGAATGAACTTTTATGTACAAATAGTTCACTGAAACCACTATGTGGGTATGAAATATAGGTTATCTTCTCTTTAGATAGCACCAAGCTTAAGTTTCTAACCTAGAATATCTGTTAAAAGTGATAATCCATTTGTTTACTGAAAAGATAAAAATCCTTAACTAGTTACTAATTTATGGCTTAGAGTTTTGGGATGAAGCTCTGTGTATTTATTTATTTTTTTAATTGAAGTGTTTGAAACTTATGTACAAGTTACTTCTTCATTTGATATTTTTAAAAAATTTGTAATGGATTTTTTTGGGGGAGTGAAGTTTTTTAGAGAGGCAGAAATATTTAATACAAAAACTTCTTAATGGCCTTGTAAATTCAGCCACCTCCTTGCTTTCTTTAGACATGAGGGCCTTTTAGCCTCATTTTCACTTCTGGAGCATCCTGAATGGCCCAGTGAATGTAGAAATTCCTGGAGTTCCACAGGAACAGCCTTGTATAGACAACATTGTTAGGTCAGGATCCTCATAAAGTCATTGTTGTACACATTTTTTGAGCGATTGAGGGAGTTCTGCTTTTTCTAGATGTATAGTAAACACCCATGGCATGTGATTCTATAAGGCAGTTGCTCTCTAGCCAAAAGAAATTGATCACTCATTGCAAGGTGAAATGAAGTAGGTTGTATTAGCAAAAAGGAAGGCATTACGATTAGTCACTGTGGGGCTGGCTGTACTCAACCTTGCGAATCATGTGAAAAAAGTTTCTTTTTATATTACCAACCAAGGACAAAAGAGAGCAGCAGTAAAGATAACTAGCACAAAATAAAACCATTCTTCTGAAGCAGAGTCACTTACTAATTATATTTTTCCAAGGCTGATATTACAAGTTTTTTTTTTTTTTCTCTCTCTCTCTCTCTCTCTCTGTCTTTCACAAGATTCCAACCAACTCAGATAGTGTGGAAGCAGGGAGGGCAGTATGGACAAGGTGGTGGTATGTGATCAACATTTGAGTTTGAAGAGCCAGATGTAGGTTATAAAGGATCAATGGAAAAAATTCAGCCAAGCAGATACAATTCAATTTCTTCAAATAAATTATTACTTACTTGAGGACAGGGATGGTTGCTGGGTACCAGAGAATTTAAGTATTCCAAAAAGGAACTTGTAATATTGAGGTTGGGAGATACATTTGATTTCACAAATCCTTTCTCTAAGAGACACTTTTGAATTACCTGTTTCATAACTGTTTTCTATATACTTCAAATAATTTTATAATAATTTTAGAATTATTTTTAAAAGACAATACTGGCCGGGTGTCGTGGCTCATGCCTATAATCCCAGCACTTTGGGAAGCTGAGGCGGGTGGATCAGGAGGTCGAGAGATCAAGCCCATCCTTGCCAACATGGTGAAACCCTGTCTCTACTAAAAATACAAAAATTACCTGAGTGTGGTTGTGCACGCCTATAGTCCCGGCTACTTGGGAGGCTGAAGCAGGAGAATCGCTTCAACTTGGGAGACGGAGATTGCAGTGAGCCGAGATCACGCCACTGCACTCCAGCCTGGTGACACAGAGAGATTCCATCTAAAAAAAGAAAGAAAGAAAAAGTACCTAAGAATCAGAGAAACTGAATGGAGAAAATCCTGATAGCATTTCCCCAAAACTAATATTTATTGTATGGAACCCCATTTCTTTGAGAATTTTAAAAAGGTTTCAGGGTTATTTAAATGTACAAAATGATCATTTTGGAGATTCACATGTCACACTGGTGGACTGTCAGTTGGGTTGCACTGTTGTCATATGAAACATCTTGTTTAAATTCACTCTAATATTACAATTTTTGAACAACAGTTCGGGAAACCCTACTATAAGGTTTACCAAATGGCCTCATTAGCAGTCATTTATTCATGCAAACCAAAGCTCAGTGAGAAGTATTTTTCACCGTTACTCTTTCTTGTGTCATTCAAAGAGAAGTTTTGATGTAGTGTATTTATTTGTAAGGAGTGATAAACAGATCCATGTCACAGTAGACTGTTCTCTCTGCTCTAGGTGATGCAGCTAACTGCCCAAGTTTGGAAAGCATGGACTTAGATGAATCGTCTTTGTTTGGACCCCTGCCTGGGCCAGGACCAGCCTTTGTGGACCGGAATCGATTATCCAGTGAGAGCAGCTGTAAGAGCTGGCTAAGCTCCATGACGATGGACAGTGAAGATGGCTACCAGATGTGTGTGTCTGAGGACTGCAGCAGGGGTGCCTTCAGTCGGCAGACAAGCACAGATGATGAGTGCTTTATCCCCAAGGAAGGGGATGATTTTCTGAGGAGGTCATCTTCAAGGAAGACCCGAAGCATCAGTAACACCAGCAGCGGATCCATGTCTCCCTTGTGGGAGGGCAACTTCTCAAGCATGTTTGGGACCCTGCCCCGGAAGAACAGAAAAGGAAGTGTCCGAAAGCAACTCTTGAAATTTATCCCTGGCCTTCATCGTGCTGTGGAAGAGGAAGAAAGTCGCTTTTGACGGATTGTGGTGTCCTTTCAAATTAGCTTATTTCACAAGTATCTCTGGACTCACCCAGATCTCAGCTTGGTGGGAAAGTGCAGATGAATTGCAAAACTGACATCCCATTTGACCGCAATAGTCACCTTTATTTAAATTGTTGTGTCATAGTTTTTGCTTCTTAAATTGTTTTTTCAACCCAAACATTACAAGTTCTAAGCAGACAGGGAAACTAAATAATAAGTTAATCAATATAACAAAGCTGCAAGTGCCTACTCATTTCAGTGCTGTCTGTGAAAGCAAAACTAATATTTATTTTCTAGATTATCCTTGTGAAAAATTGACAAGTTTTTGGAGTCAAGCATGAATAAAGGCGTAGCAGAATATAATAATCCGGACTATCTTCCATAGGATAATTGGTGGGTTATAAAATCTTAGGTTTGTTTATGCCCAATAGCTCCTGAGGAGGCTTAATAATAGGCGATTTTGAATTTGTTCAAAACTGTGATGGTTTGTAAACAAAGATGACCATCAGCCCTTTCTCACATCTACAGTGACAATAAAGTGGAAAGTATAAGACTTAGTAGGAGGGGTCAGCCGGGTGTGGTAGCTCACACCTGTAATACTAGCACTTTGGGAGGCCAAGGCGGACAGATCACAAGGTCAGGAGTTCGAGACCAGCTTGACCAACATGGTGAAACCCCATCTCTACTAAAAATACAAAAATTAGCTGGGTGTGGTGGTGCGTGCCTGTAATCCCAGCTACGCAGGAGGCTGAGGCAGGAGAATTGCTTGAACCCGGGAGGTGGAGGTTGCAGTGAGCCAAGACTGCATCGCACCACTGCACTCTAGCCTGGGTGACAGACAAGACTCCGTCTCAAAAGAAAAAAACAAAACAAAACAAAAAAACATTCATTCATGAGAACCCTGGAAAGATGTGGTCTGAGATGGGTTCTGACAAAGATCTTAATAAAGCCTTTTTTATAGTCAGTGTAAACAAAATGGGTGAGGAGGTCATGCTTTTTGCTCCATTCAACTTTTGTTCTGCTGAATGTTAATGGTAGGTCTAGAACCTTCTGAATCCTACAGCTTCATATATATATATTTTACAAATGTCTAACATCCAAAATGTGAGAGTTGGGAAAAGGATTTTACTCCTGCAGATTTTTTTCACGTTACTTCTCACTTTATATCATGTATTCTAAATAGCCATCACCTCAGCAGCCTTTTGCCTGTTGGTTATGTTAGTATCACATTACTTCTAGCCTTTTAATTACTCTATGTTTTATTTAATATCCATTAAAGTCTATGAATTATGTGTTCTGGTGGCACAGCTGTTCATTACCTATATTCTAGAGTAGACAATATGGACTATGTAATAGTCTACTGATTTTAAGTTCTCTCTTTCTTTGTGTGTGTGTGTGTGTGTGTGTGTGTGTGTGTGTGTGTGTATGAGAGAGAGAGAGAGAGAGAGAAATAGAAACACTTTAAGTAGGACTACTAAATTTAAGTAAACTTCTGATGAAGGAATGAATTATTCTAAGAAAAAATGGGTAGTTAGCATGTAGGAGAAGAAATAAATGATAAAGTATTATAAGATTTATATTTGGGACCTGCCTTCTATTAACTCTTGAACTGAAACATCCAGTGGGTTCTGCATGAGAGTCATTTATATGAAAGGCAGAGTGAGACACCTTTCACAGAAACAACAGCAATCCTGTCTACCATTTACTGAATACCTAGTTGGCTAGAGACACTTTATGTGTGATCCTCACAATCACTATATAGTATGTGTTAGGCATACAGATAAGAAGGCAGGAATCTGGAATCGTTCTCAGGGTCACAAGGCTAGTCAGTGGCAGGGCTGAAGTTGTAAGTCAGTAAGTCAGTTCTTCCTTGCTGTAGTCTGTTTTAGATATCCTTTACTCTTTTGATTCTGTTCAGTGATCATCACAGTACTTTTTATTCCACCCAACAGGAATACTTAAAATATACAATTGTAGATACTGCATAGATAAGTGTATTTCTTTTGGTAAATAGCTAAACAAACATTTCTCTTGTCCCTCATACAAAAGTTTTCAGATATAGGTTCTTTAATAACTACATGATTAGCAATGCATTTATTTTCAACAAGAGCTTGCGAACCAGTTATGATTCAACTGATATTGCTTATTTCTCGTCATAGTCTAGAATCATCCTGTTAAAGGTTTACTTACATGAATTCAGCATTTCTTGTTATCCTGTTTCACAAAGTCCAGGGAAGGAAATACCACATTTATTTGAGAAAAGATGACTTTGAAATCTTCTACAAGGTGAAAAAAATGCTTTGAAAACTGCCATAGGTCATACGGGAAAACAGACCACAGATCATTTGCTTTTCTTGTAACTTTGATACAGAAATGTAATACTGCTGTATGATAGTAGACCTCAAACACAAAAAAAGGGGCAAGGAAGGGATGGAGCAAGGGTCACTTTAGTTTGCAGTAAGAATTAGAGTTGAGGTATGTTCTGAGATAAAGAAAAAATACTGGTTAACCAAAACACAGGAAGGAAGGGTATGTCATGTTTTATATGTTCACAAGCTGTGAGGAAACTAGCTTTTGGTTAGTGGAAATGTGGGCAAATTTCTCACAGTATAGCTTTTCAGAAAAATGTATGACCTCAGTGGGGCTTTAGAAGAAACTTCTGGTGCATAGTGACTCATTCTGATATAATTTACTGGGGAAAAAATGGAAAAGTGTTTTTTTAACCTGAAAGTTGTCAAACATGTAATACTGGTGAACTACATTAATTGACAACCTGTTATGAAAATGCATTTTTCCAGAAGAGCATTTGGTAAACCAAATTTGAATCAAGTGGATTGGGAATTACTTTATCACGGAGCTGAAGAACACCACCATAACAAACAGATTAGGAATATATTTTTAGAAGTGAACTTTTATTTATTACTTTCTACTTTTTGATAATTTTGTGTTTTAAGTGCATGATACAGATAGCATTTAAAAATCCCAGTTTGTACTGAAGATATCAAAATTGGATATAGTTTGTGTGTATTGATGACAAAGTACAGGCATTTTTGAATGTACACATACTAAAAATAGTAAGTAATACGTAACTATATTGAGTCCTTTAGATCATAAAAGTATTGTTATTTTATATTCATTTCCTTACATACCTATGGGCTATAAAATCAAAATTTGATGCCTTTATGAAACAAAGAATGCTATTTTTCAGTGTCAGAACTTTTTCTCTCTCTTTCTCTCTGTCTCTCCCCCTGCATTTCTCTCTACCATAAAAGAAATAATTGTTTTTAAAAAAACTGGGTGACTTCTTGACGTGTACTTCTTTGAGGACCTTAAAAGACACTACTTACTTGAGACTTTGCATTATTAGCTTTTTTGTTGCTATTTAACAGATTACTGTGGGGTGTGGTGGCTCACGCCTGTAATCCCAGCACTTTGGGAGGCTGAGGCGGGTGGATCACCTGAGGTCAGGAGTTCAAGACTAGCCTGACCAATATGGGGAAACCCCATCTTTACTAAAAATACAAAAACTAGCCAGGCATAGTGGTGCATGCCTGTAATCCCAGCTACTCTGGAGGCTGAGGCAGGATAATCTCTTGAACCCAGGAGGCGGAGATTGCAGTGATCTGAGATCGCACCACTGCACTGCAGCCTGGGCAACAAGAGTGAAACTCCATCTCAAAAAAAAAAAAAAAAAAAAAAAAAAAAAAAAAAAAAAAAACACCACAAACTTAGAAGCCTAAAATATATTTATTATCTTAAAGTTTCTGTGGGTCAGGAGTCTGAGCACAGGTTAGCTAGATCTGCTCAGGATCTTACAAAGCTGCAATTAAGTTGTTGCCCAGGGTTGAGTTCTTACCTGGAGGCTTGGTTGGAGGATTTACCTTTAAGCTCCTTCAGGTTGTTGTCAGAATCATTTCCTGGTGGCCATATAATTTATAGTAGCTTGCTTCTTCAAAGCAGACAATGAAGAGGAAAAAGGGAGAGGCTGCAAACAAGAGTCTTAAATAGTACAATGTAATTGCCTTTGCCATATAGCATAACCTCTTAAGTGATTTCCCATCACCTTTGCCATATAATGTAACATTAAGGTGGGAATAGCATCCTATCAACTATACCATGTTCTGTTTGTTAGAAACATGTCACAGGCCCACCTACACTGAAGAAGCAGGGATTACATAAGTCATGAACATTAGGAGGTAGGGATCGGGGAGCACCCTAGTCTGGGTAACAGCATTCAAGGAGTTCACAGACTTGATAATATAAGGGTATTGAGCTGTCTCTAAACCCCCTTGAGTAAAAATTAGTGTATGTCATAATAATTTTTTTTGTACCCAGTTTTGCTCTTGTTGCCCAGGCTGGAGTGCATTGGCACAATCTTGGCTAACCGCAACCTCCAACTCCCAGGTCAAGTGATTCTCCTGCCTCAGCCTCCTGAGTAGCTGGGATTACAGGTGCCTGCCACCATGGCTGGCTAATTTTTGTATTTTTAGTAGAGACAGTGTTCCACTATGTTGGCCAGACTGGTCTCAAACTCCTGAGCTTGTGATCCTCCTGTCTCAGCCTCCCAAAGTGCTGGGATTACGGGTGTGAGCCGCCATACCCAGCAATAATTTTTACATTAAAAAAATGGAAGTATTAGTGAATTCTGGAATGAAATAACCTTGTCAAGATTATATAACTAGCCAAAAAGTTGATTAAGAAACTTTCTGGCCTTCTTACTTTGTCTCCTGGGTGCATGAAATGATAAAAGAATATTTTAAAAGAATAAGAAAGAATGAACTAGTTACTTGCTTTCAAATTTTACTTATGGAATCTGAATGGATTTAAGTGAATAGTGATTGGCATACTGAAGTTTGCCATTTCTAGGTAGGAGCATCTTTTTGAGCAGAGGATAGTAGGAAATTTTACATAGAAAATAAACAAAACATTTATTATCAAAACTATAAAGCACAAAAGGAAATGATCAGCCATGAGCATAGTCAGGAGATACCACAAAATTATCAGGACTTGATGGAAAATAGAAGTTTGAAAGAATATAAAAAAATGTCTTATGAATAAAGAATAACTTCCTCAGCTTGATAAAGAACATTTACAAAAACCCTACAGCTAATATCATAATGGTGGGAAACTGCACACTTTCCTTCTAAGATCAGCTACAAAGCAAATGTATTTTCTCTCACTTCTTTCTACATTGTATGAAAATCTTAGCTAGTGAAATAAGGGAAGGAAAAGAAATAAAAGACACACAAATAAAGAAGGAAGAAAAACTGTCTTTGTTTGAGGATGATATGTTGTCTATGTAAAAAGTCTCAAGAATCAACAGTGTAACAAAAAATCCTCGCACTGCTAAGTGAGTATAGCAAGGTCATGAAATACAAGGTTAACATACAAAAATCAATTGCTTTCCTACATACCAATAATGAACAACTGGAATTTGAAAAAAGAAAACACATTGATAGCATGCAGAAAATGAAATATATATAAATCTAACAAAATATTACAGGATCTCTATATGGTAAACTAAAACCCTAAATAGACAGTCAGTGTTCATGGATTGGAAGACTCCATAGTTTTACAATTCAGTTCTTCCCAATATCTGTAGATTCAGTGTAATCTCAATCAAAATTTTGTAGACATCAACAAATTAATTCTAAAGTTTATATGGGAAGGCAAAAGACATGTAATTGTCAAAAAAAAAAAAAAAACACTGAAGAACACATTTGGAGGAATCACAATATCCTTTTAAAGAATTAATATAAAGTATAATCATCATTACAGCATGATATTGGCAAAATAATAGGCAGACAAGTCAGTGGAACAGAACAGAGTGCCTAGAAATAGACACACACAAATACAGTAAATTATCTTTGACAAAGAAGTAAAGTCAATTAAATGTAGAAAGGATAGTGTTTTCAACAAATGGTTCTGTCAGATATACAAGCTCTTATACATTTCACAAAAATTAACTCAAAATGGGTAATAGACATAGATATAAAACACAAAACTATAACACTTCAGTAAGATAACATAGATTCTAGATTTCCTTTGGCGTGGTAATGAGTTTTTAGATGTATTCAAAAGGATGATTTATGAAAGAAAAAAGTTGATACATTAGACTTTATGAAAATTAAAACTTTTGCTTTGTTAATGGCGCTGTTCAGAGAATCAAAAGACAAATCATAGGCTGTGAGAAAAAGTGGATATACAAATTGTTATATCTACAAGATGCAATATTATTCAGTTATATTATTCAGCTAAAAAAAACAAACTATCAAGTCATAAAAAGACACAAATGCATGTTGCTAAGTGAAAGAAACTAGTCTGAAAAGGCTAATGCTGTATGTTTTCATTTATATGACATGATGGAAGAGGCAATACTATAGCAACAGTAAAGATATGGGTGGTTTTAAGAGGTTAGGGGTGGGAAAAGGGCATGGAGATGGTTGAATAGAAAGAAGACTGGTAAGTTTTATATAGTGATGAAACTCCTCTGTGTGATATCATAATCTTGGATACATGACTTTATGCATTTATCAAAACCATAGCACTTTACAGCATGAAGAATTATCCTTAATGCATGCATGTCATCAAAAAGCCCACTTAGGAGGTTGGGGGATCCCAGGATAGAATGAAGAATGTGACAAAAACAATCTAACTGCATTAAAAATGTATAAAACAACTTACATAAGAGCATGGGAAAAAAAGATGCTGAGCCAAGTAGCTCTGGAAATGATTGGAGTTTATAAAATGAAAGGCAAAATAAATAACACAAAAACATTCTACTCTAACAGGAAAACTTGCTTTCCATTTGAATATGATTAATAACTCTGCTACTGCTATGAATGTATATTGCAATTGAAGAATTAATAAATTCTTCATGGCAGATAATGGGAGATTTCTTATTGTTGGGTTCAAAGTTTACGGATAAGTAAGAGAGAATGCTAGATTGACCCATGTGGTAATGAGTTTAGGTTGTAGACATCCAAATGCACTCAATATTACCTTAATAAAAGTATGAATGATTATGTACATAAATATTTATAGATACCACTGTATGCATCAATTAATTTATACACACTTCCTTGCTCTGTCAGCTGAGAGGTCAAAGAAGTAATGACACTTTAGCAGCAATGAACACACATAGGACCAAGATCTTGGCTTCTAATTCCATTCCCCAATAAAAGAAACCAGAGTTCCTTGGAGAAATGGTGTATTCTAGGTCGGGGGCAGGGAATATACAAGAATGGCCTGCAGCATCTTATAATGTCAGAAAGTGATAAAGTATTAGAAACCTTATAAAGATTGAGATATGTCAAAGGGAAATAGAAGCCAACCAGAAGGGCTCCTAATGGCCAAAGATGAAACAGTTTGAACAACAAATAAAACAGTATTAAATTATAACACCAAATAAAAAATAAGTATACATTCATGTCTCCATAGTGATATAAATAAATAAATGAGTGAATAAATAATAAATGGAGTGAAGAGACAAATCTTCTGTATGGAAAACTTTCCCATTATTTATGTAGATACTCCACCCTCAAGGAAGTGGAGCAGAACTTCTCATTCCTTAAGAGTGGGTAGAATATTTTGATCTTTTTCCAAAAGGTATAGTATGATAATAGGGGAAAAGTAATTTTACAGTAGAGAAACCTGACAAACACTACTCCAGCCAGGTGATCAAGATCAATATCAATTGCCTTAGGTTTATGTTGGTAGTATGTATCCTTGATATTATGTAGTGAGAATGGCACTTTATCTCAGTGGTCCTCTTGCTGCCCCCCCGGAACCCATAACTTCAGGCTAATCATGAGAAAAACACCGAACAAACTCCAATTAAGAGATACTCTATAAAATATTAGCCAGTACTTCTCAAAACTGTCAAGATCATAAAAAAACGAGTCAAGTGTGAGAATCTGTCATAGTTAAAAAAACCTAAGGAGCCATGATGACTAAATAGAATATGGTATCCTAGATGACAACCTGGAACAGAAAAGTACTCTAAGTAAAAGGAATTTTGAATAAAGTGTAAACTTTAGTTAATAATGTGCCAATATTTGTTCATTACCTGTAACGAATGTACCATAATAAATTAGATGTGAATAACAGGAAAACTGGATACAAACTATTTTTGCACTCAGTTTCCCCTATTCACATCTAATATGAGGAACTCTGTGCTATCTTCACAATTTTTCTGTAAATATATAACTATTCTAAAAAATAAAGTTTACTAAAAGTAAGCACATTTGAATTAATGAAACACATTAAAATGAAAAATAAATATCACAGTGGAATAATGAAGTATTTGAATTAATTGAGAAAATTTAAATAAATATAAACAAAATTTTTTTCCAAAATCATTGGCAGACTTGTGGTTTCCGGTCTGGTAAGGAAGTTGGAAGTCACAACTCTGTCTTAACAGCAAGTAAAAAATTTGATGGCCGGTGCAGTGGCTCATGCCTGTAATTCTAGCACTTTGGGAGGCTGTGGTGGGTGGATCACAAGGTCAAGAGTTCAAGACCAGCCTGGCCAAGATGGTGAAATGCCATCTCTACTAAAAATACAAAAATTAGCTGGGTGTGGTGGTAGGTGCCTGTAATCCCAGCTACCTGGAAGGCTGAAACAGAGAATTGCTTGAACCTGGGAGGCAGAGGTTGCAGTGAGCCGAGATTGCACCACTGTACTCCAGCCTGGGCAACTGAGCAAGATTCCATCTCAACAACAACAACAAAAAAAAAATTACAAACTGAAAAATCACAACTCTTTTTAGATGCATAAAAATAGTGAGGTCACAGGACAAATCACTGTCCCCCTAATTGAGGACAGGCAGATGCGAATTATCATGATGGACTAGGGCAGGAACAGAGGAAACCTCCACAGAACCAGTACCAGGGTAAGAAAACCTGAGGTATAATTGACAAATTGCTAGAGGCCGAGAGTGGACAAATCTGAGAGTAAGAAATTCCAGAGGTTCCTATTATGGGGTTGTTTCCACATTTTTGTGACTTTTACAAGATTCTCATTGTGAATAGAGAAGAAAAATCTATTGTACTTTCAGTAGCAGAGGGGAAAATAACTATTTTGAAAAAAGCCAGAGAACTCCGTTCTTCTTAACAAGCCCTACCCTCAAAATAAAGTATTTTATCAGGGCCTACTATTATTTTTTTTTCAGAGCCTAATTGACCTGGGGGAAGGAGAGTACACAACTGTAGCGCACTCCATTTTGTTCCGTGTAAGTGGAGGTAGGAGTAGGGGTAGGCTGTGAAGCACTCGTGAAGTTTACAGTGCAGAGTCATTGTTAAAATATCAGTTCTTCCTCACTTGATCTATAGATTCAATGCAATACCAATCAAAATACCAACTTATTTGTGAATATTGACAAATTGATCCTAAAGCATATAAGGCAAAAGTCCTAGAATAGCCAATGCAAAATTTAAGAACAAAGTACTCACAGTATCCAAGTTCAACACTTGCTGTAAAGCTACAGTAATCAAGACAGAATGTACTGATTAAAGAATAGACAAATGTATTAATGGAACAGAATAGAAAGCCCAGAAAGATAATTTTATAATTAGCCAGCTAATCTTTAACAAATAAGCAAAAGCAATTTAATGGAGGAAAGATAGTTTTTCAACAAATAGTGCTGGAACAAATGGACATCAACACATTAAATAAATAAATAGATAAGTAGAACTTGGATATGGTCTTGCATCTTTCACAAAATTAACTTGAAATGGATCATATGCCTAAATATAAAATGTAAAACTATAATATTCCTAAAAGATAACATAGAAGAAAATCTAGATGTCCTTGGGAAGAAATAATTGATAACTAGACTTCATTAAAATTAAAAACTTCTGTTCAACAACAGACATCATTGAGAATGAGAAAACAAGGTATATACTGAGTGAAAACATTTGCAAAATGTGTATTTGATAAAGGACTGTTCTCCAAAATATATACAAACTCTACAATAATAAAATGAACTACCTAATTTAAAAAGGGCCAAAAACCTAAATTGAAACCAAAGAAGAAACACAGATGGCAGATAAGTATATGAAAAGATGTCCCCCATCATATATAGTTAAGAAAATGCAAATTAAAAAAACAATGAGATACCACTGCCTGCCAATTAGAATGATCAAAATCCATAGCATGACAAAACCAAATGCTGGTGAAGATGTGGAGGAAAAAAACTTGCATTCCTTGCTAAGCAGAAAACAAAATGGCAAAGCCACTTTGGAATACAGTTTGGTAGTTTGTTACAAAACTTAACATACTTTCACCAGAGGATGAAGCAATCACATTCCTTGGCATTTATCCAAAAAAGTTAAAAACTTTTGTATGCAAAAAAAAAAACTGTACATGGATGTTTATAACAGCTTTATTCATAATTACAAACTCAGAAGCAACCAAGATGTCCAGCAGCAGGTGAATGGATAAATAGACTGTACTACATCTGACAATAAAATATCATTCAATGCTAAAAGAAAATGACCTGCCACGCCATGGAAAGACATGCACCTAAGTGCATATTACTAAGTGAAGAAGCTAATCTGAAAAGGCTACATCCTGTATGATTCCAGCTATATGACATCCTGAAAAAGGTAAAACTATGGTCAGCATAAAAAGATTGGTAGTTGCTAGGGTTTAGGGTGGAGGGAGAGATAAATACGTGGAAAACAGAGAGTTTTTAGGGCAGTGGAACCATTTTGTATGATACTCTAATTTGGATATGTGTAATCATACTTTTGTCCAAACACAGAATGTGAAATACCAAGAGTGAACTCTAATATAAACTATACTTTGGGTGATAAAGATATATGTCAAGGTAGGTCTATCAATTGTAATAAATGTACCACTTTGGTGGAGAATGTTGATATGCGTATATTGGGCCAAGAGATATATGTAAAATCTCTATACCTTCTACCCAACTGTGCTCTCAACCTAAAATTTCTCTTTAAAAAAGTATACTTAAAAAATTGTTATTGAAATCAAATCCTCATCATTAGTGGGAAAACATATCACACATAGATAAAGAGAAAAATTGTGAACTGAAAAATTAAGAAAATTACCATAATGAATGTATGACAAGACTTAAAAACTTTGTGGTAAAATGGAATTAAAAAATAAAAATATATATATAAACCTTAATTTTTCAATGTAAGTTCTACTAAGCTTCAGGCATTTTTTGTAAGCCATAATACTAGCCATTTAAAGAACTGAGGTTCCTGTGAATTTAACCATGTCAATATAGTCTTTTATACATTATTTGCTGAAGAAATATGGGTGCCCTTCACAGTCTTTTTAAGATTAAGAAACCAACAAACAAAAAACAATCAGAAGGAGCCAAATCAGGAATATAAGGTAGATGCCATAAGATTTTCCATAAAAACTCACAAAATTACACTCTTAATGAGAGAAATGAGCAGGAGCATGAAGCATTGTTGTAGTGGAGAAAGACTCTCTGGTGAAGCTTTTCTGGACATTTTTCTGTTAAAGCTTCAGCTCACTTTAATAAACAGGTAAACAACAGATAACTAAGCTGTTCTTTGGCTCTCCAGAAATTCAACAAGCAAAGTATTTTGAGTATCACACAAAACTGTTGTCATGTCCTTTGCTCTTGACCCATCCACTTTGCTTTGACTCGACCTCTTCTATATTTCGGTAGCCGTTGCTTTGATTGCACTTTGTCTATAGAATCATTATCAGTAATGCCATGTCTCATCGCCTTTCACAATTTTTCAAAGAAATCCTTCAGGGTCTTGATCCCAACTGTTTAAAATTTCTGTAGAAAACTCTGCTCTTGTCTGCGGCTGGTAAGTGCAATGCTTTTGGCGCCTATTGAGTGGAAAGTTTGCTCACCTTTAATTTTTCAGTTAGAATTGTTTAAGCAGAACCAGTTGAGATGTCTACGATGTTTGCAGTTGTTTCTGCTGTTAATCTTTGGTCTTCTTCAATTAAGGCACAAACAGGGTTAATTTTTTTTCCTTCCAAGTTGTTGTGGATTATTTGTTGCTGCAGGCTTTCTCTTTAAAATTATGTAGCCCCATCATAAAAGAAGCTATCCATTTGTAAACTGATGATTTCCTTGGGGCACTGTCCCCATAAACTTTTTATAAGTCATCAATAATTTCACCACTTTTTCCACCCAAATTTCACCATAAATTTGATGTTCATCCTTGCCTCAATTTCAGCAAAATTCTTATTGCTCTGTTAAGGGCTCTTTTCAAACTGATGTCCTACCCTTCTTTGTGCCTCAAACTAGATCCCATTCAGACACGTCATTACAAGTTAGTATCAGTTTATTTTGGTGCAAAAATTTAAAAATCTGTGCATGGTTTTTTTAATAATATGTATTTTTCCATGAACTTTTTCAAGTCATCTCATATAAAGAGAGATAAAGAGAGTAGAAGTATTAGAAATAGATAAAAGATAGGAAGGGCAGAAAGGAAAGTTCCAACGTATATCCACTGAACATTATGTAAGGATAAAATAGAGAAAACAGGAGAAAGACTATCTCTGAAGAGATGGTGATTGAGGACTTAGTATAATTGATTTTTTGAAAATCCCATGAATAATTAGAGTCAGAAAAGGCAACCTCCAAGTAAAATAAAAAATAAAAAGAAACTCAACGTTCACACATTGTAGTGAAACCGTGAAGTATCAAAGTCAGTCTTTGGTGAAGATCTTAAAAGCAACCAAAGAACAAATGCAGATCACAAAGAACAATAATTATGTTGACAGAATTAAGTATCTACAGCTGTAACACTAAGAAGAGACACAGATACTCTAAATTCTGCGTGGTCGTGAATGCCACTTTGTAATACCTTTTGCAAGATTGTCTACCAAACAACTTAACTCACTGTTGGTGCCATGTACAATTTTTTTCCTTGTATTTCTGCAGTTCCTAGATGAGAACAGAATTTTTGTCTAGCAAAATAGTATAAAGTTTCAATTTTCATTTGTTCAATCATTCAACAAGTCAATGAACAATTTCTAACCTAATTCTATGAGAACTGTGGTAGAAACTCAAGATAAATAAAAGTTCTTCTTATTAATACTTGAAGTAACTTCAGAATACAAATATTTATATTGTAACATGAAAAATTCCAAAGTAGTGATATGTAAGAGCCTATACAATTAGGACATAACTCAATCTGAAGTGAGAAATATGATCATTATTGTACATGAACTCTTCTGGGGAGGAGTTCAAATATCTTCATCTATGTTATAACATAAAATCAGTAACATGATAACAGAAATTGCAAACTTGTTTAAACAAATCACTTGGATTTAAACTGAGCTTGTCTTTTCGTTACAATAGTAGTGACGATTTGGTGGTTGTGATCTGAGAGCATTCTGGTCACATTACAAATTTATTACTAAAAAGAGTGCACATGCTCAGATTGAAGAGCAGAGAGGACTGGGTGGTACCTACTTTTCTTTCCAAAGGCTACAGAGTGGTCTTTCATTTTTGCCACATTTGTTTTCTAGCCAGTCTGAATACTAATGCATGGAGGAGAAATGAGAAGAGGAATAGCATTTTCACTGTTTGGAGAATGAAATTCTGCACTTACTTTGGCTTCAAATGTCCAGAATTAAATTAATGGGTCAATATAGTTCCAAACCTTATCACTGCTTCATGTAAATAGAGAAAGCAAGAAAAAAATGAGTTTGCTAGACAATGCAAATTATTATAAAAATTGCTTAATTGTAAAAACTCTACCGTTTTTGGTCATCAATAAATGGTGTATAAGTACATTTAAAAAATATTTTTAAAACAAAAAATAGGAAAAACATAGGAAATGATAATAAGTAGGGATCTGATTTTAACCAGCTGTATTTGAAGACATGGTTGTTATTTCCTCACTACAGTGTGTGACACTTTTATTCTGAGTTTTAAAATTACAGACAGATCCACTGATTAAAAACAGGATGTGGGTGAATAGTCATGCATGAGGCTCCCTGGTCGAGACATGAGTAAAGTTAGTGGTTCTAAAACAGCAGCCTTCTGTCAAGTGTTGGCATGCTTCCTCAGAATCATCTGAGCAACTCGTAAAGGTACAGATTCTTAAGCATTGGGTCCCAGAGATGCTGTTGAGTAGGCCTGGGTGGGTTTAAGAAATCTTTGTATAAACAAGTTCCCTAAAAGATTCTTGCATTAATAGCTAGGAACCCTGTTTTGGGAAACACTACTCTAGAAGTTTATAATTTCTCTGTTAGCTCTGGTGTGGGTGAACTGTAATTAGGAATGGAGTATAAGCAAAATGATTTTTCAAAAATGACAAAATATTAAAAGTGTCTTAAGAAGAAAGCTACCACCTAATAACCTCCTCTTAGATTTTCCAACATGACTGTATGAAATTTCCACCCTTTTCAGCCTCATTTTCTGCATGTAACGATGACTCCCAGTCTGCTGAAGTGGAAGCCATCTAGAAGGAATTCCCTCAGTTCCCTTACCTCCTATGATTTCTGCCTGCTTTTCCCTTTGCTGTGATTTCTAACTGAAGTGAATACGTGTCTTTCCCACTTCTTACATCTTCTTCTTTTTTATTTATTTATTTTTTATTGTACTTTAGGTTCCAGGGTACATGTGCAGATCATGCAGGATTGTTGCATAGGTACATACATGGCAAGGTGGTTTGCTGACTTCATTCTCCCATCACCTGTATCTGGTATTTCTTCCCTTGTTATCCTTTCCCACCCTCCCCACACCCCGCTGTCCCTCCCCTAGCCCTCCCCAACTGACTGAAATGTGTAATGCTCCCCTCCCCGTGTCCACGTGTTCTAATTGTTCAACACCCTCCTAGAAGTGATAACATGTGGTGTTTGGTTTTCTGTTCTTGTTTCAGTTTGCTGAGAATGATGGTTTCCAGATTCATCCATGTCCCTATGAAGGACATGAATTCATCTTTTTTTTATGGCTGCATAGTATTCCATGGTGTATATGTGCCACATTTTCTTTATCCGTTTATCGTTGATGGACATTTGGGTTGGTTCCAAGTCTTTGCTATTGTAGACTGTGCCACAATGAACATATGTGTGCATGTGTCTTTATAATAGAACAATTTATAATTCTTTAGGTATTTACCTAGTAATGGGATTGCTGGGTCGAATGGTATTTCTATTTCTAAGTCCTTGAGGAATCGCCACACTGTCTTCCACAATGGTTGAACTAATTTGCACTCCCACCAACAGTGTAAAAGTGCTCCTATTTCTCCACATCCTCTCTTGCATCTGTTGTCTCCAGATTTTTTTAATGATTGCCATTCTAACTGGCATGAGATGGTATGTCAATGTGGTTTTGATTTGCATTTCTCTAATGACCAGTGATCATGAGCATCTTTTCATATGTTTGTTGGCCTCATATATGTCTTCTTTTGAATACTATAAACACCTCTATGCAAATAAACTAGAAAATCTAGAGGAAACGGATAAATTCCTAGGCACATACATCCTCCCAAGACTAGCCCAGGAAGAAGTCAAATCCTTGATTATACCAATAACACGTTCTGAAATGGAGGTAGTAATTTATAGCCTAACAACAACAACAACAACAACAACAACAACAGCCCAGGACCAGACAAATTCACAGCTGAATTCTATCAGAAGTATAAACAGGAGCTGGTACCCTTCCTTCTGAAACTATTCCAAACAATTGAAAAGAGGGGACTCCTCCCTAACTCATTTTATGAGGCCAGCATCATCCTGGTACCCAAACCTGGCAGAGACACAACAAAAAAAGAAAACCAATAGTCCTGTTGAACATAAATGTGAAAAACCTCAATAAAATCCTGGCAAACCAAATCCAGCAGCAGAGCAAAAAGCTTATCCACCATGAGCAAGTCAGCTTCATTCCTGGGATGCCAGGCTAGTTCAACATACACAAATCAATAAACATAACCCATTGTATAAACAGCTAATGACAAAAAACACATGATTATCTCAATAGATGCAGAAAATACCTTTGATAAAATTCAACATCCCTTCATGTTAAAAAATCGCAATAAACTAGGTAGTCATGTAACATATCTCAAACTAATAAAAGCTATTTATGACAAACCCGCAGCCAATATCACACTGAATGGACAAAAGCTGGAAGCATTTCCTTTGAAAACCGGCACAAGACAAGGATGCCCTCTCTCACCATTTCTATTCAACATAGTGTTGGAAGTTCTGGCCAGGGCAATTAGGCAAGAGAAAAAAAATAAAGGATATTCAAATAAGAAGAGAATAAGTCAAATTGTCTCTGTTTGCAGATGACATGACTTTATTTGCATAGAGGTGTTCATAGTATTCTCTGATGGTAATTTTCATTTCTGTGGGGTCAGTGGTGATATCCCCTTTATCATTTTTTATTGTGTCTATTTGATTCTTCTCTCTTTTCTTCTTCATTAGTCCAGCTACTGGTCTATTAATTTTATCAATTTTTACAGAAACAAGCTCCTGGATTTATTGATTTTTAGACCTTTTCATGTTGCTCTCTCCTTCAATTCTGCTCTTAGTTATTTCTTGTCTTCTGCCAGCTTTTGGATTTGTTTGCTCTTGTTTCTCTAGTTTAGTTGTGATGTTCGGGTGTTGATTTGAGAACTTTCTAGCTGTCTGATGTGGGCATTTAGTGCTATAAATTTCTCTCTTAACCCTGCTTTAGCTGTGTCTCAGAGATTCTGGTATGTCGTCCCTTTGTTCTCATTGGTTTCAAATAAATTCTTGGCTTCTGCATTAATTTTATTATTTACTCAGGAGTCACTCAGGAGCAGGTTGTTCAACTTCAATGCAGTTGTGTGGTTTTGAGTGAGTTTCTTATGAGTTTTAACTTGATTGCACAGTAGTCTGAGAGACTGTTATGATTTCAGCTTTTTTGCATTTGCTGAGGAGTGTTTTACTTTCAATTATGTGGTCAATTTTAGAGTAAGTGCCATGTGGCACTGAGAAGAATGTATATTCTGTTATTTTGGGGTGAAGAGTTCTGTAGCTATCTATTTGGTCCACCCGATTCAGAGCTGAGTTCAAATCCTAAAAATCCTCGTTTATTTTTGTTTTGTTAATCCCTCTAATATTGACAGTGGGGTGTCAAAGCCTCCCACCATTATTGTGTGGATCTCTAAGTCTCTTTCTAGGTCTCTAAGAACTTGTTTTATGAATCTGGGCTCTCCCATATTGGGTGCCTATTATATTTAGGATAGTTAGCTCTTCTTGTTGCGTTGATCCCTTTACCATTATGTAAAGGCCCTTCTTTGTCTTTTTTTTTTTTTTTAAATCCTTGTTACTTTAAAGTCTGTTTTTCAGAAACTAGGATTGCAATCCTTGCTCTTTTCTGCTTTCCATTTACTTGGTAAATATCATTCCATTCCTTTATTTTGAGCTTATGTGTGTTTTTGCACGTGAGATGTGTCTCTTGAATACCACACATTGATGGATTTGACTCTTTATCCAATTTGCCAATCTGTCTTTTAATTGGGGCATTTAGCCCATTTACATTTAAGGTTAATATTGTTATGTGTGAATTTCATCCTGTAATTATGATGCTAGCTGGTTATTTTTGCATAATAATTGTTGATACAGTTTCTTCGTAGTGTCATTGGTCTTTATATTTTCATGTGTTTTTGGAGTGGCTGCTACCAGTTTTTCCTTTCCATATTTAGTGCTTCCTTCAGGATTTCTTACAAGGCAGGCCTGGTAGTGATTAATATCCTCAGCATTTGCTTGTTTGTAAAAAATTTTATTTCTCCTCTACTTATGACATTTTGTTTGGATATAAAATTCTATGTTGAAAATTCTTTTCTTCAAGAATGTTGAATATTGGCCTCCACTCTCTTCTGGCTTGTAGAGTTTCTGCTAACAGATCTACTGTTAGTTGGATGGGCTTCTCTTTGTAGGTGACCTGACCTTTCTCTCTTAACATTTTTTCCTTCACTTTAACCTTGGAGTATCTGATGACTATGTGTCTTTGGGTTAACATTCTCATGGAGTATCTTAGTGGGGTTCTCTGTATTTCTCTAATTTGAATGTTGGCCTGTCTTGTTAGGTTGGGGAAGTTGTCTTGGATGATATCCTGAACTGTGTTTTTCAACTTGATTCCATTCTCCCCATCCCTTTTTGGTACTTCAATCAGTCATAGTTTCAGACTTTCTATATAGTTCCATAGTTCTTGTAGGTTTTGTTCATTCCTTTTCATTTTTTTCTCTACTCTTGTTTGTCTGCCTTATTTCAGCAAGATAGTCTTCAGTTTCTGATATTCTTTCTTTCACTTGACTGATTTGTCTCTTGATACATGTGTATATTTCATGAAGTTCTTATGCTGTGTTTTTCAGCTCCATCAGGTCATTTATGTTCCTCTCCAAACTGGTTATTCTATTTAGCAGCTCCTGTAACCTTTTACCATTGTTCTTAGATTGTTTGAATTGGGTTAGAACATGCTCCTTTACCTCAGTGAAGTTTGTTATTGCTCACTGGAGCCTACTTCTGTCAATTCATCCATCTCATCCTCCATCCAGTTCTGTGCCCTTACTGGAGAGGTGTTGTGGTCATTTGAAAGAGAAGAGGCATTCTAGCCTTTTGGGTTTTCAGTATTTTTTAATCAATTCTCATCTTCATGAATTTCCTTCTTTGAGGCTGCTTACCCTTGGATGGGGTTTTTGTGGGAATTGTTTTTGTTGATGCTGTTGTTGTTGCTTTCTGTTTGTTTCTCTTTTAGTAGTCAGGTCCCTCCTCTATAGGGCTGCTGTGGTTTTCTAGGGGTTCACTTCAGGCCATATTCATCTGGTTCACTCCTGTGCCTGGAGATGTCCCTCGAGGAGGCTGGAGAACAGCAAAGACGGTTACCTGCTCCTTCCTCTGGGATCTCTACCTTCAAGGGGCACTGACCTGATGCCAGTAGGAATGCTCCTGTAGAGAGTGTCTGGCAAACCCTGTTGGGAGGGTCTCACCCAGTTGGTGGGCCCGGGAATCAGTAACCATTTCATGAAACACTTTGGCTGTCCCTTGGTGGTAGGGGTGTGTTGCACTGGAAAGAAACCCACTCACTTGGGTTGCCTGAATTCCTCAGAGTTAGCGAGAGGAAAGACCAACTTTGCTGGTCTAAAGAGACTAAAGCCACCCCTGCCCGTGGGATCTTAGGCCCAGCGAGATCAGAGTTCTGTCCCTGAGCCCCTAATTGGAGTTGTTGGAGTTCCTGCAGGGGGAGGGGGCACCCAGTGAGGAGGGATTTGGATAGGGCCTGACCTGATGAGGCAATATGACCATGATCTGCCACAATTGATGTGCTGTGCTATGGGAAATACCTCTTGAGACCAAGTGTCCAGCCTCCCTGTCTCCACCAGGGGAAAAGCATGGCCTGGAGCTATAGTGACAGCTGTCGCCCTTCCTCACTGGGAGTTTAGTGTCTTAGGTAGCTCTCAGCCAGAGTGTTGACTGCCACTCCTCTCTCAGTGATCTCAGCTTAGAGAGCAAGCAGCAGCAATGGTAGCAGCTTTCCTTTTCCCAGGGAGCTCTTTCGTTTTAGGCAACAGCAGTGGTGGCAGCCACCCCTCCCCTAAGGAGCACAGATGGCTTCGACAGCAGGCGGCAGCAGTGTTGATGGCTGGCCCTAGTGGCGTGAGCTCATGAGTGGGAGCTTCCAACCCATGGGTTGCACGGTTCCACAGAAAAAGTGTGGTTTCCCAGACTGGGAAGCACTCTCACTCACCATGTTTCTTGGCTGGGGGTAGGGGCTCCCCTGTCCCATGTGACTCTCAGGTAAGCCAACATACCACCCTGCTCTTGCTTCCTCTCCATGGGTCATCCATGGGTCATGCCAGTCACCCAGTCAGTCCTGATGACAGAAACTGGATACCTCTTTGTTCATGCAAGATTTGCAAAGTTTATTTTATTTTTTCTTTTTTTCTGTGGGAGTCTCTGATCACTGCTGCTTCTAGTTACCATCTTGGTCCCTGCCCTCTGCTTTATTCTTATGAAGGTGCTCATTTGTGTGTAGACAGTTAATAAGTTGGTGTCAGTGTTGGACAGGATGATTGGTGGAGCTTTCTAATCTACTATCTTGTTCTATCCCTACCAAATTTTTCCTTTAAATTACTTACTTTGCTTATAAAAATTAAATTTTAATCAGTATATTAACTCTACCTTAATAGAAGTCCCCTGCTCATGTGGTCTCCTTCGTTCATTCTGATGATATTCTAATTTTCTTATTCTTTCCCATGTTAGTTGTATGTATCCAGTTTTGTCTCCCCTACATCCTCTCTATCCCACCTGAGTTTTAAAATTATCCACAGCTTACTACTACTAGTCACGATTCCTACACTTTTCTTAAGACTCATCCCCATTTTCATCATTACAGTCCTGTGGACCATGAAGATAATAATGGCTTTATGGAATGAATTGAGGAGTATTTGCACTTTTTCTGTTCTATTGGATAATTTTTTGAAAGATTGGCATAATCTGTTCCTAGAAGGCTTGGTAAAAAATAGAACATAATCATCTATTTACCTTGTAGAATGATTTTAAGAATTTGATTTGCTTTCTGTACTAATTATAGGATTATTTAAGAATTCTGTTTCTTTTTGAGAGACTTTTTTTTTTTTATTGCATTTTAGGTTTTGGGGTACATGTGATGAACATGCAAGATTGTTGCATAGGTACACACATGGCAGTGTGCTTTGCTGCCTTCCGTCCCCTCACCTGTATCTGTCATTTCTCCCCATGCTATCTCTTCCCACCTCCCCACCCCCCGCCCCTCCCCCATTTCCCCCCAACGGACCCCAGTGTGTAGTGCTCCCCTCCCTGTGTCCATGTGTTCTCATTGTTCAACACCTGCCTATGAGCGAGAATATACGGTGTTTGATTTTCTGCTTTGAGAGACTTTTAGTAATTTATATTTTTCTAGGACTCTGTTCATGCTGCATGTTTTTAAGATTTAGTATAATATGTTTGATGGTACCATTCTTTTTTTTAAGTCTGCAAAATATTTAGTTACATTACCTTTTTAAAAATCTTAATATTATTTGTCTTTTATTAATTTCTGCTTTTTTATTAATTCTCTCCTCTTTACTACTTTCTTCAAATTTAGTCTACCATTACTTTTCTAATATTTTATGATGAATTCTTATTTTCTAAAGTAATCTTTTAAGGCCATAACTTGATTTTATAATTACTTATTTTACAAACAAGTTATTTAGAATTATGTTTTATGTTTCCACATATTTGGAATATTTTATTTAGCTTTTTCATTATTTGTTCCTTAATGACAATACAATTATGTGATGTACATAATAGTTATTGTTTTAAATTAGCTGAGATTTGTATTTTGCTTGTTACATGGCCACTTTTTATGATTACTTCATGTACATTCAAGCAGATATATATTCTCTCATTTTGGATGCAGAATGACATAACTTAATTTTTAATGCTTGTTCATTAAGTTGAAATAAGTATTTAGAAGTCTTCCACTTTGGGTTACATTTATCAATTTCTCACATTTAAATAAAATTTTGCTGTATATATTCTGAAGCAATTTTATTAGCTGCATAAAAGTTTAGAAATATATCTTTATGATGACTGGAACCTTTTATCACTATACAGAGATGCATTTATCTCTAATAATACTTGTATTCAAGTCTACATTTCTAATATAAATATTATGAGTGGTTTTCTTTGTTATTTGCCTGCATATTATTTTCTATGCTTTCAATATTTTTAGATCTTTATTCTTATATGTGTCTTTTGTAAATAGAAAATAGCTGGATTTTAAAAAGGTCATCCTTACAGTGTCTGTCTTTAATTTGAAATGTTAGGTTAGTGAAAAAGTAATACTTAGTCCTATTTTATTTATTTTAATTATTCATTTATGAGTAGGTGTCCTAATATTTTATATTGTGCTATTTATTTCACTTTTCCATGCTTGTCACAATGATTCTTTTTTAAGTTAATGAATTTTATTTTTTGTTTCTCACTCTTTTGGGTTTATTTGGAGAGTATATATTTAATTTCTGGTCTTTTAATAGATAACCTAGAACTTGTACCATGTGCACTTAATGACCTAGCAAAGTATGAAATTAATAAAACAGTCTCTTCTTTTGAAGGAAGTGAGAATGTTACCCATTACCTCTGATCACTCTTCTGTTGACATACACGGGATTGTTTTCTGATATTTTTGTTTTTCTAACCATACAAGTTAAATATAATAATCGTTGTTATTATATAAGGACAATATTTGTTACCCTCGTGTTTATTGATTTCTTACTTTTTGTATCTCAGACACTGCTTCTAAATCATTTTCTTTCTTCCTCATATTGATACTTTGGAACAACCTTGTCCAACTGCAACCCACAGGTCACATGTGGCCCGACAATGGCTTTGAGTGCAGCCCAACACAAATTTCTAAGCTTTCTTAAAACATTATGAGATGTTTTTGTGTTTTTTAGTTCATTAGCTATTATTAGTGTTAGTTTATTTTGTGTGTGGCCCAAAACAATTCTTCTTCACTGCAGCTTCAAACTCAAGCAATCCTCTCTCCTCAGCCTCTCAAGTAGCTGAGACTACAGGCGTGTGCAACCGTGTCCAGCTAATTTTTGTAATTTTTGTAGGGACGGGGTTTCAGCATGTTTCCCAGGCTGGTCTTGAATTCCTGAGCTCAAGTGATCCACCTGCCTCTGCCTCCCAAAGTGATGGGATTATAGGTGTGTGCTACTGCACCTGGCCTAATATACAAAAATATTTATTTTATATTTTTTTAAATAAGGATTCTCTGGGTTTATAATTATAGACATGTAACTTTCACAACATATTGAAGATTTTACTTCACTATTTTCTTTCTTCGAATTTTGTTTTCTGGAAGTCTGATTTAGTGTGTAATTCTTTCTGGGTGGATTTTTTTTTTTCTGTTTTAAAATTTCCTTTTTATATTGACAAATAGTAATTGTACATATCATGGGGTACCTCGTGACTTTTTGATATATATTATGTATAGTGATCAGATCATATAATTAGCTTATCTATCATCTCAAACCTTGATCATTTCTTTGTGTTGGGGACATTTAATATCCTCTTTCTAGCCATTTAAAACTGTATAACATGTTATTGCTATCTATAGTCATCCTACAGTGATATAGAACACTAAAACTCTCTTGCCGTTATTTTGCATCCTTCAACAAATCTCTCCCTATTCCTCCCTTCCCCCTTTTCTTTCCAGCCTCTAGTATCCTCTGTTCTACTTTTTACTTCTATGAGATCAACTTTTTTTTTAGCTTCCACATATGAGTGAGAATGTGCAATGTTTAACTTTCTATTCCTGGTTTATCTTATTTAACATAATGTCCTACAGTTCGATTCATGTTGCCGCAAATGACAGAATTTTATTTTATGATGTATGTGCACCACACTTTCTTTATTTATTCATCTGTCGTTGAACATTTGTCTAATTTCTTATCTTGGCTATTGTGAATAGTGCTACAGTAAACATGAGGGTTCAAATGTGTCTCTGATATAATAATTTCCTTTTTTGTGGGGGGAATAAATTCCCAGTAATAGGAATGCTGGATCATATGGTAGTTCTATTTGCAGTTTTTTTGAGGAATCTTCATACTCTTCTCCACAGTGGCTGTAATAGTCTACATTCCCATCAATAGTGGATAAGGGTTCTCATTTCTCCGCATCCTTGCCAGCATTTGTTGTTTATCATCTTGTTGAAGACACCCATCTTAACTGGAGTAAGATGATGTTTCATTGTCATTTGGATTTGCATTTCCCTGATAATTAGGGACTTTGAGCATCTTTTTTCATATACCGTTTGGTCATTTGTATATCTTTTTTGAGAAATGTCTGTTCAGATCATTTGTCCATTCTTTAATCAGATTGTTTCTTTTCCTTATTATTTAGATATTTCAGTTTCTTGTATATTTTAGATATTAATCCTCTGTCAAATGAGTGGTTCACAGATATTTTTTTCCATTCGGTAGGTTGTCTTTTCACTTTGTTGATTGCTTCCTTTGTTGTGCAGAAGCTTTTTAGTTTAATATAATCTCATTTGTCTTTGCTTTTGTTGCCTATGCTTTGGAGGTGTTGTTCATAAAATCTTTTCCAAGTCCAATATCCTAAGCTTTTTGAAATATAAGATCATGTCATCTGTAAACAGAGACTATTTGATGTCCTCTTCTTCAATAAGAATGCCATTTTTTTCCCCTTCTTACCAGATTGTTCTAGTTAGGACTTCTAGTATTATGCCAAATACGAATGGCTAATGTGGGTATCCTTATCTTATTCCAGTTCTTAGAGGAAAGACTTTCAGTTTTTTTTTTTTCCCCATTCAATATGATGTTAGCTAAGGGTTTGTCATATGTGGCCTTTATGATGTTGAAAAACTTTCTCTCTATACCTAATTTATTAAGCGTTTTTATCATGAAGTGAGGCTAAATCTTATCAAAAGCTTTTTCTGAGTCTATTGAATTGAGATGATTATACTTTTGTCATTGATTCCATTGATGTAAGATATAACATTTATTAATTTGTGTATGTTGAATTATCTTTGCATTCCTGGGATAAACCCCCCTTGACTGTGGTATGTTATCATTTTTATATGTGTTAAATTTTGTTTGTTGGCGTTTTGCAAAGATTTTTGCATCTGTGTTCATCAGGAATATTAAATTGTAGTTTTTCTTTTCATTGCTGTATCTTTGTCTGGTTTTTGTATCAGGGTTATGCTGATACCAAAAAATGAGTTATGAAGAATTCCCTCTGCTTTAAATTTTGGAATAGTTTGAGAAAAATTGGTATTAATTCTTCTTTAAAGGAATGCTGCTTTACAACCTCTACCCATCAATTCAACATTGTTTTCTGGCACATTTCCTTTCAGGGCGATCAGGTGAACTAGTGAGAGGTTATCTTGGGTTTCACTAGAGCCACTTGGCTTACCAGTTTTAGAAGTAATCATTCTGGATTTATTTCTGCTCAGGGGCATTCATTTTTAACTCCAATTCTGGCCTGTGTTTCTCTTTTATTCCTCTCCTCCTCATGTTACCTCCAGGTGGTTTCTGGGGTCAAGTATCCCAGCCTCAGAAGCAGTTTTGCTTATGCTATTTGCAGTGCTCACTTTGACTTACTTAGGGCATCTGCTGAGTCTTTTGTGAACCTCACATACTCTCATTCCTCCTTATTTTACATAAACTGTCTTTGGAAGAGTCTTTACAGATATTTTATGTTACTTTAAGATGTACTGGTTTGTTGCTTTATTCCTCAACTGTTTTTGGTGCTTTTGGTAGATTCCAAGGAAGGGTACAGAATAAATATGTCTTTAATCTGATATATTTTTCTTAAATTCAAAACTTAAACAATTTTTATAAACATAGTGCTAAATGTAAGGCCCAGCTTGTTTCTTTTTCAGTGTCAACCTGGGAGGATAGTCCTTTGATGTGGTATAATATGAGAAGCTGGCTGCAAAGTGGCCAAAGCAAACAGCAGAGTGAGAGGAGTGCATGCACTATTAATTTTTTCAATAAAAACATTTTTAGAAGAATCCCTTTCCATTATGTTATTTGTATCATGAGGTGACACCTTGCATTCCTGTTTCTACCCTTCAGAGTCTTTTAGATATTTTAATACAAAAACATTACGTGAGCTTTCATATATACCTGACCATCTCTGTAGAGCAAAGACACTGGTTCACATTGAGAGTGGGATTTGAGCCAAAGGACAAATTCGGGCAAGAGTAACCTCCAACAACAGAAGCATTTTAACAATACGTGATCATGTTGAAGTCTTCTAACCTCCAGAGTCTTATAGATATTTTTAATACAAAAACATTATGTGAGGTTTTGTATATACCTGACCCTCTCTGTAGAACTCAGACACTAGTTCACACTGAGAGTGAGATTTGAGCCAAAGGACAAACTCAGGCAAGAGTAACCTCCAACAACAGAAGCATTTAAAAAATATGTGATTATATTGAGGTCTTAAGATGTTTCTCTGTGTTGTCATTATTGCAACTTGATGCTCCATGGGACCCAAGATATTCCTGATTAGGTTTATAGAGAGTTGATAATTTCTATTCAGAGAACATTGTTGGGTGGAATTAAAATTTTAGTCAGAATTTGTTTAATCATTACTATATATACTCTAGTACTCTTCAAACTTTAAGGTATACATTACCTCATTTTGGTTCATTTTGCTTTGAGAATCAGTAATAATACTATTTCCATTTTTTTCCTAAGAGGAGTGCTATGGTTTGGCTGTGTCCCAACTGAAATCTCACCTTGGACTGTAATAATTTCCAAGTGTCAAGGGCAAGGCCAGGTGGAGATAATTGAATCATGGGAGTAGGGCCCCCCATACTGTTCTCACGGTAGTGATAGTGAATAAGTCTCAAGAGATCTGATGGTTTTATTAATGAGAATTCTCCTGCACATGCTCTCTTGCCTGTCACCATTTAAGATGTACCTTTGCTTCTCCTTTGCCTTCTGCCATTATTGTGAGTTCTCCCCAGCCATGCTAATCTGTGAGTCCATTTAATCTCTTTCCTTTATAAATCACCCAGTTTTGGATATGTCTTTATTAGCAGCGTGAAAATGAACTAATGCAAGGAGACTGTGGCTCATTGAAGTTATATGTTGATGTGGATCTCAATATAACGTTCATGGACTCTTTAAGAATATAGTAACAAATAGGCTATATCCCATATGATACAGGTACTTTTGAAGAATTTGATTCTGAAAGGTAAACACCAAGAGGCTGTAAATTGGTAAGTGGAAATATTTGAGCAGAATCTCGTGAGATTTACCAGTCTTGTCAGAGTGTAGTAAAGTAGTTGAGAATTTGGCCTTTAGAATCAGATGCCAGGATTCTCTAATAGTTGTGTGACCTTTGCCTATTTCCTCATCTTTAAAATAGAGGTTAAATTGCTGTGTAACTCACAGAGTTGTTGGATGATTAAATAAGGTCATTAGTGGAAGCTCTCACTACAGTGTCTGGTCCATAAGAAAGATCCAGTCAATGTTAATTATGTTTAGAAGCTGCCATACTTTGGCTTCTGTCTTCCAAATTCTCAAGAGGATGAAAGTTGGGAAATTCACTAGTTCTAGAATTTCTGTGTATTGATAGTTAATTTCACTTGAGTTCCTGTAATGCAGATCATCATTTTCAACTAATAAAATTCATCCATATAAATCCGCATTTGGTGTTTTTCTCTAGAAACTCTGATAACTTTTCCAGAAATGCCTTAGAGAGAAGAAATTGCCTGATTTGGTGAGCTTCTTACTTGAACATATTCTCTTTCTTTTTCAGCCTATAAACAAGGCAAGTTTCCTATTGTTACCTGACCTTCTAAGGTAACAGGAAGAACTATACTTGTATAAAGACATAGCTAATGCCCTGACACTAATAAAATGCTCCAGGTGTAACTACAGAAGAGGATGTAGTATTTTAAAGGAAAAATAAAAAGATAGATTTTTTTTTTTTTTTTTTTTTTTTTTTGAGACAGCATCTCACTCTGTCACCCAAGCTGAGTGCAGTTGCGGTCATAGCTCCCTGCAGCCTTGAACTCCAAGTCTCAAGTGATTCTCCCACCTCAGCTTCCTGAGTAGCTGAGACTATAAGTGCATGCCATCAAGCCTGGCTATTCAAAAAAAAAATTTTGTAGATACAGGATCTCACTATGTTGCCCAGGCTGGTCTTGAACTCATGACCTCAAGTGATCTTCCAGCCTTGGTTTCCCAAAGTGCTAGGATACTGGTGTGAGCTACCACACCCAGCTAATTCTTGTAGTTTTAAAATTTTTTGAATAGAGTGGTTTTCTTTAAATACAAATTGATACATTTGCTATCTATGTCAGTGAAGACCTTATGAAGTAGATGTGAAGATGTTCTAGATATTATTTACCATGGGTCAGGTACTTCTAAGGTGGTATAGACATTTATAAATGTCTCTAAGCTAGAGACATTTATTTCTTCTGATAGTCCCATGAGATTGATTTTTGAATCTTTATTTTATAGTTAAGGACATGCAGCTCAGAAAGGTGAAGAAACTGTCCTGAGATCAGTTCCCTGTGAGTGGTAGAATATGGATACAAACATGTCTTTCTTATTAGATACTCTGTGCTCTTGTTGCAATACCATATAGCTTTCTAGTCTAGTAGCCTAAATACATGGATTAAGCTATAATGCATGAACTTGCCTTTGATTTTTTTTTTAGGATTGTACTTAACCACTCACATACTAGTTCTTTTCCTTCCACTGATAGAAAATATTATCTCCAGAGTAGCACACTGATACATACTGATGACCACAAAAAGGAAAACTTGTTCTTTAGTTTCATATCACGAAAAATAATGGGCCCCTTCCCCAGTCCTGTTATCCAATTTACCTTGGTTATTTTACCATGAAACATTCTGTATAAATACTTATTTAGTGAAGGAACACCTGAAATTTTGACTGAAGTACCACTTTTATTTATTCATATTGACAAAACTTCTGTAAATGGGTAAAAGGGTTTAGAGCTCAGAACCTTTAAATTTCTTCTTTTTGTGCTGTGGATAAATGGAGCTGAATATTTCCCAAATGCCATGAGCTGGTAAAACTGGATGTTTATAGTTACATTGAGATGTACAGAAGTAAAGTTTCATACAATTTTCTACAACTTAAGTCTACTTTCATGATGTCCTCATGGAAATTTGCTTGCACATTTATAAGGCTATAAAACCAGGTTTACCAAAATACCAAGGGCCATGAAATCAAGGTAGACATTTTCTATCGGAAACCTTGTACAATCATATTTGTACTTCAAAGACTTAGCCTGACATCCCATGCTATTCTTCCACAAAGCACAAAGAATCCTGGGCATTATCCCTGTAATACAAACACAGATGGCAGCCTTTTCCTCTTATTTGTTACTGTTTACCTCCACAAATACAAAGCCTTGACAAACATAATATGATTATTTCAAGTTCTCTTCACAAAAAATTTAGACCATTGTATTGCCTGGCAGCCTGGTAAACTGCTCCTAGATTAGCCAACAAAGAAGAAAGAAAGAGAGAGAGAGAGAGAGAGAGAGAGAGAGAGAGAGAGAGAGAGAGAGAGAGGAAGAAAAGGAAAGAAGAAAACAAAACAAAAAAGAGGAAAGGCTGAAGTGCAGTGGTTCAGAGCTTCAATTATCTGCAGTTTTGCTTTCAGTGTTCATAAAGTTTGGCTCACTCAACTCATCTTTCACTAAGAGAATTAACTTATCGAACCAAAAGATTAGGTTCAGATTTTTTTTTTCTCACTGAGGAGCTCATTAGAGCTTCTAAATATGCCTCTCTTGAGTAGACTCAGTTTAAATTTTTCTATTAACAAAGACACTTCATCAGTCTTGGCCACCTTTTGAACTCATTCTGTTCAAAACTTCCTCAGTTCAAAAGTACACAGAAGCTGATAATTAGAAATGCACATTTCTTCTACTTTTCAGGCATATTTCAGGCCTTCGTCTTCTATTTTTAAAATCATCTTTGCCTTCACATTTTCTTTTTCACTTATTTTATTTTCTCTGCATTTTTCATATCTCTGCTGACCAAATTTTAAGATTAGGTAATATGTTGGTGTGGCTTAATGAAACATGGTGCAAAATCTGTGGTCTTGTGTCAAATGTAAAGACAGAACTAAAATAATCTGTTATAAGAAGGAGATGGAAAAATTTTGTAAACCCTAGGGTCCCTGGTCTTCCCGCAACGTACGCAAAAGCTAGAGACCATGTTTACTTTTGTTCCTACAGGAGTCTCACAATGCAGTGCTTTGTAATTCTCTCACGTCTGGTCAATGCTTTCTCATTCTCAAACTTTCTGCTGTGTAGATACTCCTTATTTTTAAATGTTACCTTTGAGTGTCTACCATGAAAGGCAATGAGCAGCATAAAATGGACTGAGAAAAAAAGTATAGAAATGTTGCCTTGATATCTCCTTTTTATTTCATAAATCAATCAGAAGAGCACATTGGCTTTACCTCTATAATATAACCTAAATCTACCCACCCCTTAAAGTCACCATTTCTGCTACTTACCTGTCTGCAATGGTAATCTATCAGCTGTTTTTGCCTATACTACTGAATGTTTCAAATGCCTACATGATTTCCCTTCCTGAATTCCTATTTCCACCCCCCACCTAACTAGAGTAAGCTTTTAAAATGTAAATTAAATCACATCACATCTTTGCTTAAAACTCTTCAATTGCTTCCCATTGAACTTGGGTTAAATCCATCCACCTTCACAATGATTCTTGAGGGATCTGGCTCTTGCCTATCACAGTGACCATATTTCCAACCACATTCTGACTTCTCTGCTTCTGCCACACTGGCCTCTTTTTCTCTAAACATGACAAGCTTACCATTGTGGTTCCCTGGGCTATAGTCATCCTTCCTGCCAGGGTTCGATTGGCAGGCTTCCTCTCATTCAGTTCTTTGCTTCTCAGAAGCCTGTCTTAGTTACCTAATCTAGATAAGCTCTTCCTTGTCACCATCTCTGTTGCTTTTCCTTATTTTATTATCATTTATTTTCTTTATAACACTTATCTCCATCTGAAATTATGTATTAATTTATTTCCTTGTTTATTACTTGCCATCTTAAAACAGAATCATAAGTTTATTAGAGCATTGTATTTATTTGTCTTGTTGACTGCAGTATCCTGTGCCCTGAAAACAGTGCCTGGTACATTGTGCATCCACAATAAATATTTGTTGAATGAATGAATATCCAAAGAGAGTCATGCATTGAGCATAAAAAAAAAGTGTTGCATCTCCTACTTAGATTCTGAGTTCTTTATAAGTTAGCCACAGTAGGAAGATTTGTTTCAAACAAATCTATGTTATGAACATAAAGATATTTAAATAACTCATCTGCATGTCATTTTAGTAACCAAGAATTTACTGTAGCTTTTCAGCTGCTCAGTGAAATGATTCCCAGAGGCTAAATGTGTAACACATTAAAATAAACATTTTTTTAAAAACACCTTAGATGTGTGTATGACAAAAACCACACAGGACATCTATTTTTAGAGTGATATGTCATGTGATGCTTAATTATTATCTCTGCTTATGCCAGAGAACAAGAAATGTGTCATGACAGTCTCCTGGGTGTTTCCCCTAGGATTTCTTGTCTAAGTTGTAACTCAATTTGGCTTGCACAGCTTAATATAAAATATAAAATAATTGGTGGTTCTATACTTATAAGTCATTCGGGAAATCAAATGGTAGAAAAGTTGAGGAGAGAAAAAGGAGAACTGAGGCAGAAGAGCTGGATGGTAATAAGTCAGTCAGCTAGGAGGATGCCTGAAATTTTTTTGCCCACTTGAAAATTTTAAATGTCTACTTTTCTTCTGTGCACCAAACAGGCACTCTACAGTTGTTTGAAAGATCCTATTTTGCTAACTGAAGAAGGCAAAAACAATGATTTAAACTATTTCTGGATTATTGGTTAAGAGTATTATAGAGATTTTGCAAGTTATAAAGAATCAGCATACTGGTAAAATTTAATTTCCACACCTTGAAATTCAAGTGATAATTTCTCAATTTTTCAAATGGGGAAACCAAGTCTGAGACAGTTAAAGAGATTTGCTTAAATGCAGCATTAAGAGCCAAGGCAGAATATGAAAAACACTTTTGCCTGTATTATATTTATATCTTATTGTCATTTCACTTTGGTCTCATTTACTAATAAATGGTCTGGATTAGAGGCATCTGTTAGAATAAGTAATATTATTTCATTCAGGCTGCATTAGTCTGTTCTCACACTGCTATAAAGATATAAAGAACTGTCCAAGACTGAGCCAATTTATAAAGTAAAGAAGTTTAATTGACTCACAGTCCCACATGACTAGGGTTGTGGGGAGCTCAAGAAACTTACAATCATGGCAGAGGGAAAGCAAACATGTCCTTCTTCACATGATAACTGGAAGGAGAAGAATGAGAACCAAGCAAAGGGGGAAGCCCCTTATAAAACCATCAGATCTCATGAGAACTTGCTCATTATCATGAGAATAGCATGGGGGAACCATCTTTATGATTCAATTGCCTCCCACTGGGCCCCTCCCATGACACATGGGGATTTTGGTAACTACAATTCAAGATGAGATTTGGGTGGGGATGTAGCCAAAGCATACTATTCCATTCCTGGTCTCTCCCAAATCTCAAGTCCTCACATTTCAAAACACAATCCACCCTTCCAAAAGTCCCTCAAAGTCTTAATTCATTCCAGTATTAACCAAAAGTCCAAGTTCAAAGTCTCATCTGAGACAAGGCAAGTCCTTTTTGCCTATGAGCCTGTAAAATCAAAATGAAGTTAGTTACTTCCAAGATACAATGGGGGTAAAGGCAAATGTTTTTCAGGTTAAAAAATCTTTTGGTCCCTTGCTATTTTGCCTGTCACAGAAATTGAAGAAGAATTAAAGAAACATGTGAAAATGAGACCAAGATTAGGATCATATTTGTAACTTCTCTGTTTTGGTGTTCCCTTTCTTTATACAAAAGTAGCAATGCCTCCCCTGAATATACCCACTCACATGTCTGGGGGTAGTCTCAGATAATTCCCAGCTGCCTCTTTCACCTGTGATGTCAAGTGACCCAGAGATGGAAAAGGTGGGGAAGAAAAAGAGCTGGAAGGGGAAAAGAAGTGGCCAAGACAGCACGTTTGTTTTAGACTTCTGTGTCAGGAATTGGAGCCCATGGGAAATAGAGCTAATACTAAAGATGTTGGATAAAGAGAGAGAGTGGAGAGAAGACTATGACTTTTGCTTTCTTGCCCTCAGTGTTCTAGCAAACCCCTATCTGTATAATTCAGCTGACATAAAAGCCTAGGAAATGCAGCCCCAAGTAATACAGAGCAGGGAAGAATGAATATATTTGGAGTCAAATATGTTCAAGACTGAGCACAGAAGTCATTGGCAGGGTACATAGCCCATGAGTCCTCAGGTTCTTCATCTATAAATTAGGAATAATAAAAGTACTTGCTCTTGATTAAGTAATATTATATATTAAAAGATTCTGAACAGATCATGTAACCAGTAATGGTGATACAAATAATGTAACGGAGTACCTAAAGCAGACTAAATTTTATTTATTTTATTTTTTTTGTGGCAGCCTATTTGTTACTTTGGAGGCTTAACTTTATTAAAATTTGTTACTTGAGAGGTGAAAACGAAAACTTTGAGGTGGAAATTGCATTCGTTCTGGGAAGGATTGCTATAGTGAGCCAAGCAGATGCAAATCATGCATGCATCTATCCATTGCTTTGGGAAGACTGAACCAGTGAAGATTGATGGAAATGCCTCCGCTGAAGGCCCCGAGGGTGAAGGTACTGAAAGCACAGTAATCACTGGTGTCGATATTGTCATGAACCATCACCTGCAGGAAACAAATTTCACAAAAGAAGCCTACAAGAAGTATATCAAAGATTACATGAAATCAATCAAAGGCGAACTTGAAGAACAGAGACCAGAAAGAGTAGCCTTTTATGACAGGGGCTGCAGAAAAAAATCAAGCACATCCTTGCTAATTTCAAAAACTACCAGTTCTTTATTGGTGAAAACATGAATCCAGATGGCATGGTTGCTCTATTGGACTACCGTGAAGATGGTGTGACCCCGTATATGATTTTCTTTAAGGATGGTTTAGAAATGGAAAAATGTTAACAAATTTGGCAATTACTTTGGATCTGTCACCTGTCATCGTAACTGGCTTCTGCTTGTCATCCACACACCAGGACTTAAGACAAATTTCATGTTTTGAAGGCAAGACAGGGCAAACAGCATTTGCTTGAAGACTTCATTTACAAAACAGCAAAGTGAGTTCAGTGGGAAAGCTTGAGTTGGGTCTGAAGGTACTCATCAATTATATCACTCTCTGTGCCAATCTGTCCCAAGTAAGAAACAGTCACAGCAGTAAAACAGGCATGAAAAGATCTATTTCATTGTTGCTATATAATGGAGAATGTGGCTTGGATCAAAGGCCAAATAAGCTTCTCACTACCTTCTCTTGAACTGAACTTATGTACCTAGTCAGAAGCAGAACAGCTGGATGGCAGTAAGTTTCCTCTAGCAACAGGAACAGAGACAGAAGAAAGAGAGGTGTAAAGGAAGGACAGCTGGAAAGAAGAACATATTCAGTCTGCAGGAAGGGAAGGTCCCCAAATAAGAAAGGGGAAAGGAAAAAGAGATTGGGCTACACATGCTTAGTTCCACCTCCTCATGTCAACAATAAAGGCATTCCTCCAAAGTAAGTCATGAGGGAGATAAGGTCATCCTCCCAAACTGCTTTCTCCTAGGAGAGGTATGGAAGTCTGTTCTTGATAGGAACCGAAGAGTGGTGATAATAAGCTGTCCCACTAAATTATAATTACAGTGGGCCTTCTTTCTTCTTACTATTTTGTTGGTATTTCTGAAAACTATGTCCTAAGGACTTTTAGAACTTCTTAAAAGCATTCTTGGGGTAGGAGAGCTGGCACAAATGTAGAAAGAGGGTATGTTTCAGAGAGAGTAAATAGAAAAGGAATTTTGACTTGAAGATACTATGAAGGAAGAAAACTTTGTTCAGGGACATGAAGACAAAAATAATCTGGATATAAAATTAACATACTCTAGAATGCCTCTATCTGCAATAAAGAGATGGCAATATGCATTGCTGGTCAGAAAATTTGGGAATCACTGACTTCCATATGGAAGCTTTTTGCAGGCACCCAATTATTCCAAGCTTTGTTTTCCTCTAGATGGAAGCTTGTCGTCTTTGAGCAAGCAGAAAGATCATAGGATATTTCTCCACAGCCTGATTATACATACATGAAGGAAGTGATATTTGCAGACTACTCATGCTTATTACATTTCCAGTTGCTGTTGGTTGGTGGGAAGTGTTGTTAAAGAGCTCCAGGAGGTATGACTTTCTTGAACTGAATAAAAAAGCAACAGTCAAAAGTTAGTGGTAAAAAAGAAACCACAGAAGGTGAATAGAAAGCCAGAATTTAAACAGCTTAGGAGTCTGAATGATAGACCATTATAATTGGAAGCCCATTTACTTTTTGTGGTTTCTGCAGAAGGAAAAAAGGCATAGTATCCATGTTTTGTTCTAACCATATATATACAAGCATACCTAGATCTTGTGGGTTTGGTTCCAGATCATCACAATAAAGCAAATATCACAATAAAGTGAGTTAATGGGAGTATAAATTAGTTCAACCATTGTGGAAGACAGTGTGGTGATTTCTCAAGGACCTAGAAATAGAAATTCCATTAGACCCAGCAATCCCATTACTGGGTATATATTCAAAGGATTATAAAGTGTTCTATTATAAAGACACATGCACACATATGTTCATTGCGGCACTGTTTACAATAGCAAAGACTTGGAACCCACTCAAATGCCCATTGATGACAAACTGGACAAGAAAAATGTGGCACATTTACACCATGGAATACTATGTAGCCATATAAAAAAACGATGAGTTCATGTCCTTTGTAGGGACTTGGATGAATCTGGAAACCATAATTCTCAGCAAATTGATACAGAACAGAAAATCAAATGCTGCATGTTCTCACTCATAGGCGGATGTTGAACAACGAGAACACGTGGACACAGGGAGGGGAGCATCACAAACTGTGGTCTTTTGGGGGTGTCTAGGGAAGGGACATGGGAAGGTAGGGAGGTTGGGGAGGGATAACATGGGGAGAAATGCCAGATATAGGTGATGGGTGGATGGAGGCAGCAAACCACATTTCCATATCAGTACTCATGCAACAATCCTGCATGATCTGCACATGTACCCCAGAACTGAAAGCATAATTTTTTTAAAAAAGTGAGTTGCATTTTTTTGTTTCCCAGAGAATATACAAGTTATGTTTACACTATACTGTAGTCTATTAAGTGTGCGATAACATTATATCTAAAATATGCACTAACTTAATTAAAAAATAGGTTATTGCTAAAATGCTAATGATCACATGACCCTTCAGCCTGAATTGTAATGTTTTTGCTGGTGGAGGGTCTTGCCTCAATGTTTATGGCCACTGACTGATCAGGGTGATGGTTTGCTGAAGGTTCATGTGGAAGTGGCAGTTTCTTAAAATAAGACAACAGTGAAGTTTGCCACATCAACTGATTCTTCCTCTTGTGATGTTGTCTGACATCATTTAACCCACAGTAGAATTTCTTTCAAGATTGGAGTTAAGTCTCTCAAACCCTGCCACTACTCTATCAACTAAATTTATGGAATATTCTGTTGTCATTTCAACAAGTTTCACAGCCTCCTCACTAAGAGTAAATTCCATCTCAAGAAACCACTTTCTTCACTTATCTAAAAGAAGCAATTCCTCATCTGTCAAAGTGTTATCATAAGATTGCAGCAATTCAGTCTCAACTTCAGGCTCCACATCTAATTCTATTCTTTTTCTATTTCCACCACATCTGCCATGACTTGCTTCATTGAAATCTTAAATTCATCTGACATGGTTTGACTGTGTCTCCACCCAAATCTCATCTTGAATTGCAGCTCCCATAATTTCCACATGTTGTGGGAGGGACCCAGTGGGAGATCACTGAATCATAGGGGCAGTTTCCACCATACTGTTCTCACAGTAGTGAATAAGTCCCACAGATCTGATGGTTTTACAAGGGGTTTCCCCTTTTGCTTGGTTCTCATTCTCTCTTCCCTGCTGCCATGTAAGACGTGCTTTTTGCTTTCTGTCATTCCGATTGTGAGGCCTCACCAGCCATGTGGAACTGTGAGTCAATGAAACCTCCTTTTCCTTATAAACTACCCAGTCTTGGGCATGTCTTTATCAGCATGTGAAAACGAACTAATACATCATCTGTGTCATCTGTGAGAGTTGACATAATTTATTCCTAACTCCTATCCATGTTGATATTTTGAACTTCTCCCATGAATCACAAATGTTCTTAATGGTATCTAGACTAGTGAATACTTTCCAGAAGGTTTTTAATTTTCTTTCTTTCTTTCTTTTTTTTTTTTTTTTTAAGCGGAGTTTCGCTCTTGTTACCCAGGCTGGAGTGCAATGGCGCGATCTCGGCTCACCGCAACCTCCGCCTCCTGGGTTCAGGCAATTCTCCTGCCTCAGCCGCCTGAGTAGCTGGGATTACAGGCATGTGCCACCATGCCCAGCTCAATTTTTGGATTTTTAGTAGAAACGGGGTTTCACCATATTGACCAGGATGGTCTCGATCTCTTGACCTCGTGATCCACCCGCCTCAGCCTCCCAAAGTGCTGGGATTACAGGCGTGAGCCACCGCACCCGGCCAGGATTTTAATTTTCTTTGCCTAGATACAGCAGAGGAATCACTACCTATGGTAGCTATGGCCTTACAATATATATATATTTTAAATAATAAGACTTAACACTTTGGGAGGCCAAGGCAGGAGGATCGCTTGACCCTGGGAGTTAGATACCAGCCTGAGAAACATAGTGGTACCATGTCTCTAGAAAAAATTTTTTAAAATTAACTGGGTGTGCTGGCACATGCCTGTAGTTCTAGCTTCTCAAAAGGCTGAGGTGAGAGGATTGCTTGAGCCTGGGAGGTTACGGCTGCAGGGGGCTCATAATAATAATACTTCAGAGTCAAAACTACTTCTTGATCCATAGGCTGCACAATGAATGTTGTATTAGCAGACATGGAAAGAACATAAATTTCCTTAGACATTTCCATTAGAGTTCTTGGGTGACCAGGTACGTTGTCAAGCAGCAGTAATATTTTGGAAGAATTTTTTTCTTCTGAGCAGCAAATCTCAACAATGAGTTTAAAATATTCAGTAAACCATGCTATAAACAAATGTGCTGTCATCCAGGCATTGTTTCATTTAAAAACTTCAGGGAGAGTAGATTTAGCAAAATTCTTAAGGGCCCTAGAATTTTCAGAATGATAAGTGAGTACTGGCTTCAACTTAAAGTCACCAACTGCCTTAGCTCCAGATAAGAGAGTTGGCCAGTCCTTTGAAGCACTGAAGCCAGGCGTTAACATCTTTTTAGTCCTAGATGGCATCTTCTTCCAAGGAAGGGCTATTTTGCTTCCTTATCATTAATGTTTTGACTGGAGTAGCATTTTAAATTTTCTTCGAGATTTTCTTTTACATTTACTACTTGGCTGTTTGGCACAAGATGCCCAGCAATTGTCCCGTCTTGGCTTTCAACATGCCTTCCTCACTAAGCGTAATTATTTCTTGCTTTGATTTAAAGTGAGAGACATGTGACTATTCCTTTCACTTGAACACTTAGAGGCCAATGTAGGATTAATTGGCTGAATTTTGATATCGTTGTGTCTTGGAGAATTGTGGATGCCCAGGCAGGGGAGAAATGGCCGGTGAGTGGAGCAGTTAGAATACACACAACATTTATCAATTAAGTTCACCATCTTTTATAGGTACAGTTTGTGGCACCCCAAAACAGTTACAATAGTAACATCAAAGATCAATGATTGGCCAAGTGTGGTGGTGCACGCCCTGTGGTCCCAGTTACTCTGGAAGCTGAAACAGGAGGATCACTTGAGCTCAGAAGGTTGACGCTGCAGTGAGCTGTGCTTATGCCACTGTACTTCAGGCTGGGTGAGAGAATGAGACCCTGCCTCAAATCCAAACCAAACCAAACCAAAACACAAAAAAACAAAAACAAAGCAAAGAAACAGTCAAAAAAGATCACTGATCCCCATAACAGATATAATAATAAACTTTGGAATACTGCAAGAAGTACCAAAGTATAACACAGAGGAAAGATATGAAGTGAGAACAGTTGTTGCTAAAGAGGTGCTAAAGGACTTGCTCCATGCAGAGTTGTCCCAAACCTTCAATTTCCAAGAAACATAATATCTGCAAAGAGCAACAAAGTACACCTGCACGAAGCAACAGCAGTATCATTTGAACGTTGGCGTTGTTTTATCATCAAAAGTTGCCAAAGATGATATCTAACAGCTGTTAAGAATTGAGTATCTGATTGGACAGATGAGGAAGAATAGTTGCTTCCTAAAGCAAGTGATAAGCTAATATTAAAGGCAAGTTAATTGGAATATTTCTTTTACTATTCTAAAGAAGATTAACTTTTTGAATAACACTTCTGGAGCTGGCTGGTATAACAGAAAGAAAATGGATTTTATCATTCTACAGACTTGAATTTAAACCACACTCTGCTCTTCACTAATTCCATGATCTTGAGCAACCTTTTAACTTTCTTAGCTCAGGTTTCATACTCCATATGATACAGTTGATAAGATCTACCTCATTGGGCTGCTGGGAGGATGATAGTAGAATTCATGTGTAAGGGGAAAATCAGGGCTTGGCTTCTTCCAGATTCCTTCTTGAGGGCAGATTAGGTGGAAGACTGGTTGAATGTTTGACCTATCAGCTGGAAGTCAGCCAGCCTGATGCTCAGAAGGTTCAAAATCTAGGCTCCATTGGACAACCTAGCAAGCCAGACAAATGTTATAATATTGGATTCTAGCCAATTGTGTGTGTATATGTATGTTTTATCAGTTATCTGTGTTACTTTTTAATTAAGGGCCTTAACACCAAGAGTTAGAGATAAAGGAAGAGTATAGAAGTAGTTGAGAGGATTACATAGACTTAGACACTAGTCAAATGGAATTGGTGTGAGCTCTACAAACACAGCTTCAAGGGCAGAGGGTTTTAAATCTACTGTTAACTTGTCTACTTCTGCAGCCTTTGGGTTCCTCTGTAGATATTTGAATGGTAAATAATGTTTCTCACGAATATTGAAATATATCACTCAAGAATTCTGGAAACATTTTGCATACTGTTTTGGGCTTAGGACTTTGAACAACTTTCTTTGTGATCAGAAGGTAAAGATATTATTTTCCCCTTCCTATTGGTTATACAGAATGTAAGTTCTTCGGACATTAAAGTATCAAGATGCCACAGGCAGAGAATATGGATGTGTATAAGATTCCTGAAGAGAAAAGTCAAAAGGTCTCATCTCATGACTGTTGATAAAGACTCTCTTTATAGGATGTGTGTTGTCATGGTATTGGAGAGCAGGGACTGAATTGGGAAGAAATTAAAGACATTATAGTGGGGTAAAGGGACTCAGCATATATAAGCTATGGAGAAAAGTGCATTTCCTTTATCTGGTCTTAGACATCACACAGCCAGCTTACAAGATGCTGGAAGATATTATGGAAATGGCAAACAGCTAAAGATTATGTGATTTCAGATTGGTCTCCACATTATCTAAGCTGTAACTTCAGAGTTGAGGGGGAAATTGGGTGGAAGTTGTTCTGGTAATGTTAACAGCTGGAAGTACTTTGAGAAGAGCGGGGGAGGCACACATATATCAACCACAAATGTTTTTGACACACCTAAATGTCAATTCAGCACAATTGAGTATTTACTTAGAAACATTTGTGCACTCATCCTTCTAATAGATTCTGTAGGCCACATAAAGGAGGTATATATTATCCCTAACTTAGAGGAAATAAAAGTCAGATTCAAATGCAAGTTTTTCTTTTTACTATTTGCTAGTGAATCTTTCAAAACTTCTGTGTGAGAAGCTTTGAGAATCAGGCTTAGGAACCTGTAAAGCACGAATTTTTCAGACTTATTTTGTAATAATAATGAATAAAAGTATAACTTTATTGATAATAATAGACTAATAGATTAGAAATATGTGTATTACACTACAGAATATTTCCTCAATCTTTCATATACTAACTTAATAATTTCTGTCAAACCTCAAACCACCTGTAATAGATTTACTTGTTACCTAAAACAAATTATTTATTTTTATTTAAATTAACTTACTTGAAAAAGAAATGCAAGGCAGGAGAACTGGTTGAACTTGGGAGGCAGAGGTTGCAGTGAGCTGAGATCATGCCACTGCACTCCAGCTCAGGCAGCAGTGCCAGACTTCATCTCAAAAGAAAAGAGAAAAAAAAAAAAGAAAAAAAAAAGAAAAAACTTGAATAGAAATATCCCTTGCCATAATAAAATATATTTGTAAAAATAAGTGCAATTAAAATAATGTAATTAAATTCAAGAAAAATACTTTTGCCTGCTGAAGGAAGGCCTGTCACCTACTCTCCCTTTGCTTAAAAGGGATAAGAACAAGTGCTAGCAGATGTGAAAATATACTGACACCAAATAGGGATTTTCCTTTTTATATAATTACAAGGATTAAAACAAAATTGAAGTAATTTTGGTACCATGTGATTTAATATTATTAAATGCATGTTCAATAGTCATCTAAAACCATCATGCTCCACATTTTGGCATTCACTACCTTAAGGCTTCCAACGTCAAGTGTATGTACTTAATTTTGTTTAGCCTTACAAGAATAACAACATATTCATTTATTAACCCAATTTTACAGATGAGAAGACAAAGGCACGAGGAGGTGAATAGGCACCTCATGTTTAATCAGTGGTCTATACAGACACAAACTGTTTCAGACTTTTGAGTAACAAAAGTTGTTTCCCATTACATAATCATTATATTATTATGTTATATACTATAATGTATTATATATTTTACAGCTATTATTTCATGCAATTTTGTTATTAATGAACTCAAAGAAATGAGTAATAACAATTATTGAATATTTTTTATCAAGCTATAGGAAGCTGTTTTCCATATTTAATACACTGATAAGCATTTTATTAATTAGAGAAACAGCCTCTGCTAACGGTATGCTTTAAGAGGGACATCTGCTAATGGTGTGCATTAAGAGGGATGTAGGTTAGCTAGTAAATTTTATTCATCTGTTTTTGTATATAGTAATAGACATTTGGAGTGAAAGAGATGTGACCCCGGGTGGCAGTATAAATCCTGTGCAATGGATTTAGAGCAATGGAAATGGGGACTCCTAATGTTGAAAAATACAAGGCAACGACAGAGGAAGAAGCAAAGAACTGAAGAAAAGATTTAGAAAGATTAAAGTATAAAATGGATCGCAACTTTTGACAAGGCCAAGGATAACCAAAAGACCCTAATTACGTTTTGGGTAAGAACAAGATCATCAAATGAATAAACTCAGTGGTGCTGTTTAGAGTGTAAAGTTGATGGTTGACACAGGAGAGTACTCTTTAATCTCTAGTTTGCTTTGTCTTTTCTCCTAAAGAGACTGATTTCAACACTAAGCTGTGTAGAAAAACATTGATTGGGATGAACAGAAGATGAAAATGGGATAAAATATTATAAGAGATAATTCTACTGCTAAAAATGAGTTCACTTTTCCTCCTGTGAGCAAATTTAACCCCAGAATATAATATCCTAGGGTGCAAATGAGGACAGTGATACACGAAGGAGGAAGGAAAATGGAAAAGAGGAAAATGTAAATGTAGATTCGCATTTTAAAAAGGAGGAGGAAAAATATCTATCCTGCTATTCAGGACTAGAGAACTTTAAGTTAACCCTGGGCAAGGTCCTAGAATAAAGTATTAAAGATGTAATTCATAAAAATCTAGAGGGAGATCCAGCAAGAGTTCACTAAGGTCATTTCTCAATGGAGTAACATCATTTTGTCCCTTAGCAGGAAATAATGCCTGTTGAATGAGTATCCGACATTCCACAGGCATTTTGGGAACACTTTCATAAAATTTCTGAGGATATGATGAAGAATGGGTTTAATGCTATAATACATACCCAATTGGAAGATGGTTCCCATGTATCCAAACAAGAACTGCTTAACAAAATGATAGCATTGAAAGAGGAGGTTCTTAATGTTGCTTCCCAGGATTTTTCCATGTGTAGTATTTGTTGCAAACTAGATCTACTGGTAATGAAGCTTCGTTTTTGTTTGTCTGAGAAAGTCTTTATTTCCCTTTTTTTTTTTTTTTGAGTTGGAGTCTTGCTCTGTCTCCAGGCTGGAGTTCAATGGCATGATCTTGGCTCACTGCAACCTTTGTCCCCGGGGTTCAAGTGATTCTCCTGCCTCAGCCTCCTGCGTAGCTGGGACTACAGGTGTATGCCACCATGCCTGGCTGATTTTTGTATTTTTAGTAGAGATGGGCTTTGTCATGTTGGCCAAGCTGACCTGAACTCCTGACCTCAGGTGATCTACCCACCTCAGCCCCCCAAAGTTCTGGGATTACAGGAGTGAGCCACCATACCCGACTCCCCTTTGATTTTGAAGGACAATTTGACTAGATATAGAATTGAAGATTTTTTGTTTTTGTTTTTGCTTTCAAGACTTTAAATATTTTATGCTACTCTCCTTTTGTTTATATAGTTTCTGTTGAGAAGTCTAATAATTTTTATTCATCTAAGGCAAAATTTTCTGCCCCTCTAGCTTCTTTCATAATATTCTCTTCCTTTTTGGTGTTCTGCAGTTTGTTTTGTTTTTGGCATTTATCTGGCTTGATATTCTCTGATATTCTTGAATTTATGATGTGATGTCTGTCATTAATTCTGGAACGTTTTCAACCATTTCAACTATTTCTTCTTTGTTCTCTTTATTTTTTTCCTTCTGACATTCAATTTACATATATGCTTTACCTTTTAAAATTGTCTACAGTATTTAGATGATGTGTGATTTAAATTTTTTTTTTTTTCTTTTTGCACTTCAGTTTGCCATTGATGATCTTAAATCTCACTGATTTTTGTTTCCTCAGCTGTTTTGGGTCTACTGGTGAACTCACATTTCTATTAGCGTTTTTTATTTTGATCATCTCTTTTGATTCTTAGAGTTTTCATCTCTCTGTTTACATTTCTCATCTCTTCTTGCATGTTGTCTACTTTTTCTATTAAAGCCCTTAACATATTAATTATAGTTATGATATTGTAAATTCCCTGTCTGATGATTTCATCACCTGTGTCATAGCTGAGCTTGATTTCTCAAGATTGCTTTATCTCCTTAGACTATTTTTGTTTGTTTGTTTGTTTTTTCTTGTCATGCTTTGCAATTTTTTGTTCAAACCAGACAGGTAAATAGACAACTAGGCAAGTAGGTCTTTATTGTGAGGATTTATATTAATCTGGCTAAGTGCTGTGCTATGTTTACGGTTTGCTATTGGTGTGGTTGTCAGAGCTTCAAATTCTTCCTTAATTTTGTCACTCACCTTGACTTTAGGCTTCCCTAGGCGCTTCTCAGAATCTCTGTTTTGCAAATTTTTCAAATGTAATCCGCTGTCATACGGGAGCCCTATTGCTGAGGTGAGAAGGTTCTAGGATGGGGAAGCATTCCATAATCTTATTAAAATTCCATCTTTTGAGGGCCCCATGTTTCTGAACACAGCTTCACAAGTGTTTCTTCAGTGATATAGCTTTTTAATTTTTCCCTTAGGAAAGACTAGAAGGTTAGAGAAGACAGGAGAGAAAGGAATGCCCTTCCTTCTTTCTGGAATGAGGCTCTGGGAAAGTCGCCCTGCAAAGCAGGCCTTTGTTATGGAGAATTCTCCAAGGGTATTTTATCCTCTTTCCCTGTCAAATCCAGGGAAGGATCTTTTTCACATCCTGACTATGAGAATTTGGCCGGGTTCTTCGAGGTAAAGATTGTGGCCCCCAGGAGACTCTTTTCTCTTATGAGTCCACATGTGGCCTCCAGCAATTTGTCCACATTACCATGTAAATGCTTCTAACAATTTATGACTCCAGCAGCTTCTGTTCCACGTAAGCAGATCTAAGCCGCTTCTTTTCCTGGTAAGCAGATCTCAGCTGTGTCTCTAGATACACCTGTCTCTCCAAATTTTGGGGTAGTGTTTTGCCCTGAAACTTCAGTTATTTGATGAGTTCAAGAAAAGTCATTGTTTTTGTTTTTCTAGCTTTTTGTTGTTATTGGAGGAATGCTTCCCATCTTATGGCGTATTAGACATGAAACTGGAAGTCCTCAATTCTATGTTTAACATTTATGAATTGTCTAGGTGATGTAAAGAATTTGGTCAGCCAGTTGAAGATGAATTAAACTAATCAGAACAACAACTGTATAAGGTGGCAGATTTGTGATACTATTAAACTGGACAATGACATGAATTTAACCAAATATATCATCCAAAGGATAACTTTAAGTTCCTGCTTTGGTTTCAAAACACATTTTTCATGGATAGGAAAGAGGAGCTGATCCTTAACAATGACATCCATGGAAACGATCTGGGGCTCTGAGTCATCATTTTGATTATCATGAGTCAACAGTGGGGATCAGCTTCCAATATAATTAAAGCATTGGTTTGTCAAAGTGCTTGTGTCAGAGGCGTGTGAACCAGAGCAATTGCATCTTAAATAGGAGCTGGGTAAAATGAGACTGAAATATACTGGTCTGCATTCCCAGACGGTTAGATGGTTACAGCATTCTTAGTCACAGGATGAGATGGGGGCTAGCACAAAATACAGGTCATGAAGACCTTGCTGATGAAACAGAGTGCAGTAAAGGAGCTGGCCAAAATCCATCAAAACTAAAATGATGATGAGAATGGCCTCTGGTTGTCCTCACTACTACATTCCCACCAGAGCCATTACAGTTTACAAATGCCATGGCAACGTCAGGAAGTTATCCTGTATGGTCTAAGAAAGGGAGTCATGAATAATCCACCCCTTGGTTAGTAAATCATCAAGAAATAACCATAAAAATAGGCACCTGCAGCCTTCGGGGCTGCTCTGTCTCTGGAGTAGCCATTCTTTCATTCCCTTACTTTCTAAATACACTTACTTTCACTTTGCAGTGCAGACACCACCCTGAATTCTTTCTTGCGCAAGATCCAAGAACCCTCTCATGGGGTCTGGATTGGGACCCCTGTCCTGTAACGCTTATCAGTATTAAACAAGAAGAAGACCTCATCTGAAATACACTGAGTTAAATCTCTTTAATGAAGACCTTCTTGGAAACTTTCATTGCTCAATTTCATCCATAACTTTTCAAGTGGATAAAGAACCTGTACCATTTTCCAAATTTATTTGACCATAGATCTGTTTTGGAATTCTTGCTCTGGAATTTAATAATTGTGAAAAAACTAGGCAAGCAAGATACATAACCCCTGAGGATCTTAGTTTGCTCATTTTTAGAACAGAAATAATGGTTCCTATTTCATAATCTTGCTGTGAAAATTAAATAAGGATAATGTTGAAAACATGTCATAGTGCCGGACACATAAGCAGTGCTGAGTACATGTTGATTTTTAAAAATTTTTTTTTTTTAATTTCTGAACAAAACCTTTAAAAAGGTATTTAGGAATGAGCCCTATTTATTTAGCAACTTGTATGATTAGGGAATTTATCAACCCCAAAGGACTTTGGTCCAGGAACAACCCTTGGTTATTGGTCATAAAGATGTCAAGAGGGTCCCAAGTGATGGGCACTTGATGAGAGAATTAGTGCTCTGGCTTTTTATCAACTTTAGAGAAAGTATTTCCATATTTTAATTCATATTATATCTATCATAGTATGTATCTGTCCACTATCAGCCTTGTATGTAGGCAAATAAGAGTATGTTCAGAGAAGAATGTTTAGTAGGGTAAAGATAGTCACTATAAAGGTATGTGAGGATCTGCTGAAGGAATCCGAGATGTTTATTCCAGAAAGGTGAAGACTTGGGGGAAAGGGGTGGGCATGAAAGCTGTCTTCAAATATCTGTCTTCAAATATCTGATTGTCAGGTGGAAGACAGGCTAGACTCATTCTGTGTGTCTCCAAAGGGTTCAATCAAGAACAATCAAAGTGTGAAAGCTTTAGGTCATGAAAGTTCAGCTCAACACAAGTAAAAGTTTTCAGAACTCAGAGTAGTTCAAAGAATAGCTGCCCCTATCAAGTGCTGAATTCTCCATTACTTTAAGATGTTCAGAGAGGCAATAGTCAAATGCCTGAAATGGATGTTGGAGAGAAGATACAATTACCATAATTATTTTTATAGATTCAATTCAAAGATCCCTTAATCCCTGAGCATCTTTGGTTCTATGACCTAAAGGTGGAAGTTCTTAGTAGTAATTCTCCCATTTCTGTAAACTAACTATATAAATTATGTTGAGTTTATTTCCATCTTTAGCCATAAAAAAGAGAGCTAAGAACTGCATAAATTAACTAGCAAGACAAGCTGCTGGTAAGTTAGAACATGAGTTGAGAACCTCTTCATTTCTGAGGGCTACTAATGTGAAGAGAGAAAAATAAAAGCAGTTCACTATCACCGAAGATACACAACTCAAAGCAGAAGTCAGTTTATTTATTTATTTTTAAATTTTGAGATGGAGTTTCATTTTTGTTGTCCAGGCTGGAGCGCAGTGGCATGATCTGGGGTCACTACAACTTCTGCCTCCTGGGTTCAAGCGATTCTCCTTCCTCAGCTTCCCAAGTAGCTAGGATTATAAGTGCCTGCCACCATGCCCAGCTAGATTTTTTTTTTTTTTTTTTGGTAGGGACAGGGTTTCACCATGTTGGTCAGGCTGGTCTCGAACTCCCGAGCTCAGGTGATCCACCCTCCTCAGCCTCCCATAGTGCTGGGATTACAGGTATGAGCCACCACCCCCGGCCCGGACAGTTTATTTTTTAAAGAGAGTTTTAAAATCTGAGATTTTCCTTAATTCTACACATAAATATATTTTAGTTACATATTAATACCAGTTACTTTAGTAAAGAAGGAACCAAAGGAGCAAAAGAAAGATTTAGAGATACACGGAGAAAGAAGGATGAGAGAAAGCTAGAAAAAAGGAGGGAAGCAGCCAGCGAAAAAGTTCTCTTATTTGCCTGGCTCCCTTAACTTCTTCATGCCTTCACTGCTGCCTCGTGAAATTTTCCACCTTTGTGAAGTCTGGGTTTTTGATCTATAAAAGGAGGCAGTTGGGTGCGATACTTTATTTATTCAATAAACATTTATGAAGTGCAAACTTGGTAACAGGCACTGTCTTAGCTCTCTGCGTGTGGTGCAGACACAGGTCTTTGTTCACCCTCAGGTTCTCTATGTCATGTCTAAGACAAGACGTCTGTGATCCTGGGCTGCCAGGTGTTGCCTTTGAACAGCTCACAATTACATTCAGCCTGAAATGATTTGCTTCCATCATCTCAAATGAATGGCTGATTGTGAAAGGGCTGTGAAACCTGGAACACGCCATCTGCATGCATATTATTATTATCTGAAAGTCTGTGCAGAAAGAGCATGGGGCTTAGACATGGGAAAGGAAACAAATCACTTTTGAATTGCCACAAATTTCTTCTTAGGAATGACTGTGAATTCTGATTCCTGCCATTCTCATTCCTGTTCCTCTTTTCCCACAGGATTTTGGACAGAAAAACTGGCAAGTTATTCCTTAAAATTGGTTACAAAGGTTTGCCTTAGGCATGAATTTTATTCTTAGCTATAAAATCTCATGAGAACAGAGTCTGGGAGATGCTACCCATTAAATAGTATTTCTTATTGTAGATGGTAAAAAGAGCTATAACCTGTAGGCTTTCTGGTGCATGTTATTAATTTTCCTCAAAACTGGCCTTTTATAGAGGTTGTGATATTATAAAAAAGGAAGCAGAGACTATCCTAATTAAGATAAACTAAAACAACAACAACAACAACAACAACAACAACACCACACACACACATAATGGTAGAATGCATCAGAAAGCTGGTGACTGCCGTGTTCGTTACCTTTTCACTCGGGGCTACCACTAAAAAAAAAAAAAAAAAAAAAAAAAAAAAAAAAAAAACTGCAGAAAATTTGGCCCCTTATATAGAAGAGATCTATGTGATTTGGTGAGACAGTGAGTTCTGCTATATTTTTAATGAAGTATAGATTTGTGTTTAAGAGCACAGGCTCTGACGCTGAAATTCTTTGATTCAAATTCTGGCTTTGTCCCTTTCTATTTAGGTTACTCAGGCAAAGTGCTGAAACTTTCTGTGCCTCAATTTTCTCATTTATAAAATGATGAGAATCAGAGTACCTGCCTCAAAAGGTTGTTGTAAAAATTAAAGGGCTATTGTATGAAAAGTTCTTTGACAAATGCTTGCCATATAATAAGTGGTAGATGTGTGTGAGTTATTATTGTTTTTAGCTACTCCCAGAAGTTCTTAAGTAATAAGAATGAAAAAAGTTTTGTTTTCCAAGAGAGTTGCTGTCTCTTCATTTATCTTTGTTTATGTTTGAAAATTATAAACTGTAGCATTGCTTATTAGGATTTGTACTTGTATCACCTAGGTTCTTGTTTATAATGCACATTCTGGTGTACAACGAAATCAGAATATCTGGGAGGGTAGTCTAGAAATGTGTATTTTAAATGAGGTGCCCAGAGGATTCTGAGGCAAATTAGAGTTTGAAGACAATAGAATAAAGCACACATGATTAGCTTAATCACAGTAACAGGGCAATTTCTAGAGGGTAGACTACATACTGGCCACTGGGCTCTGAGGGCAGGTTCTATTATAAGCTCAGTTTTTTAGATCAGAAATTGTGGCTTTCACAACTTCTGGGTTAAATGATTTGCTCAAGATCTGCTAGTCAAGGGCAAATTGGGAATGGAAATTGGTCTATCTGTCCGGAATTGTTATTTCGAAGCATTCTGGACATTTTACATCCTGTCTGAACCCAAGCTCCTCCTTCATTGAGGCTTTCTGTTTTGGGGAATGTGAAGCATAATATTCACCTCAAAGATGACACAGATCCACCTCCACATGAATAATATCTTAGCCAATATATATTTTCTTGAGCAGGGGCTGTCCAGTAAACAGTCAGGAGGGTGGGTGAAGAGTGAAGGCTGGGAGAACCATCTTCTGTTGAGTCATAGTTTACTTCATTTTCTAACATCAACTCTGCCAGTAGGGGGCGGCTGCTAAATCCACATCACAATTCTACGTTGCAGGAAGCTCGATGCTTAGATTCTGAATCCCTAGTATTTCCTTTAAACAGATAAAAACAAATTTATACAGGAAGAATGGAAAATAGGGCAAGGAATATGTTCAGATAAATGTACTGTCACACTCTAATGCTGGAAACCTCTAATTGTTGCCAATTCAAAGCATATTTATATAACATAAACTATGAGCCAGGTGCTATGCTTGTCTATGCTGAAATGCAAAAATGAATCACACAAAGTCTGCAAAGACTTGACAATATATTAATAAGTAGCATTGTTACTATTTTTCAGCTCTCACTAGGTGTCAGGCACTGTACCAGATGATCTACATATATTTTGTCATGCAATTTAATCCTTTTAAAAACTCCACGAGGTAGGCATTTTTCAGAGACCCTGAGGTTCTGAAATTTTAAAAAATTACCTAAGTTCAGATAGCGTTTCAGTGGCAGAACTGAGATTTAAATTGAGGTCTTTCTATTGCAATATAGACTTTTCTGGTAGTAAGGTAAGACAATTGCATAAATAATAATGCAAGGCAGAATAATGAGGTATCATTAAAACAACGTAAAAATAAATTACTAAGGGATCTCAAAGAAAATTGCAAGTAGAGCCTTTGGGTAGAAGTGTCATGAAGTACATAGTAGACCATGCAATGAGCTGGGCTTTGAAACATGACCCCGGCTTTGGTAGAGACAGTGAGAAGGATCCTAGGTGAGGAGGTAGGCACTCCAGATATGAGGAAATAATAAGCCAGGACCTGGAAATGAAAACTATGTTTGGAGATACTAAAAAGTTTACTGTGGCAAGGGTAAAATAAAGGGACTGGACAATTTGGGTGATAAACCGGAATGCTAGTTAGATCCTGTTAAAAAGAGTTTGCACTTAATGTGAAATGCAATGGTAGAAGGGAAAAAGCGGAGTTTTCAAGTGTATCTTTGTGTCGGAGGGGGGGAAGGGGGGAATTTGGGCAAATAGAGAATCTTTAAAAATTAACTTTTATCAAACACTATAAACCAGATAATGTGCTACCAGATTTATAATAATATCTTAATTATTCTTTTATGACCATGTTTAGAAGCTTGCTGTCAGAATACAGTAATCTGGTAGTAGTGGGAATGATGGATGGAGGTGAGGAGAAGGGAATTAGAGGTTAAATTGGGAGACTAGTTAGATGACTATTATAGTGATAGTGGTGCAGATGAGCAATTCCTAGAGCCTAAATTTCAGTTATTGGGTAGACCCCACTGAGTGTGCTGCTCTTCCCACGTTTCTCTGAGTGGCATGACTCCGGAAGAGCATTTCCTGGCTGGCTTCAAGCTCTTGGGGGTGAGTAAGCTTATTATGGAGTATAGGTTTAAAAATTATTATTCTCCTCATCTAAAATGTCAGTAGAATTTGCACAGCTGTCCAGTGTTCCTTTCTTGGATTCAACACAAGGGCTTGACAAGAGATCCTAATACTCATGGAGAAAGTGTGAATTTTTTTTTACTTACCCCGAGACAAAGTTTACTCAGCTAAATTTTCAAAGATATTCTAGGAAAATTGTATTTGCTCATAGTCACATTACTATCACTTTCTTACAAAAGCAGGCTCATGGCAGACTTGCTTTCTCTTTTTTTTCTTAAGGAAAAATGTGTTTAATTATTTTCTTGCCTTTCTCCTCTGAAAAACAACATGTTGCCTTAACTCCTTGTGACATTCAAAATAGTTTGGGAAGAATGATGCTGACAGTGATATCACTTTCCTACAGTTCTGCTTCCCCAAGAGGACTGAAATGCTTTCAAACTACCAAAGAGAGTACATGCATATATAATTCAAAATTCTCTTTCTATGGTTTTATAAATACCCACACAAATTCCATTTCTATCTATTTAACACTTGTGGAGTCTCCATGAATAGAGAAACCATTCTTTCTATTTAAACTGCACCAAGAAATATCCCATTGTAAGTAGAACAGAATTGTAATTGCCTGGTGAAAAGCTATAGAGAGCCCAGGCCACTGGGGACACTCTTTTATCCATTTAGGATGATATACTCTTAAAATTATGGCCAAGAAAGTGAGATGATTTTATTTTATGGGAAATTAGCCTTTCTTACATGTACAATTGCTCTGCAACTGTTTAAAACATAGTCCATTCTCTACCTGGATGGATTCCTGTGAGAGATAGATCTACGGGTCAAGGTCTGCAGAGTCACCTCACTATTTTATATGCTCATGGGGTCAGTTTCTACCAATTCCATGCATTGGGATGTTTGTAGTGGTCACAGGCCAGTGCTCACACACTAATCTCAATCCTAGATAAGAAGGTGAAGCCATGTTACTTAACTGGGTGTGTATTATTAGAGGGAATAGTTGCCACCCACTATTGTTTTCAATGACCCCCTACCTCACACCATTTTTTTTTTTTTTTTTTTTTGAGATGGAGTCTCACTCTGTTGCCAGGCTAGAGTGCAGTGGTGCAATCTCGGCTCACTGCAACCTCTGCCTCTCAGACTCAAGCGATTCTCATGCCTCAGCCTCCCCAGTAGCTGGAACTACAGGCATGCACCACCATAGCCAGGTAATTTTTGTAGTTTTAGTAGAGGCAGGGTTTTACCATGTTGGGTACGATGGTCTCAATTTCCTGACCTCATGATCCACCTGCCTCGTGATCCACTCCCAAAGTGTTGGGATTATAAGCATGAGCCACCATGCTCAGCTACAAGCCATTCTAAAAGGTGTCCATGACTGAAGCTTTCCCCAGGACTACAGGAAGGAACAGGGCTGAAATCATATTAGACGTGAACTCCGTATCAATGGGCCAATGTTGGGAGCAGGCACATCTCTGCAGCTACACTGCTTCTTACTGAGTAAAAAGAGCTCTTTAGTAATCTAACCCCAGACCATCTCAGAATTATAATTTTAGAATTTGGCTTATAAAAAGATCCATGAATATGAAGATGAGATATGTGTATCCTATTCCTTCCAGAGACTTTTCTTCTCAAATAGCAATAAAAATAATATCTTGTATCCACAGGTCTCTACCATCTGCCAGTCCTGTGCTCGGTACCTTGCGTCTTTTAACTTTCATTGTTTTGCTGCAAGGCATGTGTCATCAGCCATTTGAAAAGAAGAAATGAGTCAGGTGGGTTAAGTGACTTTTCCAAAGCTGCATAGCTAGGAATAATAATAATAGTAATGTAACAGTAGTAGTAACAGTAACACAATAAAAAAACACATATTGAAAGAACACCTACCACATTGTGCTAATCGCTTTCCCTGGATTAAGTCATTTAATTTTTATAGCAGTCCTAAGAAATATATTATATTATTATTTATCTTTAACAGATGAGGGACTTGAGTTGGTGGGCACCTGCTACCTTTTTGTTTGTTTATTTTGTTTGTTTGTTTGCCCTACCATCTCTCTCATTTTCTTTTCTTTTTTTTTTTTTTTTTGAGACGGAGTTTCGCTCTTGTTACCCAGGCTGGAGTGCAATGGCGCGATCTCGGCTCACCGCAACCTCCGCCTCCTGGGTTCAGGCAATTCTCCTGCCTCAGCCTCCCGAGTAGCTGGGATTACAGGCACGTGCCACCATGCCCAGCTAATTTTTTGTATTTTTAGTAGAGACGGGGTTTCACCATGTTGACCAGGATGGTCTCAATCTCTCGACCTCGTGATCCACTCGCCTCGGCCTCCCTCTCTCTCATTTTCTATGCCTGTTTTCTGCTCAGGGGTGGACACTTGTCCTAGACATGGACAAGTGGAACATTCTATCCTTTCTAGTCACAGCATCTGGCTAAGGGATTAACTCCTATACCAAACTAGCTCAGTGAGGACCATCCCAGGTACTTTGGCTGAAATTAATGAGAAAGAAAGGCTCCTTTCTTTTGCATCACTAGTTATCTTGATAATGTAAGCTTAGAGATGCCAGAGGAATATTTGCCATGACCTAGGGAGAAACTACTTGAGAAAAATCCAGTATAAAAGAAAGTAGAACAATGAGAATGGGGTGTGTGTGTGTGTGTGTGAGAGAGAGAGAGAGAGAGAGAGAGAGAGAGAGAGAGAGAGAGAGAACTTCCCAGAAGCCAGATTAAGTCTCATTTCTGTTTAATCTGTTTTGGATTAAATCTTTTTCACTTTCAGCCAATGAAACATTGTATTAAAAAAAAAAAAAAAAAAAAAAGACACCAAGGATGAGATGCGGATTACAGATCCCAGGATGGGGTTGGCTCATTAGAGGACCAATGGGAAGCGGTACAAATTCACCCATCCCTATTTGTGAAAGCTGACTATCACTACTAAAAACTGCCTTCCAGAATCTTGATTCAAACCACTTCCTACCGAAGATTAAATTTTAGAGATTTGTTAGGAAAGTATCAGGATGCTGGAGGGTTTGTGATTTTTCTCATAGCTTTTATGAAGTGTTACAAGTAAGTTTCAGTCAAACTTGGACTGTCAGGAAGCTGAGAGAGAAAATAAAATACAATCTTGCTAAGAGAGGTGTTTTCGGTGAACAGGAAGCAATCCAAGATATTTAAGATTCAAAAACATGTATCCTGTAAAAGGTTGGAAAAGCTAAATTTTCTGGCCTTTGCCAGTCTATGAAAATGAAGGCAGAGAAGCAGGAAACTCAGTAATTAGTTTCCTATTACTACTGTAACAAATAACCACAAATCTGGTAGCTTAAAAGTAGCACCACTCCATTCAGTTCTGGAGGTGAGAAGTCTAAAATCAAGGTGTTGGCAAGACTGCACTCCCCACAGAGGCTTCTCAGAGGAGAACATTTCCCTGCCTTTTTCAGCTTCTAGAGCAAAGCTTGTCCAACTCACACCCTGCAGGCTGCATGTAGCCCAGGACAGCTTTGAATGTGACCCAACACAGATTCATAAACTTTCTTAAAACATTATAAAATTTTTTGTGATTGTTTTCTCTAGCTTATCAGCTAGTGTTAGCGTATTTGATGGTGCCCCATTCAATCCTTCTTCTTCTTTTCTTCTTTTTCTTTTTTTTTCTTTTTGAGACGGAGTTTCACTCTTGTTACCCAGGCTGGAGTGCAATGGCCTGATCTCGGCTCACCGCAACCTCCGCCTCCTGGGTTCAGGCAATTCTCCTGCCTCAGCCTCTGGAGTAGCTGGGATTACAGGCATGTGCCACCATGCCCAGCTCAATTTTTGTATTTTTAGTAGAGACGGGGTTTCACCATGTTGACCGGGATGGTCTCGATCTCTTGACCTTGTGATCCACCCGCCTCGGCCTCCCAAAGTGCTGGGATTACAGGCTTGAGCCACCGCGCCGGGCCATCAATCCTTCTTCTTCTAATGTGGCCCAGGGAAGCCAAAAGATTGGAGGTGCTTGTTCCAGAGGCTGCTCATGTTTGTTGGCACATGACCACTTGAATTACTACAACGTCTTGCTTCTGTGTTACATTTTCTACTGCTCTCTTTTACCTTCTTGCCTCCCTCTTATTAGAACTCTTGTGATTATTACATTGGATCCCATCCTACAATCCAGGATAATCTTCCTGTCCTTAATTTAATTAATCCCATTTGCAAAGTCCCTTTTACCAGGCAAGGTAACAATTCACAGGTTCTGGGGATTAGGATGTGAACATCTTTGAGGGTGGTCATTATTTAGCCTACAACACTCAGTTAGAGGCATTAGGGACCCTCAGGTCCACCCAAGTACCTCCTAATGTGCACTTTCCTTGTGATCAAAAAAGACCAGTTACCTAGTACATTGTTTGAATCTTTGTTTTTGTTTTGTTTTGAGATGGAGTCTCACTCTATCACCCAGGCTGGTGTGCAGTGGCATGATCTCAGCTCATTGCAACCCCTCCCTCCCAGGTTCAAGCAATTCTCCCAACTCAGCCTCCTGAGTAGCTAAGACTACAGGCACGCGCCACCACACCCAGCAAATTTTTGCATTTTTAGTAGAGATGGGATTTTACCTTGTTGGCCAGGCTCGTTCTGAACTCCTGACCTCAGGTGATCCACCCACCTTGGCCTCCAAAAGTGTTGGGATTACAGGTGTGAGCCATGGTGCCCAGCCTTGTTTAAATCTTTGGATCCAAACAAGTACAAAGCCAACTCTGAACTTACCAGTCAAATTAGCTATTGCAGTCAGAGTTTATGATTCTTTGAATTAAGTTTCTGTAATCTGTAACCCAAACATGCCTGCTTTGTACACTGCCCAAGGTCACACAGGAGCAGGCTGAGTCTCTCTACCCTGTGAGGGTCACTGATGAGAATGCTCGTCTGTCCTCTATTTTATGGGGATTCTTAACTGTTGGTTAGCACTCTCCCTCCCAGCCTCCACTTCAGCCCATCTTGGCCACAGGATCCTATGTTCAGGGCCATACTCTCCTCTAATCCTCCCCAAATACTCATACTTTTCTTTAAAATGGTGTTCACTAGAAGGCCAGGCTCTAGACGCTAGAACCACGGAGATATACCTTTCCTGGGGAATAAGAAATATTTTATCTCTAGATGGAGAACATATAATTCTCCCCTCCCCTGCCTCCAACATTGAAAAGCATGGTTCTAATAAGATGCAGTTAAATTTTGAAATTCTGTTACATCAAATCCTTAATACTCATGAGCTACCCATAGACTTCACTATTGGTTTCCCGGCAGAAACCATTATTTACTTCAGGAAACTGTATAATCAGAATGACAGCCATTATTCCACTCTCAGCATAAAAGTAAAAGCAAAGTGTGAACATGGCACAGGATAATCAATTTAATCTGATTTATGCTTTGTACTAGGTGGCAGGCAATTATTGTTTTGTAAAGTAAAATATATGGCTGTTGATTTATTTTATTATATTCTGGTAGTCTGTATTTCTGCAACAGTTCACTTTAGATGGGATATTACCTTCAATTTGGAATTTTAATCCCTGAAATGAACTAATTCAATGATCCTGTCTCCTCAGGTGTGTTTAGGATTGCACATTCCCCGGGGCATTGCTCTATTCCTTACACGAGCTTCTGTGGGCTATTGGTAGGATTATGACTGTCCTGTGTCAGTCTGACTAGGTTAAACTACATTTCCCTGAATTTCCTTTCCTGAATGTTTCCTGAAGAAGAAACGTGAGCCAAAGTAAACATTGTTCTGTGAGCTTGGTGGGGCAGAAGTGAAGCAGCTATTTTGTAGCTGGCACACACTGCTGCCCATCTGTTGCCTCACCTGGTGCGTGGGCAGCAGCTGGGCCTGCAACAATTCCACCTCCCTGGATCTTCCTCCAGCTTCCATGATTCCTGGGCCCAACTTCTTTGGAAGAACATTCAGAACGCCATGGTCAGAGGCATTGAGAGCTGACACAGGTTTCAGTGTGCCACCGTGTGTCCAGCTTGTACCTGGGAACCCAGCTTGTTCTTGCTCTCCCCCTTTACGTTTCTATCCGTCTTCCCTTCCCAATTTCCTGCCCTGCAGACTTCACGCTCTGGCATCAGATGTAACAGAAGACGTGGAGACAGCTTCACTGGTACCCGCTGTTGTGTAAAGTCAAATCCCTTCCAATTGATCCACTGATTGATCAATAGACAGATGGATTGCTCCATCTCTTAGTGGTTCTACCTTTCCGTTTCAAACCTAATCAAAACAATACCCCTGTCCTAACTATGTAAGTCAATGTTTGTATAAGACTGACTTCAAACTTCCAGGATCAACACTTTTCCTTTTAAATGTATTTCTTGCTTTTATTCAGTGCTCAGTGGCCATCTCTTAGCCATAACATTAGCTTGTGGGTTGGCTTTTCACATGGGATTAAGATTAAAGACCAAGATTTTATGACTTTTCCCCAAATCCTGATTCTGGACTTAAAATAACCTTAACATTAAGCATTTGACATTGGACAAATGGAATGTGAATATTTACATAATTTTGATTCTTTACATTTTCATATGAAGATCTTTTCATTATCTTTTTTTGATTTATAGATTTAATAATGATTACATTTATGCAATATCTTTTGGCATTAAGAATAATAACTAGCAGCAGAGTGTGGTGGCTCCCACCCATAATCCCAGCACTTTGGTAGGCCAAGGCAAGTGGATCACCTGAGGCCAGGTGTTTGAGACCAGCCTGACCAACATGGAGTAACCCTGTGTCTACTAAAAATACAAAAATTAGCCAGGCATGGTGGTGCACACCTGTAATCTCAGCTACTCAAGGGGCTGAGGCAGGAGAATTGCTTGAACCTAGGAGGCAGAGGTTGTAGTGAGCTGAGACTATGATACTATACTCTAGCCTGGGCGAAAAGAGCAAAACTCCGTCTCACAAAAAAAGGATAGTAACTAGGGCAAAAGTCAAATGATCCAGTAAACTACACAAAATAAAACAAGTTATGTTTTATAGAGTGAACATTCTGCAATTGTATTTGAAGTAAGGATCATAGTGCAAATTTTTCCATACTTTCTAAATCAGAAGTTGTTACAAATAATGGGGTACAACTTACCTCTTTGTGAACAAAGTAGCCCATGTTTTATCTGGCAGTTCCGTAGACTCATCTTGTTGCTAAATGTGTCTCACGTTGATGTCTACTTGTAGGAAAAAATAATGCATGTTACAAACCATTTACCTGAACTCCATGATTCCCTAGGGCAACATAAAAGCATGTTTTTAAATAAAAGTAAACACATGGTTAGCCAAGGCTACAGAACCCCATATCATTTTTCTATCTTTCCAAATCTGAAATAATTTTAAGGCCATAAAAAATGCCAGAGCATGGTGTTAGAAAGAAGGCAATCCAAAAATAAAGTCATGAATTCCCATAAACTCTAGGCTGTAGGTATGAAGTACATGCTGTCATGGGGTGATAGAGACCTAGGAGTAGGAGGGACAATGAATCTGACCTCTCTCAACTGTGCTGTCTCCCTGGACTGAGGTACTTGGCAGCCCTGAGGGAATTGGGAGTAATTGGAGGCAGGTCCTTTGGAGCTAATGCATTTCTATACTTTATTTATTGCAGGGCATTTGGTTGAATTAGTGCCACTTCCAGCCCTAAGAATCTCACAATCTAGTATGTTCCTATTTGTTTGTAAGCTTGGTCTTAGCTCTGCATTCTCCCATATGATTCCACTCAATATTTTCTCAACAGTAAGCTTACTAGTTGAATTTTTGGGGAAGACACGCCCACAACAGGATCCTCAGCAGCGGCAGCGTGCCTCTGGGGCAGGCCTTAAGACTGCCTTAGGCTCTCTGCCGCTCTCTCCTGGCCACAACTGTCTCTACCGCCAAGGTGCTAATGCCGAATCCCGGCGGGATCCCTGGCGGAAGGAAACATCTGCACACAGGCCAGGGCTGGTGCTTAGCTTCATGTGTGCTGCAGACTCTCATCAGCAGGCTTGCTGGCTGTGTGATCTTACCAGCCGAGCTCCTTCATCTCTCTGCGCTTCAATTTTTCAGTCTGTAAAGTGGAGATAACAACAGTACCTACCTCACAAGACTGTTAGGAAGATTAAATGTATTATTATTTCTGAGTCAATTAGGACAGTAACTTGCACATCATAAGTGTGATATGAGTGTTAAAACAACTAAACAATCAAACATAGAATTCGTGTGCTGACTAGAGAAGGGCGGGTGAGTACGAGGGAGGGAGATCTAGGATCTATTAGATATGTCTCCTAAGGACAAGGGAGAGGGGATTATGCAAGAGTGTGGTGGTGTCCCTGAAGTAGACCCTAATGGGCTCAGCCCCAGATACAATTTTAAAGGCGATACACTAACTACAACTCTCCAACCCCTATTCTTCGTCCCTTTAAAAATGATCTGAAATGTATTCTCTTGGGGATAAAATTTATTAATTATATATATATATATAATATATACATATTTACATATATGTGTGTGTATATATATAAATATATAAAATTATTTTTATTGCATGCTACTATTTCAAGCCAGATGCTAAGTGCTAGGGACACATGTAAGGAAGTTAAAATGGCCCCTGACCAGATAAAGCTTAGATTGTAGTTGGTGAAACAAACATTATGGAGATAATTGTGCAGTTGCTTATTTAGTTACAACCATGAAGACTACTCTGAAGGGCAAAGACAATTTGTAACAGAGTCCTGCGCTAATCCTGCCCTAATTATGTGGTGTCATTAAAGAGATGATATTTAAGCTTAAAGACAGAGCTGGTTAGGCCAAAGACTCGGGCTTGAGGAGGAGAAGGGCATTTCACATAGGAGCTGTGTGGGCAAAGACTCTGGAGCCATTTTGTACTATGAGAGATCCAAGAAAGAGAAATAATTAAAAAGGAAGAGATGGTCAGTAGCATGTATTTAACATTTAACCTGTTTCTCCCAAGGAGAGATTGCACTGGTCCCCTACATTTTAGCATCATGTAATAACAGTATGGAATAGAGAGGTTTCTAATTCTGATTGAGGGAGGAGAAAACTTCATGGTGATAATTTTACTAGGATTTGAAAGGATCGGTTGGGCTTCAGTGGACATAAACTAGAGGATAAGAAACGATAGATTAAGTAAATTACTCTGAAATTGTAAAACTTTTGATATTAGCGAGCTGGTAGAATTTGTTTTTTTCATAGGTCCCTTCTCCAGCTTGCTGAAAGCAGGCCATGTAATCTGCAGCCAGAACCATTTACAGTATAGTTTTCCTGTTTATAGGTTTTTGATAAGCTGTTTTTATTTTGTAATAAATAAGAAACGATGCCATTGTCCTTAACAAAATAGCTGAGGTTTTACTTGAACAAAATCTGTTTGGAAATGTTAAGCTGGTTACACAGAACTAATATGCCTCAAGGTGGTCATTCTCTCTGGATTAAAGCTGTGGGACAATTGTGGCTCCTGTTACAGGGAAAATTACAGTGGGCCATTATGAAAAGGGACAAAAATCTCTGTTCCCAGAGGGGAACTGACAAGCTGAAAGTCCCTCTCTGCATGCCAACACAAAAGCCTGATTGCTTCAGATTGTTTGTTTATGTAAATCAAAAGGGTGCCTTTAACTCTGCAAGGGGGCTGGCAAGAAACAAAGAAGGTGGTGATTGGCTGGACTCTTGCTCATGGCTCCTGACTAATAGGACAAATCCTCCTGCTTCTTTGCTCTAAGCTCTGTCTGGATACCTTTAGGAAAAGAATCTTATTACGTACCAAAGTGAATAATTTGTACTCTTAGAGTAGCTGTTGGAACCGTAGGACTTGAAGGCAAGAGCAGGTGTATTATCGAGGATCTACTCACTCAGTTTCCCTAACGCTCTCTCTCCAGATCGGATTTAACTGCACATCATGACAGATGTTCCAGCTACATTTACCCAGGCTGAGTGTAATGGGGATAAACCACCTGAAAATGGTCAACAAGCAATCACTAAAACCTGTGAAAAATTGACTGATGTGGACAGCCCCTTGCCACACTATAGGGTAGAACCCAGTCTCGAAGTTGTACCCACTGAAGGAAATCAGGAGGAAAGAGGAAAATTACAAGGGAACATGCTGCTCAACTCATCCATGGAGGAGAAAATTCTAAAAGGTAAAGTTTTTCCCTTCTCCTTAATTTTCTTGTTTTGACTTATAAACTTACCATGGATTTTTTTGTTTATAAACTGTTACAGGAATGAGCTGGAGACCCCCAAAATGTAGCCCTTTATTCTACTGTGCATTGCATATGGACTAAACCTCTCTCTCTGGTGAAATCCAGGCTTGTCTGTTTGACAGCTCTGTGACTCCAGATAACTTTCTGTCTCTCAAAGTCTGAGTTTTTTTCACTCGAAGAAGGCAGAATAATTATAATAATAACACCTACATGTATCAAGTAAGCACTGGATAAATGTTGACTACTGTTATTTATCATGATTATTGGGTAGCCCCATTATTATTTGAACAAAGAGAATTCAACATTTTAAAATTTCCTTCTAAATATACCTGAAGTTGTATGAATTTATGGTGCAATATATATATATCTTATATAAAAATTAAAGGAGAGATTATCAATCAATAAAGTGATCATTAAGCAAATAAACTGAATCAATAAAGAATGAATCTGAACAGTCAAACTAATTTTTAGTGATCAGATTTGAAATTAAAGAAATCCACCTGGACCTTAAATTGATAACTTCTTAACTGTTGAACAATATATTTTTTCAAATGTTGAAATACTGATTTTGTATTTTTTTCCAGAAAATCCAGAAAAGAAACTCTTTATTGTTCATAAGGCTATCAAAGATCTTTCTCTCCAAGAAACAAGTGCCGATGAAATGACATTCAGAGAAGGTAACAAGAACTACAGTTTTGTACACAGAAATTGTTTGACTGAATATGGATGACAGTTTTCCCATGAAATGCTGCATGAGCGTGGCATTGACAAAACAATCCAGGCAATGACTTCAAATTTTCAAAGCTGCTGTAGGCAGATAAGAGAGTCTTAACCTATCTCTGGGTTCCACGTTATAAAGCATTCCAGATTGTTCAAGGTTGAGGCTGCATGGATTGGCATAGCTAATTGGCATACCAATGTGATGTCTGTCTCTTAATGTTAGTCCACTAAGTCAACCTTCTTTTTGATTTGGTGTGTCCAAATCTGTGTGTGCACCTTGTGAAATGTAAATGTTTAAAAAATAGTTCTTTCCTAAAAGTCTACAATTAACATACAGGTTTTTTTTTTTTTTTTTTTTTTTTTTTTTTTGAAGATGGAGTTTCACTCTTGTTTCCCAGGCTGGGGTGCAATGGCGCTAACTCCGCTCACTGCAACCTCAGCCTCTCGGGTTCAAGCAATTCTCCTGCCTCAGCCTACTGAGTAACTGAGATTATAGGTGCCCACCACCATGGTCAACTAACTTTTCTGTATTTTTATTAGGGATGGGGTTTCACCATATTGGTCAGGCTGGTCTCAAACTCCTGGCCTCAGTTGATCCACCCTCCTCAGCCTCCCACAGTGCTGCGATTACAGGCGTGAGCCACCGTGCCTGGCCAACACACAGTTTAAAGTAATCTCATAAAATGATTTCCTTTATAGGCCTCTAAAGTAAGTACAAAATGGTTAACTATTTCGTGTCAACGAAAGACAGGGTAATAAAGTTAACTTTAATTGTGTTCTTTAAGAAAACGGAAGAATACAAGGAATTTTGAAGTGACTATATTAAATTTTAAATAAACTTAATAGACTAAGACAGAAAATTCTTTAGATGTTTCTTCCAAGAAGACATCTATATTTAAACAGTTTCCAAATAGTGTGTAGGATAAAATCTATTAATTAATCATTTATTTCCTCTCTTGCAGCCATACACATCTTATCTCAAAATTGAAGTTAGCTTGTTAAACCTAACCAATTTAGCTTTGTTAGGACTTTAACAGGCAAAATATTGGAGACTATTGGCTGAGATACTAGAACGTTACATAAAATAGTAGATGTCAAGGAGGACAAGAATGTGATTGGCTATTTCCTACACCTGCTCCCTTTGCTTGAACACTTCTCATACTGTGTCTGCCTACCGATGTATCAACACTTAAGGAAATATGTAGCAAGCAATAGCCAGTGTCAAGCTGTTACATCACCAGAGATAATTTTTAAGACTTAAGACTCTACATTATAAACTAAATAACCTCTTTGCCCTAACTTTTCTGCTTCCAATGTAACAAGCTCTCAGCAGCAAGATCTCAACCTTCTATCACGTAGAGACCCTTTTAAATGTTTGATCAGGAGTCCACTGCAGATAGCAGTGTTCAAGGATCTCTCATTTTCATCAGATGGAGACTGAAATCAGTCTGTAGTTTTTAGTTAGATGGTCTCACTAGCTGAGTTTTCCCTCAATGAATTCTTTGCTGTTTGATGAAGTATGCTTTTCCTCTATAACAGAAACACAGATTTTGGTGTCTTTTATTTTCACAGTGGCAAACAGCTATAAAATCTTCAAAAAGAATGTTACTGGATTAAAACATATAAAGATGCTAAAAATATTGAGGAAAAACTATAATTTAAATTCAAAGAGTAATTTTATATGTGACAATCTCATGCCTGAGTCATGAATATAAACAAAATATCACGTTGGTTCTTGCGGAAAACAAAATAAAACAAAACAAAGCATAAGATTATAGCAAACATTCTAATGTGTATTTGTGGATATTGTTAGCAACATTGATGGGATATAGTGACCTGATAGCAGCTGTTTATAAAAAAAATTAGGGCGTCCACCATCTTTACTTCTAGCTCTGTAAATTTGCAATCTATTCCCTAGAGTGAGAAAACAACAACAAATAAAAAGAGAACGAAACACCTTGGATGTAAATGGACTTGTGAGCATCTCTCAGAGAGAGTAGAATATTGTGGAGGAAAGAGACAAAGAGGAACATTGCCTCTCTCCTTGTAGACCCTCATGGTGTCAAAAGAAAATGCTGAACTCAGGCCTGAAACGGGGTGTAACCCAGACAGATTTCTGAGTCATGTATACCACAGATGGAAACCTCCCACAGAGGTCTTGCAGGGATGAAGGCTCAGAGAACTACCTCAGCTTCCTTACAATTAATCCTTATCATATTCAGTAAATATCCCTGAGGATATGCTGGTATGATCTAGCTGTCTGAAAAGTGACCAGACACGGACAGTTATCATTTCAGTATTGGAAATGATGATTTTTTTTTTTCTTTCTGAAATATTTTTCTAGTTTTCTTTAAGGTGTGTGTGTGTGTATATGTGGGAGAGAGAGATGTCCAAATATTTCATTTTACATGTGAACACATCCAGTTGTGTCACACTAGATAAGATTTTTTTTTTTTAAGTGTCTCAGGGAATATCAGTCTCACTAAATACAGTAGTCCACAACAGAGTTCCATAGACAAACGAAGTTAGGTTGCTGACTTTCTTACAGATTCATAATACTCATTTGCATTTCAAAGGCGTGTAAGAATTCTGAAGATGCTTATTTAACTGTATTTAATCCAGTGTTTTCAAAATTAATTTGGCTGTGTAGTCTGTTTGTGCAAAACATATTGGTAACCTGCAGAATCACATCCCATAAAACACGTGTTGGGAAATGATCATCAAAAAAATTATTTGGAGAATAACGGACGAATGGCTGGGTATTTTGGAACCTCTACACATCTCATCTACCAATTGATTTTGCTACAGGGTGTCAGTGGGAGAGGATTCCTCTGAGTGGCAGTAGTCAGGAAATAAGAAGACAGAAGGAAAGGATTGCTGAACAACGTCTCAAAGAGGAACAAGATGAGGACAGGAAGAACAAAGCTCATCAGGCAGCTGAAATTGAATGGCTGGGATTTCGAAAACCTAGCCAAGCTGACATGTTACATTCTAAACATGATGAGGAGCAGAAGGCTTGGGATGAAGAAATTAATAATGATGATGATGATAATGATGTTGATGATGAAGATGAAGTTCGAGTGATAGAATTTAAGAAAAAACATGAAGAGGTTTCTCAATTTAAAGAGGAAGGTGATGCAAGTGAGGACTCCCCACTGAGCAGTGCCAGTTCCCAAGCCGTGACCCCTGATGAGCAGCCAACCTTAGGAAAGAAGAGTGACATCTCCAGAAATGCTTATTCCAGATACAATACAATATCCTATCGGAAAATCAGAAAGGGAAATACCAAGCAAAGAATTGATGAATTTGAGTCTATGATGCATTTATAAAGTAACTGGAACTGAGAAAATCTCATGCACACGAAAGGAAAAGCTAATTCTGTTGTCCCAGTGTGCATATTTCTATGCCTTATTTGAGTTATCACCTGAAAAGAGGTGGAAGTTGACTCTCTTTTTCACTGTAGAATAATGTGGAAATAACCCTAGATAAAATTCAGTCTGATAACCTCAAATCAAAAAGCTTTAGATTCATTCTTGGGCATTTGTCTTTTAAAACGTCACTAATATAGCACTACGTGATAAGCACTAAGCAGTCAGTCCCCTGGGGTAATATGGCATAATTTGGCTATAAATGTAGCAATGCTTGGAAAGGTAGTCATCAAATGAGACTATTTGAGGGGACCAGTTGAAATAATTCTTATATTTCTTTCCGTGTCTTTTTTCTTGTACATCGGAGTGACGGAAAGTCTGATATTAAAACCTCTCTTACATTTAAACATGGTTTTACGGACTTTGGCAAATAAACCTTCCAAAATTCTTTGCCTTTACCATTATCATCAAACAAGATTTCAAGTGACTTTCCTTGGCATCAACAGAGAGAAAATTCTATCAGCCTCCTTCCTAGGTGTTACCATTCACTGAATCTTCTCACAGAGGGGGATGAGCAATTGTCAATCAGGAGAATTCTGTTTGCTAAATGTTGCCTTTATGCTTTCAAACTGAATTAAACCCATTGTGAGGTTAACATGGGAGGGGCTAGAAGATTGGTGGGCAGCAGACTAAAGAGTTATGTTGGATAGTTTTATTTCTGTAGCTGAAAATAAAATCTTGTCTAGCACAGTTAAAGTCATTAAAAATAAAAATGACAGCTTTAGCACAATTTTAAGAAAATGCCCCTCTCTATTACCACATTTTCTCTTATTAACAGTATCTCAGAATAATTTTCTTTCCTTAGAAACCTGAGACGACGCTAGTCATAACTGTACTAGTTACTATGAAAATGGAAATAATTATCTTAGAATATTTTCAAAGTAGAGTGTGAGCATGTATTTTTAGTGAGAGAGCTCTGATAGTTGTTGGGAATATATAATTTACTGGACCTCAGCCCAAATCAAGATGCTTAAAATTGTACTTGTGGAGCTTCACTCAAACCAATGTGTCAAATAACGTATTGAATATTTATGAAAAGAGAGACTATATTTATATTCTTAGATAGTTGCTTCCACAATTTTTCACTGCATGCTTCCATATATATTACCCTGAACTTTCTATCACCACAGATAAAGTTTTTTTTTTTTTTTTTTTTTTTTTTTTTTGCCCTGCAAATAAAAAGACAATTCCTTATTGTCTGGATGTAATACAGTCTTCATTGTCCTATTCAACCCTTTGTTTATTTCTTTTTCATTTCGTGAAAAACTCCGGGTTAGTCCTCTTAGATGACTGCTTATTTATGTGTAACATAAATCCCACATGTTCTAATGACAACTTCTTTAATTCTTCCCTGTCACGTAATATATTTCCATAGTATCACATACTATTATTTAGTTGTTTACAAAACTCAAATTTGAATTCAGGATTGCTGTGCTCCTTTTATTCTTTCCAACAGATACCATATAAAAGTAATTTTACCCTCATTCTATGCAACCTATAGATTTCATTTGTTACAATGTCAGTTTCCAGAATGAAGTGAGGGAAATCAGGTTTTTATTGATAAAGTTAGGGAGAAGATTGAGGCAATAGGACGATTTCCAGTTTAATTTAGATCCTCTTAATTTTTCTGCCTGAACAACCTGTTTTCTTTTCTGGGTTACTGACAACCCCTACCATTTTCCGCTTAACTTCAAAACATAGTATTGTGTTATCGAGCACAAAACAGGACCATGTTTCTAACCTGCCACCAAGACCTTGTATTTTGAGTTATTCCAACAGAGATGATGGATTCCTGTAGGACTAGAGATGGGAGAGCTATGGCCATGTGGCGTGGCAAAGCAAGTAGCTCTACTGGGAGTCCAGTACATGCTAACGCGGTCCTCTTAGCTTTGTGCTCTTACCAGACAATGAATGACCTATGAAAGATTTAGTCAACAAAAACTATTTTAGGACCTATGAAAGATTTAGTCAACAAAAACTATTTTAGAGTATGTTTAGTTAGTAAATACTTCATGTTGATGGATGATGCAATGTTTCTGCAAAAAAAGCCCTGAAACTTATTCTTTGGCATTGGTGTCCATGGGCCTATACGTCTTACGTGAAAGCCACAGAGTTAAGTGATCTCAGGTAACATAATGATAATGGTTGGCTCTTTGAGTCTTTGTAACCTAGGAAAGACAAGGGTCTGATTCAGATTGCATGGGGGATATTTAACATGTTTGAAACTCAGTTGGAACACAATTAAGAACACAACCTGGTAGCCACACATGAAGGTTTATTGGAGCTTTTGTGATTCAAAGTTTAGGGGTCGTAAGGACTCTGGTACCAGGGAAGAGGGAGAATTAATTTATTGTGCAAATGCTGGTATTTCTTACATGACTTTTTGTTTTCCTTTGTTGCTACATGAACAGAAACTAATAATAGCTCTATTTCTCTTCCAATATAAAATCTATCTTTTATATAATGCTACGTTCGAAGTTACAGAATTTGCTAGTATCTCTTTCTCTCCCTTTACCTACCTATCTACAATTTAAATAAAGAACTGCTGTCTCTGACTTACTCTCAATAAAAGTTTGTGTCTTTATTTCTGGTTTCTAGACTTTATTTTGTTTAGCTGCCTTTTAAAATTTAGGAAGAATCCTTGTATATCAGCAGCTACTAAGATAATTAATAAATGCCTCTTCAGAAATCAAGGGAACACTTTATTTTAATTCTTTTGCATTATTTATTTCAAAAAGGTCTTAAAATGATTGTATATAAAATTCTAAAAATGATTTCTGGTAGGTAGGTATGTAATATACATGAAACATTTCTATTATTTTTTAAGGAACTGAGATTCTGTTTAAGCTACAGCTTAATACGAACAACTTGAAAAAAATCTCTGTAATCATCAAAGTAATACATTTAAACTATGCTGACATCTTTATAGTAATTGTTTCTGCATATTTACATGAAATAGTACTTTTGGCACATTTTCAAATGGACAATCGACATTTAAGTTTTTCAGTGTGATGGGAAAACTTTTAAATAAGTAACAATAGAAAATTATGGAGAAGGATGAAGCATCAGAGTATAAGAAAGAAGAAATATGTTTGACAGTATGAGAAAGGCAACCACTTCTCTTAAAACTTGAACTTTCATCACTCTAAAAAAATAAGAGGATTGTAAAATGCAATGTCAAAAATTATATTGGCCAATACTGAAATATCAGACAGAAACATAACACAATGAATGGGTTACTGATAACTCCTACAATTTTCTACTTAACTTCAAAACACAGTATATAAGACAATGAAAATGTGTATGTAGTTCATGGAGATCATGAAATAACTGAGCCAGGCCATCAACACAAACACAATGACATGGGTAGTAATAAGCAACTGAACTCACTCAAAACATGGCAAACTGCAAAATCAAATGATGATTTCTAGTAGTTAATTGCCAGCACAGGAGAATTTTGGAAAGGAATTTAGAAAGTAATTTGGATTTTTATCTAGAAATATAAAGTTACATACTTGATTCCTTCTTTATAATAACTTCAGTTGATCAGATGCAGAAAAAAAGTACTTAAAAATGTTTAATTCCAACATCCTTTATACTCCAAGTTTCTATTTTTATTCTCCCCTTAGCAAATGTTTTCAGGCAATCCTTTAAAAAATTCACTTACTTAATCTTTGGCTTATCTTGTTTGTACCTAATATGTATAAAACTAGCAAATTTGGGGTACTTGTTTGAAGGAGAAGATGTATGTGTAATCTTAAACCGATTGGTATGGTAACAAGCTTCCTGATAACTGAGAATTTGATTACTCCTTCAAGTTGGAAAGTGGTATCCAGAGTGAAAGTTCATTTGAGATACTTTTGTGCAACAGGCCAGATGCGGACAAAGCTATACACCTGAAAGACTTAAAATACCCAAAAACGTTTGATTTTCTTTATGTTGTGAGTAGAAATTCTTGATATTTCTTTCTTCCAGTTCAAAGTATCAAAAAATATATAGATACATGTATATACATATACAAACATACAGCATAATCACAAAAATTGATGTTTTTGAATGGTCAGTTAAAAATATATTCATGCTATCAAAAATTTTAATCTAGCATCTAATATAAAGGCTTTATTATATAGATACTTATGACCAATATCTTTAAACTAGTAGATATCTGTCAATTAATAAAAAAATAGAAAGCTCTTGTTTCCAAAGAAATTATTTATTACTTATTTGATGGCAACTCATTATTAGAAACTCAGCGTATTAGAAGTTGCCATATTTGCTAGAAAATGAGAATTTTCCCTTGTGTTTTGTTTGTGTTTTTACAAAGCAAAGATCCACATAAACTTGCAGAGGGTCCCTAATTGAAATGATTGTTCCATTAGGTTGAAAACAGGCATTAAATCTGCTTATTGTGATGTTATTTGTTTCTTTTAGACACAGACACCACCAACACCTGAAATAACAGTCCATTAAGCCTCATCAGGGATATATAATGCTTTATACGACTTATTCCATACTTTATATGGAATGGCCATTTGTCAAAAAATAAATATTTGTACAATAGCTCTGGTTAATGTTTCTTTTCTAATTGTAAGGCATTTTGTCTTATAGCAACTATTGAGTAACCTATGCAAAAGTTGCTGCAAAAGCACAGTAGTGACAATCTACACAACGAGTAGAAATAAAACGTCATGGCTTGCGTTTTAAAGGACTCCAACTTTTTAACTTTTTATCTCTGTTCATGATGAGCAATCTGCCGGCTTCGTTTAAAGGTTAAAGGAATCAAGAGTTGGTAATATTAACACAGGAGTCATTAAAAGTTTATTTTAGGAAGTTAGAAAGGGTAAAATAGTTCTCAGTGGGTTTTGTCTTTAATAAAAAGAACCCCCCAAAGCATTTTTTTTCTAACAAAGCAGCCTGAAAACTCAAGTTGCAACCAGAGACATGCTAGCTAGAGGCTTGCATATGTAAAACTAACAGCTGTACCTGGAAGCCAGACACATTGAACATGGGGATTCCTGCTCCCTTTTCCTTGTCAGCACATGTGAAGTTGTCATGGCATCACTGCACCAGCCAGGTAAAGCCACTTGTGCAGGTGTCATGGCGACAGCCAGGTAGTAGCTTCATTTGAATAATAAAAGATTATGGAGTGCAGTGGCCGATCTTGGCTGACTGCAGCCTCCACCTGCCTGGTTCAAGCGATTCTCCTGTGTCAGCCTCCCAAGTAGTTGAGATGATAGGCACCCACCACCACGCCAGCTACTTTTTGTATTTTTAGCAGAGACAGGGTTTCACCATGTTGGCCAGGCTGGTCTTGAACTTCTGACCTCATAATCCACTTGCCTTGGCCTCCTAAAGTGCTGAGATTATAGGCGTGAGCCACCATGACTGGCCGCTAAAATTTCTTTCTTGTATTCTGAACATAGGAATTCAGTCGGAGATGTTAAAATGAAGAAAGATGGTACTGTCTGTCATATTTCAACCTCCTTCTATTGCATGTATGCCCCCTAAAAATAATTATAAGCCATTAATGAAATTAAAGTTGGTTGGGAATATTGAGCACCTACACACTGAAAATGATATCTTTCCCCCTCTGCAGTCCCAAACTAATACTAGAAGCAAGGTGTTTTAATGTTGAAGGGAATGTTTCCAAATAAGTGTGGTGAAGCTAATAATATATTGTAATCATGGCACATGGTGGTTTGCTGTGAATGACAGCTGAGGGGATGTCAGCAAGCGGTATTGAGCAAATCTGATGCTGGTGATAAAACACGGTTGTACCAACAACAGCTGTGTCAGCTTACAAGAGACTAGGGCAGAAGCGCAGGGTTAACTATTGAAAAAGAGAAAGAGATTATGCAAACTGAAAGTCTCAGAAGCACTTAGGTGGCTTGGTAAGTTGGTTAGTCCTGTTAAATATTAATAGGACCACCCTTGTATTCAAGGTAACAAGATGCGTATACTTCGTTTTTTTTTTTTTTTTTTTTAAGGAAAGGCAAAGATCTAAGTTAATCCAGAGAAAAATCTGTAACTCCTCTCATACAGCCCCCTATTGAATAATTCAGTGCTGATTAAGACCTGTCTCATCCAGAGGCTTATCATTAGAAGTACCAAAAGACCTAGTAGCATTGATACCTTTATTCCAGTCTCCTGAAAAAATTTAGAAGACAATCCTTAAGAGAATGGTAGTAGATTTCATAACAAATCAATACGCTCAAGGTTAGGCCTATATAGATTCCCAACTAGTGATCAGTTTCATGTTTCTTAGAGTAACTAAGCAAATATATAATAAAAGCAATTTATAAAATTCTATTCAGAAACAAATTTGTAATGTTCAAAAACAATCCTTTGTTGTATTGACAATGTAGATTTAAATATAGCTTTATATAGTAAGTATGTCAAGGTAAAGTCAGAAAGAATGTGAACTGAGAAGACTGCAGACGGTTCTGTTAAGGAAAACGATCTGACCTCCTTTAGCTGATATACCCAAAGGTAAGTGTGTTTAAAGCATAATTCATTTTTTTTTTTTTCAGAACAGAGTTGACTTCTTTGTGGAGACTATTTTTGGAAAAGGAAAGAGCCTATGTATTGGGGGGAAAAAACCTCTCAACATGTTTTAGTTACATGAAGAGTTACATGGGACACCTAGTATATTCAGTTTGTCAGTAACTCAATTAGTCTTTTGGCAACTGACTTGTGTCCCCCGACTCCCCCTTTCCCCATATGGCTCTGTTTTGAAAAGAATTACAGTCATGCACCATTTAATGACACAAATACATTCTGAGAAATGTGTCATTAGGCAATTTCATCATTGTGTGAACATCAGAGTGCAGTTACACAAACTAGATGGTGTATGTAGCCGACTACACACCTAGGCTATATGGAACTCCTGTTGCTGCTAGGTTACAGACTTGTACATATTACTGTGTTGGATACTGCAGGCTACTGTAGCACCATGGTATTTGTGTATCTAAATGTAGAAAAGGTATAGTAAAAATACCATATTATTAATATAATCTTTTGGGTACAACGTCAAATATGTGGTTCATTGTTGACTAAAACATGGTTATGCAGCACATAACTGTATCTCATGTTCTGGTCATTCTCTCATTCATCTACAATTTTCAATTATTTGAATAAAACATCTTAAATATGTTACAAATGTGCAGAAATAGTTCTTCTTCCCATTCTTAGTTGTAGCTTTGTTTTTAATGTAACTCACTGAGAGTTAAAATTAAACACTAAACCCAAAGTCAGAATGAAAGACACCTTGTTTCACCATCATCTCAACTGAACAAAGGTCGACATATTTTTTTTAACATATTAACAAGAATATAGTGTGGTTGTCCTCCAGGGACCTAATCTCAGCAAATAAGTTTGTGTGTCTCTTTCTAAGGAATTCTGTGGAGCAGATTTGTTTAGCCCAGTGGCCCGAGGCAGTAGAATGAGCCCTGTCTCTGGAAACCTGAATTTTAATCTTGATTGGATTTTTAGATTTTTAGGTAATTTGTCCTCTCAGCATCAGTTTTCTTATCAAAAAGGATATCCCGATTAGTAAGACTTCTTATTGGTATACTTAAGATTAGAGGCTTTATTTAGATCAAATCAGTATTTAACTTTTCCCAAATTTGACAATGTTTTCATTGGGTCCACATTGAGGGATCTGCTCTTTTTTCCTTCATAGAGATACCAGATCCCCTTCCTTCTTTGGCTAAATCCTGGGCAACTTTCTTAACTCTCTTCCTAAGACTTGTTTACCTCATTCCTTTCCTTTTTAATGATGTTTGCTTCACTTTATTTTACCTTTGAAATATTTCAGAACCCATTTTTATCGTATTTTATCCCTGTGAATGCTACTATATCTAAAGTAGTATTTTATTATTTTACGTAAAAGAAAATTTCGGCAGCTCTGTTTCTGCTTTACTCATTTCACTCCCCTTACGTGGCCCTGCACTAGAGCATACTCAATGCTTAAATGTATTTTTGGAGCCGGGCGCGGTGGCTCAAGCCTGTAATCCCAGCACTTTGGGAGGCGGAGGTGGGTGGATCACGAGGTCAAGAGATCGAGACCATCCTGGTCAACATGGTGAAACCCCGTCTCTACTAAAAATACAAAAAAATTAGCTGGGCATGGTGGCACATGCCTGTAATCCCAGCTACTCAGGAGGCTGAGGCAGGAGAATTGCCTGAACCCAGGAGGCAGAGGTTGCGGTGAGCCGAGATCGCGCCATTGCACTCCAGCCTGGGTAACAAGAGGAAACTCCGTCTCAAAAAAAAAAAAAAAAAAAAAATGTATTTTTGGTTACCACAGTGTGTTATAATCCAGCCCCTTTTTAATTGCCTTAAAAAAAAAAATCCACATGAATCTAGGAAGTGATTGGTATCGTGAATCTTTAAAGTTGTCGTTCGTTTTAAAAGCACCAAATAAGCGGAAGCAGTGTTTATACCTAGAATTAAATAAGCATTTGAAGGCCTCTTCTTCCTCACTTAAAATTTTTTCCACTAACTCGGACTGGGAAAAGCCATTGTGTAATTTAGATCAAAATGCTACCATCAGGTAAGGTTACCAGCAGTAAACCAATACTATTTCAAACTGTTAGGAAAGCATGCATCTTGTCTGGAGGGATTTCACAAATGTGATAGCTGTGGACGTCTGAGGACTTCTAGCCATAAAAACTCAAGAAGTTTTTGTTTGATGAAAATATTCCCAAATAAAAAACTAAATTAAGTTCTCATAGATCATCCCTACTTGTGGGCCAGAAGAGCTGATTATTATCAAACACAGTCATTGGAAATATCCTCATGCTTTCTCAAATCCTTCTGTCTTCATTTCTGGTTACCTGCTAGCTTTCACAGGGAAATTTGCAGGATGAGTTCCAGCACAAGGTGGAAAGCAGGCAATTCAAAAGGTCACTCACTTCTAAAGAAGGACTTCAGTCTGATGATGAACTGTTCTCCTGAGTTGTCCTTTGGTATTCCAAATATCGTGATTTACAAAAAAATCTCCCATCCAAATGCTGTTACAATTGAAAATTTAAACTACTGCTGAGAAATAGAGTTACCAAGTTCAGTGTTATTTTCACAGTATTTGATGGGTTTACTACATAAAAACATCAGTTCCACTTCAAGCTTCAAAATATTTTTCAAATTTCCACTTTTGATATGGCTTTACTGGGTCACAGGGAGCTACTTTCAGGATCTTTAGAGAAAAATTTCCTTCCAAGCATAATAATTGCTGATTGTTTTCAAAAACGATGTGATCCACCTGGAGAGAAAGAGGAGCTGGAATGAGCCACAGGCTGAATTTGGTAACTGCGGTATAAAGAATGAAAATCAATAAAAAAATTCATAGGCAGCTATTTTTTTATTTTTAAATAATTAGTCTGAACTAAATTATTAACATAAACACAGACTTTGAAAATTATTAAATTTGTCTCTGTTTCAGACTAAGTAATCATCCCCCTCTAAGCTGTAAGACTTTTAAGTCCTCAGGAGGCAAGAGACACATTTTTTTGATGGTATGGCTGAGAATTATATTCTTTAAAGAGAAAACATGACAGATGACATTTATTGGACTTGATAGATGATAACTACTTCATTGAAGGTAAAGAAAAAATACATACTGTAACATAAAGTTAATTAATTTTTAAAGTGCGTATCTTTGTGAAGTTGGATTACAAAATTCTGGCAGTGATATATTTTATTTATGAGTTCCTTACCATAATCTCTGACAATTCATGATACGTGATGTCCAGAATCCAGATTAGGAAAAAGCCAATGGCATGAAAGAAAGTTCTATTATTGCTTAATATTTAGTGGATATTCTAGAAATGGTAGATAATTTTCATAGAACTTACTAATGGCTTATATATTTTTTCATCTGTAAATCTTCTCAATTACCTATGACTATGACAAAGATGATCTTAATTACACATGTTGTTTTGAAACTTTAAAAGGTTTTCAAACAGGAGTGACTTTCAAAATAATTTATTTTAAACACTGCTCCTACAAAAATATTGTTGCCCTTGCCGGATTTTGGACATATGATGTTTAAGTATTGCCAAGGATTTGTAAAGGAGTCTCATTTTATACTTCTCTTGTTGTTTAAGAGTTACATGTATTGGAGGACCTAGGAGATACAGCATGAAAACTACGGAAAAACTGAAAAAAGAAGAAAGCTGATCACCAAGCTACTCATCTCCAGGACATTTGGTAGCATCAAAAGGGAAAACCAAGGCAGAAGGCAGCTGTGTAAAATGTCACGAAGTCATAGGTACAAACAAGGTAGAGAACAGGCTTTCTAATTTTGGTATCTTAATTACCTTCTTTACCAAATCAGCTTATTGCTTGAGAGAAACTGCTAACCTTGACATCTTTCCCAAGATTCAATTCTGGAGATGAAGAATGTGTTTTAGTTCTCATTCTCATTCATGTTCTCTGTCTCTCACTCTCTCCTCACCCCACCCCCCGTTCCTCTTTCTCTCCCTCTTGACTTTGGCACAGGGAGAAGGTAAGATTTAAGTTATTCACTACACTACATGTTTATGGATTTCCTAACACTATGCAAAATAAAATTAGCAGCATATATGCTAATAATTCCTAACCTTTCTGAATAACTCAATAATAACCATTATCACTAAAGAGAAAAGAATTGCCCAGAAGCAGCTGAAATATAACAGAGAAGATCGAATGGGAGAAAGACTAGAGAATGCATTACTTAGGCTCCAGTTTTGACTCTGAGAAGAAAGAAAAAAGTTGAGAAGAGAATAGTCATTGGCTGTGTTGTTAAAAGGAACGAGATACCTCTAGGAAGAAAAGGTGCTTACTTTGGGGATAGCCCTGGACAAACTGAGAGTCTCCAAATACCCAAATATTTACTGTAGACAGTAGATTTGGTGGCCACCTGCTAGAGAGATGGTAGAAAATCGAAGAGGGCAGTTCTGAGACTATTCTTATCAACCCCAAGCTCCTACACCAAAGCTTATGACTCTGTATTCTGTTAAAAGTAACTGGGAAAGATGGAGAGAACTTTGAGCATGAATGTAGTAGACCAGCAATGTTCTGGTAAATAGAACAACTGGACCTTGTGAAAAGTATCCAATCCAGTAGCATCTTCCGATTTCTGTGTTATAAATACTCCCAATATGGCCAGTTTCAAGCTACCGATGTGGTGTGATTGAATGCAAAGCTGGCAAGGGTGCACACAGCGGCCCCGGTGAGCTGGTGAGAGCTGTCTGCAGCAGAGCTTTAGGAGCCTCGGTCTCTGGGCCCTGTAGGGGTTGAGGAAAAGTCTTCTTGTATGGAAAGGGGACAGAATGAGAAATCAGATTCATTCTAAAATGCAGGACTTGTAGGAGGCATGTGGCTTCTTTTGTAGCCCACAGCCTGCCCGTATAAGCATTTCTGATAACCAGTGGGGACCAATTCTAGCCTTTAAGCCTTACTTGTGGTGTTGTTGATTGACTGAAGCAAATGATAGCAATGTAACTACAAGAATTTGGTGGCTTCTATATAAAATAACTAATTTGAAATAAATTTTGAAAAAAAAAGGACTCGTCAAGTCCTTACTTACAAGAGATACCCATGTATCTCTCTGAGTGAAGTTTTACATAATCCCGTTGTCACAAACACACTTGAAACTTCCGATTGAGGAAGCTGACAATGAGAATTTTGTGTCCTATTTGATCAAAAGTCAAATTTGTGGTAAAGAAGAGGTACGAATCTTTTGCTTACCAGCTCTGGATGAAAGACTGGTGTTGATTTATGCAGCCATTTTAGCCCTTTGTTTCTGTTATCACAAGGGTGCAGCTCTATGGCTCCTTTATCAGGGATGGGGGCTATACACCATTCTCCAGATTTAATAAGTCTTAACCAGGTGTAATTAAATTGTTGAAGCTGTGAGGGAAATGAATAAAGAGGTCACTTCAGGCAGCAAACAGAGGCAGGGGCTTTGTCAAACATTTTTGTTTGCAATAGTTAAGACTATAAGAACTATGATCTGACATTTTATGTTCAAGTCCCTGGTACTATCATTTGTAATTCTGATAATACAGGCATATTATTTACTCTGTCCAATCTTATTTTTCTAGTTTTTAAGTTGGATAGCAATTGTATCTGTCTCAGAGGGTTGGGGTAATGACTATCAAGTGTTTAGCACACAATAAGCCTTCAATAAGTGTTAGTTACAATAATAAAATTATTTAGTGCAGTTAGTTCTGTCTGCATATGGATGTCATTTCAGTGTTCTGAATCCCAGACAAGTCTGGTGCTCCAAGAATTGGAACGTTCGGGCTACCACATGATTAAGATTCTAAGCCACGGGTGGCTACAGGGAGATAACAGTCACAGCCCTAAATTTCTTGGATGAAGATTTTTATGTGTCCTTGTATAAAATTATCATAAAGGCTTTGTCCAATTGTAGGAAAGGTTAGTCTTTCTTTGCTAACAACATGAGGAATCATAGGTTGTTACCAAGCTGGCCTCTCCCAGTTCATAGAAACTGCTCTTGGAGAAGTTGCCAGTGTCTAAAATAAATACCAATTTAGGTAACGAGACCACGTTTTTAAACCTTAAAAATTTTTCTTCAGTTGTTTACAACCTAGTATTATCTGCCTGGTCAATTTACTCTAATGCTCTGGGTCTGTGGGAAATTTGTTGTTTTGTATTAATAAAAACATATTTGAAAAATAGGCTTCTGGTAAAATCTATCTAAAGCCTTTACCTAATGAATCATTTGTCTTGTAACTGAAGTTTAACTTTGATTATCAGTTTAGATCAAAGCCACCATGTGGGACCTTGTCACTCGAAGGGTGGTCCTTGGGCCACCATCTGCATCACCTGAGAGCTAGTTAGAAGTGCTGAGTCTCTGCTGCATCACAGACCTACCGGTTCAGAACCTACAGTGTAACAACGTCCCCAGGTGATTTGTGTGAACGTTAACATGTAGGAGGCATGGAAGCATGGCATAATATAAGGAAGCTATGTGCCACTAAGAGAAGCCAGATATTACCTTGAAAAAATAGATCTCAACTGCTTTAAGGTTCATAACTAAGGAGACTTTTGAGGTGAGGTAAGTGATAGAGCTTGATGATTCAATCTAAGGGTCTTATTCCTTTTGAGCCTTTTTGGATGAATGTTGTAGTCACTATCTTGGTATTAAGCCTCATTAATTCTCCCTAAAATGAGCTAACTTCCTCCACTTTTTAAAAACTTTTTATTACCTAAGCAAACCACGAGAGGCAGAAGCTAAAAATGAGCAACAAGACTAAAAGGGAGCTGGGGCTTTGTGTGGAGTGAAGGCTGCATCACTTATGCTTTTGCCTCCCAGCATCCAATTGAGAAAGACTCAGCGGTCATCAAGAATAGAACTTGGGTTTTCAGAAAAAAATACTGGTTAGTCCAGCACAAAAAGTCCCTGCAATTAGGATTCAAACAACAACAACAACAAAAAAACTTAATACTTTCATATAATGTGAACAAATTGTGGTTCTGTTTTTATAATTTATGACTTTATTTCCTCTTTGTTAGTAAGTGAAATTTATTTCTTTCAATGGGTTTTAACACTTTTCCACTTCCTTTTGACTCCTCTCTTTCCTAATTAAGGAAGAGTAGCCTTGGCTTCCAGTTTACAATCCACAGCTAACTACAGCAACAGAGATACCTTTTCTTCTAGTAGCAGCTTTGCGTTAAGAGGTAGAGATGGGATGCACTAACAAATATAAACAGTATCTCAAAGTCAAAGGAAAGATGCAAGACTTGATGAGCCTAGTTATTATTGCAAAATAATTTCTCTACCAAAGAATAATCTGCAATTTTGGGGAACTGATATCTACTCATGAATCCATCTTCCTCTGAGTCCTATTTGCCACTCAAACCAGTCACTGTTTCCACAAACACAGAACTGTTAGGGAACGTATGTTAGAGAGGGAAGTGAAATCACTCAGAGCTCACCTCCAGCACTGTGGAAGGAGTCTCTATTCCCCGCTTCCTGGTCCTACTCCCTCTACTAACCATTTTGCTCTGAGTTTGTGAAGTTTTCCTAGAGGGGTTTCTGCCATGGATCATGGATTTGGTTATTTCCATTACTCCCTTAAAATGCAGGAGAATGAGAGGAAAAAGGAATGGAATCAGAGAATAAGACTGCTTCCTTAGAATGATTATTTAGAAATATGTTCTCTCTTTAGTTCTTTATCTATGTCATGCATTTTTTATGTTTTTATCTTTGCTATTACTACAGAAAACATTTACAGAGCACTGAACATTAGGTATTGTCCTACGTGCTTCATATGAATTACCTACCGCCAGCCTCACGCCGGTTCTAGACGTAGGCATGATTATCACTACCATTTACCCTAAGGTTAAGGAATCTGCAGAAGTTAACACGCTTTTGCTAGTGATGGTGCAGGGACTGGATTCATTCTGGATCCAGTGAGTTGACTTCAGGACCCATACCTTTATTCCCTTAGTCTTTGTGTTAATGGTGGACCCTCTTATTACAAAGAAATTTAGAAAATTATTTTTCTATTGGGCAAAGATGAATTTCTCAGGGGAGCGATGAATGTGTCATACCCTGCACCTATCAGCTACCATGAGAGAGAAAACCACAGTTTAGCATACCTCGTTGCTCCCATCGCAGTCTTCCAGAATGACTGTAGTGTTTCCAATGGAAATGCATTTACCCAAGGCCACGTTAATAAGCTAGGAAGCATAATATAAAACATGAATTTAAAAAACACATTTTAAAGTAGAACAAGACATTCAGACTCATTTAGAAAATACAGAATATAAAACCATAATAAGGTTAAAAGATAGTTAAGAGCTTAGCATCACTTAGCACTATCCAGTTTTATTGGTTGCTATCTCTAACAGAGACGTAATGTAATGTCGTAATAGCACAGCTTCAATCTGTCAACTTAGGCCTGCGATCAGCCAGAGAGCCAACAGGTACAAGCTTTTAATTAACCCTTGCCTAGAATGCTAAATAAAAAATGAGCAAAGGTGGCATGAAAAGAATTATTTTCTTGTCTTAAGTTTATCTAATGTGTATACTAAAAGTCAATGCACACACAAGAGTTATGAGCTATGTTCCCTGACTGACCCCTTCAAGCTTTTTGACTGCTTAAGCACTGAATCATAGATAAATTGAGTCCTTCAAAGAACAGCAGATTCCAGCTGATTCCCTGTCAGAATCTTCTAAATGACTCAAGCGAGCTACAACTCATTATAGGAAAGTCACGAAAGCTAATATAGAGCCAAGCATAAAGGCACTTTCTGGCAGGCCCCCAGGTTTTTAATGCATTTACAAGGTCAAATATGGAGGTAGCTTTCTATAAGTCACCATTTAATGCAGAAGAATGCTGATTTCCTTTCCCCCTTTGACATCATGGGCAGGGCTAATGAGATGATGGGTTAACAGTGCAATTCAGAATTTTCAGACTTCTAGAAGAGCTGTGCAGAGCAGAATCTATATGATATGTCCAGAGAATGCCTCTGGAGCTGGGAGGAGCTGAAGTCTTTGTTGCCAGGGACACTATCTGTGCTCTTCCTGTTCTACAATGCCTACCAAGGAGCTCTAATGCAGGGTGCTGCACTGATGCAGGCTGGATGCTCACAGAGTTGCCAGACTTCGCAAACGGGGGCTCAGTAGTTTGGTCCTCACTTTTGCATGCTTAGTTTAGTGGGCAAGAAAGTAAGGGACATCTTCAGGGATCAGAATATGCAGAAAAAATTAAGAGCTGGAGGGAAACTTGCATGGTTGGCAAGAAAGACTTGCTCCCTAATATGGGTGGATGAAAAACAGAGGCATGGATAAGCCAAAAAGCTGGAATTCTGGTCTTTCACATAGCAGCGGAAAAACAGTTAGACCTTCAATTGAATGCTGCAGTAGGATAAACGATTTGCCCATTATCACAGGGTGACCACAAGGAAGCTGGGTTCCTCTGGAGAATCTGAAACTACACCAACCTTCATTTGGGTTTGAGATGAAGATTTGTACCCCCTGCCTTGGATAGGAACCATCACAGACATAGAAACAAACATTAAAAATAGTCCCAGGTTGGTAACTACTTCTGAGGTGCCTGGTAGAGAAAGATACAAAGCAATAATGGAAGGATGAAATCTCTATCAAAAATCCTCAGAGAAAGTTATATTTGCAATTGAAAATGACAAATACTAGAGGAGGCAGCTCACTATTAGTAAATGTGGGCATCTCAAGGCACAGAAGGGTTCAATACCCCCTAGATCCATCCCCTAAACTTCAGAGAGGAAGGTGAATAGAAAGATATGAAGGTAGAATAATCTCAGGGCTTAACAGAAAAAAAGCATCCTGCAATTGCTCTCTGAACTGTAGCAGAGATAAATATTATATAAGCTCCTGTATTTGTGGATCATGCAGACATATTCTATCTCCAAACAAAGTTGGAAAATTCTGGTTTCCACAGAGCTGAACAGGTGGTTCCACTACAGAACTTCTCAAAATCTTCAAGGTGTTAATGTTCCACTTGCTGCTCAGAATGTTGTTGGAATATTTCTCAAATGTACTTGACCATGGAACCCTGAGGCAGCACAAGTAACATAGGTCAGCACAGTGTTTGGGAACCCCTGTTTAATGGATATCTTTGTGTTTATTTTGTATAATCCCTCCAAGAACTGAAAAGCATTGGAAGGAAAGATAAAACTTTTCTGTTCCTTACATGCCCCTCTCTTGCTTGACCTGAAGATTTTTTTTTTTTTTTTTTTTTTTTTTTTTTTTTTTTTTTTAGGTTCTTCTTAGAATTTACTGAGGAGACTATTTAATTGTGGGTTTTGCCATTAAAGGCACTTTAACACCAGCTGAATACTTTTCTTCATATAGACATCTCTGAAGTGCTTTAGAATTGTTATTCTTTATTTCATTATTAATCATTTTTAGAAATTTTCATTTTTATTTAAAAATAATTGATCCATGTTTTTACTGTAAACCACTTTAATCTTTAAAAAATCAGGTAGTGTATGAATTTTTTTGAAGATTGAAGTGGTTTACAAAATTATCCATGTTGTATTATTTCATTTTCCAATTTAGGAAGTAAACATTCCCCAGTTTATGATAGAATTGTTAAACATTAGGCTATTTGCAAGCAGTTTAATCCAGTGCAAAAATACATTATTGGTGAGATTCTTTTATTAGCTTCAAATATTGTTGGTTCAATAAAAAAATATTTGTTCTTATTATAAAAAACAAAACTTTCACTGGATTTACATTTCTACTTGCGGAAGTTGAAAAAAAGGGAAATGAAGTTATAGACTTCTCACAACCAGTTTAATACAGTGTAAAAAACATTACTGGTGAGATTGTTAGCTTCAAATGTTGTTGGTTCAATAATAAAATATTTGTTCTTATTACAAAACATGCAAAACTCACTGAAGTCCTGTGTGTGGAGGTTTAAAGAAGGAAAACGAAGCAAGTAAGGAAAAGATGTTGTGGAGTTTATTTTCTGTGAACTTTCCAATATTGTCTATTTAAAATAATGTCCTGCTTAATTTGTTCTAAATTACCTGGAGAAAGGCCCTAATTTTTAAAAAAGGTAATAACACTCCCTGCTGGTTGCTTCAGAAGGAAGCAAACTACATCTTCACTGAAATTTGTTTAAGGAAGGCAACAAAGAAAAATAGAAGGAATTTGTTAAAATCATTTTTAAAAAATACATGCTACATTTTGATATATTATAGTGGAGGCATCAGCAGAAGGCTGTTTTATTAGGCGAGATCTTCAGAAATTTTGTAGAAACTCACACAAGTTAAGACACAGTGGAGCTAAAAGGTAGTTTTCTAGTGCCCTCTGGTGGTTAAAGTTTAGTAATACTCTTACTGAAATTCTATGTCGTTGAAATGGGAAAAATTACTATCATGGAAATTCCTCTTTTTTTCTGCTTAGGTGTTGAAATTAAAAATTGTAAATTTATTTTACAGTTATATTTGACATGTTGCTATTTGACTAGTATATATAAATCCAAAGTGTCTGATAAGTTACCAGGTTGAGCCACCTAAAGTAGCTGCTCTTCTATTTGGACCTATAAGGATGGCAATTTTTAAATACAGTACGTTACCTAAAAATGGGTCACATATACTTACTTATCAGTTGAATTTTGTAAAAACAGAACCAGTTTTTGAGACTAGTTTCCTGTCTTTCACACCTTTCCTGGATTTCCCTAATACTTTCAAGAGGAATAGTGTGCTAAGAGCCTTGCTATCAGGAGATTTTTCCAGGCAGAAAGCGTGGTATAATCCACTCTCTAGAAGAAATGAAAAAATTTGGCCTAAAAGAGCAGGATAACCAATGGTCACATTTTAAAAGAATTTATGGAATGAAAAAAAAAAAGGAAACTGAAATAAAACAAAAGAACACTGCGAATAAAGTCAAATTAAATTAGAAATAAAAGATTAGAAATAAGCATGATTGGCAAAGAATTCTAGCGGAAGGCTTGACGAATCATATTTCACCCCACTATGATAGATGTCCTCGTGTCTTACCATCCTCTTCAAATGCACCTTCAAATTAAAGCATGGGTTTGAAATGGCTTTCCCCCCAGTATTTCCTCTTCCTTGATGTTTTCTTACACTTGTACTCTGGCCACCTTATCTGGCTTAGCTTCTTCCCTTTGGATACCTTCCCTCATGCCCTGCAATGTTTTCTGCCATTCTCTGATAATTTCTGTTATTTTAAATACCTCTTTGAAATCTTTACAAACCCTAATTGAATCTTATCATTTTCTTGCTTAACTCTGCTCAATAGCTGCCAACTACATTCAGAAGAAAGAAGGAAGGAAAGAAAGAAAATTCTTACTTTGCTTACAAGAACCTGTGTGATCTGCCTCCTTCCTTCCTCTTCACCTTCACCTGGTGCCATTCTTCCCTCCTTCACACCCTGACAACAACCTTCGTCTTCTTTGCAGTGCTTGGATGGAGAACACTCACTTGTCTTAGGGCTTTATGTGACCTTCACCCTCTGCCTAGCACTCTTCTTTAGAGCTTGGCTGACTGACACTTTGTGTTTTAGGCCTGAGTTACAAAGTCTCCTCCTCAGAGAGGATTTCTCGACCACTCTAACTGAGGATTTATCAATTGCAGCCTGTTCCCTAAATAAGAGCTATTATATTTTGTATTTATACCTTATTTGCTTATTTGTTTATAATCTTCTTCCCTATCCAAATTAAGCTCCACAAGGAAAGGATCAAGTCTACTTTATTCATCACCCTGTAATCTAAGTCTGAAATACTGCCAGATCTATGGATACTCAATAGGTGACTGTTGAGTTAATCAATGAACCTGACCACTTGGTAGCCTTCCTCAAATTTATCTGTATTTAATTCTCAGCCATGCTTTGTCCCATCTATGCTCATACTTGGTGTTTATTTATAATGTAATCACTCATTCTTTCCACACATTTTTGAAAGAGATTTTGTGTTTTGTTTTTATGGAGTAAGATTTTAAATTGCCACTTGAACTTACCACACCACTAGCTCTCACAATGGGAGCCTTTAAGTCAGGAAAGACATTCTCCAAGTACCATTTGAAACTTTTGCACCTCAGTTTCTTTCGCAGCTCCCTTTGCTGGGTGAGGTTGCCAACATCTAACCCCTGGTTGATGAGGTGGTCTCCATGGCCGTAGAACAGCTCCTTATACTCATCCAGCCAGACCTCAGCAACCCGCACCAAGTTCCGCTCCACCGTCTTCATCCGGTCTTTGGGGAAGGAATATGGATTGTCATTTCTGAATATATGGCCCACTCGGGAGCAGGGAATGATCTCAATTTCACCACCACACATCCATACCTGGAACAATTTGATGATAAACATCAATTATCAAATGATTATCGACAAATCATGAGCACTTAACAATGACAAGCAACCACCTGGCTGGCAACCTTGTTTCCCCTTTTCTGAAGTAATACACAACTTCAAAAACACATTTGCAATAGAAAATCAAACTCGACAGGTTTATTTAATTGTGTGTATTGCTATGGATCATTTTAGAATTAGTAAAATGCAATTTCTTTCCTTTCCTAACCTGCAATGTAAGTTCTTTTTTTTTAATTTCTAAATAAATTTTCACAGAATCCCATTTTGTAAAATATGAGTTCTTGTTTTGGTTGAAGCAGGGAAAGAAGTGTGGATGTCCATTTGTTCGCATTCCTCTACTCTTATTTTGGGAAGAACCAAAAAGCTTGTGATACGCAATTGATCTGCAGCTCCAAAATTACACCCTTTTATATGCAGACCACCCACCCAATAGGAAAGCAATTGCTTTTTGGACACGCTTCACTACTGCTGTTGCCAAGGCTTTCTCAGAAGTTAATCAATGATCGTATAAAAGATTGCATAAAGTGTCCAAAGAAGCTGTACAATGAGGTACACCTGACCTGTTGGTGGCCTGCTTTCGAGTACTTTTATGTCCTTCTGTCATTTGTGTCCTCCGCAATGATCCATTACACACTGAGTCTGTTCCTTCCAACATACTAGACAGATCTTCCAGGAGAGTTATTTTGTATCACGTATGACATCCAGAGCATTTACTGAGTGGCAGAAAGTCATTTCCCCCATATTTACAAGCAGAAATGGTGTTGTGAAATATTAAGGAATGCCAATAAATTTCATGACAGCAATTGATTCTTTCAAGTTCAATCTGAGATATGAAAGAATTAATCCGGAGACCCTAAAATTTCTGTGAAATTTCCTCTCAGTGGCAGTCACATATCTGATTATAGGAGTAAAATGAAACCATTTAAAATTGATAAACTTATTATTGTAAAGAAAATTAGGGAAACACCTGGTAATACCTTGAATGAGAGCTCCATATTTTCCCCACCCCAAACATCAAGGCCAGGGTCGTATGTTCCAAGTTCAAAAAAGTAACTTTTGTCAATAGAAAATAATCCACCAGCCATGACGGGGCACCTACAAAAAGAAAAGTTTTTAAAACTTGCATCTCGTGAAAACTCGACTTTTAGAGTTGTTCCTCTATACATTTGCATTGGCGGTAGGAAGCTTTCAGAATAGCTGCCCAGTGCAGGGAAGCCCTGGGACGGAGTCACAAATAAGGCTTAAGTGATGGGATCCCTAGGTCATGGTGGTAGAGCTTGATTAGGTTCAGCAAAGATGCATCCTGGAGCCAGTATTCTTATTTGTCCTTTATACTGTGACACAAACTCCCCAGGAATGTTTGTTTGTTAGTTTGAGACAGTCTCGCTCTGTCGCAGAGGCTGGAGTGCAGTGGCTTGATCTCAGCTTACTGCAACCCTTCCTGGGAAATTACTTAACTCTTTTAAGTCTCAATTTGCTCATCTCTTTAAGGTGAATATTTCTACCTGCCTCCTAGAGTTATGAAGAGAGTTAAGTGCCTGCCACAGAGTGCTTAATAAATGGTAGAACCTTCACGTCTTTGCTTGGTGGAATAATTCTGAAGGCATCACACCTGGCAAGGAAGGCAGCGTGATTGATTGAGGGGTAAGTTTGGGGAAAGCATGCTGCAAAGCACAGTCTGGACCTGGCTTTCTCTTGGGCCTGGCTTGCTTGTGTATGCTCAAGTGGAGGTCACTCCAACAGGGAATGCTTTACGCCACCTGCTGCTCTTCCTGTGGCTGGCTGAATGCCTGCTCAGTTAGCTAGATTCCGAAGAAGTAATGGGGAGCCTCCACTTCAGCTTCAGGTCTGAGCTGTGTTCTTTAATGCAGTTTCTTGGGAATAAAAACCCAGACTTGAATTCATATCTAGCTTCTGAGTCAATTTTTAAATTTATTCATAGACCGGCACTTTTCTCATGGAGGGGGTAGGATTAGTCTATAAAAGAAAATCCTAACCATTGCTATTGTTAGAATGATATTTCTATTACTATTATTGACTTTTAATTTGCACTTACGGTTACTTTAATATGGCATGTGTTTATATAGTATGTATGCAGCATATTTTGCTAGTTTGTGTTTCTTAGGTTGCAAATCCTAGGAGACAGGATAGCATTAGTAAATTTTTCTGCGTTCAAGTCTGAGTAGGGTACAAATGACCAGTGAAGAACGAGTTTTGGGAACAAATTTTTCAGGAATACTGTGTTTGCTTTGGTAATCTATTGACTAGAACTGTGATTCCTGATTTCTATAGCATAACAAGGTGCAGCTGTTTTGTAGAATTGTTTTTTTATGCCTTTACAAAGAGATACATGACTACTTTCTAGTCTTAAATTTCATACACTTACCTTATTACATCAGTTTCTTTAATTCTGTTTTTTGCAATGACATCTGGAGGAATTGTTCTCCAACCAAAGTTCATGGGCCACACAAAGATGCCTCTTTGAAAGTTGTCCACTGTCATATAACTAATCCAGGAAAAAAAAAACAAAATGTTACCTGGGATTTTATATATATATATATATACACACACACACACACAAACACACACACACACATGCACACATACATATTTTTTATATACTTTATCAATTTAGCTTCACGATGTATTCAAATGAATGAAACAAGTGCTTATGATGATTTAAGATCACTACTTTTTATTAATAGTTGAAGAAAGTTTACAAGTACTATTTGCATTAGTGACGAATTGGCTTGATTGTTTGTGCTTAACTTATACTTTTCTTTTGATAACATCCTGGTCAGTTTTGAAGAAAAAATATGGGAGCAACTTAGATGCACATACATGTTTCCCACAGAAATAAGAACTAAACTTGAGGTAAATAAATGTTTTGGGGTTCAGCTAAATATAAAGGGGAAAAAATAGATAATGAGTATTAGGATTTATTGGTATTTGGAGTTAAGAATTTGTAGTGACCAAATAGATTATTGCATCAGCATACTCTAATCCCAAGATATTGATCATGTTTTTCCATTTATTTAAGTAGATAAACTGTATATGTCTTGGATTTTAAAAATCTAAGTTTATCTACTTAAATAAATGGAAAATATTAGGCATATACTCAGCACTTTCTGCTGCATGTGATTAAAGATGTGCTTAGAAGTATCTTGTAGAATGTGTCAATATTACCTCATATCTTTATCATTGATGACTTCAATTACTGGACAGGCCACTTTCTTTCTACTTAAATAAACTCTTTCTAGAAGAGGTTCCAGCCAACCAACATTACATTCCACGTGAGAATCTAAAAATGTCAACACGTCACCTAGAGAGCCAAAAACACACAAAAAACCCCTTGAAAACACAATATATTGAATGTATGTACTTCATGTTCAAAGGTATTGATGATTGCTCTAGAAATGTGGCTGTAAAGGCAATTATCTTTTTTTTTTTACTGAATTTGTGATCACTGTAATTTCATTTCATAATGAAATGAGAGTAACTTTGCTCCTAGGAGTCCTGTGGTGTAAACATAATTCATTTTTGGAAAATATTGATAAACCACTTAGAATGGGTAACAAGAATCTGAAAAGAATACTTGGTACTAAAGGTAGTTGCTAAGTCCCCTCTAAGAGAGTGTGCCCATTAACGCTGGGGGTACAGGATTTGGGACTTTGTGGTTTTTTTGGGAAAAAAGAGAGAAAAATAGAAAAAGAACAAAAGAAAGAGAGAAAGAAAGAAAATGAAAGAGAAAGAAAGAGGAAGAGAAAGAGGGAGAGAGAATGGGAGTCTTGCTTCATTGCCCAGGTAGAATGCAGTCTAAAAATGGGTATTAAAAACCTCTTTAGTGCCAATAATTGTGCTTAACAATGCAGACAGGAAGGAATAAGGGAGGAAAATAAACAAGCAGCCAACCAATAGTTCATTTAAACCTATGAAATGCTGTGCAGTTACTGAGGAGTGATTTACTTCCAATTAGGTAGTCACTTTTAGGGTAGGTGTGATGTGGTACTGAGAAGAATGTATGTTTTGTGGATTTGGGGTGGAGAGTTCTGTAAATGTTTATTAAGTTTACTTGTTCCAGGTCTGAGTTCAAGTCCTGGATATCCTTGTTAATTTTCTGTCTCGTTGATCTGTCTAATATTGACAATGTGATTTCAAAGTCTCCAACTATTACTGTGTGGGAGTCTAAGTCTCTTTATAAGTCATTAAGAACTTGCCTTATGTATCTGGGTGCTCCTGTATTGGGTGCATATATATTTAGGATTGCTAGCTCTTCTCGTTACATTGATCCTTTTACCATTATGTAATGTCCTCCTTTGCCTCTTTTGATCTTTGTTACTTTAAAGTCTATTTTATCAGAGGTGAGAATTGCAACCCCTGCTTTTCTTTTTCTTTTTTTTCTTTTTCTTTCTTTCTTTTTTTTTCTTTTTTTTTTTTTTTTTTTGCTCTCCATTTGGTTGGTAAATCTTCTTCCATCCCTTTGTTTTGAGTCTGTGTGTATCCTTGCACGTGAGATGGGTCTGGATGCAGCATACCGATGGGTTTTGGCTTTTTATCCAATTTGCCTGTCTGTGTCTTTTGATTGGGGCATTTAGTCAATTTAAATTTAAGATTAATAATAATATATGTGAGTTTAATACTGCCATTTGATGCTAGCTGGATGTTTTGCCCATTAGTTGATGTAGATTCTTCATTATGTTGATGCTCTTTACCTTTTGGTATATTTTTGGAATGGCTGTTACTGGTTGTTCCTTTCAATGCATAGTGCTTCTTTCAGAAGCTCTTGTAAAGCAGGCCTGGTGGTGATGAAATCTCTGAGTACTTATTTGTTCACAAAAGACTGTTTGTAAGAAGCAGAGAGACAGAGATGACAAGTTTGGCCTTAGGAATGATTAAGAGGAAAAATTACTTCACATAATAGGGATGAAGTAAACTAAAGTGGGCAAAACGGCAAGGCTAGGAGGTACTGTGAGAAGAGTTACAGGAGATGGGAGTGGGGAATGCGAGGTTGCTGATGAATCAGTATGGAGTTGGATTTTTGCAAGGTAAAAAGAGTTGTGGAGACTGCACAGCAGTGTGAATGTGTGTAATACTATGGACCTATACATTTTAAAATGGTTAAAATGGTACATTTTTATATTCTATGTTTTTATACAATTTAAAAAAGACTTAGAGGCGGTTAAAAAAAAAAAAAGGAAAAGAAACTTGGAAGACAGAAGTAGTTTTAAGAACTCTTTTTTTTTTCCTGTTAGTTGTGTGAAGTAACACTCTCTCCCTCCCCACTGAAACTACAGTAGCATCTACATCGCTCCAGAGGATCTCGTAGAAGTGAAGTGTGTGTGTGTGTGTGTGTGTTTGTGTTATGATGTATGTGTGTGAAAGAGTAACAACCCAGGAAATAAGCTCCTGGTCCAGATCCCATGTGTGATCTTTCAGTCCTAATCACAGGTAATACAAAGGCTCTACCTAGCAGGCCTCATGGGGGAACCCTGCTTTCTCACTCTGGTGTCCAGCCAGTGTGTTGAAGTCTCTGAAGGGAGTTGCGGTCCAGGACTCACACCCTCTCCTTGGCTGCAGGACTTGCTCTTCTGCCTGTCTTCATTTCTAACACAGGTGCCTCCATTCACACCAAAACCTCTGCCAGGACCACCTAATTGGAGGTGGAATGGGTCTTGAAGACACTTTGTTTCACTCGGACTCAGTATTCAGTGCTTTTCTACTCCTAGCTTTTCCCTTTCTTACTCTGGATCCCAGGGCCCTGCAACAGAAGGAGCCTTTTGTGCTGGGATCCTTGGGCAGGCAGTGAAATGCTCCTCTTGTCTGCTCTGCTCTGATCCACCACTCAGCCACATTCCAGGGGAAAAATAGAATATGGAAGGAGCTGGTGCCTTCTCCTCTTCAGCCTCCTGCTGATACTGCTGCAGTAAGGGATTAAGGCTTGACTATTGCTTTCATTTTGGTTTATCATTTTAATTGACTATGATACCTGGATACTCAGCTCAGCTCTTGACACTCCTTTAAGAGCAGCGTCATCTATTAGATGCTTATTCTACGCCAGCCTCTGTTTTAAACATTCTTCATGGATGTTTTATGTAGTGCTAACAACAACCCTGCCATCTAGAACTAGTTTTCATTCCCATTTAAGAAACAAGGAAGCTAAAGAACCTAGCTAACTTTTCTATGGTTGCACAGCTAATAAACGACAATGTGATATTAGAAGATAAGTAGCTCATTCCATGGATTACATTTCTTAAAAAATACCAGAAAGAGGCACAGCTTTGAGAACGGGAAGGCTTAGAGAACGAAATGGGGATAGTTATCTGGATGATAGATATTTCATTATCACTGAAATCTGCAAACTGCATCTCAATTAATGGAATTTAGCATCACATTAATTGCTTAGCTGACAATGGCATTTTTGCAGGAGGGTAAGGTATTGGTGTGGAGCGTTCTAGAGGAGTCTGTGCAAGGCTAAAGTGCCTCACTCCCATATAGTCTTCTGTTGTTGGAGACAGCAGTTTCATCTCCCGACCAGGCTGGAGGGGTCCTATTCTCAGGGCATTAAAGCTTGTTTGACAATGATAGGGTATTGTTCCCTGCACGGTCTGAATGTATTGTCAATTCAAAATTCATATTTCGAAACCTAACCCCATGATAAAATCATGAGGGTGGAGCCTTCTTAAATAGGATTAGTGCCCATATGAAAGAGGCTGGAGGGCATTTGTGAGCCCCTTTTGCCCTTCCATCATGTAAGGTCACAGCAACAAGGTGCTGCCTTTGAGCAGTGAGCTGTCACTAGACACCAAATCTGGTAGTGCCTTAATCTTGGAATTCCCAGCCTCCAAAACTGTAAGCAACAAATATATGCTATTTATAAATTATCTAGTCTAAGGTATTTTGTTATAGCAGCCCAAAAAAACTAAGCCATCTCCTTAGGGTGTCCTTTGGGGATGGTACCTTTGGGACAACTCTCTCCCTTGTCATGGGAAGATTTACAGGGTCATCTAGGTGTATGAAGCGTGGCCTGCTGAAGACCACTTGACTTGTGGTATACAATGCATTAAAAAAAGATTCCTACTTGTGATCCATGCGGACCTAGAGTTTAAAAAGCAGTCTTTACTGCACCATCTGTCCCTATCCTCATAGCAGCCTTATGAAGTCAAAGGGGCCTGGATTATCTTTCTCCGTCCCCAGTGGCAGCAGGATGGGTCCCCAAACCTGCATTCACTTCCCACCTGGCCCAGATCACTATGAAAATTCTCATTCATTTGCTGCCAGGACCTAAGGGAAGCAGCATCTGCTCAAAACATAGTCTGGAATTTTACATTGTTTTATTTCGGGGAAGAGGAGAATCCTCCTATGCATGCATGCTTTTGCTCTACTTTCAGACATTTTGTTTTAAAGTAAAATCTTAGGCCTATGTTGGATGAGAAATCAGGAGCTCTCTGTGTAGCCGACTCTTGGTGGGATTTCCGATTGTGGTGGTTATTGTCTGTGGACATTGTACATGCTGTTCCTGATCCTGTGAGGCTAAGAGGCATAGCGAAATGAACATAGCATTGAAATTCATACATCTGCCTTCTATCCAAGCTCTGCTTTTCCTAGACAGGTTAGATAAGTTACTTAACCTTTTAGAGCTTTGTCCTACGAAGGTATTTCTAAGATCTACCTGATACCTAAATTCTTCAAAAATGGCCAGTACCATTTACTGGCAGAATAATCAATCCAATCATTTAAAATTTTTAAATTGGCACATAGTAATTGTATATATTTATGGGGTACAGAATGATATTTGATACATAAAATGTGTAGTGATCAAATCAGGGTAATTAGCATATCAACCACCTCAAACATTTATCATTTATTTGTGTTGGGAACATTCAAACTCCTCTCTGATAGTTACTTGAAAATATATAATAAATTATTGTTAACTATAATGACCCTATAGTGCTATAGAACACTAGATTTGGAAAGTGTAGGGAAGAGGAGATATAGGGAGAGGTTAGTTAGAGAATATGAATAGGATTTTCTGTTTTCTAAGCATAGGCCCCAATAATATTGGATGGGTTTCATTTGTAACTTAGACATTTTGGGGATGGGGCTAACCTAAAGCTGTTCAATGTGCCAAACAATTCTGGGTCCTTGTTGAGCATGGACCCCCACTTATATCCAGTGTACCAGCCTGGAATATTGCTGCAGTACCGTTAATGCTGGATTGATATGTCTAGGATTCCTTGAGGGATGCGGGTTTGGGTTGCCATTTAATTTTACATAATGCCTCCTAAGTAATGCTAAGAAAACAATTTTTGCCTACAGCAGACACAAGTTATAAAAGTTTGCAGAAAGATGTCCACTGTTGCTTTTAGGAGGCCTTGGAGTTTGCTAGAAGTTAGATGTCACTTGTCCAGTTACTTAAAGTTAGCCAAGGGATTATTTAGAATGCTCACAGAAATGTCAGGAATTTTGCTACATGCCATATCATGAGGGAAATGAAAATCTAGTCTTTGACTCTCACTAGTCAAACTGTCTGATGGTAATTCCTCTGGGCAGGGCAGTAAATCACTTGGTCTGTTCCATGCTAGGAAGGGCTGCAGATAATCTACTTGCTCCCCGATGTCTCACTTACTCTATCTTTTTAATTCTGTTGGCTTGATATTGTGAGCAATTCTTAGAGATCCATTGCCCCTAGCCTACCTGTCAAATTTTGAAATCCTGCTTGGGCCTCTCAACCTCCTCATTCATAGCAAGCAACTGACTGGACCTAATCTTTTTGCCTGAATTAGATTCAGATGAAGAACTAACATGCCCTGGAAACTGAATGCATAGCAAGCATTGCTAACAGTAAGGTAGATCACTGCTTGGCCCCTTGTTACTTTGTAGATGATTGCGGGCTTTCAGAGAGCCTCTTGCAGACTTTCAGAGAGCCTCATAATACCCTGGGACCAAAACAGGCCACCTGAATTCTATTTCTGCATGTCTTTGGATCTCTGGATCTCATCTTTGCCTGTTATTTCCCTTTTCTATGGGTCCTAAAGGGCAAATCTCTAGGGAACAGTATCTGTCAAGGCCTGTCAGATTCTGAACTCAGAGTCATATCTTTAAACCCTTTGTTTGGCTGAGGCATCCTAGAGAAAATGTTTGTCTCCTGTCTTTGCTGACCTCTAATTTACAGGGACTCTTCAGAAGGCCCTTAGTCTCTGACCTATCTCTACTCTTGAGAGCTGTGGAACACCCAGGGTAGTCTGAGAGTACCCACCACACCTGCCATTTCTTCTCAATGCGTCTCTGAATTACATTCTCTTCTAAAGCTGATCCTGCATTCCCTTGAATTTCCCACAGGGGTCAGGTGTACTTTTCGGCATTTGATATATCCTTAGGCAAAGCTGTTGAGACACACATTTCTCTTCTTTCCAAATTCTCAGGCACCCAGCCTCCACTAATGCTGCTTAAAGTGCAGGCCACAGACCCTGCTGTCTACAGAGAGATAACAATAGAAATTGAGAACATATATTTTGAAACTTTATAGCAATTTGCAAAATTAATTAATTTATTATTTGTTTACTGTCTTTATATACATGTAGATACATATGCACATATATTTTATATATAATAAAAATGGGTTTGTGTTTTATATATTTACTTTCCTTTTTAGATAATTAATATTTATTATAATTTACAAAGGGTTAGGCCAATAAAAAAGAAAAAAAAGTCCTTTTCAGATAGTTTGGAAAGCTTCTCTCTACTAGGTAGTGGCAAGCAATTAAAATACACCTAGCTGGGATTTTCCAAACTGAGAGTTGTAGACTCCCTTAGTGAATCAATCACTAAATCAATTTATTGGGATTGGCCAGGATCTAAAAAATAAATAACATAGAAAAGAAGATATTAGAATCTATTGCACATGTTATTTGATAGAATGTGATTACACATGTACTGAGTTGTGATTAAAAATTTATTTCTACACAAGCCATTGTCAAAATGGTTTGAAAGTTATTGCACCAAAACTGAGCTAATATTCTCAAGGGTGTTAATGAATCTAAATTTACATTCAGATTTTCTAAATTCAAAGAAATTACTTTATGGATGTAACTGCAGGTACTTGAGCAAACAGTTGCAACTGTTTTAATCAAGCTCATAATACCCCTTCTAAGACACTCCACCTATGTCATCTAATAGTTTGGACTATGCTGGAGGCCACTACGAGAATACTTCATGCTCCATGCAGGTAGAGATAATATTTTTAAAAATAAGTAACCCATATTTGGTCCTGTATTCTACTTTCTGCATATAGATGTCTAATCTTCATCTCAAATTTATACAGACAAAATCAAAACTTAACTGCAATTCCAAACGTGCTCCTCCAGTTTTAAGCCTACCACCCACCAAGTTATTTTTCAGATTCCAGTCCTAGGGTTTTTTTCTGATTCTTCTCATTCTTATTCTCTTCACATCTTATCTGATGGCAAGTCTGTAGGTTCTATGTCCACAATCTATGACGAACCTGATCACTTCTCCCATTTACGCTGGCACCTCCCTGGTACTTGAACAACTATAATGGCATCCTAACTGGCCTCCCCACTTCCTTTTTGATCTTCCTAATATCCATTCTCTACATAGTGGCCAGAATAAGCTTTCAAAATGCTCATCAGACAACTTTGCTCCCATTTTAATATTCTTCATTGATTTCACCTGATACTGAGAATAATGCCTACGATCTTTAAGTGATGCACAAAACTTTAGAAAATCTTGGTTATTTTCCTTGTTCCCCAAATGAATCTTATGACTTTCCCCCGTGGTCAGCACCCATGAGTCAAAATGAACTTATTTCTTTACATTGAGTATGCCAAGCTCATTTCTGTATTAGGACATTTGTACTTCTTTTTCCATGTACTTGGGAATATTCTTCATTCAGACCTCAGCTCAAAAATCACCTACTCAAACTATTTCTTGAGTATCCTATTTTTACATCATTTATAAATAATTACTTTCCAAAGGAAATTAAGCATGGAATGCCATTAAATTTTTCTGAATGTAGTCTCTTATCAAGAATCTTAGTTGTCACTGCAATGCCAATTTTGGTGTGATGTATTTGCTGCTCACTAAAAATTTCCTCTACAAAGAGAAGACATTTGTTAGCAAGCCAATGGAATCAGAAGAGCTTCCAATATGGGGTCTAGTTACAAGAAAATTAAACACAGGTTAAGTAGATAATTTCCCATCAGAACATGCTTGAATTTAAGCTGGTGGAGATCTGCAAAACCAGGGCTTACAGGGCTGGAGTAGTGGCTAAGTGTCTAGAGGCCTCAAGGTGTAGTAGATAAGAGGATGGACTCTGGAGTCAGGGCATTCAGGTGCCAATTTTGGATTTACCACTGACTACATGGGGGAGCTTGTGTAAGGCCCAGCCTGACTGTGCCTCTATATTCTCATATGTAGAATGAGGATGTGATTGTACCCAACTCACAGAGTTATTTGTGGATTCAATCAGTTAATATACAAAGTATTCAGTATGGCACCTGGTATTAGTCACCTAATATTACAGGGCACAGATCCTACCATAAAAAAGTATAAACATGAACCCAAATATTTTATGTTGTTTTTAGAATACTCATAGAATAGATTCACTTCTCACTCACTCACCAACATCTGCACACTAAAAAGAGGAGAGGAAATTAAAGCATATGGCCTTTGGGGAAGGCAGAAAGAGCTATAGGCAGAACAGACATGGGCCAGAGAAAAGAGGGGTGAGGATTATAGAATTAAAAGATTATGAAGTCTTCAAATACTGATGGTTCAGGTCAAAAGGGCACAGGCTTGAAGAAGCTCCTAGTGGTCAAATTTGGGACAATTTGAGCACCAAAAAGAATAATGGTGATATAATACACATTTAATTTTAAGCCAAAAGTCCACAATGGTGAGGGGAGGAGCGGGGAGGGGAGAGGGAAATTGAGGGGGAATGGAGGGAGAGTTAGAAAGCATGAGTGGGAGAGGCAGAGATTTTTTCCTTACACATGAATGCCAGCTAAATAAAAAAGAAGGGATTATAGAAAAACAATTTTGCAGCCCTCAGTGTAATAACTTATTTTAGCAAGGATCATCAGTGGATACTAGAAACCATTGGGTAAAACATTGTAAGATAAATGGAATATTCTCATGCCTCAGTGTATCATTCCACAGATTACTTCTTACTCCCAAAGTAACGATCTAGCTCTCAACATCTCAACTAAGTTCTCAAAGTTAGTATCAACAATAATGGTGATATTATGTTATATTCATTTCTATCATCTATGTCCTAAAATTCTATGTAATATTTTCACTCCAAAAACATTTATCCTGCAGGTAACAAGAAGAAATCAAAAATTTCAGAACGTGGTTAATTGTACCAGACAAATGGCATGAACTTAAAAGTACACAAACACACACACACACACACACACACACACACACACAATAGTATTTAAACAAAGTGTGAGGAATTGAATATTCTAGACTAAGAAGATCAAACTATCAAATGCAGGGTATAAAACTTAATTAGTTCCCAAATTAAAAAAAAAGTATGAAAGTACAAAAGCTGTGCTCATTTAAGAGAATGCTCCTGTTCTTCAGAGATGCCTACTGAAGCACTTAAGGATGCAGTGTGATGATGTCTGTAATTTCCATTTTAAAGGTTCAGGAAAAAAGTATATATAGTAGGTGTCTATGTATGTGTATGATAAAGCACATATTATAAAAACTGTTTAAAATTGATGGAACTACATGATGCATATATTGGTATCATTGTACTGGTCTTTCATATTTGCTGTATGCTTGAGAAACACTTTAAATTAAAACAAAAATGTTACCAAAGAAAAAAATAAGTAGCATCTTACCTGTTGCATTCTGTGCTCCTGCCAGCCTGGCCCTTATTAAGCCATGTCTCTCTCTGAGGTGAAGAATGCGAACTTTTGGAAACTGAGACATGTATTTATCCAAATTATCTTTTAGGTAGTCTACATCAGAGTAAAGATAAACCAGGAAATACTTGAATTAACTAGGTCTGGATAGTATCAGAAGTGCCTCCCCAAAGTCAAATGCTGAAAACTATGACATTACTATCATCACTAACTTTTATTCCTTGGCTCATAATTTTATTTTCTGATGTCATTTTCTTGGAGGGATTCTGTCTTGGTTCAATATTCTAAGCTGTCTGATTTTTCAAACCCCAAATCTTGTTTTCAGTGTTGCAAGGTGATACAGTGGAGGGCTCACCTTTTTTGAGTATTTGTCAAGGCAGGGGAAGATTTGCCTTAAATATAGCTCAGGCTTTTGCACAACTCTGCCTCCACTCTCAGCCCCACCTCTTGCAAAAGCCCCTTCCAAGACCCAAGAAAGAGGCTAAACAATGTATGCAAATAAGATGTTTTCATTTTCTATTCTTTGTGTTTTCTTTTCTTTCTTTCTTTCTTTCTTTCTTTATTTTATTTTATTTTTTTTTTGAGACAGAGTCTCTGTTGTCCAGGCTGGAGTACAGTGGCGTGATCTCAGCTCACTGTAACCTCCACTGCCCCAGTTCAAGTGATTCTCCTGCCTCAGCCTCCTGAGTAGCTGGGATTACAGGCATGTGCCACAACGCCTGGCTAATTTTTTATTTTTAGTAGAGGTGGGGTTTCTCCATATTGGTCAGGCTGGTCCTGAACTCCTGACCTCAGATGATCCGCATGCCTTGGCCTCGCAAAGCACTGGGATTACAGGCATGAGCCACTGTACCAGGCTGACACTTCCATTTTCTGCTGTGACATCACCTTCTATCCTACCTTTTCTCTCTTATAAGATGGCCATGAAGGGATTCAGCTAAAGAAACACTTTTCTGTGGGTTGTATGAGTTATGTTTATGTGACCTACAGTCACTTCTGCATGTAATTAAGGTAATGACAGCTATCTTAGGTAGGAATGGCTTCCAGAAAATTTTCTAATAAAGTTTTCTTAGACAGGACCCTGAAGACTGAATAAGCTTCAGGTCCCACAGAATCTGGACCTGCCCCTCCTAAAGGGACTCTTACCTCCTTACTAAGTGGATACTATTCCTGTTTATGATTTCAAGGCCACTTTTCAGCCAGTTTTTCTCTGTCATCCCACAGCTTCTTGAGCTCAGTGTGATTATGGTAGAAACTCTGAAGCTAAAGAAACTTCCCATATTTCAAGGCTAAGCTGTTCTATTAGCATTGCCAAGTCTTTACTATTTTCTAAACTTTTCTGAAAAATGGGCTCAGTTTTGGGAATTTGTAATGTGGCTGTCAGACCACCTACATACACAAGTTATTTGACAACCCAGACTGAGATTCTTCACTGTAATAAACAAAAATCAAACATAAAGGACGGTGGATTCTGCTATTGAACTTTATTGGAATCACCTCGTCTCTCTTGTCCTATTGGCAATTTGTCTTCTTAACACTTAATTGACATATCATGTGCCTTGCTCTCAAGGAAGAAGCCATGAGACCTCAATTTCTTTGCCTTCCATAGAGTCTAACTCTAACTGTAGTTATTACTGGTAGGCAAGGCTTCCCTTTAATCGTGATTCTATTAAAAGGGATTTGTGCAATTGTAGAGAACATCGAAACTCCGATACTTCAAAGTGCTCATCTCTAAGGAGCTGTAGTTAGAAAATCATTCCAACATGGTAGGAGAGTTACAACGAGAAAACTAACTGAACAGAGATCAAGATGACTCTTAATAGTCATAGGTGCTTAGACTTAGGCCTATAAGCACCACATAAAATAATGCATTTGTACCATGTTTATGCTTCATCAAATTATCCTATACTTTTGCCATCCAAATTGCTACCAAACTTTGCTTCCGTCAAACTTTGACATTTCAAGAGACAGCCTGAGTGGTTTTCTTACCTTTGGTGCTGAAGTCATCTACCAGCAGAATCTCCTTGATGAGGTGTGGAGGAGAGCGATTGAGGACACTGTGAACAGATCTCAAAAGCGTAGACCACACTTCATCTACAAAGCACATGATGACACTGGTGGTTGGGAGGTTATTGTGAACTAGCTGCTCTGTACACCTGGGCCAGAACATAAGCAGAGCACAAGAGATCTGCTAAGGAGATCCACAAGATGTTTTTAAAAAGTCACAGAGTGTGATGGTGTGCATATACACACACTCAATCTGTCATCGATTTCTCTAGTCTGTCTATCATCTATTTATATACACCAAGGATGGTTTCATTATTTATCATGTGCCTTTTCTTAGGGAAGGGTACATGCAAAATAAAAAAGCAAAAGAATAACTTGTAACAGTGATTGTTGTAAAAGGACTAGTGATGCAAGACATGAGAATGTCCCATGGAGGCGTCACACTGCAGTGGAAAGGACACGGGCTTTATAGGTCGTTAGGCTCTATTTTGAATCTCATGGCCAATATTTCTCAGGGATTTAACCATTCATGCCTGCTTTAACTTATCTGTGCCTCAGTTTCCTCATCTACAGAATGAGGTAATAAATGTTTTTTATTTAATAGAGTTTTGTAGCCTAGTAATAATGTACATACCAAGCCTTGCAGGGTTCCTGGCACAGGAATTTATGAAATCATAGTTATTGCTATTATTACTAGATTATATTATTACTAGAATACTAGAAGAGAGCATTCTGACTTATTTAATGTTTCCAAGTAGTTTATGATCGCCCTTACAACTGGCCATCTGCCAAAGTGCCATGGGATCTATTCTTTCTCCCATTCTGCTTGTGAATGTATTTATGGCATAATATATATGTGCCAAATAATTAAACTCTTTTCAGCCTCCCTGTCTGGGGTTCCCTTGCTAAGACTCTGCTACAGAATAGCCACAGTTGAAAAAACACTTAGCTGGCATAGGAATGCAATCCAAGATACAGTGGGAGTTGGTATTCAGGTGGGTTGCAACTGGCCTGGGTTTTCCCCCATGCCCTGTGGAATACACTGCCTCACTGCTGGCATTCTTTCACCTCCTGCCTGTGACACTCTTCATAGGCAGTGCCCAGTGGTACCTCACAAAGCATATTTGCCAACTCGCTAACATAGCCACTGTCAGTAATGTGATCATTGATGATGATCATAAATATTATAAGCATTCTATGTTATTTCAATGTAGACCTCAAATTATCAGCATCTCTTTGCCTTTCTATTGGTGACTAATCAAAATCATAGTAAGATTCATTCATAATTCTACCGTTAATAAATGGCAGAGCTAGGACTCGAACACTGATCCAGTCTGGCTCCAAAAGTAACCATTGAGGAAGCCTTAGATTCACAAGAATAGAAGCAGCTGGCGCTAGATGTGGCACTTTGTGAGAGTTGGCACTTCTGCCAAACAACATGGTTACACTTTACTTATTCCATAAATAAAAAAAATAGGTAAGAGCAAAAACCATAATAAAGCAAATCACATTTGTGTGGCACTCTAGTGTTGCCAAAGTGCTATTCTGTACATGATTGAATTCAGTCTTCATACCAACTGCCTGAGATACGTATTATTATACACTTCTTCAAATAGAGCAAACTAATCTTGGGAAGTTAAATGACTTACCTACATCATCCACCTAGACAGGATATGTAAGGAAATGTGAACAAATAATATTTTCACTTCACTGCTGGTTTTTCTGTAGGAGAATGGGTTTTGGAATTAGATATATATGTGCTCAAATATAAGTTTTTCTAATTATTCATTTGGAACAGTTTTACTACTTTGATCATCAGTTTGCCAACTACAAAGCAGAAATTAAACATCTACCTGTAAGATTACATTTAAATATTGTATAAAACTCATCTCATATAGATCTGACACATAGCAAGTACTTAAGAAATGGTAGGCAAATCCAGCTATGCTCCCTAATTTCAATGGTTTCCTAAATGGTTGTTTATCATAATAATTGACAATGCCTTAGAAAAACATAAATATCCAATCCTCAGCCCCAGAAAATCAATTTACAAGGTTTGCAGAGGGCCCGAGAATCCATTTCTTAAAAAACAAATAAAACAAAAAAAGAAACCAACCAACGAACAAAAGAATGACTCGTAAATCATTGACTGGTGAATTTAAGAACTTCAGCTCTCAGTTAATTTATTCTTATTATTTGAGGCTAATATTAAAAAAATAAATCGAGGGCTGATAGGAGCATGTCCCAAATGTTCAAGTGACATATAATTAAAATAACACATTTTGATTAGGTATCTTGATGTAGTGATTAGGTATCTAATGCTAACATAAAACAGCAGACTGTGTAAACTTATATTAGTGTACACAAATGATCCATGCATTGGCATTTCTGAATAATATGATAAGATGTTCCTGTCTTCACTTAAGAGCTTTATCAGTTGCCTTTGGCTGCCATAACAAATTACTGAAAATTCTGCTTAACAGTTTCTTCCTCGATTTATCTCTTTTCTCTCACATTTTAACTCTAAACAGAAGGAAGATACCAGGCTGCACCCTCAACATTTTGCTTGGTACTCTCCTCAGCTGAATATTCGAGTTCATCATTGGCAAGGTCTGCTAATTTTCACCTGACTCTAGGATACCATTAAGCCAAATTTGCTGCCCCAATGTAACATGGGTCATCTTTCCTCCATTTCTCAATCATGTGCTTTGTATTTGCTTCTGAGCCTGCACCAGAAGTACTTACAATGCTCATATTTTTGCCAACATTCTGCTCAAAACAGCATACGTATTTTCAGAGAGGATTGATAAAAGCTTTCTCTACTGTGCCCCTCACTTCCTTCTGATCCTTCACCAACCGCATCCTTGATATCCATATTTCTACCCACAGCATCTTCAGGGCATTCTAAGCTTTTCTATGATGCTTGTCAGAATTCTTCCAGCCTCTACCCATTAGCTAATTCCTTGGTGTATTAGGCCATTTTTGTGTTGCTACAAGAAATCCACCTGGCCTTGCACCTGTAATCCCTGAGGTTTGGGAGGCCTAAGTGGGTGGATCACCTGAGGTCAGGAGTTCAAGACCTGCCTGACCAACATGATGAAACTCCATCTCTACTAAAAATACTAAAAATACAAAAATTAGCTGGGTGTGGTGGCAGGCACCTATAATCCCAGGTACTTGGGAGGCTGAAGCAGGTAGAATCACTTGAACTGGGAGGTGGAGGTTGTAGTGAGCTGAGATCGCACCACTGCACTCCAGCCTGGATAACAGAGAGACTCCATCTCAAAAACAAAAGAAAGAAAGAGAGAAAGAAATTCTTGAGACTGGCTAATTTATAAAGAAAAGAGATTTAGTTGGCTCCTGGTCCTTCAGGCTGTACAGGAAGCATGGCACTGGTATCTGCTCAGCTCCTGAGAGGCCTCAGGGAGCTTTTACCCATGGCAGAAGACACAGTGGGAGCAGGCATGTCACATGACAGAGCAAGCAAGAGAGACAATAAGGTAGGGTCCCAGACCTCTTTAAACAACAAATCTTACGTGAATCAAATACTTGGTTTTAGAACAGAATTCTAAGACCAAGATGTCAGCAGGGTCTCCCTCCCTCCAGAGGCTCTAGTGGAGATTCTGTTCTTTGCCTCTTCCAGCTTCTGCTGGCAATCCTCGCTTGTTGTGCCACTCGAATCCCCCTCTCTGCCTTCGCGTCACTTACGCGAACTTACTGAGGAAGACTTCACTCATCACCCCGGGGATGACACTAAGTCGTTTATTAAGGAATTGCCTCCTTAATGAATGTGATCCAACATCTCCCACCAAGTCTCACCTCCAACATTGGAGGTCACATTTCAACATGAGATTTGAAGGGGACAAACATCCATACCATATCAGTTGGCTATTCCTTTGATGATACTTCTGTATTTTTAGGTATTTGTTATAGCAACACCTCACTTCCTGATACCAAAATCTATATTAATTTCTTCTGACTGCCATGACAAATCACCACAAACTTGGTAACATATTCTGTCACATTTCTGGGGGCCAGAATTCTAAAACCAAGATGTTAGCAGAGCCTCCCTCCCTCCAGAGGCTCCATCAGAGATTCTGTTCCTTGCCTATTCTAGCTTCTGCTGTCAATCCTTGCTTGTTGCAACCCTTGAATCTCTCTCTCTGTGTTAACATCACTTTCTCTTCTGTGTCTCTCTGGGTGAAAACTCTGCCTGGCTTTGTTTTATACGGATACATGTGTTTTAGGGCATTTGGGGCCTATCTGGGTAATTCAGGGTAAATGTCTCCTCTCAAGATCCTTCATCACATCTTTTCCTCAGAAGGTAATATTCACTCTTTTGTCAGGTTAGGTAATAGTCACAGGTTCTGAGAATTAGGAAGTAAATATAGTTTTGGAGGACTATGTCTTTTTGCCTGCCACAAGAGCTTAATGAGTTAAAGTGAGAAACATGCTGTTTTTGAGAAAAAAATTTAAAACGGCTTCCCTACCCCTCAACAAAAGGTAGGCTTATTTTGAATTTATGGAATTGTTAGTCATATTGTTTTTTCCCCTACAGTTTGAAGTTTCTTTGAAGTTTTAGGAATTTGCACAATTGAAATCCATGAAAGTGTTAATTGGTGAAACCAAATTATGAACTATAATATTGAAACTCAATTTTAGAAAAGAAAGATTATTAGAAAAAAGAAGAAAAAATATACCTTGAGGGATTTCCAAGAAGTGCACAAAAAATTAGTCTATTTGGTTGCATAATTACCAACAATTCCAACAATTAAAGGACAATTTTGGAACTGGACAAACTTTAAACTCTGAAATGTTTCTCATAAGGCAAAAAAGGAAACATCTCCAAAATAAGACTTGAATTCTCAGAACCTCTTGTGGTGAACATTAAAGACCAGAGTGATGAGACTAGAGTTTCCCAGTGAAGGAATGGGTGGGGCTAGGGCACAAAGTAAAAGGGAAATGAGCAATGAGACACCATCTTGTACCAGTTGGAATGGCAATTATTAAAAAGTCAAAAATCAACAGATGCTGTCAAGGCTGTGGAGACAAGAGAATGCTTATACATTTCCATGCTGTTGGTAGGAATGTAGTTCCTACCAATTAGTTTAGCCACTGCAGAAGGCAGTTTTGAGATATCTCCAAGAACTTAATACAGAACTACCATTTGAGTAAGCACTCTAATTACTCAGTATATATCCAAATGAAAATAAATCACTCTATCAAAATGATTCAGGACTATTCACAATAGCAAAGACATGTAATCAACCTATGTGCCCCTGAATGGTGAATTGGATAAAAAAACTGATACATATATACCATAGAATCCTATGAAGCAAAAAAAAAAAAAAAAAGAATAAAATCATGTCAATAAAATATGTATATATATATAAAAAAAGAAAGAGGAGGATAAAACTTTCCAAAATGTCTTAATTAAAACTCAACAGACAAACTCAGAGGGCAGTCATGGAGGAATTAGAAGAGCATAATTCAGTAAACCTCAAGGAGAATGAATACTTTGGCTTCAAAGAAGCCAACTCAAAAAAATCTACCTGATTTCCAAGAGCAAGGTGCCCATCCATGGTCTGTGCTGGGCAAATCTGTGTGATTTAGAAGGACAGAGTTTGGGTGGGGGTGGAGGGTTAAATGATGACGCCTTTATTAAGTCTGAACAAAATGAAACAAAGAAAATCAGTCAATTGGGGCAAAACAGTAGCTTTTCAAGTGGAGTCTGCAATCTGTTTTGGAGATTGACTTTGTCATTAGGATGTTACACAATGTGGTGACATAACCAAATTTTTTCCTCTCCAGCTGTTTGTTATTGTTTATATGCCTTCTTTGTGTTAGATATAAAATTATCTGACAAGGTAAGATGAAATTATGTTACCTTCCTAATAAATGTATAATGGCCAAACAAAAACAACAAAAACAAAAACAAAAACAAAAACCCATGTCCTTAGCAGCAACATGAATGCAGCTGGAGGACATTATCCTTAGCAAATTAACACAGGACCACATGTTCTCACTCATAAGTGGGAACTAAGCATTGGGTACTCATGGACATACAGATGGCAACAATAGACATTGGGGACTACTAGAGAGGGTAAGGAAGGAGGGGGAAAGGGTTGAAAAATTAACTATCAAGTGCTATGTTCAGTACCTGGGTGACAGGATCATTTGTATCCTAAATCTCAGCAGTACGCAATATACGCAGGTAACAAACCTGCACATGTACCCCCAAATCTAAAATGTTGAAATTATTTTTAAAAAAGGAGTGAAAGGTAAATAAGAAAAAAGGAAAGGATAGTATCTTGCAGACAATTTTGGGAGAAAACCTAGAAAAGAAAGAAATACGAGAGTAGATAGGTGGGATACAAGGGAAATTTGTTATCTGTGTTCTCTCTTCCTCTCCTGAGTAGAAATGGAGACAATCATATTTATGAGCATCAGAGAAGGTACAGATGCAGTGGAGAGTTGAAAAAGAATCAGTGATTGATAGGATTATCAATGAAGCAAGGTCTCCTTATGCTAAACCCCCTTACAGTGGCAGTTGACGCAATTGACAAGTCTAGATTCCTTCAGCCACTTTCCGTTTTTAAAATTTTTGTCCCATGAGACCCTACACTCTCCTAGTTTTCACCCATCACTCACTGGCTATTCACCTTCAGTTTTCGTCTCAGCTTTCCTGTCCTCTGAAGAAACACAAAATTCTCAAAGCTGGGTCTAGGGCTTTGTTTTCTTCTACGTATGATATGATTGTATGAGCCCATCCACGCCCACAGTTTTAAGTGTGATAATATCTTCCTGGTTTCTATCCAGGTCAGATTTCTCATCTAAATTCCAGACTTACATTATATCCAAACAGCTTCTGAGCATCTCCTCTGCATGTCTCACAGGCATCTTACTCCTAATGTGTCTGAAGCAGAAACCTTGACTTCACCCCACTCAACCCAGCCAGCTCCGGTGCATTTCCAATCATAATGGCATCACCACCCACCTTGCTGCAGAAATACGGATGCTGTTCTAGACTTCACCCTCTTCCTGACCATAATACAACCAATCTCTCAACTTCTATCCTGTGTATTGCCAACAGATATCTCAACTCTAACATCTTTATACCTCCACAGTTGCTTCCCCTAGCTCTTGAGCATCCACCCTCTTACTCCAGGATTATTGCTGGAGTCTCCTAATGGGAGACTCCCTGGTTTGCCACATCACCACCACTCTTCCTGTTTAAAATCCTTCCGTCAATTTCTATGGGAAAAAGTGAAAAGGAAAAAAATCCAAATTCTTTAGTTTATAGGACCCCTGCTCACCTTTCCAACTACCTGCCATTCCACACTCAACCTTGGCCTTCTTTCAGTTCCTTGAAGAATGCTCCAGCTTTTGTTATTTGCTTAACCTCTAGTATTTTGGCTACCCTTCCCATGTCTTCATGGCTGACTGCTGCTATTCATTGAGGTCCTAGTTTAAATATTCCCTTTGCAGAGATGGCTTCTCTGACTACCCTCTCAAAATTTAGCCATTCTTTTATTATTCCCCTATTGTGGTCAACTGTGTTTCTGTCATAGCATTTTATCAGTTTTATTTCCTTATCTTCAGCATCCAAAATTTTCTGAGGCCAGGACAAATCTGTCTTGCTTATTACAGTGCTACAAACTTCCAGCATAGCTACATAAAATAAATAATTGCTAAGTATATATTGAATGCATGGGTGGAGGGATGGAGATGAGACAAAGCCTAAATTTAAAGCTTAAATAAAGAGATATTTCCCTTTGAGGTAGAAAGTACAAAGAGGTGGTAACATATACAGATACATTTATGCACATGGGATGAGATGTTGAAAATATTCGTAGCTCATAGTGGAGGAAAGGTTATCTGTTGATGTATTAGGCTAGAGGACTTGAGGAGAATGGAGAATATTTTGGATAGATACTATGGGCAATGGGAGAGAGTGCTAGCCAGCTAGCTCGAATTTCAGAGGGGCAGTGAGCAATTTCCTGAAACTGGAGATGTCAAAATTTTATGAAACTTCAATATCTGATTTGCTCCAGCAGTGCCTGCCAGCCTGAGTGTAAGATGAGATAAAGCAAATTGCTGGATTAATATGAGTTTAAGAAACATCAGAGCAGATGAGGTAGAAACAGAATGGGTAGCGGTGAGGGGACTGGTGTAAGGTCGTTGAATGCTCCAGCACGGGCTCTGGGTCAGAGAAAGAAGTAAAGTTAAGAGGAGTTTAATATCCTGAGTGAAAGGGAGGGTAGAGAAGAAAATGACAGCTACTGCCTATGACTTCCTCATCTATAATTCTGTAATATAAATTAATGAGAAATGCACGTTTCACACTTAATTTTTTTTTTAACAGTATCTGGTGCTGAAAAAAAATCAAACCAGTTCTAAAAAGAAAGGATCAATTGCACAAATTCTGCAAAAAGCAATAAACCTAGCTGTGAAGTCCTGAAAGTTGCTTTATGGTTAAAATTTGATTGGCTTTAGAAATATCCAGCGACAAAAGGAATTGTATCAGAAAGAGTTAACTAAGTAGGCTCACACAAATAAATCTTTCTATATTTTAAATTAGTAGAGTTTTTGTCTTTTTTAGAAGGAAGTTCTAAAAAATGCTAGATAGTTTGAAATTGGAAGTAAGAAAAATTCACAGAAATTTGAGAGATTTGGGGAAGGGACCTTTAATCACCAAATAGCGAATTCTCCATTTCCTCAATTGTGTCATGGTGCCTTAGTACCCTATGTGGGGAGATTCTGAAGGATTCCACTAGATGCCAATACCCCAGAAAATAAGTAGTACCTTTCTAGTTATTGACAAATACGTAGCTTAGGTGAATTTAAAATGTTACAATGAAGAGGCTGGGCATGGTGGCTCACACCTGTAATCCCAGCACTTTGGGAGGCTGAGGCAGGCAGATCACAAGGTCAGGGGTTCAAGACCAGCCTGGCCAATATGGTGAAAGCCTGTTTCTACTAAAAATACAAAAATTAGCTCGGCGTGGTGGCAGGCACCTGTAGTCCCAGCTACTTGGGAGGCTGAGGCAGGAAAATCTCTTGAACCCGGGAGGTAGAGGTTGCATGAACCAAGATCGTGCCACTCCACTCCAGCCTGGGTGACAGAGAGAGAATTACAATGAAGAATATTCTGTGGAGATTATATGGTACAGATCATATTAGTGCCTGGTAAAGGCAATGTTACAGATGGGAAACAGGGATCCAGGAAGAGATGCCAGAGCTTCCCTACACAAAGTTTCAGGGCGTGCCTTGGTTTGGGGTGACTGGCATGTCAGGGCACTCTCATATTTACAGAGGCCTGTTCTCCTGCATTACTAAACAGATTAAACATGTTTCTGGGTATCTAGAAAAACCAGTGTGCTTGTTTTGTTCAAAGGAACAGTGGGTCACTCCAGAAAAGCTTTCAGCATTTCAAACTCTCATACCAGTCTTCATACTGGAAGAAAAGTTACTTGCTAATGTAATAGGGTAGGAGCTTGAGGAGAATAGAGAATATTCTGGACAGAACATATGTCATCTAGTTTTCATAGGTTGTAAAAACTATTTCAAGTTATCCTACACCAACCTAATTCAAGCAAGTTTCCTTTATTCCAATTTTTCCTTGATTTCTTCCTATATCGTGGGAGGAGGAATTGCTGCAAAGTCTAATTTGAATGCCAGATATTTCTAGGTTCGTAAACTTTTTTTGAGGCTAAGAAATCATATTTATATTCTGTATGCCTATTTATTACACAAATTAGGTATTTAGAGTCTACTGGTCCCGTGCTGTACTTAAAAATTAACCCAATCTATTTTGTCTGGAGGAAATCAAGGCTTAGATTACTGTAGTCAATCCAAGTTCCACAAACAAATGGGGTCTCTACTGTGGGGAGTTTCACTATCCTGCACTTAGCTGATATACTACTGTGGAAGGCAGAAAGACCCTGGACTTGAGAAAGATGACGAGGACTAAGTTTTTAGTTCAGTCTAGTGTTTATTGGCCTTCTGACCATGGGCGAGTCACTTAGGACCCTAGAACCTTAGTTTCCTCACTCTTATAATGAATATTACAATGCCTTCATCACAGAATGGTGGTGAAGATTTGATGAGATAATGGATGTAAAAATACTTTGTAAGCTTCATGCTGAAAAAGTCATGTGAGAATCTACGATTACCCATAATGCAAATACACACATTTTGATGGAGCACACTGCCCTTTTCTGAGGCAGTCCTTTAATCTGAATCTATCAAGTGCTCAATCATTTATCGAGAAGCCCAGAAAGTGATGCATCCCGCCCTCCTGACTTCTATGTGCTGAATGCTGAACCACTAACTTGATTTGAATGTAGCCTATCAAATAGAGAAGGTTTTAAATCAGAAGATTGAGGGAATGATAACATTCTCTCATTTCTATGAATTTTTCATTTTATTCCAAGACAGTCAAGATGTACTATATGGGTCAGGTCTCAGGCTTCACAGGTTTGAACAGAAGGTCAAGGAGAATATTTTCATAACTTCTATTTGCAATTCAACTACTGCCTTGTTGCGAGCCTTCAGGGGCCTTCATTCCCGAAGCGCTGGTATCTCAGGAACATCAGGAGGAGAATTGAGCACACAGCTGAAGAGCTCTGCTTGGAATTTTATTCTTTTCTCCTAGACCTTAGAGTTGTTGAGGTCGCTTTCCCTCTCACTGATAAGAAGGTACAGCAATATAAAAATTGTGCTTTCATGCCTTGTTCTTTCTAGAGCAGACTATCCGTGATATTCAGTCAGAATCACCTGGCTACTGATTCAGAAAATTTAAGTCACACTCATCACTTCTACTCCAAAGTCCTTAGCCAGCTGCTGCTGTGGTTGCTGTGGTAAATGTAGATTCATCAAAGTGACAGGACTCAGGCTTAGAAATATAAGCCACTGGCATCAACATTCACCACTTCAATAATAGCCTATTTTGAGCAGGAAGCTGTCACAGTGAAATTGGGATGGCAGGGAGAAGAGGGGGAGGTGGTGGGATATGGCAGAAATAATGCTAGGTGGGGATGCTCTGTCTCTCCTGCTGTGTATGACCTTGGGCAAGTTATTTTTCACCTGGAACCTTATCTGTAACATAAAGGGCTAGATTAGATCGCCTTCAAATCTTCACCTAGTATTAACATTCTGTGGTTTTCTATGCAACTTCAACTGCATTTGCTTGTAAGTGCTTTCCTTTGGGTCATAAGACCCCTGAGAAAAGGCAAATTAATGGTTATGTCTATGGTTTTAAATCCTTTAATGGTTTCTCCCTGGCCCTTAGAAGAACCTGAACAAGGTTCTGAGTGATCTGGACTCTACTTACATCTATGACCTCATTTACTCCTCATTGCTTTCCTGCAACCTGTGTTGGATTTCCCTCAGTTTCTCAGTGAATCATTCTTTTTACTGCTTTCCCCATTTCTCTGACTCTCTACTCTTTCAGGTTACAGCTCAAACATTTCTGTTCCCTCTCAGACCAAGTTTAGCCTTTTATCTCTTTTTTTCCAGTAGTACCCTGTGTTTCTGCATCACATTTTGCTATACAGGCCTTGAAGTCAATGACCGTGCTCTGATGCCATACTGCACAGTAGCAGCCCAGGGAGATTCACTGTAGGGCTGTGGTTATGTCCCAGTTGTAAAGAATCACCTTTGCTTAGTGCAGTATAGGAAATGGTTTTCCGTGATTTTTTTCTCTGACTAGGTACATGTCATGCAAACTTAGTTCCCCTCATGCACCTCTTACCCATGTATAAGGAAGAGAGATGTTTTAATTTCTGCCAAAGTCATATGACTACAAGGAAACAAAGGAAGGAGGAGCTGTTCCCTGTGGAAAGAACAGTAGAATTAAAAATTGGGATTAGCTTGCTGGACAGTGGATAAATCATTTATTCTTTTACAGCCTCACTTTTCTCAACTGTAAAACATAGGAGAGTTAATATCTCATCGTGTTATTGTGAGGATTGCTTGAAATACAAACACACACACATACACACATAAGTATACATGCATACATATATTCATACACAAACATCACCAACTGGAACAAAACTAAGCACTTTTTTTTTAATGTGTGAAGCTGAGCAAGTGAGGGATTCCCCTTTATGGAGAGGGCCTTGGCAAGCCAAGGAGAGGTGCAGGTGATGATGATCCCTACATGTGGAGAGTGGCAGGGGTGGAGAGAGAACCAGTCTGGTGCAGTGGAATTATTACTGAGTGAGAAAGAATCAGAAAACTAAATGTCGGGTCCCAACATTGGCACTTGTGAGCTGTGATCCCTTGGGCAAGTTACTTTACCATGTGCTCTGTTTTTCCCCCTCATTTGTTAATAAAGAGATGTAACACTTTACTAATCTGGCGTGGCCACAAGGATCAGATGAGATAATGTTCATGAAGAATGAAAGGGCTCAGCTGCCTGGCATGGTGCACTGCTCCTGATTGATAGGCAGTGAGCAAATATCACATGCAATGAAATGAACTCCCGCTGTCTGAAATATCCACTATTATCTGAAACCCCAGTTTCCTCAGTAAGTCTCAGTTTTTCTTTTCTTTCTTTCTTTTTTTTTTTTTGTTTTTTGTTTTGAGACAGGTTCTTACTCTGTCACCCAGGCTGGAGTGCAGTGGTACAATCTCTGCTGCAGCCTCTGCCTTCCGGGTTCAAGCAATTCTACTGCCTCAGCCTCCCAAGTAGCTGGGACTATAGGTGTGTGCCACCATGCCTAACTTATTTTGTATTTTTAGTAGAGACGGGGTTCCACTATGTTGGGCAGATGGTCTCAATTATCTGACCTAGTGATCCGCCCTCCTTGGCCTCCCAAAGTGCTGGGATTACAGGCTTGAGCCACTGCACCTAGACAAATCTCAGTTTTTCTATAGGTAAAGCTGGGATGATGGTAGTATCTACCTTCAGGAATTGTTTTAAGGATTAAAACAATTGAGAAGGCAAGTAGTGAAGGCCTTTGTAAGCACTGTTTCTTCCTATTGCTGCTTCTCACACATATCCAGATTATCAACATTTTAGAAGCAAGGCCAACTGAGAAGCTACTTGAGTTTGCAATAATATAGCTGTTTTTCCAGGAGACTCTAAAAAGCTCCTTTCATTTAGAAAGCAAACAGCAAAATACAGCTTCTGAATATTGCTATTTTCCCTGAATTTTCTGAACCTTGAGCAAAAGAAGTTGTTTCTCTCTTGAGAGGCTCTGTCCTGATTGGATCAGCTAGAAAAGCCCAACAGGAAGTTATTTTCGGGGCCAAGAGTACCAGGGCAGTATTACAGCAACAGTTTGATACATTATGCTGATGGTTAAATTGGGCCTTGGGTTCAACATTTGAAAAAGTATACTTCTTTCAAATGCCTGCATTTACTAACTACTCTCTCCCAGGGGTGTTTCTAGGTCTTTCACGGTATTTAGGAGGAAAAGTCAGGAATTTGCTTTAACATTTCTCAGTTTTGTATTAATTAGGGACTGTTTAGCCGTTTTCTTCTCTTTGAACTAGTAGCAGAATTGTGCTTTACATTCTTCTCCTCTGATATTTGTTGTCTTTGTTGTTCTTTTTGTTATGAAGAGAGTGGGATAAATACAAGTATTCAAAGGCCGACTCATCGTACTTCAGCCATGTTTAACCTTCGATGTGTTGCAGTCTAGTCTGAACTCTTTTAACAAATTTTCCTTTTCATCTCCTGCTCTCCTACATGACTTTTGAGTGAAATAGCACACTGGGCCCTAACATGCACACACACACATGCTCACAAGTGCACGCACGTGCACACAAAAGTGAACACATACACACTATTCAAAAGGCACTACTGCATTGCTTCCACGCATAGAGGTAAAAGCAGGAAGTAAAGCCTTTTGAATTTTTCTTGTGAGGAGTTCTTTTTTCTGCCTCCAATTAGTTTCCCAAGGAGATCTCATAGCTTCTCCAATCAATTTTAATTAATATTTTCCAATTACTATCAGTCACAAAGCCATGTCCATTTCATCAATTAAGATTTGTGTCCCATGTAAAAATTAAAAATTTGTGTTTTTTAAAGTTTGTTTTTTTCTCTCAGCCTGATAAACTTTTAGAAGCTCAAAGTTTGGAGGATTCCTGGTCAGTTTATTTTCTGTCTTCTTTCTCCTCCCTCTCCTCCTCTTCCTCCTCCAGTAACTCATTAGTTACAGTTTTTGACCCTGCTAGGATCAAAATTAAGGTCCCAGAAAGTTTTTCTTTCCCCCCAGTAATTTAGATTGGTTTGTGACAAATGCATGGTGCTATCTTTTGCTTTTCAAATGCGCCAGAAAAAACCTTTCTTTAGCTGTGTAGGAAGGAATCAAATTATTGGTTGACAGTCCTGGCTCTGGGCTAAGAGAATAAAGACCCATTTTAATTGCTTTATTGAGGGGCTTGCCAGAGTTTTGTAGGGAATGCAAAGCATAAAATTAAGCAATTGAGTAACATTACAAGGACACAGCAGTGGTAGACAACCATGCCAGAATTCTTATTGTACTTTAAAAACTAAATACTGGCAGCAAAAATTCCTTTGAGTCATTTTTCTCTAAATTCAGATTCAGGAAGTACACTCTTAAAATAAGTTCATTTTTGGAGTTCCATCTTAACTATAGCTTCAGGCCAAAAGACAGACTTCTCCAAGTAGAATTGCCCTGCATTTCACATAGGACTACATTTTAGCAAAACCTCTTTGTACGTGTGTGTGTGTGTGTGTGTGTGTGTGTGTGTTGATTGCTGCTGACAGAAACAAGGTTCAATAATTAGGAGCAAGAACTACCAGGATTAGCTTTTAATTTAAAAAAGATTAAATATGGAACTTTAAAATAACCATCATAAAAGCATTTTATTTCAAGCAAATTTTATAGGCAAAATTTCTAGGCAACAATTAAGTTGTATTTTACATACTGACATAAAATATTCTTGTAAATAAAATAGACTTTCCTCTCTTGAAAGCCAAAATGTTAAAATTAAGAACCAAAACAACAACAAAAATATGAAATAAGTAATAAACACAAATTAGTGAATAGATCATAGTGTTAAATATGATGTATTTACCTTAAATCAGATTTTAATGTAGTCCATATATTCAAAACGAAAAATGAAGAAGTCATTATTGATTTATAAATAGACTTGTTGCAGGTTTCATTTGAATTGCTGCCTTTTGATTATTCTTAATGTAGTATCAATTTTCAAAAATCATTCAGAGAAACATGCCTTTTGAATTCATACTGTGTAAACCAGTTGCTTTCGAATGCACAGCACTGTGGTCAGTGCTAAAGGAGTACAAAATAAAGCTAAAGATAGAGTTTCCTTCGGAAGCTTATAATTTCACTAAGAAGACAAAACAGACATTCAAGGATCCAGTTAATGAAGAGCACACGATACAGAGTGTTTTCATAGCTAGAAGGCCTGTGTACACTAAGGGTCATTGGGATTTAGAGGTCACACCTACCTCATGGTCCAGCTGGAGGGAAGCCACGGTTGGATTTTGAGCAATGTTGGATTAGAATGTGTGCAAGAGAATGGGGAGGCTGGAGAGAGACTACAGGAAGGGACCAGTGAATGAAAACCTCAATGGATGGTTACAACCTTAATGAGTAGAGAAGAGCAGAGACTAGCTTTTCTTATGCTGAAGGCCCAGCTTGGAGAAAATGTCATGTGCAGGGTGCTATTGCTATTCCACAAAGGACAGAAACCTGGGCAGACAGAAAAGGACCACGTGAGTAACCCTAAGAACAGAAAGGGGTGTGAAATTATATCTTAACATTTTAGAAATGGTCCTTTAGGACTCAGGAGAAAAAGGAGGACAGAGCAGATTTGGAAAAGAGAATCTGATTTTAGAACTAGAGTAAGAGAAGTTGTCCTAGAAATTCCTGCCTGTCTCCTCTACCTTTTTCTTGTTGTGGCTGCTTTCTGAGACAAGGTCTTATTCTGTCACCCAGGCTAGTGTGCACTGGCACAATTTTAGCTCACTGCAACCTCAACCTCTCAGGCTCAAGTTATCCTCCCACCTCAGCCTCCTGTGTGGCTGAGACTACAGGCATGCACCATCACTCTTGGGTAATTTTAAAATTTTTGGTAGTGATGAGGTCTTATTATATTGCCCATGCTGATCTCAAACTCCTGGGCTCAAGGGATCCTCCAACAGATGGCCTCCCGACGTGCTGAGATTACAGATGTGAGACACCATAGCTGTCCTCTACTTCTTAATGGTAGCTTCACCCTAGCACATCAGCTAATTCATCTGTAAGATGATCTTAACTACTACCTAGTTCTTATCTTCACTGGGGGAAGTCAAATTTAAATGAATATACAAAATCAGTGGGATTTTTTGTTCAATCTACATTCAATGAGCAGTTGTGATATGCGAGTTATGTGTGAATTTGTCTATAACAGTGGATTTTGGGAAAATGAATAGGTCAATAAGGAAGATATTCTCCCAAACTCTTAAAATTTAAAGGTTGCAGAGGGATGCTACTGCAGCTAATTTTAAGCTAGCCCTCCAGTGTTTGTATAGTTATTTCTCTGTCTCTCTCTCACACATACACACTCATTTTCCTTTTTATAAAAAAAAATTATACTTTAAGTTCTGAGGTACACGTGCAGACTGAGTAGGATTGCTACATAGGTATACACGTGCCATGGTGGTTTGCTGCATCCATCATTTTCTTATTCTATTTTATAACAATTTTCCCCTTATGCTGACTTTTAAAACTTGTTATCTTAAAAAAATCTTACTGCGTGTGTTCCTGTAAGCAGCTACCTCAAACACGTTTTGAGCAAGGCTGAAAATAAATAAAGCCAAAGTAAAAAAAAAAAAAAAAAAAAAAAACCACTCCAACTCCTGCCAACCTGATGAATCAAATGTTTTTTGATCATATTTTCTTTAACCTTTATCTCTATGAATACATAATTTACACATATTTATAGTCAGGGTGTTTGGGTAAAAGAACAAAAAATGATTTATCCTCTTTCAAAGAAGAGGGCTACAAAAGGATCAAAAAATACTGTGGAAGGCCCCAGGTCCAGGATCTTTGGTAGTGGACCCCTGAGTAGAGCGCAGCATCCGCCAGGCAACTTGGGAGCACACCTGTATTTAACCAAGGTGGGTTATGTGATAAGCGGGAGGAGGCCCAGCCACATGCTCTCTGACTCATCCTCTCAAGCACACGTGTCAGTTTTTCCTACAGTTAGGACAACCTCCTTCAGAAGACAGAGCCTGACTATAACTTTCCTGGGCTGCAAGGCTCAACTCCTTCAGACAAAAGTATAGAAACTAAGAACCACTGGGAGCCGGTGAGCCTTCAGTGAGCCACACTGGTGATATAATCATGATTACTTGCTTTGGTCACCCCCACCCCGCCATGCACATGCTTTTCTCTGGTTTGGAACTGGAGTTTGTGCTTCTGTGCAGTGTCTGCTTTCTCCCCAGACTCCCTAGCAGCCTGCCAGGTCAATAAGGGCATGTTAAAATGAAGCTGCTTCAACAGTTACTTCGCTTCCTTGCACTTTGTGTTCAAGGCTGGCATGTGTAATCCTATGATACACAGGACTTTAGATTAGAGCTGGCCAACATAATTTTTAGGGTCCTTTTTGAGGAGAGACTGGCAAGAGATGGAAGAGAGCACAGAATAATTTTCAGCATGATTTTTAATCATTTCTCTACAATGTCTAGCTCTGTGACTACAGGCAGTCTAGCTTCCCAGGGCCTCAGTTTCCTCATCATTGAGTATGTCTGGATTCTTTTCAAGGCTGTGATTATCACCAGGGTGAGGAATGCGAATGGCACAGTGCTCGAACTAAGCAGTGCATGGCTGATAGCCATTTGCTGATGGCTACGAGGTAGGCAACAACCTGGTTATAGCCAACATCACAGTGAAGAGACTCTTCTTACTAATATGGATAAAGCTTCCCCTGTATCTGCTTTCCTCCTAGTAACACTGACTAAAATGTAATGCTGACTGGCTAGATCACAAAGAAGAATTTTCTGCAGAAGCCAAACAAGGTCACTGTTTGCATGCCACATGTGCTAAGTCTCAATGTTGATATTCCCCAATCCAACTTCCTGGCAAATATTGTTCAACTCAGGGAACCGAGTTACCAGATATTGAACATATGGTTATAGAGTACCTTCACTTATCAGTGGGCCAAGAAAAAAATGCCAGGAACCCAATTATATTTGAATCAGATTAAATATCTATGCTTTGATCCACCTCTGGTGATAGAGTTATAGGAATTTAATTCTTGGAAGAACTGGTTCCTGAAGGCCCACTGGGCAGCTTTAGAACTGCATTACCTTGTGAAACTGTTGTAACTTCTAAGTGCCCTCATCAGTGTGTTAATTTGAACCATAATTCCTGCCTACTCCTTTCCAGGACTCATACGCAGTTCATCTGTATGTATGCAGGCTCTTTGTAAATAGTAAAACCCTGCAAACATAAATGGAAGTGATTATTATGATGTTTTTTAGCTCCTGTAGGTGTTTGCTGGTCATGGACTGATTGACTTTTTCCAACATTATTATTCCTATGTAACTGATCTCTTGAAATGTCTACCATCTCCACCTATAAAGGATTTTAAATTTTAGGGAGTAAAGTCACTTCTCTTCTATTCTGGTTATCAGTACTCATGATTAGGCAGAATTCTGGCTAAGATACGATTCCAGGGAGATCTAAGAAGAGTCCTTCTGTGTGCTTCCTTCCCAAATTTATTCCTGACAGACTTGCTAATAATGAAAAGTTCCAAAATTGGGAATTCGCTTCATTGTCACTATTCTAATGGAATTACACTTTAAGCTCTACCATTCAAATATACGTTATTATGAACTGAGTTCATCTAATCATTTTAATAGGTTTTCAGCAGAGGGAAGGAAATTGAACATAAGCTAATGGTGGGGACCAAAGTCTCAGAGAACGAGAACTCTGCAACTGCTGATTTGAGAATTTTTCTCTGTGTAGCTGGTGAAATGTTTGAATGATATCCAATGATTAATGTTTCCTGAATTCTCAAGGTGACCAAAAATCATGCAAAATTATCTAGCAAGAAATCCTCTCTAAGTAGGAGCCAAAGCACTTGGGGTTGAGGAAAGAGAAGAGAAATAGGTCTTACCCAGCAGGTCTTGTGTCTTCAATGGCTCTGTCCACTGGGATCAAATCGCTGAGGTAGACATTGAAGTTTCCTTCTTTCCATCTTCTTTCTGCCTCCTTCTCCTTTCCATGGGGGACAACTACGGGGCGCCCAAACTGCCCTGGAGCGTTGGGGTCCCTTGGAGAAAGCGTCACATCAATTCTTAACACCTGGTGCATCCCATAGTCTTCAGGTAAAAGGGCTTTTATATGACTCTGGTTGTATTCTCTAGGGGGGGCCTTGGAAGTTAGGTTGATTTTGGCTGGCTCTAGCCCCCCAGCTAAAGCGTGGTTAGTTTGGGACAGTGGTAGTCTCTGTGGAGCAAGTGAAGAGAAAGACATCTCACTTCTATTCCTGGAAATGTGTTTACCTTGGCTTTTACCCAGTACGTTCGGAAATATAATTTTGGTTTTAGAATTGGAGACCTCTTTGGGGTCTGTCTTTTGCTCTTCCTCCTTGGTTATAATCACAATGTGGCTTTCAGAGAAATTGAGTTTCTTTCCATGAGCCCCTCCAGCTCTGTCATTCTTTGACAAGCTTCCCAAAGCCGTCTCATTAATAGATTGCTTCCTTAAGCGATTTGAATTGACAATGAACTTAGAAAAAGGATGACTCTTATTGACTTTGTGTTTATTTGCATTTACTTCTTTGCTCGGAGTTTCAGTTTTGTTTAAGGCTATGGCTTCCCCAGACTTCGACACTGGTGTGCTGGCAGGGTGTGTCCTCTCTTTTGCTACTGCCTGTGATCGCTGCTTTGGTCTGTCAGTAGTAAGATGGATGGTCACATTCAAGTCCCTTTCAGCCGCTAGTGTTGATATATCACTGCTAGGGCTATGACTCTTCAGGGCCTCCTGTTTTAAACTGAGGGGTCCCATATGTACTGACGTTGTAACTAATGGAATTCCTTTTGCTGCTATGAGTGAGGTTTTTGGAGCCCCCTGAGCTGCTATTTGCTTTGGTGTCCCCTGGTGAGAGGAGGCTTCAGGTTTGATGCCTCTCCCTTCTGTCTTCTGCTTGTTAGGAGTCACGGGGAGGGTCTGCAGATGCACAGGATGCCACAATGGCACAACCTTGCCCCTTCCCAGGGCATTCTGCAATTTTCCCTCCCTCTGGGTTTGGTCCAGGTCAACCTCAACCTTGAGCACACTCTCCTCAGTGTTTTTAAAGTTTTCTTTGCCCCATTCCCCTTTCCCATGTCCCCTTAGGGGAGGTTTCATCTCTTTTATGCTGCTGTAAAAAATTTTCACTTGGTCTGGCTGAACTCTGAATCCTAACCGTTCCCTCCTCACGATGTCTTCCTTGATGACCCGAGTGTTGATCTCGCTGAATGAGAGGCGGAGAGCTGCCATGTCAAAGAGCAGCCAGATGACAGAAGCTATGAAGATAAATGCCAAGACTCGCCCACTTCCTCGGAAAAACTTTCGGATCCTGTTCATGGTACAAGTGTTTCGCTTGGCGCCTGCCCTCCCTTAGCCTGCTTACCTTGAGTGGAGAAGGAGCTGAAGTAGTAGTAGCAGCAGCAGCGGCGGCAGCAGCAGCAGCAGAGTTGCCAGAAAGTGACCCCCTCCCCTGAACACAGCAGGAAGCAGCCGTCCAAGGGGAAAGCTCAGCTCCTACCGCTTGTCAGTCTCTGCCTGCGTGGCATTTCACAGCAGAGCATCTGTGCCTGCCTGGCTGGCCCTGGCTCAGTTCTGGCAAACACTGGCCTTAGGTCACTCTAGAAGCAGTTGATTTCAGCCACGAAGCAGTTCAACATATCACTTGTCTGGTCCCCAGGAGCCCGTGTCCACCTTCCTACAAGCCCAAGAAAAGGTGGGGGCCAGATTGAGGCTGCTGTTTCTCTCCTCCCCGTTCTCTGTCTGCACGCTGTAACTCAACACCACTTCTCATAAGGAAAACATTTCAAGCCATTACCCAGAAAACTTCATTCAGCTCTCACCTTCCGTGTTATGCGAGAGTGTGTGTGTTGTAAGGGTAATTAAAAAGGAAAAAAAGCTATCTAACTCGGAGGGCATGTGTTCCTGATTTGTAACCCCACCTACCCTGCTCCTGCTCATTAACCCTGTTGTACCCAGGTGCCAATGCTCTGCCTGAGGAATTTATCACTGAAGTTAACGTTTCAGCTTTAAGATGTAACAGCTTAAAGAAGGGGCTCGGTGTATCCTCCTCACTTCCAGAGATGTATATGTTTAGTTACTTAGAGCGTTCTTTCAGGAGGATTCAATGTGTTTCTTTGTAAGCCAACTACTTTTTGTGTGTGTGAATCCATCTGCTTTTATTATTATATTCAATAAACATAAACTTAATTTGTCATATTGCTACAAAAAGTTTCTAAGCACTTTGTTATGGTCTGAATGTTTATGTCCACTCAAAATTCATATGTTGAAACCTAATCACGAATGTGATAGTATTAGGAGGTAGGGCTTTTGAAAGTGATTTGATTATAAGGCTAGAGCCCTCATGAATGAAATCCACACTCTTAAAAAAAGAGACCCCACTGCCTTGCCACTCCACAAAGTGATGGTATAATGAGAAGGTGCCATCTATGAACCAGGAAATGGGCTTTCACCAGACTACGAATCTGCTGGTACCTTGATTTCTGATTTCCCAGTCTCTAGAACTGTGAGAAACAAATTTCTGTTGCTTATCAGTCACTTAGTCTATGGTATTTTTCTACAATAGCATGAACACAGTAAGACACATTCTCAGTTTCAGTACTTATCTCGTCACGAACCAGCAAGAAATAGTTTGAGGACACACCAGGACTTGGACCAGATTTGGAGTGACGCTAGTTGACTGGTAGGGTAGTGGCTCCCCACAGGCTTCTCATTAGAACCACTTGAAACAAGATTCCCAAAACTCCGATCAATTGGTGAGAAAGGAGGTGGAGATGACAGTGTATTAAAATATATATATATATTTAACAAAGCTTTCCAGGTCTTTCAAATGTGCAGTTAAAGTTGAGAAACACTGGTCTAGAAAAAGATGTCTCAATGTTATTATTATTATTATTTGGTTTTTGTAACACTGCCCATGGGACGTTTAATTTTAGGTGTCTACTTGACTGGGCTAAGGAACACCCAGAGCACTGGTAAAGCATTATTTGTAGGTATGTCTGTGAGGGTGTTTACAGAAGAGACTGGCATTTGACTTAGTGCAGTGAGTGGGGAAGAGATGCCCTCACTCAATGTGGGTAGGCATCGCTATTTTGTTGAAGGCCCAGATAGAATAAAAAGGCAGAAGGAAGGTGGATTCTTTCTCTCTTAGTGAGCTGGGACATCTTTCTTCTGCCTTTGGACAAGAACTTTAGGTTCTCTGACATTGGAATCTGAGGCTTGTACCAGTCTGCCTCCCAAACCCCCACATTTCCCCCTAGGTTCTCAGGTCTTTGGCCTTAGATTGAGACTGATGCTATTGGCTTCCCTGGTTCTCAGGCCTTTGGACTCAGAATGTGCCACGTTACTGGCTTTCCTGGTTCTCCAGCTTGCAGGTGGCCTAACCTGAGGTTTCTCAGCCTCCATAACCACATGAGTCAATTCCTCTAATAAACTACCTCTCATTTATCTATCTCTATGAATCCTATTGGTTCTGTTTCTCTGAACAATCCTGGCTAATACAGTCTACAACTTGTGTGGCATTCCTTCCCTGACAAATAAAGTACAGTCTAATAAAAACTATGCATTCCCAGAACATCTAAATCAGAATATATACTTTGACATTGCCAGTTATAAAGATTGTCTACAGAGTTTAAGAAGCACTGCTCAGGACAACTCTTCTCCTCTCTGAGGAACTCTGAGTGAGTTGTAGACAGCACTGCTATTCATTTCTCTAGTGTGGGGAGGGTCTAGCTTCCATGCTTTGAGGTAAACTTAGGTTTCTAATGGCTTGGGAGGGGATGGAGAGATTCCAATTCTTGATACGTATGCATTACCTTTTACAGCATTTGGCCTTTGCACCACAGGAGGGAATGCAGGTACATGCAGCCATGGCAACATGTTTGCTGAGTCCCTGATTCTCCTCTCTGTTCAGTATCTGCTCACTTCAACTTGGAATATCCACATGGATGGCAGCATCTATGGTTCACCCATTTCCTGTGTGCACCCCTCTCTCAACTTATCATCATTCCAATATCTATTGGGCATATTCCACAGATCAGGCCGTGTGTTGGGTGTTGAGGGACACTAAGCAAAAGGACATAGTCCTTGTGCTTGAGGACCTCATGGTTTATTGATTGACACAGACAAGTAGGCATATATGTTCCAATATGTAATAAGTAATATGGGAGAAATAATATCCTTGATTCTGTGGGGACAGAGCTTAGTTTTAGGAGGCATAGATGATTTTTGGATAAGCTATTCTTAGACTTGAAAAATGAATAAGAGAATAATTACCATCACCCATATTGTAGTCTGAGAAAATCACTATTAGTTAGATGGTGAAAGGCAGATAAATTAGCAAAAGCATAGAAATGAAGAGAGAGTATAGTTCCTTGGGAAAGTCCCAAGTTTTTGAGAACTAGCATGACTGAAAACACAGGCTTTAGTGTTCTTCTGCATACATGTATATTCGTGTGTGTGTGTGTGTGTGTGTGTGTGTATATATATGTGTGTGTGCATATATATGTGTATGTATATATGTGTGTACATATGTGTGTGTATATGTGTGTGTCTATATATATGTGTATGTGTGTGTGTGTATATATATATACATATATACATGTCTCAAGCACTTTGCTAAGTTCTTTCCATTGACTATATCACTCAATCCTCACAAGAATCTAATGGGAAGGAGAAAATTACAATTTGTAGTCAGCAAATGAAACCTTAGAGAGGTAAAGCAGCAGTAGAGATTGGAGGAGTTGGGTCTCGAATACACGACTGTACGATGCTGTAGTCCCTGTGCTTAAATATCACACAGTACTGCTTCTCTAGCTGTATGACCTTGCAGGCTAGATAATTTTCTGTGGCTACTGAGCAATAAAAAAATCCCTGTGTTTTGCAGGTTAATGTGAGAATATTTAAAAACGGTTTAAGTTATTGTTATATTGAAGTTACTCTGTAAATATTGACCACTACCATTCATACTGTTGCTAATACTTTGCTGTAGTAGGAGTGTCAGGTGCATGTCAGTGGCAATATACCAGCTCTTCCCAAAAAACAAGTAGAAAACTAGTGACTAACATGATGCTGGCAATGGGGAAGAAATATATCTTATTATTTTGTTTTATGCTTGCTATTCTTATTTCCTTTAACTGTAGATTTAACCAATGACAGTTGTTCACTGTGAACTCACTACATGCCCAAAACATGAAGTTGGTCACATTGTCTCTGCCCCCAACAACCTTAAAACTCCCCTCAATAGAACACCATGAGCAAAAAACAGCACACATATTTAGCATCCACATTCCAAAATAAAGTGAGAATCTTTTTAGTATCATGGAAAAATGGTTTGCATTACAATATTGTTTTAAACATGAAAATAGAATGCTTTGAAATTATTTTACTTGCATGATTCAATCTTGTCCAGCCACCATCCCACCCTAAATGGCAGTTGGAATTACTCAAATGTCTTTTAGGAAAGTCAATACTTGTTATATTCTATGCTTAACAGTTTAAAACACTGTTTGAAATATATTCTTGTTTCCATATAAGTTTTGTCAGAGAGTACTGATTTCTTTTTATCCTTCCTGGGGATTTCTTTTTTATCCCTCTTGTGAATCAAAACACAAATTACTTGCAACAGGAGAGCAACATGTCAAGAAAATTAAAAGGCAATCTTGGCTTATCCATCATGAGCAAAGCAACATGTTAATCTGACTTAGTCTTCAATCTATCTGACATACAATTCAGAATGAGAACTGAAGAGTAGGTAACAGAGTAGGGAAACATTGGTTAAATATCCTGGAAATGGAGGAGTAGATTGGGTTGTCAGACCTGATCTGAAATACTGACTTGGCCACTAATAACATATGATCACGTATGTGTCATGCATCACGAAGCTCGTGTAAGGTTCTCTTCCCAGTCTCTTTCTGGTCTTTTCCCTTGTGAGTTTATGATAATCTGTGATGAGGGTAGAAGTTTGTTATAAGCCATGCCACTGACTCAACACTATGGGTCTTCAGGGACTCAGTAACAATTTCTGTGGCCCCTATAGCTGTACATCGCTCTCCTTTTTCTTCTCTTTTCTGACACACATGCTGTTTCATGTCTCAGATCAATGAATTGTATAGGTTAAAAGGAATAGAAATAAAAGGATACTAGGAAATTCTACCTTTTCATTAACATGCATATTGCCCAGCACATGACCCTTATATATTGGTAAATGATGGTGCTTCTAAAATTTTAGTTGAATTAATTTTTATGTTACCAGCAGGAAACTAAATATGTAAGTGGGTTGTTTATTTGAGGTACCCTACAGTTAGGGAGCCTGGCTTGTCATCTCAAGTGGTAGAATGCGAGTAGCTTTGGCTGGTCAAATTTCTCAAGAATCTGCACATACTTAGTTGGAGATGACATCCTTTTGAAAATCTAGAGTTATGAATTAGCCTTGGGAGACATTTAGAGACATTTGGTTTATTTCAATTATCAGTCTGGCTCCAGCTCGTAGTAAAAATCTAAAAACAGACTTTAGTTTCTTCTTCTGTAAAATAGGTACAATAGTAGGAGAACTTGCCCTCTATTCTGTTTGGTTGTTGTCCGGATACTCATATTAAGAGCAACCATTCATTGGGAATTTACTGAGGGCCTGCCACTAGTCACTGGACATTTTCTCATTTAATCCTCAACGTTTGATTTTCACAGACTAGATCATAAACTGTCCAGCAAAACAGATCTTCATAAAGTTAAAGTGAAAAGTGTATCTATGTTATATTCTCATGGCAGATATCTTTGAATCATCCTTATTGTTAATCAAGTAGGAGCTCAGTAAACACTGCTTTATATCTAGCCTTAAATCTCCCTAATGGAAATAAAAAAATCTTAGAAATACCGGTTCCAGCTCTCTGGCTTTGTATCTAAAGTTGCTTTCTCTGGGTATTTGAAAGTTTCTTGACTATGTGAGCATATCCTGAGTTACTAATATCTGTTTTAATTTATGATCTCAACTACTCACCCCTAAGTGAAAAGAAAGATGTAAAAGGGAAATTAATTTGAACATATATTTCATAGAGAATAATGATTATCCACAGATGCATCACTGAATTTCTTTTTTTCTCAGTTTTGCTGACTATAATTGACTGATAAAATTGTATGTATTAAATGTTTAAGGTGTACAACATGATTTTTGATAACCTTATACATTGTGGTATGATTGTGTCAATGAAGCTGATCTCCATCATCTCACATAATTACCTTTTTTTGTGTGTGGTGAGAACATTTAAGATCTACTCTCTTAGCAAGTTTCAAGTATACAATATATTATTATAAACTATAGTCATCATGCTGTGCATTAGCTCCCCATAACTTATTGGTCCTGCATAACTGAAACTTTGTATTCTTTGACCAATATCTGCCAACCTTCTTTATTCCCCAGCCCCGAGTCATCACCATTCTACTCTCTGCTTCCATGAGTTCACCTTTTTTAGCTTCCACATATGAGTGAGATCATGCAGTATTTCTTTTTCTATGCCTGTCTTATTTCACTTAGTGTAATGTTCCCCAGGTTCATCCATAGCATTGCAAATGATGGGTTTTTCTTCTTTTTAAGGCTAAATAACATTCCTCTCCCTCTCTATCTCTCTCTCTCTCTCTATCTCTCTCTCTCTCTTTCTCTCTCTCTCTCTCTCTCTCTCTCTCTCTCTCTCTGTGTGTGTGTGTGTGTGTGTGTGTGTGTGTGTGTGTGATGTCTATAGGTATGTATATTGTATTTTCTTTATTCGTTCATCTGTTGATGGATACTTAGGTGAATTCCGTATCTAGGGTATTGTTCATTGTGCTGCAATGAATGTAAGAGTGAAGCTATCTCTTCAAGGTACTGATTTAATTTCCTCCGGAAATATACCCAGAAGTGTTATTGCTGGGTCATATGGTAATTCTATTTTTTAGTTTTTTTTGAAGAAGCTCCACACTGTTTTTCATAATGACTGTAGTAATTTACATGCCTACTCTCAGTGTACAAGTGTTCCCCTTACTCCACATCCTTACCAACACTTATCTTTTATCTTTTTCACCACAGCCATTCTAAAATATATGAGGTGTTATTGTATTATAGTTTTGATTTGCACTTCCTTGGTGATTAATGTTGTTAAGAATTTTAAAAATATACCTGTTAGACATTTATATGTCTTCTTTTGAAAGAGGTCTACTCATTTGTTTTGCCCATTTTAAAATCCAGTTGTTTTCTTGATATTGAGTTGCGCTCCTTGTCAATCAGTAGGAGCCCAATAAACATGGTTATATATTTGAGATATTAACTCCTATTCAGATGTATGGTTTGAAAATACAGTCTGTCATTCATAGGTTGTCTTTTCATTTTATTGTTTTCTTGTCTCTGCAGAAACTTTTTAGTTTCCTGCAGTCTCATTTGTCTATTTTTCTTTTAGTTATCTGTGCTTTCAGAGTTCCAAATAACCACCACTCAGACCAATGTCAAGAAGCTTTTTCTCTATGTTTTCTCGTAGTAGTTTATACTTTTAGGTCTTCTATTTAGGTCTTCAATCAATGTTAAGTTGATTTTATACCACAAAGAAATTAAGCAAACAAGCCTATTTACAATAGCATAAAAATACTTAGGAATAAGTATTTTTTAACCAAGGAGATGAAAGTATTTTTAACCAAGAAGGCGAAGTACCTGTGCACTGAAAACTATAAAATATTGATAAAACAAATTGAAGACATGAACAAATGGAAAGGTTTACTGTGTTCACAGATTGAAAGAATTAATATTGTTAAAATGTTCATATGAACCAAAGTGATCTATAAATTCAATAAAATGTCTATCAAAATTCTAATGGCATTTTTTACAGACATAGAAAAATATCCTAAAATTTGTATGAAACCATAAAAGATATTGAATTGTCAAAGAAATCTTGAGAAAGAAACACAAAACTAGAGGCATCATACTACCTGACTTCAAAAATATACTACCAAGCTATAGCAATCAAAATAATATAATACTGTTTTGAGACAAGCCTGGGTGACATTATGAGACCCTATCTCTACAAAAAATAAAAAAATTAGCAGGGCATGGTGGTAAACTCCTGTGGTCCTAGCTACTCAGGAGGCAGAAATGGGAGGAACACTTGAGTTCAAGAGCTCAAGGTTGCAGTGGACTAAGTTTGTACTGCTGTACTCCAGCTTGAGTGACAGAGCAAGACACTGTGTCAAAAAAAAAAAAAAAAAGAAGTATGAGACTGTCATAAAATCAGACAAATAGACCAACAGCACAGAACAGACAGCCCAGAAATAAATCTACAATTTTCCAATTAATTGTTCTTTGACAAAACATCCAAGACTACATAAAGTGGAAAACTAGTTTTTTCAATACATGATGTTGGGAAAACTGGATATCCACAAGGAGAGTTAATTTCAGCTTCTTCAGACTTCAGACAACACAGGATGAAGAGACTATTCATTTGGAGAATTTAGATGGAAAAACCAAGTTAATATTAATTATGATTTTTTAATGATATTAATGTGATATTATGTTTCTTTCAAAATTCTCTCTCTCTTTTAGAGAAGAGACAAGTTGTAACAACCGAATAATAACATCCTGTGAAACAAATTCATAAAAGAAAATAGAAGTTTTAAAATCATATTCTAAAAGGCTGGCATTATTGCAATAGCAACAGGGAGAGTAAAAATACAAATGGAAATATTATTCTGAATGGTTACAACTTCTGGCAGTCATTTAAACCTTGGTGTATGTCTCTTTTTAAATAAGATTTGGAAGCTGACTAAGAAATGACCTTATTTCCTAAGACCAAGAGAATCAGGATACCCTTTAGATATTTGTTCTTTAAAATGGTTGCCTACATTAGTGATAAATCATAATTGGTTAAGCCTGAGTTTAAAGAAAAAAAAAAAAAACAAGAACCCTATCATTGAAAGATAATTTATTGTGTTTAGATCATAGTTTTCATTGATTTTCGAGTAGTGAGGCTAAGCCAACATTTTTGCTATACTACTTTACAGGTCCCTAGTCAATTTTTACTTAAAAATATTTTAGTTTAATTAGGAAAAATTTAGTAACTTTAAAAGAAAATCATTGAGTGTCTTCCTTGGACAAGGAACTGTGCCAGTCATTAGAATGAAGAAAGTAAGCAGGTTCCTGAAGGACAAATTGTCAATGAGCCCAACACTTGCAACTCATAATCTTAATTAATTGAGTTATTAGTGTTGGTTAATTATGGATTTGGGGATAAAAAGAGAAAATAGCTCTGGGTGGCTCTGTAAGAACTTCAATAACTTAAGCAGGAAACGTAGGGGGAACAATGATAGTTTGAGAGAAAATTTCAAATTTAAACATGTTGGATTTGAAATACATGCAGATTTTTAAACTAGGTATATATTTGAAAAATACTTATGGAGTACCGACCACATACTAGACTAGGCCCTGTGCTAAGCTTTGGAAAAATAAAGAAACTGAAGCCATAATTTAGTGTAGCTGCTTTCATTTGTGATTGTGTGCATCAAACATTTCATGTGAAGGGTTGTTAAAATATAAATTCTGACTTGCTCCCCTCAGAGATTTTGAGGTTGGGTGTAAGGCCTAGCAATCTGGATTTTAACTGAAATATAATAATTCTGATAGAGTTGGACCATGACCCATACATTGAGGCTCATGGGTTCAGTGGCAGAAGTATATTAATATTAAAATAAGAAAACTGGAGTAGCTCATTTGGAGGGGTGTTTGGAAAGGTGTCCTGTGGTGATGACTGAGTATGAATTCCCCTTGTGGAAAGGGAGAGGGGAATTTAGGAAAAGCAGTCTAGGCAGAGGTAGGCTGGAAGCATTGAGGGAGGAATGCATAAGAAGAACATAAATGGGTAACTATGATTTGCTTGATAATACTAGATTTTACAGTAGATTGGCAAGCAACGAGGTAAAGATTGTTGGCTGAGCTCGAGTTGTATTTGTTCAAGATTTTGGATTTTTACTGTTCAAGGGATAGAAACTTTTATTTTTAGATATGTATTTTATTGCATTTTAGGTTCTGGGGTACATGTAAAGAACATGCAGGATTGTTGCATAGGTACATACATGGCAATGTGGTTTGCTGCCTCCATCCCCATCACCTATATCTGGCATTTCTCCCCGTGTTATCCCTCCCCAACTCCCTATCCCCCACTGTCCCTCCCTTTTCAAAGTTGGAGTGTGATACTCTCAGGGTTTTGGATAGAGAGCGGCTGGGTGTATGAAGAATAAATTGAAAGCAAGCAAGCTGCAGGCTGGGAGACCAATCAACAGAAGTGCTACATATTTATTGCCCTTCTTTCAAGCAGTCTATAATCACATGTGGAATAAGATCTAAACTTTAATTGTGTGTGTTAATCTATTTAAGAGATAGTTTTCTAGATCAAGGGGAAAGACAAAGCAGGATCATTTCTACTAACACAGCGGGTCTTCATTAAAGACACAGTCTCTTAGAGTACACATAAGGCACAAACATACAAGCTATGTTCTCTCTTTATAAGGTTAAGGTGTGTTTAAGAAACTGCCAAAATGTCCCCAAAGTGCTTAGACCATTTCATACTCCCACTGACATTTTTCTGCATTTTCACTCATACTTAACTTTTTAATTATAGTCATTTTGTGGGTATATGGTGGTATCTATTTGTGGTTTTAATGTATGTTTCCCTAATGACTAATAATTTGGGGCAAATTTTTCTGTGCTTACTTGCCATCTGTCTACATTCTTTGGTGAATGATGTCTTCAAATTTTTGATGAATTTGTTAATGGATTGGTTTTCTTATCATTTAGGGGCACAAGGAAACCTTTAAGGATGATAGGTAGGTCTATTATCTTCATCCTGGTGATGCTTTCATAGGTATAGACACAATATCAAAATGTATTCAGTTGTACAACCTAGAAATGTGCAGTTCATTGTGTATATATTATACCTAAATAAAACTGTTAAAAAAAAAAAAAACTAAGGAAAGAATAAGGACAATTCCTGGATCAGAAAAAGAGTTCAGTGTTTTAGTTTCTTATGATTCCAAGCAGGAAAAAAGTGAGTGATACCAATATTATAGCTTGTAGAGCCTCAAGAAATGAGGTTCCTGCATCCTGGGTCCTAGGAAGGAGCTGCAGTTCTGGTCTCAACAAGGTCAGTGCGGAGTCTGTGGTTTGGGCAGTGCTGCCTTAGGCTGTTAGAGAGAGCAGGAGGTTGTGTGTTCCCTGTATGGGCCCAGCCAGATGCCCTTCTCACTCTGCTCCCTGGGCACAAAGTACCCACCAATTCATTTAAAACATTTAAATGGACGCTGGCCTCAAAGTTAGAGTTTGTCCCATTGTTTCTACATTCAAATTGTTGTGTTATGATTGAGTTGTATAACATTTAACATGAAGGCCTATAGGTTTCAATTACAGCACTGTTTGAAGAAAATATTTATAAATACGATATTTGTGGGACAGAGTTGCTCCAGACTCCAGGTTCAGGGTCAAGATTGTGCCAGGGACTCTTTCTAAGAATGATGGTAAGGGCTTTGGAAGTATAAGGAGAGTAAGAGTGGAGAGAGAGGGGAAAACTCAATGCTTAGGAGCCTTTGGTGAGTTAGAATTTCTCAGTGAGTGAGACAGCAAGTACAAAACAAATGAAAGATTTCTACTTGGGTGAGTGGGTGAATACTATTTTTTTCCCATGGGTCCCCATCTTTAGCACGCAGCAAAGTCACTCCCAGACTTCTGGCCCCGCCCCTAAAGTTTCCGGTTAGTTTTGGATGGAGAATAAAAATTTGCCTTTGCAAGTTCTCTTGAGGCTGATTGTACTAGCTGTGGGACCACACTTTGAGAAACCTTGGCTTTTGCTGAGAAAGGTGAGCCTAGATAAGTAATAAGTCTGTAGCGGGATGATGATAGTTTAGATTGTGGCTGTACCGGGTTTGAAGTGCCAATGGGATATTTGGTTAAAAACAGCTTTTGTTTAAAAAAGTTTTCTTGAATTTTAGGAAAGAGACCAGGCCTTGAGGTCTTTGTGGAGCTAAAGTACTCTATTTGATATTGTGTATATAAGATTACTCAGGTATCTATATGCCCAAGGGACACAAGACAAAAAAAGGGCTAAGAAAAACCCTAGGAAGCTCACATGAAGGGGGCAGAGAGAAACATATAACAAGAAAGAGACAGAGAAAAAGCAGTTAGAGAAAGGAGGAAGACTGGAAGAGAATAATCCCATAAAATTCCAGGCAGAAGAGAGTGGAAGATGGTTAACATAATCAGATATTTCTAAGAAGTTAAGCAAAATACATTCTAAAACTAGTTCTTAGCAGGCATGGTGGCTTATGCCTGTAATCCCACGACTTTGGGAGGCTAAGGGGGGCAGATCACAAGGTCAGGAGTATGAGACCAGCCTGACTAACATGGTGAAACCCCATCTCTACTAAAAATACAAAAATAAGCTGGGTGTGGTGGTATGTGCCTGTAATCCCAGCTACTCAGAAGGCTGGGGCAGAAGAATCATTTGAACCCAAGAGGCAGAGGTTGCAGTGAGCCGAGATAGTGCCACTGCACTCTAGCCTGGGTGACAGATCCAGACTCCTTCTAAAGAAACAAACAAACAAACAAACAAAAACTTAGTTCTTTAGATTTACCAGTTAAGAGTTTATTGATGACCTTAAATAAAATTTTTATTGAGATAAAATTCAAATAAAATTAAGTATTTTAAAGCAAGCAATTCAATATCATTTAATACAGTGACAATGTTGTGCAATGAACCCTTGTACCTAGGTCCACAAAGTTTCATCACCCCAAAAAGAAACCCTGTACTTGTTAAGCAGTTACCTCCCATGCTGTCTTCCTCCCAGTTCTGGAAACCAATCTACTTTCTATCTCTATGGTTTTATAATTCTGAATATATAATATAAATACAATCATACAATACATGGCCTTTTGTGTTTGGCTGCTTTTGCACAGCATAAAGTTTTCAAGATTTATCTCCTTTATGGTATATATTAGTACCTCATTCCTTTTTTTAGTTAAGTAATATTCCAGAGTATGTGTATACCACAATTTGTTTATATCCTCATCTGTTGAAGAACATTTGCGTTGTCTGTACTTTTTTGGCTATTGTGAATAGTGCTTCTATGAATATGCACACATTGCACACACAGTATGTGTATTGGTTTGAGTACCTGTTTTCAGTTCTTCTGGGTATATACCTAAGAGTGGAATTGGTAGGTCATAGGGTAATTTTATGTTTAACTTTTTGAGAGGCTGTCTTTTTCCAAGTGGCTGAACCATTTTACATTCTTATCAGCATTGTCTAAGGATTTCAGTTTCCTCACATACTCACCAATAACTGTTATTTTCTAATAGAAATGTATTGACTGTTAATTTCCATTACTAGAGGAAAACAACAGTTGTTGGTGAGCATGTGAGGAATAGCCAGTGGATGTGAAGTGATACCTCATTGTGGTTCTGAATTGCATTTCTCCAATGACTAATGATGTTGAGCATCTTTTCATGTGCTTGCTGTCCATTTGCATATCTTATCTTCTTTGGTGAAGTGTCTATTCAAATTCTTTTTTGAAGAGACAGGCTCTTACCATTTTGCCCAGGCTGGTCTTGGACTCCTGAGCTCAAGCAATCCACCTGCCTCGGCCTACCAAAGTGCTAGGATTACAGGGATTAGCCACTGTGCCTGTCCTTGTTACTCATTTTTAAAATGACTGTCTTTTTGCCTTTGAATTGTAAGAGTTCTCTGTATATTCTGGATTTGCAAATATTTCCTCCTATTCTGTAGATTGTTCTTTCATTTCACTTTCCTGACAATATTCTTTGATGCACAAAAGTTTTTAATTTTGATAAAGTTTAATTAATTTATTTTTCTTTTGTCATTTGTGTTTGTGCCATATCTAAGAATTCACTGGTAAAACTACATTCATGAAGATTTTACTCTTGTTTTTCTAAGTCTTACGGTTTTTGCTTTTACATTTAGATCACTGATCAGTTTTGGGTTAATTTTTGTATATGGTATTAAGCAAATAATTTAATAAGAGTTATAAGGGTAAAAAAGAGTAAAAAAGTGAAAAAGGCTTTTCTTTTAAGAATTTGGATTATTTATTATTAATTAATTTTGTGTTTACTTATTTATTGTCTGATGCCTGTTTCATGAAGGTAAGGCCTCCATTTATTTTATTCACTGATACATCCTTAGGAACTAGCATTCTAAAACATTATTTTCCATGTTTTGGGTACTGAGAATACAAAAGTAACTCAACCAGACGTTGTTCCACCCTCCTGTAGTTAATGAAATGGGAGCGTTTCCTGATTCTCCTCAAAAAATATGCAACAGGAGTGTAGCCTGCTTGGTTGCCCCACAGTTCAAACCCCTAGGAGGAGCACGCAAACGGACAGGTGCAGAGGTTGGCGAGCACTTTTGGGCTCGGGCCCCACGGCAGCGTCTAGGGGTGGGTGTCTGTGGGTCCGAAGTCCAAGTGGGCGTGTGTTACCAAGCTCTTTCTACAGATGGCTTGTGTGTTAGTCAACTCAGTGGACCCTCTGCCTTATCTCAAGGGCACAGCAGGGAGCAGTGTGACAGCCTTCTGTACCATGCACCCTTGCCCAGTGTACTGGAAGAATCGGATCACACATGGCCTGCGAGGATGCATGCAAGGTTTTATTGAGCAGTGGAGGTGGCTCTCAGGGAGATAGATGGGGAGCTGGAAGGTGGGGATGGAGTGGGAAGGTAGTCTTTCCCTGGAGTCGGGCCACTGAAGGTCCCTGGCTGAACTCCCTTCAGCGTCCAGATATCCCTCCTCTTTTTTCTTTCTCAGCAGCGGTTGTTGCCCCATAGCTGGTCTGCTGGTTCCGACATTCAGCTGCTGTGTCTGTGCCTGCGATGGTCTCGGTTTTAGGTGGGGGAAGGATGGGGCATGTGGCAGGCCAAAAGGCAACCTTTTGGGTGTGAAAACAAAATGCTTGTCCTCATTTAGGGCCTTTTGTCTTCAGGTTTGAGCGTGGGGCCTTTATTGGGGAACCGCCCTCTTCTACCCTGTAATTCCATTTCCTGTCCACATTAATACTCTAGTTGGGGATACAGAACAAATAACCAGGTTTTAAAAGTGGAATTTTAGGTAGTAAGGCATGCTGGAAAGAAAAATAAAAGGCAATAGGGTGAGAAAATAGGGATGTAAATTAGGAAAGATTCTTTACAAAGGTAACTTCTGAGCAGAAACCTGCATCGAATGAGAGAATGAGCAATGGGGAAATTTGGGGAAAGAGATTCCAGATGGAGAAAACAGAAGGGGTGAAAACCTTGAATTAGAAATGACCCTGGTAGTTTGGGAAGTGGTAGGAATGTTAGCATGGCTGGAGCGGACCAAGTGACAATAAGACCAGAAGGAAATGCATTTGGAGAGGTAGACAGGGACGCAATTGCATAGTGAAGTGGGTTGAAAGAGTAAGCTAACATTCATAGTAGCAGGTGCGTTAATTAGCTCATGTAGCTCTTTTAAAAATCAGCTTGCGAAACAGATGCTAATATTACCATTTTAGGTAAGGAAACTGAGGCACAGTGAGATTAAGTACCCCGCCAAGGAACACACAGTCAAGTTGAGGCAGATCCAGTTTGTAAACCTAGGTAATCTGGATCCATGATTGTTTTCTAACCTCTTTTTCATTATTGGACTCCACTCTCCAGGAGAAAAGTTAATTAAATTAAAATTATCTCTATGGAAAAATAAATTAAGTACTAAGAAATACTATCTCATTGACCTTTGGAGGCCCATAAACCACTATAATGTTTAAGGATTTTTTTTTGCCCCTTTTCAACCTAAAATGAGTGACAGACCAACTCTCCAAAACAAATAATTTATTTGAGGTTAGCATGGGACTGCAATCTGGGATCCGAGTGCTCTGAGGGGTCATAGGTTCATCCAAAGAGCTTGGCAAAAGGGGAAACATTTAAAGACACAGAGAGGAAGTCCCTGCAACCTGTTTTGGAAACAGAGGCCATTGGTCACAGGGGGAGTTGGTGTGAGCTGCTCAGTGGAGGCAGCTGTTGTTAAGCAAGTGTCTCTATGCAAGTGGCTTGTCATGAATATTGCAGTTTTGAGGAATGCCTGGGATAGTTCCTATCATGGGCATACATAGGCCTCCTTCATGGCCTCCCAGACCATTTTATTAGAGTTTGACATTTGTGACTCCATTTTGATGCTGATAACTTTCACATCCCCAAGAACCAATTTTTGCCTGCTTAAGGGTAACATCAACTCATTAAGAAAAGTGCATGCATATATTTTAATGACTTTCATAAATACAAAATTGTGTAGTACAATTTTTATAAATAAATCATGAATAAATGATTTTTCTCTTAAGTAATAGTCTGTCATAAAGATTTTTATTTTAAAATTGTCTTATAAACAGGGAATTTTTAAAAAGTCAATAGCTTGATGAGACTGTCTTTTATTTGAGTATGAATAAAACCCGAATGTTTTTCAAGATGAAGGAATAGAGGTAGTAAGATTGAAGATAAAGGGTGGATACCACCTGATCAGATAAAAGTGTGTCCCCAGAGGAGACAGGAAATGGGTTTACAAACACAGGTTAATTACTTAATTAATTGTAAAAAAAAAAATACTAGAGACACCTTTGTTTTGAAATTGTACCAGTTCTAGGACAGATAAAAATGAATGGAAAAAGGCAAAGTTCAAAGTTTGGGCCTGGTGACTTTTGATTTTCTCAGAGGAGTAAAAGATAGACAAATGCCAGAGTGAAGAGTTGAGGGAGAGTGCTGTCAAAAGGCAACATTGTAACAAATTTAGTTTACAGCATCTCCTCCACAAATTTAGAAAAGGTGCTCTGATGGTTGGTTTTTATAAGACAGTCTGAGCAGGACCAAACCTATAGCATAATACAAAAAGCAGATGCGTTAGCACCAGGTTGCTTCAGATACTTTCCTTGCAGGGTTAAAAGAGGTGCTTCCTGACTCAATCAGCTAAAACTGGCCTGTTTGGGTACTTGGCAATGATCTCTTTCTTCTGATTTCTTGAAAGGTGACATAAACAACTTTTTTAGTTTGGTACCACCTCTGATACATTTTATTTAACAGTCAGTAGGGGGTGGTTACACTTGGTAGAGTTTGGAATCAGCTGTTATGAGGAGAAAGAAATGTACTACCTCAGAACAAGAGAGAAGACCGTCAGAGAGCTTCGAGAGCCCTGCTCTCATTTTAACCAATGCCTCTAAGCAAGGGGAAAACACAATGAGTGACAGCAGAACAAAGCACACTCCCACAGCATTCTTGAGACAGAGTGACAAAAGGTGATGGGGAAGCAGATATGGTGTAATGATTTCTGACAAATGTACAAAGAAGGGGATATCATGAAAGGCTTTAAGAAAGTGGAATTTCCATATCTAAAAGCATTAGGAGAAATTCTATAGGCTAGAATAAAAAGAAGTCACTAGAGATTTTTGTTGTTTGTTTTATATGTAGAAAGAGACATTCTTTAATGCCTGCAGGCATGTTAGGACTTTGCCCTTTGAAAATCTATTAGTCATGATATTAAATTCCTTTCTTTTTCTCTTTTGGCAGAAACTGAATTAAATCTTCAGCTTCTTTCTGAATCACTCATTTAGAAGTTTCAGTGATTCATATGCAAGGCTTGAGTTAAAAGAACGAAAACCTGGGTGAGTTTCTGTAGGGTTCGGCCTGAGCAAAGTTGTCATGCAGGATGACATGAGTGCTTGGTGCCCAACCCTTGGCCCTGAGAACGTCCACCTGAGGACATTCCAACTTACTACTGCTTTGTGGCCTCCCAGGTGCTGCCCTGGGAACGCCCTCAGAATGGGCCACGTCATCTGATCCTGACTCTTCTTCCTCTTCTCATCCATCTTCCTGAAACGATCCTGTTCTCTTTATGGCCTCCATTATAGAAAAGAAAAGAGAAGGAAGAAGAGAGGAGTAGAAAAAGAAGTGTCTCACACCAGTTTGAATGGCGATCATTAAAAAATCTGGAGACAACAGATGCTGGAGAGGATGTGGAGAAATAGGAACACTTTTACACTATTGGTGGGAATGTAAATTAATTCAACCACTGTGGAAGACAGTGTGGCGATTCCTCAAGGACCTAAAAATAGAAATCCCACTCGACCCAGCAATCCCATTACTGGGTATATATCCAAAGGATTATAAATCATTCTACTATAAGGACACGTGCACACAAATGTTCATTGCAGCACTGTTTACAATAGCAAAGACCTGGAACCAACCCAAATGCCCAACGATGATAGACTGGATAGGGAAAATGTAGTACATATACACCATGGAATATTACGCAGCCATCAAAAACGATGAGTTCACGTCCTTTGTAGGGACATGGATGAACCTGGAAACCATCATTCTCAGCAAACTGACACAAGAGCAGAAAATCAAACACCGCATATTCTCACTCATAGGCGGGTGTTGAACAATGAGAACACATGGACACAGGGAGGGGAGCACTACACACTGGGGTCCATTGGGGGGAAATAGGGGAGGGACGGGGGTGTGGGGAGGTGGGAAGAGATAGCATGGGGAGAAATGACAGATACAGGCGAGGGGACGGAAGGCAGAAAACCACACTGCCATGTGTGTACCTATGCAACAATCTTGCATGTTCATCACATGTACCCCCAAACCTAAAATGCAATTATATATATATATATATATATATATATATATATATATATATAATAAATAAACAATGGTAAATATCAAAAAAAAAATAAAAAAATAAAAAAAGAAGTGTCGTGGGACGAGCACACAGCAGGTAGCAGGTGCTGTGGAGGGCATTTCCGTGCTCTTTTCGTGTGCTGTGAAGAAGTGAGATGAAATAAAAATCTTTTTGAAAAAGCTGGAAGCTCTTTCAGATCTCCCCTGCCCTGCTCCCCACCAACTCAATTCCTGCTTTCAGGAGAAAGTGCAAAATAACTTTCTGTGAGTAGAAATGTTGACAATGACTTTGGATCCAATAACGTTATCATAACCTGGAAATAACACTTCCATTTGAGGCTTGCAAAGGCACTGAACTGTGAAACTCAGATTACAGTCAGAGAAATGAAAGACTTGAACTCAGGGCCCTTTGGACATTTCCTTCAATATCAAAGAAAAGTTTTTATTTCTCTCTTCTGAAAATAGGGTAGGAAATGGACAGGTGATAAACAGAGAAAAAGGCAAAAGCAATACCTAATTAGAAATGAAACTAAGGAAAAGAAAAATGGGTTCAGATTAATGTCAGATTTGGTTTTCCAGGCTCTCAACTTTGCTGATGTTATCACATTCTTTCAGAGGCATTCAGGTCTTGGGATGCCGAGTGCTTGACTGTTTTTCTTACTCTTGGAAGCTGAGGATTAATACTCAGGGCTGGGCACACGGGAGACAAGGGTGTGTTAAGCATCCACTCCTGGCTAAGCAAAAAAATGTACATAGAGCGTGAAAGCACCGAACTCATTTCCAAAGGGATGAAATAAGCCTGAAAATAGGTGAGCTCTGGCTGTATAGGGGCTGGCCTGGAAACACACAAGAAAGGAGCACTTGAAAGAAAAGGAGAGAAGAGCAATGTGCATATTTTACGTGGTGAACACACGTGTGTCTGCATATTTATATACAAATGTACAAACTCCATGTGTGCTTCATGTTTGTGTGTGCATACTCATATTTATACACGTGTGTATATGCAGAGTTCACAGAGCATACCCACACAGATACACATCAGAGGTGCTGACTTTGAGCTCTGTAAGAAAAGAATGACTACTCAGGAAGAAATGAAACAGGCTTTTTGAGGATATTGGTCCTATACTATGAGGTCTGCTACTTTTTGGAGGGCAGATCATATATTTTGCATATGTTTATTTTGGGTAGGAGGAGACTCAGGAGCAGTATAATAATGGCTTCAAAATTTTAGAGGACTATCATGCAGAAGAAGGGTTTAACTAATTCCATATGGTTCCAGAAGAGAGAACTGAGACTGAAGTGTGGCAGATTTCCGTTCTGAATGAGAATGATTTTCTAACAATTAGTACCAAACAAAAGACACGTGGATTTCTTCTAAAAGTAGTTAATGACATGCCTGCTCTTGTAAATGACATGTGGCAGAGGATGAATGGCCATCTGTCACAGAAACTGTAGGGGGTATTCTTCTATTTGGTGGGGGTGGGCTACAGTATTAGCTGGACCAACTCCATTCTGAAATTCAATGGTTCTCTGAAATACATAAACAAGTTTTGAGGCAAGGCAAGTCAGATAATGGTTTTGGTTTACTGACTGCTTTTACTTCATTCAGCGACTTTGGGGCAGATGATTCCTGTCTCAGTAGTTCCTGTAGATATCTATTTTTTCTGCCTTCTGTTTGATTTCTATTCTTCCCTCTTTTCACTTTAATTTTTGTGCTTCTATTCTCTTTTCCTTTTCTTCTTCCTGTCCATGCCTTCTAGATATAAGAGATGGAGTAAAGTCAATGTTTGTCAAGAAAGCAATGAGGAAGGATAGAGAAAGGAAAACGTTGAACTCAGTTAACTTTTTATTTTCACTTCAAATCTTGACTGTGTATGAATATGTGAATACATATGTGTATACTAGATTGTGTATGTGTGTGTGTGTGTGTGTGTGAGAGAGAGAGAGAGAAGAGAGAGAGAGAGAGAGAGAATGTGTGAGTAGACCCTCAGTTAACTGTGGTTTCACCTGGGGAATAACAGTTGTGGCATTTTTATGTTGAATAATTCCTCTCCCAAGCAGATATTTGGAAATGCTGGAGGTTAGGTACCACTTCTTGTCACAATGCCTAGTGGCTGCAATGGTAATTAACGACAGAAGGGGAGGAATGCTCAGTGTCCTGCAACATGCATGTCAGTCCCATCCAATCATGTGTTATACTACCCTAAATAACATGGCTGCATTGAGGAACACTAGGCAAAGGATGTGGACACAGACTGTCTGGGTTTGAATCCTGGTTCCGCCATTTTTAGCTTTGGGATCTTGGACAAGTACTTTAAGCTTCTTGAGTGTTTGTTTTCTCATCTGTAATATGAAGGGTAATAAAAGCACTAACATCACGTTTTTGTCAGAATTAAATGAATTAATACAAGTCAAGTGCTTAGAAAAGCACAGACACATAAAACACATTCAACAGTGTCATCTGTAATTTTAATTTTTCTGAAATGGCTGGAAATGGACTACTTGGATTTGTCTTATGTGGCGAGTATGTGAAAGTTTCTATATGCTTTAACTGATTTTTAGAGAACTTGATCATAACGAACCAGTACTTACGAAAGTGTGGCTTATGAACCCCTTGATATGGTGAAGCTTTTGTGATATGACCCTGAACACATCTGTGTGCTAGGTTTTGGCAAGATAAAATTAATTTGTCTTGTTGTTTTTCTCACACATATGCAAACATATAGTCATATACCACATAACTATATTTTGGTGAGGGACAGACCTCATATATGACAATGGCCCCCTAAAATTATAATGAAGCTGAAAAATTTCTGTTGCCAAGTGATAATATCATAGCCATCTAACTTCATAGCTCATGTGTTTGTGGGGACTCTGGTGTAAACAAACCTATGCCAGTTGTATAAAATTGTAGCATATCTATATCTATATACACAAGTATATGCCAGTCATATAAAATTGTAGCACATGTAATTATGTATAGTACATAATACTTGATAATGATAATAAATGATTATGTTTCTGGTTTATATGTTTACTGTAGTAAATTTATATTTACTTTATTATAGTATTTACTATATATATACTTTCTAACATCATTTTAGAGTGTACTCCTTCTACTCATTAAAAAAAATTAACTATAAAACAGTCCCAGGTGAGTCCTTCTGGAGGAATTCCAGAAGAAGGCATTGTTATCATAGGTGATAAAAGCTCCAGGTGTGTTCTTGCCCCTGAAGAACTTCCTCTGGGTTAAGACACGGTTGTGGGGGATGGCGATATGAATGATCCTGACACTGTGTAAGCCTAGGCTAATGTGCGTGTTGTGTCTTAGTTTTTAACACAAAAGTTTAAAAAGTAAGACATAAAAATTTTTAAAAATAGAAACAAGCCTGTAGAATAAATATATAAAGAAAGAAAATATTTTTGTATAGCTGTACAATGTGTTTATGTTTTAAACTAAGTGTTATTAAGGTCAAAAAGTTAAGAATATTAAAGTTAGTAAAGCTAGAAAGTTACAGTAAGCTAAGGTTAATTTATTATTGAAGAGACTTTGAAATAAATTTGGTGTAGCCTAAATGTACAGTGTCTATAAAGACTATAGTAGTGTAAAGTAACAGCCTAGGTCTTCATATTCACTCATAATTCACTCACTGACTCACCGAGAGCAACTTCCAGTCCTGCAAGCTCCATTCCTAGCAAGTGCCCCATGCAGATGTGCCATTTTAAAAATATTTTATATAATATTTTATGGTATCATTTCTATTTCAGATATGTTTAGATATACAAATACTTATCATTGTGTTACAACTGCCTATGATATTAAGTATATTAACATACTGTACAGGTTTGTAGCCTAGGAGCAATAAGCTATGCCACATAGCCTAGGTGTGTCCTAGGCTATACTATCTAAGTTCAGGTAAATACACTGTATGATATTCACACAATGACAAAACTGCCTAAAGATGCACTTCTCGGAACGTATCCTTGTTATTAGATGACACATGATTATATACACAACAATTCCCCTGATCCACATACACACACACAGACAGATGCATTTGTAATAATAAAATGTAAGTCCTAGGATTTTTGTCACATGCATTTGCTTAATAAGTGGGCAGAATAAATGCATTTACAATATGTGGGAGGCTATGTAATTTTGAAAAGGTGTTTTCTCTAATTCCTTACATTTGATAAGGTTGTGATTCATACAACAGACATGTCTTAATCCTACATTGATACTGAATATTATGTTATCTTTTTTAAAGATTGATTTAATAGGTGTTTCAAGATTTTGCCACAATCCTACTACATAATCACGGACTGTCATAAGTCATTCTGATCATAAGTCAGTTCTAAAAGGCACATTTGATTAAATGGAATCTGTTAAAACATTGTAATGCCATAGAAATTGCTTTTAGAAAAAAACCACCAACATTAGCTTGTTTACTTTTCATTTTTAATTTATTTTATGAAAACAGACCCAAGATTCTTCATAATAGTATGTGCTTTGGTATGATGAACAATATTTACAATTGATTTTGTCCCATCTGTTTAAATAATTTCCCTTTCCCACTTGACCACTCATTTGGAGGGAAACACAAGTGCATATGCAACATGTGGACAGAACCATTTGATTCCCCCATGATATGATTATTAAATTTTTCTGTGAATCCATATTGAGAAGTGTTAAACTTTTTCCTGCCATTCACAGATACATTTGTTGATGAACATCTATCACGTGTAACTTGCATGTGCTGGATGCCATAAATTACATGGAAATGCAGGAGACATCTTGCAGTTTATTAAAATATGTATACTCATGCATTTTCCACTATTTGTTCTAAGGATTAAAGTACTTTATATGAGTCAAGTGCTTAGGAAAACCCAGATGCTTAAGGCACATTCAGCAAGTGTCAGCTATGACTTTGATTTTCCTGAAATGGCTGGGAATGAGATATTGGTGTTTGTATTACATGTTGAGTATCTCAGAATTTCTAATATGTCTTCAGACGTTTTTAGGGAACTAGAGTTAGTACTCAAAAGTTCCATGGAGAAGATGGAGATATCTTATAATTTATTAACCCTTTTCCCGTTTGCCCCAAGAATACTTGCTGGCAGGGCTTATGGCCGCAGCATTTACCCAAAGACAACTTTGCCACTAAAGATTTCACTTTTCTTAGTGTTTTTGCATCGTTCTAACATATCGACTTTGGACACGAAAGACATCATTTTATATATAGCATTCTGCTTTTAGTAGTGGTATTTCCATTCACAAAATATAGTGATTCTTGATTGCTGAAAATGTCAAGTCCTAGAAAATGTAGTGTTCCTATGTGTGATGTTAACATTGTTCTCGAACAGTTGTTGGCCGAAGATTCATTTGATGAATCTGAGTTTTCTGAAATAGATGATTCTGATGATTCAGATGATTCTGATGTTAGTTCTGTTTAGAAATAACTCCAAGAACAGTTTTTATATTTTACTTTCACATTGAAAATTAGTCAGATCTGCTTCAGCCTCAAAGGGCATGTTTATGTAAAATTAAGTAAGCGCTGGCAGCAGGTGGCACGTTTTTGTTTCTAAACAGGAAGAGGGTTAAAATATGAGTGCTGAACATACCACCTTGCTGCAGGATGTTGATAGTGGGAGAGGCTATGCACATTTTGGGGGCATAGAATACACTGGTACTCTGTACTTTCTATCAATTCTGGCGTGAACCTAAAAATTCTCTAAAAAGTAAAATTTATTAAGCACCCAGAAAAATGCTATTGGGATTATAAAATAATAATCATAATAATATCTGAGTAAGTCAAAGTCAGGGTCCACAAAAACAAAACTTTAAATTATAGCCTTTCTCTCATTTATACCCCTACCCATAACACCAATAGGTGGGTTACCTGAATTTGAATTTATGAGAAATTTCCTTTGCCGATTTGTGTTTCTTGGCCTTTGAGGCAGCTCAACCTAGAAAGCAAAGCTGACAGTCCTTTGTGGTGGCGTGACTGGCCTACTCAGGACACTACCGACTTGCCTGAAGTGCTCCTGTTGCATTAGTTTATTCAGTAAAAATCTGGATGTTATTTGCATTATTTTCTTTTGTATGAATTCTTTTGTTTGTGTTTTGTGTATTAAAGATTTAATGACATAAAATATATGAGTACCCACCACCATTTATTCCTTGTTAGCAAAGACACAAAGGCATTGAATAGAGAACCACATTTGCAAAAAGTTCTGTACAGGAAAGCAGTCTGGTGTAGTAAAAAGTAGAGTTTGAGATCCCCAAATTTCAAACTCAAATCTCAAGCCCCTTGTTTTCTTGTGATGTGACTAGGGCATCCTAGAATCTTCACTGAGCTTTGGTTTCCTCACATGCAAGTTGTGGACTTTAATGCTTGTTTTGTTAGAGTTGTGAAAACAAGAGATGAAGAGGGTAAAATCACTTCACTTGGTGTCTGGTAAATAGTAGATGCTCATAAAGTATTGTAGTAACTAACAGCCATGGCTGTTATTATCTTTATGTTAAAATTATTTTTTGATTTTTAATTTTTGTCGGGACACAGTAGATGTATATATTTGTGAAGTACATTAGATGTTTTGGTACAGGCATGCAATATGAAATCATCATATTATGGAGAATGGAGTATCCATGTCCTCAGGCATTTATTCTTTGTGTTACAAACAATACAATTATACTCTTTTAGTCATTTTTAAATATACCATTAAGTTATTATTGACTACAGTTACACTGTTGTGCTATTGAATACTAGGTCTTATTCATTTTCTTGAATTATTTTTTATACCCATTATATGGTTGAAATTTTTGCTAAATGAATACTGTTAAAGTACTGTACTTTGTTTTTAATTACAGTATTATGAAACAGTGCCTGCAGCAATAATAGCAACAAAAAGACTGAGGACACAGCCCAGTGATTTGCTATATAGTTAGCAGACAGAAACCTCCAGTCTTCAACAAATACAGACTTTAGGGACAAGACACAAGAATGCCCTATGTGACTGAAATATACACAAAACTGCTTAGCATGTATGGAATTACTGTTTCCATGCATGCTAAGCTTGAGAGTTTCCTTAAAGTAACCAATATGGGTTTGCGATTTGGATATAGGTAACAAATGAGCTTTAGGGGTGTGTGTGTGTATATATATATATATATATATATATGTATGAATGCACCTTAATTTATAGTTAGAAGGAGTAAGGCTAAAGTGCAATACAAATGAATTGCAAACCAGAACATTATGAACTTATTTAACAACTAGTAATGCCACAAATATTGTGGTATATACTACAGGTAGAGGTGTAGAGATTTTTAAGACATAGTCCTTAAAATCAGGTTTTTTAGGCCAATAAACCAGCACTTACAACACAGATAAATGATAAACGCTATAGAGAGTTTTATGCCACAACAATAGCGTACACAGAAGGACATCTGCTTTACTTGAAAAGGTCAGGGGAAATGGAAATGACTCTAGGAATGAATAATAAAGATTAAATAACAGCTATTCAGGAAGACAAAAAGATTGGGTAATTCTAGTCAGAAGGAACCGTGTGTGCAAAGGCACAGCCTTCATAGAATGTGGATATATGATAGGTCAGGGAAACACAAGAAATAAGCACAAAGGGGTAAACAGGGACCAGATCATTATATTGTTTGTACAGGATATTATGAAGCAAAAGAAGAGGCCCAATAATCAGCAGTAGTAGGCAGAAATTTATCAGTTGCCCCTACAAGTTAGTGAAGTAAACATTTCAAGGAATCCGTATCATTTGGGTTGTCTGTTTGTTTTTGAAACTGAATCTTGCTCTGTTGTCAGGCTGGAGGGCAGTGGCGTGATCTCGGCTCACTGCAACCTCCACCTCCCGGGTTTAAGTGATTCTCCTGCCTCAGCCTCCCAAGTAGCTGTGACTACAGGTGCATGCCACCATGCCCCACTAATTTTTGTAGTTTTAGAAGAGACAAGGTTTCACCATGTTGGCCAGGATGGTCTCGGTCTCTAGACCTCATGATCCACCCACCTCAGCCTCCCAAAGTGCTGGGATTACAGGCATGAGCCACTGTACTGGGCCTATCATTTGGATTTTTATTACAGTTTCTCTTTTACAAGTTTTTCTTTCCCTGTCCTAATTCTGCTCCCTAAGGGAGCCCACACATTGTGACCACACGGATTGTTTATTTTTGTCCTCCACGTGGGCCACAAACTGCGTAGAAGTGGAGTTTTTGGTAGAACAAAGGAGCTTGTATTTATGTAATGCAGTGGAAGACATATTGGTGAGCTGACAATAGTTACAGCTTGTTCTGAAAAATGATTCTAGAGCCCCCTCACCAAATAATAATGCTGATATCTAACTTGATTATCCAATTTCTTGCATTTATTTCAGGAATTAAGAACACTTACAGTGTCTTTCTGTGTCTCAAGACTCTCCCCCTGTGATTTCTGACCTGAGATGACTGTTCTTGCATGATTCAGTTCCCCATGCTGGGTTTCTCTAATCTTTCTCAACCTTTCATGACAATCTACAGCTGAAATTATCCTGAATACCTTAGTGATGAGTTAGATTATCTGACCAGTTAATTTACCAACAGATGCTAATGGCTTCCCATGGCTCAACTGATTGATTTTGTCCAAGAAAAGGATTATTGTATTTAATGTTTTCTTCATTATATTTCCATTACTTCTCTTCTCTTTCCATACCTAATTTATGTTCTTTTTGCAGTATTATATGTGTATTTGTAAATCCTTTTCAATATTTTCCTTTTTTTTTTTTTGAAACAAAACAACTGAAATAAAGAATGGGCAAAAAGCAGTACCTTTACTAAGGGTCCTTTAAAGTTGAAATGAAGGTGGGCCTTCATGGTGAAATGGTATCAAAGTAGGCTGACTTCGGTGACATTTTGAGCGGAGGAGTCTTTGGTCTCTCCTTAAATTACATAGCCCAAGGATGTTATTGATTTTACTACACCAAGGAAGTTCTTTGCTAAAATTCAATTATTCTCATGTTTTTAAATTTTAGAATTTGCTAAAAGTGTTAATGGTTTGCTTTAAAGAGTCATCAGAGCCAGTGTAACACTGGACAAATCAGCAATGTAACAATGCAGCGTAACAGTGTTCCAATATGTCTATAATATCAACTGCAATTATTAAACTCTTAATTTTGTCACTCTTCTTACTCTTTTTCCTTTTAGTTGTAACATTTACTGTCTTGACCATGATTTTGAAATGGGATGGTTCCCTTGACCCTTCACAGGATTTCTGAAGAGTGTGGCTCATTTACTCAGCCCACTGCTCTTAGCCTGTCACAAGAAAGGGAGTACACAGGTGAGTGAGTGTAGGGGTCAGGATGAGTGCTTCTGAGCACTGGCAGGAGGAGAATTTTGTGCCACCCCAGGGCAGTGTCTAGGGGGAATCCTTGACCCCCAGAGCCACAGAGGGCATGTGTTACAGTGTACTCTTTTAGATTTACCACCCGTGGATGGCTTAAGTGTTTAATGGCTCAGAGTGACAGCCTCTGTATCCCGAGCTATTGTTTGGCATCCAAGAAGAATCACGCCACACGAATGAAATGAAGATGATAAATGTGGAGGATTTGTTGCTGGTGGAAATGGCTCTCAGTGAGAACAGGGACTGGAAAAGGGAAAAAGTGGGAAAGTGGTCTTCCGCTGGAGTTTGGCCATCCCTAGCCGGACTCTTCTCTGAAGTCCCCCATCAAGCTGTCCCTTTGAAGTCAAGCTACTCCTCTATGACATCCAGCTGCTTCTTCTCTTCTCTCCTCCTCTGCTCCTCCACTCCAGTGGAGGATGGGATTTTTTTGGATGCAGGATTGAAGGGCAAGGCAGGCCAGGCTTTTGAAAAGACATCATTCAGGTGGGAAAACAGGAATGCATGTTCTCACTTTGGGCTGCAAGTTCAGGCTTGAGGTTGGGGCTTTATCACAGACCTGCCCTTCTCTGCCTAGTATTTCCCTGCTTCTGTCCATATTAATTTCATATATCCCCACCAGAAATAGCTGTTAGGTGAAAGGCATTGCATAATTCCAGCAGGCACAGGATTCTTTGAGCAGTATTATCACACTTAATGTTTTCATTATTATATTTCCAATGGTATTCTTACAGCTTTGGAGTTGTGCGATACCACAACTTTGCACATGTGTAAGCATGCAATACTTGCCTGACTTGGTTTGGTAGTTAATCTGTTCTTCCTTAAACTGCACTTTTCACCTTCTCCTTATAGTGATGTTCATCTCAATGTTCATTGTGACAAACCACAGTAACATTGTCCAAATCAAATAAAATGAGACTTTCTTCTTGATTTAAAGTCTGTCTTAGCATTGAGTCTTAGACAATGGGACTAGCTGGGTGGAGAGTGCTGTAACTATTTGTGCTTTGATTATTTTGTCCTGATTACATACTCTAATTTGTAGCAAAAATAAATTTTACCTGTAGATTAAAAGCTATTTATATTAGTTTTAAAATCTTTTGGAGAGCATGATCCTCCTTGCATTCAGAGAATTTGTATTCTAGGATATCAGCATTACCACTGATGATCATAAACACTTTGAGATACATAGTCTCTTGTTCCCTTTGTGTTACATAAAATACTGGGTCACCATTTTGGTTTTCCCTCAATCATTAGCTATAGGAGCTTTCTGGCGACACAGAATAATGTGTCTTGTTCTATATTGTCGCTACTTTAAGAATATCTCAAAACTTAAATCAGCAACTTCTCGTTTTTGAATGTTGAAAATATAGCACTTTATGCTATTTTAAAGAAGTTAGAGTGGTACATACTTAACTAATCAACTTGTCCACACGAAATCACTATCTTCTCAAGGGAGGAAGTGCTGTTCAAATAGTCAGAAACGTATGTATTTGTACAGAAACTCAGTCTAGTCTATAGTGCTTGGAGTAAGCATGTTTAGCCAGGTTAATAGAAATAATTTTCAGGGTTCAGGTCAAGAGCACAAAGACTAAAAGCATAGAATGTTGTCTTGGGAACTGCTTGTGAGAAACTATGGATAATCAGCTATCCAAATGAGCTGTGACATAGAGTGGATTTCATTATTTCTAAAAGCTTCCTCCATCTCTTCTAAAAATAGTTTTGTTTTTTTTTTAATGAAAAAAGATTTAAAGATCTTTTAATGAAAAGATCTTTTTCTTTTTAAAAGATCTTGTTTCATCTTAATATAAAAATATAAACATAGCTACCTTATTTGGTGTCAGGATGTTCAAGGTTGTACAAGGATGTTCAAGCCAGTTTTAAGCCTCTAGTCCCTGTGAATTCTACCACTAAAGAAGAGAATAATTTTACAGTAGAAGATTAGTTCATGATTCCTAAGTATCTGAAGGATTTTTCTCCCCTTTTCTCTTTTTCCATTCATCCATTCACAGTATCTATGTATCTGGTACCATGACAAATGCAGGGAATATCAAAATGGAATAAGTTAGTGTCCTGGCTATCTAGAAGTTCTTTAATAGTGGGGAAAGCAGACATATAAATACAGTTAAATAAATATCATGAAAAGTGAGCATGAAAGGTGTCAGGGGAACTGCTGAGGAAGGAGAGGTGAATTGTGTCTCAGTGTTTGCCTTTCTGCTTATTCTGTGACCAAGAACTTATTTATCATCCTTGATTATGAATTGGCTACAGGGCTTACCTTTACTCTTTTTAAGAGTTCTTCCCTGGTTTTATAAATTCTGGCTTCCAATACATCATTCTCTATCATCTGTCTACTATCTGAAGTTTAGAAATTAGCACACAAAATGCAGTGGTCTAGCTATTACTTGCTTAACTGAGACACTCAAAACAAATATTGAATAGACTGAACTTATTAATCCAATTACCAAAAACATAGAATACAAGTAAAGAGTTAAAGCTTATGAAAAAAATGTATAATTCTAAGAAGTAGTTATGTTCCCACTCTTCATGTCTATACATAAAGCATGAATTCTAAAGTCAGTGGTTTGGGTTTGAATCCTGGCTATGACATTTCGGAATTGAGTGATTTTGGGGAAGCTGTCATTGGGTTTTTGTGAGAAAAAAATAAAATACAGTGCATAAAGGATAGAGTACATTACTGTTCATATAGTAAATGTTCAATAAACATTGGCTGCTATTATTTCCGGATTGGCGTCATGCTAATCTTGCTCCTGCTGTTAGAAGACAGTATTTTTTCTTAGGTATGGTCTGAAGCATTTACTTAAGTGGTATGATTTCAAGAAACAATGGAAAGAAACATCAAAAATATTTCACAAGACTATAATAGAAGTTCTAATAACTGTAATTCAATAAATTATTAGTTCTGAAGCTTTCCCCACATTTGGTATTCTAATCTATTAATGTTCTTATATGCAGAAGAAAAAGAAAATTGGTTTGACCCAAGGGTACCTCCTCTAACCTCCTTTGACATAATTGACAACTTAGGGGAATTGGAGAAGATAATCCAAAAGGGCACTAAAAACAACATTTTTGTGAAAAGTTGGATGTATTTGCCTCTACTATTTCACATTTTAGTCATTAGATCTAATGCGAAAAGCCAAGGCATCAACTAAAAAATACAATTTAGATGGTTTTCCAGTTTCCTGATGTGGCTGTCTTCTCAAAGTTGAGGAAGATGATTCAGCCTGTGGGAATGTATTGCTTAACAATGCATTCATTTTTCTTTCACATACTATAGGCACAAGGTGATGATGGTTGAGATAGATTCAATCCATCCTTTTGCTGAGGAAAAAAATTTGGATATTATATAAAAAAGAAGCATTTACTTGAATTCTTTTGAATTTTAACAAGCTAGAAAGAAAGCTAAGCAAAAGGGGTGAAAATGGAGGTGAGACTCAGTTCAGTGAGGCAGTGTTTAAAGATTATTTTCTCCTGGAATTGCTGAATTTAGTAAGAGGCCGCATAAGGCTGAGCAGCTGAGCAGAACTTTAGACATCCATGCTCAGAGAAGTGGAAGATTAAAATATACAGAAGGGGGGAAGAGACACAAGGAATACAGCGAGAAGCATTAAATTATGTTTAATCAAAGTCTAAGAGGAGAGGAGAAAAAAGTGAGACAGAAGCAACTGACAAAAGACAGTAAGCCAAAGATTTAAGAAGCCCTACAAACCCCAAGCAATAATAAGGAAAAGAAAAGAACACTTAAGAAATTAAAAAAAAAAAAAAAAAAAAAAAAAGAAAAGAAAAAAAAGAAATCCAGAAAAAAAGACAAAAAAAAAAAAAAATTTAAACAGAGCTGAAGAAGAAACACTGGTTATCTTCAAAGGAGCAATATTTAGACTGACAGCTGAATTCTCCAAAGAAAAACAAAAACAAAAACCAACAAAAATAAAAATAAAAAGCAAACGGGAACGCAATGGAATTATTTCTTTACAGTATTAATAACAATTGCTGACAAAAAATTTCATAGATGATGAAAATATTTTTCAGAAGAGCATCTTCAGAAAACAAAAATAGGCCAAAAAAATTATGAACACCAGACTCACATTCACTGTTAAAACAAAAAAGTCAAGGGTTTTCTTCAGGGAAAATAGAAGAAAAATAAATCTAGATAGAAACTTAAAATAAATAAAATAAATCTAGTTAGAAAAATAAATCTAAAAATAAATCTAAATAAAATAAATCTAGATAGAAAATAAATACATTAAAAATAAATAAATAAATCTAAAAATAAATCTAGATAGAAAATAAATCTAAATAGATTAGATAGAGATTCAGAAAAGAACAAAGAACAATAAAAATAGTAAAATTCTAAAATGCACATAAACCCAAATGGAAATTGACTGCATAATACAATAGTAATAATAATGATGTCTTACAAAGTTTAAAATGCAAAGAAATAACATATAAAACAAAAATGGTATGTCATGTGGGGGGTTAGGCACTTGAATTAAAACATTGTAAGTTTTTTACTTTGTTTGGAAGATGGCAAATGTATCAAGTTAGACTTAAATTTGTCAAGAATGTACAGTGCAATTTCTAGAGTAAGCACAAAAAAGTAAACATACCTAAAAATTTCATAGTAATAGGAAAGCAAAAATAAAGAAAAATCATCAATCCTTTAGGAGAAATTAGAACACTTGCACACTGTTAATGGGAATGTATAGTGGTGAAGCTGTTACGGAAAACAGTATGGCTGTTCCTCAAAAAACTAGAGTTGCCATAGACTCAGCAATTCTTTTTTCAAGAAATTTATTTTTTATACTTTAAATTCTGGGGTACATGTGCAGATTGTGCAGGTTTGTTACATAGGTATACACGTGCCATGGTGGTGATTTGCTGCATCTATATTAGGTATTTCTATATTAGAAATACCCGTCATCTATATTAGGTATTTCTCCTAATGCCATCCCTCTCCAATCCCCTCAAACCCTGCTATTCCTCCCCTAGTCCCCCACTCCCAGACCCCAATTCTGTCTCTGGTTATATACTCCAGAAGGATTAAAAGCAGAATCTCTAAGTGATATTTGTACAGCAATATTCATAGCAACTATTCACATTAACTAAAACACAGAAGCAACATAAAAGTGCACTGACAGATGAAAGGATAAGAAAATGCAGTATATATGTACAATGGAATATTATCCAGTCTTAAAAAGAAAAAAAATTCAAACGTATGCTATAATGTGAATGAATCTCAAGGACATCATACTAAGTGAAATAAACCAATCACAAAAAAAGACAAATTCTGTATGATTCCACTTTCATTAGGTACCTAGAATAGTCAAAATCATAGCTACTGAAAGTGGAATGGTAGTTGTAAGGGCATAGGAGGAAGACAGCAAAAAAGTTACTGTTTAATGGGAAGAGAGTTTTAGTTTTGCAAGATAAAAAGAGTTCTGGAGATGAAGAGTGGTGATGGTTGCACAACTCTATGAATGTACTTAAAATTACTAAACTGTACATTTAAAGTGGTTAAGATGGTAAATGTTATGATAAATGTATTTACCATGATAAAAAAAATTAAAGAAATGAATTCATCAGTACACTTGAAAGTAAAGTGTGAGGAAAAGAATAATAGAATGGGCAAAACAAAGAGAAAAACAATTAGTAAAAGAATATGCTTGAACTGTGAATATCAGTACTTGCATTAAATGTAAAGAGAGTAATGTATCGATTAAAAATATTTTCAGATGATATGCTGTTTACAAAAGACACACTATTTTAGACTATAATTCGAATATTTCAAAGGAATGTAAACATACAGCATATTACTGTACAACAATAAAGCTGAATAAGAAATCAGCCACAGAAAAATAACCAGAAAATTCCCATATATTAGAAAATTAAGTGGCATACTTCCAAGTAACTCATGAGTTAAGGGAAAAAATCACAATGAAAAATAGGAAATGTATACATAAATTACAATAAAAGTACTACACATCAAAACTTGTGAGATGTAGCTAAAGCTGTGCATAGAAAATAAATTTACAGTTTGAAATAGATATATTGAAAAAGTAAAAAGCCAATAATCAGTGAAGTAAACATCTAACTTAAGCAAAGATAACAAATTAGTCCTAATAAAAATAGAAAGCAGTAAACAATAAAATAAATCTGAAAATAATGTAATAGAAAACACTCATAAAAATAGAGATTGGCTGGGTATGGTGGCTCACACCTGTAATCCCAGAACTTTTGGAGGCCAAGGCAGGTGGATCACCTGAGTTCAGGAGTTTGAAACCTGCCTGGCTAACAGGGCATAACCCTATCTCTACTAAAAATACAAAAATTCGCCTGGCATTGTGGAAAAGGCCTATAGTTCCAGCTACTTGGAAGCCGGAGGGGGATCTTGACAAGAAGCTTCAAGATAACTAGAGACATCTAGTACTTGACTCCTCCACAGAGAATAACCAATAGTATGTAAAATAGAGCATCTAATAGAGAACATTGGAATTTAACACAGAAGTGACAGGACATACCTAAAGCATGGAAGGAGAAGGAAGCAGGCAGCCAGCCTGGCCAGGATTGGCTGGGAACTGGGAGAGGTTCACCAGTATAAGAAAAGTGTAAGTGACAGATCTCTAGCAGTCCACATTCCCACTGTTGACTCCTGCAATCCTAGCCCCTTTGGAGAGAGCACCTCAATCTTAATCAGCTCTGAAACTGGCATAGGGAGTTACCTGGAGAGGTTCCAGCCTCACCATCCCCTGAGTTCTAAGTAGCTGTAGCACAGTGCCATTTTCAGAGCCCAACCCTCAAGAGAGTGCATCCTGCCCTGGGGCCCAATAGTCTCTACATATCCACATCCCTAGAGCCACATTGACATACCTTCATATCTACCTGAAAGGCTGTAGTGATTCAATATAGGTTAGATGAGTGGAGTCCTCACATAGCAATAATAACCTTAAATGTAAACAAGCTAAATTTTCCACTTAAAATATATAGATTGACTGAATGGATTAAAAAAAATGACAAACTGTATCTAATGATACACCACAAGGAACTAGAAAAGCAAGAATAAACCAAAATCAAAATTAGTAGAAGAACTAAATGAATAGAGACCAAAAAAAATGTAATGTGTACGATGAAACTCAATAAACTGCTGCCTAGACTAAACAAACAAAAAAAGACCCAAATAAAGACAGAAATAAGAAAGGGGACATTATCACTGATAACATACAAAAGATCATCGGAGACTATTATCAACAACTGTATGCTAATAAATTGGAAGACTTGGAGGAAATAAATTCCTAGACTCATACAACTTCTAAGTCAAGTTTAGCTGAAAGCTGCCTCCTTGAATATTTTAAGTTTGGCCTAAAGGTTTCTCTGTACATCATGAACTAACCTAAACGGAGTTGTAATCAGACAGTAGCATACTCCTGTGACAATCACTGAGTTTTGGCTAATCAAAGGTGGCCAATTCTTCAAACTGTGTTCAAATAAGGCAAATGCTGAGCTGTAACCAATCTATCTCTTTCTGTACTTCACTTCCATTTTCTGTACATCAATTTCCTTTTTCTGTTCATAAATCTTCTTCTAACACGTGGCTATGTTGAAGTCTCTGAGCTTACTCTAGCTTGGAAGGCTGCCCAATTCATGAATCACTCTTTGCTCAATTAAACTGTTAAATTTATTTCAGCTAACCTTTTTCTTTTAACACAACTAACCAGGATTGAATCAGGAAGAAAAAGAAAACCTTAATATACCAAAAACGAGTAACAAGACTGATTTTAAAAAGTTTCCCAACAAAGAAAAGCCTAGGACTGGATGGATTCATGGCTGAATGCTACCAAACTTATAAAGAAGAATTAACACAAATTTTCCTCAAACTACTTCAAACTCTTGAAGAGGAAGGAGTTTTTCCCAACTCATTCTCTGAGGCCAGCATCACCCTGATATCAAAACCAGACAAGGACACAACATCCTTTATGATTAAAATTTTCAAAAAACTAGGCATCAAAGAAGCATAACTCAACATAATAATGGCCATATATGACAAATCCACAGTTAATATCATACTGAATGGGGACGATCTGAAAGCCTTTCCTCAAAGAACTGGAACAAGACAGTGATGCACACTTTCACCTTTCCTATTCAACATAGTACTGGAAGTCCTAGCCAGAGCAATCAGGTCAAAGGAAAAAAGAAAACACATCCAAATTGGAAAAGAGGAAGTCAAGTTGTCTCTCTTTACAGATTACATGAACTTGTATCTTGAAAAACCTTAAGACTCTACCACAAAAACAGTTAGATTTAATAAATTCAGAAAAATTTAAAGATACAAAATTAACATACAAGAAACAGTAGCATTTCTATACATCAGTCATGAAATGCTGAAAAAGAAATCGAGAAGATAATCCCATTTATAACAGCTAGAAGAAGAAATATCTAGGAATACCTTTAACCAAGGAGATGAAAGACCTCTACAAGGAAAACTAGAAAACACTGATGAAAGAAATTAAAGAGGACGCTGCCTGTGGATGCCGCCAAAGAAGCATCATTAAAATCTCTCTTCTCCCTGCTGTCATGTCTAAATCAGTCTCCTCAAGAGCTTGAACCACTGAGGAAGCTCTTCATTGGAGGTTTGAGCTTTGAAACAACGAATGAGAGTTGGAGGAGCCATTTTGAGCCGTGGGGAATGCTCACAGACTGTGTGGTCATGAGAGATCCAAACACCAAGTGCTCTAGGGGCTTTGGGTTTGTTACCTGTGTCACTGTGGAGGGGGTTGATGCAGCCATGTAAGGCCACACAGGTGGATGAAAGAGCTGTGAAACCAAAGACAGCTGTCTCAAGAGAAGATTCTCAAAGACAGGTTCCCACTTAACAACAAAAGGATATTTGTTGGTGGCAATAAAGAAGACACTGAAGGAAATCACCTGAGAGATTATTTTGAATAGTATGGAAAAAGTTGAAGTGATTGAAATCACGACTGACTGAGGCAGTGGCAAGAAGAGGGGCTTTGCCTTGGTAACATTTGATCATTAACTCCGTGGATAAGATTGTCATTCAGAAGTACCATAATAGGAATGACCACAACTGTGAAGTTAGGAAAGCCCTGTCAAAGCCAGAGATGGCTAGTGCCTCACTCAGCCAAAGAGGTCATAGGGGTTCTGGAAACGTTGGTAGTGGGCGTGGAGGTGGTTTCAGTGGGAATGACAGCTTTGGTTGTGGTGGCTTTGGTGGCAGCCGTGGTGATGGTGGATATGATGGCAGTGGGGATGGCTATAATGGATTTCGTAATGATGGAAGCAATTTTGGAGGTTGTGGAAGCCACAGTGAATTTGGTAGTTACAACAATGAGTCTTCAAATTTTGTATCCATGAAGGGAAGAAACTTTGGAGGCAGAAGCTCTGGCCCCTGTGGTGGTAGAGGCCAATGTTTTGCCAAACCACGAAACCAAGGTGGCTGTGGTAGTTCCAGTAGCAGCAGTAGCCATGGAATACCTTTACCCAAGGAGATGAAAGACCTCTGTGGCAGAAGATTTTAATTAGGAAACAAAGCTTAGCAGGAGAGGAGGGCCAGAGAAGTGACAGGAAAGCTACAGTTTACAACAGATTTGTGGACTCAGCCAAGCACTGTGGTGGCAGGGCCTAGCTGCTACAAAGAAGACATGTTTTAGACAAATACTCATGTGTATGGGCAAAAAAATTCAAGGACTGTATTTGTGACTAATTGTGAAACAGGTTATTTTAGTTTCTGTTCTGTAGAAAGTGGAAAGCACTCCAACAAAGGATTTTAATGTAGATTTTTTGTTTTGCACTCAGGCTGTTGATTGCTAAATGTAATAGTCTCATCATGAGGCTGAATAAATGCCTTTTTTAAATATAAAAAAAAAAACGAAATTAAAGAAGACACCAATAAATGGAAAAGCCTCCCATACTTATGAATCAAAGGAATTAATACTATTAAAATGACCATACTAAGTAATCTAAAGATTCAGTGTAATCTCATTTAAAATACCAATGTCATTTTTCACAGAAATAAAAAGTAAAAACAAACTTAATGTTTGTATGGAACCAAAAAAAGAGCCCGAATAACAAAATCAATCCCGAGCAAAAAGAACAAAGCAGAAGGCATCACTCTATCTGACTTCAAAATATATTACAAAGTTATGATAATTCAAACAGCATTGTTTGTATATAAAATAGACCCATACGCCAATGGAACAGAATAGAGAATCCAGAAAGCAATCCACAAATTTACAGCTAACTTATTTTTTTACAGCTAAATTTTTTTTAAAGGGTATCCTTTCTCCACTGTATATTCTTAGCAAGTATGGTTCTTGGAAAACAATAAATGGTTCTGGGAAAACAACATTCATGTTAGGAAGAATGAAACTAGACCCATTACCTTTTACCATGTATACAAATAATGTCAAAATGATCAAATATCTAAAAGTAAGATGCTAAACTGTAAAACTACTAGAGTGAAAACATAGGCAAAACACTGTAGGTCATTTGTCTAGGCAAAGGTTATATGGCTAAGACTTCAAAAGCACAGAAATGAAAACAAACAAAAAAAATAAACAAATAGAACTATATTAGACTAAATGTTTATGCACAGCAAAGGAAACAATCAAGAGAGTAAAAACAACTTGGTGATTGGGAGAAAATATCTAAAAATGATTAACCTGACAAGAGATTAATATCCAGAATATATAAGAAAGTCAAACAATTCAACTGCCAAAACAACAACAGCAGAAACAATAAATAATCCCACTAAAAAGTGGGCAAAAGACATGAATAGACATTTCTCAAAAGAAAACATAGAACTGGCCAACAGGAATGAAAAAATGCCCAACATCACTAATGATCAGGGACACAAATGAAAATCACAATGAGATATTATGTTATCCTAGTTAAAATTGCTATTATTAAAAAGGCAATAAATAAATAAATAGATAGATAAATAGATAAGATGCTGGTGATGATATGGAGAAAAGGGAGCCCTTATGCAGTGTAGTTGGGAATGTAAATTAGTACGGCCATTATGGAAAACTGTATGGAGATTTCTAAAAAAATTTAAAAGTAGAACCAGCACAATATCGACCAATAGCATTATTGGGTATTTATCCAAAGGACAGGAAATCAATATGTTGAAGAGATACCTGTACCCCATATTTATTGCAGCACTATTCACAATAGCCAAGATATGGAATCAAGCTAAGTGTCTTATCAGCAGATGAATAAAGAGAATGTGGTAAATAAACACAGTGGAATACTACTTGGCCATTAAAAGAATACAATCCTGTCATTTGCAGCAACATGGATGAAACTGGAGGTCATTATGTGAACCGAAATAAGCAAGGCACAGGAAGACAAATATCATGTGTTCTCACTCAAATGTGAGAGGTAAAAAAATTGATCTCATGGAAGTAGAGAATAGAAAAGTAGTTGCAAGAGGCTGGGAAGGGTGTTTGTTTTGGGTAGAGTGGGGTTGGAGGAATGAATAAAAATTGTTTAATGTGTACAAACATACCTACAAACATACAATGAAATAGAAGAAATAATGTTTGATAGCACAGTAGATTTATTATAGTTAACAACAATGTAACATAGATTTCAAAATAGCTGGAAGAGAGAACTGGACGTATTCCTAACACATAGCAATGACAAGTATTTGAGGTGATGGATAGTCCAAATACCCTGACTTGATTATTACCTATTCTATGCATGTAACAAAATGTACAAATATTATTTATCAATAAAAGCTAAATCTAACCATGCGTCTCTTAAAAATGTAGAAATTGACAAAGCCAGAAGTCTAATAGGCAAATAAAACAGATTAACTTGAACAGGCTAATAAAATGGGTAAATATTTGGTAAAAATGATCAAGAAGAAAAGGATAGCACAGATAACCAATACAGTAAATGGAAAAAAATGACATTATTATAGACCCTTCAGAGACAAAAAATATCAAAGGAAAATATTATGAATGACTATACAGTAATAAATCTGAAAATTTAGATGAGGTTGAGAAATGTCTAAAAGAATCAAAACTTACCAAAACTGATGCAAGAATAATGAAAATAAGCAATGAGTATTAATATAAAATTTTATTATGAACTAATAAGAATATAAACTGTCAATATCTTTTGCTATTAAAATATTGAATTCTGAACTCAAAAAGTGAACAAATTAACCCAAATAAACTAAACCAAATTGACCAATCAAACAATATCTCATCTTTCCACAAAGAATACTTCCAATATACGTATAATCTTCATTGACTTCTATCAAACATTTTAAGAGCAATGACATCAATTTAGAGCAATTCTACCAGAAAATAAAGAGAAAACATTCTCAACTTATTTTATGAGGCAAGTGTAACTTTGAAATGTAAAATTCTTAAGAATATTTTAAATAAGAAAATTGACAAGCCAATCTTACTCATGAGCATAGATATAAAATCCCTAAACAAAGTATTAGTAAACCCAGTATGGCAATACACAAAAAGATGATACATCATGATTAAGTTAGGTTTATTCTAGGAATGCAAAATTGGTTTATCATTTTAAAAATTGGTGGATTTCACAAATTAACAAAGAAAAATTATATAGTTATCTCAATAGATACAGAAAAAGCTTAGACTAGAATTCAATTCCAATTCATGATCAAACATCTTAGCAAACGGTGAATAGAAAGGAGTGCTTAACAAAAACATCCAGAAATATCATAGATTTGAAGAATGGAACAATATGGCTGTGAATTTACTACATATTTTTCAATGTTGTCTTGAAGAGCCCAACTGATATAGTCAACAAAGGAGCTATAAGAATTGGGAAGGAAAAAATACAATTGTCATTGCATTTCAGAAGATACAACTGCATAACTAGGAAATCCTCAGGTATCTATAAATAAGTTATTACAATATAAAAGTTAATTTAGCAAGATACTTTACTAAAATTCTCGGAAAACAGGCATGATTGCTGAATAAGAGGCCAATTAAAAACATAAAAACATATAAGTAGCATATATTCTGTACTGTAGAGTAATAGCTTCAAAGATAAATAAGCTTCAAAGATAAATGTTAGCTAACTCATCTAGCTAAATCCAAAATTTTGGACAAACTCAGAGGTGACTCTTAATCTTGAATCTGTGGCAGAAATTCACCCCAAATTTCTTTAAAATTCTCTGAAAGTTTTAATCTTTTTTTTTTTTTTCAGTGGAATTCTATTGCTATAGTGACAGTTATTTGAAGAAATGAGTCTATCTATTTTTTAATAGAATATCAGTATCTGTGTAACTTTTTCCAGGATAGTAATGAGCAGCAAAACCTCATGCTGGAGAAGCCATCATCAATAGTTAAATGAGATTTTGTTCTATTATATTTCCTCAATGCTTTCTTCCCAAGTGTCAGTATCTCCTTGTGAGCAGCCTCTCTTTCCAAGTCCTCCCTGTGGTGAACCCAAATGTTGTTTATCAGACAGGCGTAATTCAACTCACTAAAATACATCCCTGCCAATAGGATTCGTGCTATGAACCCCAGCCCCCTCTGCTTAGTAACATATGCACTTTGTTCTCAATCTGCGTCATGAAGATCTGTAGGCAGGTGTAGGTGGTACTTAACAGATGCAAACGTTTTATTTTTCTGGCTGTTTTCTTTGTCATTTGGACATGACGGTAGAAAAACAATCATCCCTCTGTTACAAAGGGTTCAGACTGAGAGTCGGCTGTCATGGCTGCCCCCAACCTAGTCTTCCCCAGCGTGACCTGCCAGATCATGGGAGAGAAATGAAACCGTAAGAACCTCCCATTCTGCAGCTTATTTTAGTTCAATCATGCTCTGTTGTGTTTCTATAGCTGGGCCATGCTTACTTATCATACTTACCTAACTAACTTAAAAAGAAGATGCCTAAATGGGATCTAGACTTAAAAACAAAGCACTTGCTTTGACTCCTGTATTAAAAATGTGGTTGATATCATTTTCCTCCAACATTGAAATGTTTTAAAACTGAATGAATTCTACGATTCAGAAAAAATGGAAGTATGCTTTAATCACCTAGCAACCCTCCATAGGTTTAGTAGACATGAAAAATATGAGAAGATAATGAGAATATGGTTACAGTACTACATTTCATTTTTAATCTCTCTTTTTTAACCAGGAAGAACAGCAGGAAACTCCCTACATTTGAGTTTTTAAAAGATCCTGAATTCAATTAAATCCTGAGATAAACAAAAACAAAACCCCAAAATATGTAACTTATTCCCTCTTGATTTTTCTAAATTGTTGGATCTAAGGTTAATTTCAAGATTACTTGTTGGTTTTTCAGTTGGATATCCAGGATTTTTGTTTGTTTGTTTCTTTTGAGACAGAGTTTTACTCTTGTCTCCCAGGCTGGAGCGCAATGGTGCAATCTCGGCTCACTGCAACCTCTGCCTCCTGGGCTCAAGTGATTCTCCTGCCTCAGCCTACCAGGTAGTTTGGATTATAGGTGCCCACGACTATGCCTGGCTAATTTTTGTATTTTTATTGGAGACAGGTTTCGCCACATTGCCAGGTTAGTCTCAAACTCCTGACCTCAAGTGATCCACCTACCTCACCCTCCCAGGATGCTGGGATAACAGATGTGAGCCATGTTCCTGGCCCCAGGAATTGTTTTTAAAAGGTCAATGATACTAGTTCTAATACACTTAAAAGATTTTGAAAACAAGAAGATATGACTTGCTATATGCAAGCAAGTTCATTTCAGAAATCAAAACTGACATTTGAGAAGCATTAAACTTGGCATAGCTGTGTGTAGAAAAGGAACAGTGGATTGTGAAAGGATTGAAAGCTATGTAGTTTATTAAATCACTTGTTTATTCAAAATCTTTCCACCTCTTCTAAACAATGTACATTTTAATTTCTATCTTCCTGTTTTTGTATTTGAAACCAATATCACTTTAGTTTCAGGAGTACTATTTTAAATTTTTGTTGAAAAATAGATTTTGGTTGTCTTTCACTTATGCAGTGGATTTGTTGTATTAAATCAGGAGGGCTATTTTTAGAAAGGAGAGGAAAAATTCACCTTTAGCAATCAATTATAGTATTTTGATTGGTAATGGTGTAAATCTCAAGCTTTGTACTGTCAGTGGATAAGTGAGGATGGTCCTTCTGGTAGGTTCTTGTCTTTTTGTTGTAATAGTCTAACAATGTGTAAATATTGCCAGCACTACCATAGGCGCCCCCCTTAATGTCTTTTCAAAGGGTGAAGTCGTTACTTGAAACATCCCTATTTGATAACATTAAATCAAGCTCCTTTATCATTGTTAAAAATTACTTAAGGCTTTCTTACATTTCCCTCTTTCTACTGCTCAGGCATAGAATTTTGATAGTACAAAATGTGTTAGAATACTCACACCTGAAGTTTTTGTTGCTATTTTGAAAATAAACCTGTTTTTGCAGCATAGTCCATCATGGAATTTTTTTCCAAGACCAATTTTAGAATCATTCATGATCCACTGTGAATTCATGCTGAATGTTTAGAATTTTTAAAGCCCTTTGGCAAACAGTCATCTGCTTCTTGCCCAGAACATATGATGATTTCTCCAGGAGATTACACTCATACATGACAAACTCTGTTTAGAGCCTGCTCACATTCAATGACAGACCAACGAGCTCTGAGCTCTGCCTGACCCCTTTTACTTTCTGACTTTGGGGAAACACCCCACTTAGCCACTTATGTTAGAGCTTCTCAAGGCAGAAGGCAACCATCTTGGACAAAATTGCATCAACTCGCTTTGAGCCCAGCCATTGTAAGCAGGTGATAATTCGGCTGAAGGGGACTTTACGCTTTCTAACCATATCAATGGCTGTAAGGACAGGCTGGCCTCACAGCTGAATGGTCTCCTTACCCTGCCCATCTCTGACACTCCACTCATATTGCTGCCTTCAAAATTTTCCAAGCAGAAAGCAGATTTCAATCTCTTGCTCGTATGCTCCCAATTGCCCTAGGACACGTTACAAACTGTCAAAACACCTAATCACCTCACTCATTTTTGGTTCTCCAAGATTGTCAGAGCTTAGCAAATGTTCATGTGCAAAGCTAAATGTTTGTCTGACTGGCAGGCATGTCAATCTTTGCTTGTGAGTGGATAGGAGTTCCTTTCTCTTCTTTACAGGTTGGGAGAAAAAATGAATTGACACAGCATTGTCTATCTTGATGATCTATTTCAATCTCCCTTTCTGATTTGTAATCAATTCCCCTATAAGCAGGTAATGGTTCAGTGTGACTGATGAAATCACTAGATTGTGTCTATCATCTTTAGTTAAGTCTACCATCTACCATAGGTATAGCTAGTATTTTTTTTTTCCAGAAAGTGAATGTACTTATTGCATACTGTTTTTATTATTGGAACTTCAGCAAGATTTCCAAGACAATAGGAAAAGACTCCTTCAACATCCTGTTGATTTATCTTATGGAGTACTTAGAAGATTGTTAAAAATTGTGGCTGGCAATTTTCGTGATTTTGAAAAACTTAAACAATCTTGTTAAGTAATCACTAACTTTCTATTCACATCTTTGCACATTTAATCCTGAGGTGGTTAAATACATGTGAAAAAGAAAAAAGTCATGAAATAATGTTTTCCATTGTCCTATTTCACATGCCTTTTACTTTACCAGAAGGTATAGGATAACTTGCTTCCTATTGATGCAAACTATAAGTGTTGAACTTGCTTTAATGCACAATGACCTTGAGATTGGGAGTCTAAATACTCCCTCAATACAGGGTAAAGGGTGGCTGGAGCTGTAGCAAGAGATTTCTACCAGATGTAACCCATGGAGTCAAAAAAGGGAACAATAGCCAAACCAGATTCACTGGCAAAACTGAAGCTCAAATACCATAAGCAGAAATAAAGTCAGGAGTCATAAATTCAGAAGACTTAGCCTTAGTAGAAATGAAATGAGAGAATAGATTGGGAATAAGTAAGAGGAGGTTCATAATAAAAGCTAGAAACTTTGGTGGATACTTAAGTCTTGCTTTAAGGCTGTATGGTATATATATGCATTGAGTTGGCCTGATTTAAAGAGACAGAGCTAGCCATGATGGAAATAGTACATTTTTTTTTTTTTAATTTAAAAGTCATTTTTTTGGTGGAAACTGAAAATGCCTATGAGAATGAGACTTTAAAACTGCTTGTATTTCTCTAGGACCATTAGGCTATATATTAAACTCCTGGCAAGTTCTTATTTCTTATTTGTGGTAACACAAGTCAATCTATTTTAAACATACGATGCTCTCTGGGAAAACAACAATAACATATACAATATGGCAAACTTCAGTGGGTCCAGAAGGCAGATTTCAGTCCGTGGTGTGAAGCCAAATTGTGAACCAGGGAGTAAATGAAAAAGCCCTCTAAATGATAAACGACAGTCCAGAGCTTACTCCAGAGAAGAGGTTGGCACACTTTCAAAACCTTACCCAGACAATTGAATATAGAGTAAGGGAACAGATGAGAAGCAGTGACATATTGACAATGGTGAGAAATAGCCAATTTAGAGGAAGGACAAAGGATTATTTTTGCAAATGAGAAGCATATAAGGGACAATTTATGGGAGGAAGGGGCTCTGTATGTCTTGTGAGTTATTAGGGAATTATTTCATTATAAACAACTCATTAATTAATAATCAAGAAAACCCCTAAAGTTGCCATTACAGGCTAAATAAAGATTAAATAATTTTCTTAAAAATAGAGTTTTCAAAAGTGACATTGTTGGCGAGGCATAGTGGCTTATGTCTGCAATCCCAGCAATTTGGAAGGTCAAGACAGGTGGATCGCTTGAGCCCAAGAGTCTGAGACCGGCCTGGACAATATGGCAAAACCCCTTCTCCACAAAAAAATATAAAAAAATTAGCTGGGCATGGTGGCACATATCTCTAGTCCCAGCTACTCAAGAAATTGAGGTGGGAGAATTACCTGAGCCTGCAAAATTGAGGCTGTAGTGAGACCGGATCATACCATAGCATTCCAGCCTAGGAGAGGGGAGTAAGACCCTGCTTTTTTTTTTTTTTTTCTTTAACCCATTATTAAAAAAGAAAAGAAACTACACTAAACAATTCATTTTCTTGATAATGTTAGAGATATTAGATTTTGCTCTTTCTATTCAAGATAATACATTTGAGTCTTTGAAGGCTCGGTTGAAAAATGACTAGTGTGCTACCAATGAGCAAAGTTGTCAGTGACTTTTCTCATTGGAAGTTTTCTGTTCCACCTTTACAAAAGAAGGTGGCTGCTGAGTGGTCATTTTTAGAGCTGTCGTCAAAGAGATGGTAGTGCCTGGGGTGTTTATTCACAGGAAGCCTGCAGAGTTAGATATCTCTGGTGTATAAAATTTAGGACCAAATTTCCCATTACCAGTCAACGAATGGTATTTGTTGAATTTGTGATGTGTGTCTTCATCATTATCCGCTGCTGAGGTTATCAAGGCCAAGATTGAGAGGCTATTTTAGGTAAGGAGAATGAAGTCAGAATTGAGATTACCTCAGGAGTTAGTTTTCCCTAGAGGAGTAGCTAATTTGGGGACCCTCTGTGGCGACTGTTGGTGCTTCCTACCGCAAGAGGTTCTTGTCTCAGAATTCTGAAAAGCAGGTGTAATAGAAACCATTAGTTACATCTTCTTTCTGCCGTGGCTGCAAGGGAATTCAGAACCCTTCTGTCCTTCCACCATGGAATAATGCAGCAAGAAGGCCCTCACCAGATGGACCCCTTGATCTTGGATTTCCCAGGTTCCAGAACTGTGAGCCAAATAAACTACTGTTTATAATTACCCAGTCTGTGACATTCTGTTTAGCAACAATAAATCAGACTAAGATAGCTGGGTGGAATTTTTCTCCTATGATTTGAAGAAGGCAGTGTTTCTCCGTACTTTTACTGGTTCTTTGGTTTATGGGATTTTCAACCTAATTATTTTAATTAAGATGTGGAATATCCAGCAAACTGACACAAGAATAGAAAATCAAACAGCGCATGTTCTCACTTATAGGTGGGTGTTGAACAATGAGAACCCATGGACACAGGGAGGGGAGCATCACACCCTGGGGTCCATAGGGGGGAAATAGGGGAGGGACAGCGGAGGTGGGAGTTGGGGAGAGATAGCATGGGGAGAAATGCCAGATATAGGTGATGGGGAGGAAGGCAGCACATCACGCTGCTATGTGTGTTCCTATGCAACAATCTTGCATGTGCTTCACATGTACCCCAAAACCTAAAATGCAATAAAAAATTGAAAAGAAAAAAAAAACTGTCAAAAAAAAGATGTGGAGTATCCATTGTAAAATATAAGTTATTTATACAATAAAATTGAAGCATGTTTAAAGGAGGACAAACTATTTTATCATTTTTGCCTAATGTTTTTAGTATGGCTCCCAATTCCTTTTTCTTCATTCTTCCAAGAATCTCATTCTTGACATTGGAATTATTTTGATTTTATTCTTTGGGTTATCTCTATTCTCTTTTTATAGCAATAATAAAGTAGTAATAGTTTCAATAGAAATTACTGTGCTGTTTAAAATATGCAAAACACAAAGGAACCAAGACTTCTTGGCATCTCATTGTACCCCTTCAACCCTTGCTCCTAACTAAACCATACCAATAGGTACTTGTTTATCTCCAAAAATGATAACATCAAATAATCTAAGAAGTAATTTTTCTCATGAGATGTATGTATAGGTATTCTCAATATTTAGCTTTAAATTTGAGAAGCGGAGATGGACAATTATAATCTGCAATTTGGGTAAGGAGCAGGAAAGAACTGATGGACATTTGTTGAGTTGGGTACAGGCAATACCAGTTATGTCTCTAGTCAAGAAGTTGCATAACTTAATGGTCATACTTTAATGTTTGCAAAAATTATTTAAACCATATGTACTGAAAAATTTAATGAGATAAAACACACATTCATGGAAATGAACTAGAGATAGCCCGAGTGGTGATTCCTCCTCTCTTTTCAACCTCATTGGTGTTGAGCTTTTGTATTTGAACCAAATTAGTGCTCTTTCTCTTTCCTGCTTTAGAATGAGCTGCTTCTCAAAAGGGTATTATGTCTTTCTTGTAAACAGACTTTTGGTAATTGCACCAAAAAACAGATTTTGTTAGTCCTTCCTTTATTAGTCATGTCCAGTCTTGAACCTGAGTCATAGAGTGAACATAGTTTAGTGTAGGATGATGTATTAGGCTGTTCTTGCATTGCTATAAAGAAGTATCTAAGACTAGGTAATTTATAAACAAAAGACATTTGATTGGTTCACAATTCTACAGGCTGTGTAAGAAGCATGGCCCTAGGCATCTTCTTGGCTTCTGATGAGGTCTCAGGAAGCTTACAATCATGGCAGAAGGCAAAGGGGACCAGGCATGTCACATGTTGAAAGCAGGAGCAAGTGATAGAGAGTGGTGAGGGAGGCGCCACACACTTTTAAAGGATCAGATCTTGTGAGAACTCACTATCGAGAAGACAGCACCAGGCTGGGAAGGATCCGCCCCCATGATCCAAACACCTCCTACCAGGCCCCAGTTCCAGCTTTTGGGACTATAATTTCACATGAGATTTGGGTGAGGACAAATATTCAAATTATATTAGACGAGGACTAAGCTATAAATGTATCTCCTCTCTGATTCATTAAAACTCTGAATTGCCTTTTTGCTAAATTGCTTTTGAAATTTGATATATGTTTTTACTATTAATATTTCAGATGTATTTTCTTGTATATATCATCTGCTATAAATTGGTAAAAAGCATTTTGAAGATCCTTTTTTTTGACAGAGTCTTGATCTGTCACCCAGGCTGGAGTGGGGGTGTGCAATAGGCTCACTGCAACCTCCACCTCCGGCTTCAAGTGATCCTTCCATCTCAGCCTCCCAAGTAGCTGAGACCACAGGCATGTGCCACCAACGCCCTGCTAATTGTAGAAGCAAAAGTAGTGGTCACAATAGAGAAGACTATGATTTTGAATATGTGTGAATATGTGTGCACTCACACACCCTTGGACAAAATAATCACTAAACAGAACTATAGAGTATTGATGAGTTAAGTTTTTAGCACTGAACTCATATGAAACATATTTTGAAGAAATGTTCTTTTTTTATTCTTTTCCTTTCTAAATAATCAGGAAAATAAGTACCAAATCTTTGGCAAAGTAAAATCATATTTTATACTTTTCATTTGTACAGGAGCTACCAGTTCCATAATCCTATCATAGAAGTTTAAATTAGTCAGACAGGACTTATTTTTTTAAGCTCACTGCAACCTCCACTTCCTTTTTGGTTTTTGGTGTACTGTTTTATTTTTAAAAGATATTTGTAAAATATATTTATAAATTAACCTCATTTTAAAATTAAAATTATTATTTATGTGTGTGCATATATCATTCTTTTAATACAGCACAAAAACTGGTTAATAGAACAAGTTCCCTTTTCAGGCATTGCACAGTAATTTAAAAAGTTCTTATGAAAAAGCATGATGAATGAAAATAAAAGCAAGGCTCAGTAATTTGCACAGAGATTGTGTTTCATTAACACATGCCTCATATAAGCAGTTAGCCTGTAAAAATAGAAGGCGAAATCTGGCCAGAAGTTTAAAATTAAAAATTATACATAGATTGTGTACCAAATTAATTAGAGAATTAATTGAGAAGCATAAATTTAAAAAATTTAGTTGATGTTGTACATTTGATAATTATAGTCATTTTTCTACAATTGTTAAATATAATTTGTCTCATAATGCTACCATTTGGTAAATTGTTACAACAGTGTATGATATATGTAGCTTATTAATAGTTTCATTAATTGCTATTAGAGGAAAGAAGCTATGAAAGCTGGTACACATAGGAACAAATGTTGAGGCAGATGGTTGAAATTAGTGAAACATGATCAGTTGCTGAACCAGTTTACTTGATTATCTTTCTGCATTAGAATAGTTAAAATAAATTTGTCATATTGTCTTCAGGAAATTGAAATTTAGGAGATGATCATCACATGTTTTTTTTTAAATCAGCAAGACAAAAAGCAAAGAACTGTGGGCTCTGACCCGTGACCATTAGTTTATTCTGTACCGAGAGTCTGCTGAACTGTTTAGAATGGGAGGGGAATTTTACTGTTAGGGAATAGCCAACTGCACTGACATCTTTCTCCTGTTTGTAGCAGGGAAAACAGAGGGAGAAGAGCAAGTGGAAATTGGCCACTGCCCACAAAATTTACTTGATGCTGTTACTTCTTAGTTAATAATTTTCAGAGGAGTTGAAATGGGTCTTTGAAATAACAATTTCATAAAAGTTTTCTTTTCAGAAGGTTCCAGAAAATTTCAAGACATCAAAATTGTAATAATTGTCATGCTAGGGCATTTCTGGCTATATTGCTGTGTTGGGGGTGGGGTGTGGATATCAGTTTTAAGGTACTTATCTTTGGCTAATTCTTACAGATAAAAATCCCATTATAAGTATTTTGCATGTAAAAATATAGAAATACAAGTATATCATAAATTGAGTAATCAGGCAAATGGTAATACTGTTTTAAATATTGAGCAACATAGAATTGGTCTAAGCAAAGTTTGAAGTCAGCATAGTTACTGTTGAATAATATGATGTGCCTTGGTGACATAGGCTCTTAGCTAAAATGAAATTATTATTAATTTATTCTCACTAAACTGTTAGTATTATATAGTGCATATCGAATCCTATTCCATGTACTGCATTAAGATTTGTAATGCATTAAGATGAGAGACATTGCATTGTTAACTCATTTTTTCAGTTACTGAAAAAAATCAAACAGACAGGTGCTCAATGAACATAACGATTCAAAAGTTTTTCACTCTCAATGTTAAGACTATTTGGGAAAGCTGCTTCTACTATGGATATAAAATCTCCTACTCTAACAATGAAAATAATTAATCTACAAAATTATGTCTTACTTGTACTCATCAGCTAGCTGAGGTTGCAAAGCAACTAAGGTCACTGAATTTCAAAGATGTCAAGCCCCTCCAGGAGAGGTGGACCACATTAAATTTGCCTTTGCCAGAGCAAAGTAGAAAGAGATGGCAGCTATAAAATCAGATAAAAAGAAAACAACTGTGTGATGGTTAATTTTATGTGCCAAATTAACAAGGCCAACAAGTGCCCAGATATTTGATTAAAACATTATTCTGAGTGTGTCTGTGAGAGTGTTTCTGGATGAGATTAACATTTGAATCAGTAGACTGAGTAAAACACATTGCTCTTCTGAATGACAGTGGGTCTCAACTAACCTGTGAAAGCTGGTGCAGTGGCTCATGCCTATAATCCCAACACTTTGAGAGGCCAAGGTGGACAAATCTCTTGAGGTCAGGATTTTGAGACTAGCCTGGCCAAATTGGTGAAACCTTGTCTCTACTAAAACAACCACCACCACCACCACCACCACCACCACCACCACCACAGCAACAACAACAACAACAAACTTTGAAGGCCTAGATAGAATAAAATGCTAAGAAAGAATTATTTCTATCTGCCTGAATGCCTCCAACCTGGTACATCAGTCTTCTCTTGCCTTCAGATACAGACTGGAACTGGAAGTGATATGATTGGCTCTCCTGCTTCTCAGGCTTTCAGACTCAGATTAGATCTATACCGTTGGCTCCCCTGGGTTTGGACTTCTTAGCACCTATAATCACATAACCCAATTCCTTATAATAAATCATTTTATATACATCCTATTGGTTCTTTTTTTTTTTTTTTGGACCATCCTGATTAATGCAAATTGAGCATTTTAAAAATACTTAAAGGTTCAACAGGCCAGCATGATAGTTAAGAATCCATGGAAACTCCATACAAAGAAGAATCTGCAAGCACTCATCAATGCTTGTCCATGGGCCTTAACCAGGTACTCCTGAGTAAGACTGATGCATGGCAAATTCTTTGGTGATGCAGATATGTAGATATCTTGTTGCTGTTGAGGAAAAGATGCAATGTCCAGCCTTGTCTGAATCCTTTCCTCACATGAAAATAAAGGTGTTGTCACTAAAAAAGAGGCAGGCAACCTCCATACACCCCTGATACCAGTTTGGCTGCCCCTGGGTTAGGAGTAGTTGAGAAGTGCTATATATCATTAAGAATGGAATAGAAAACTTACTTGAGCCCATGATCTTACACTGAGGAAAAAGCAAGACAGAACTTGGTTATTATGATGAGAGAGGAAGGGATGATAATAAGGCTAAAACAAGAGACTAAAAAATCCCCTGGTACCTGCAAAAGCCTTGCACCTAGAAACAAGCTAATGCAGGCAGTATATTCTCTGGGGAAGGGGAATTCTCTGGGAAAGATACTGAACAAGAACCCACTCTATGGCATGGGGATGCAAGGTCTGCTAAAAGGTAAGGGTGGAATGGAAATACTGATAAAATCCTCCAGCACTCTAAGTGCCTCACCCCAGGCACAGGTAGTAGTAGTCTATGACTGGAGGAATTTGAAGTCTATGGTGAATCAAAGGTAATTAGAGCAACAACCACATCCAACTGAGTTCAGCTACTACTTAGACTGACCTAACCTCCATATTAATGAACTGACATAGGAAGTGTGCCCATTTCCTGTTGTCAGTTCATCTCACTTTCAATTTTTTCTTTAGCCACAATATCTACATTCAATCTATTATTGTACAAAAAAAACCAAAACAACAGCTACCACAAATTACCCATTATCCAGAGATAAAGTAGTCAACAGAATCAAACCAAGATGTGATGGGATCATGGTACTTTAGATGAAGTATTTCAAAACAACTATGTCAAATATGCTAAAGAGTGTAGTAAAAAAGCCTAACACATTATGAACAAATGGGAAATTTTAGCAGGTATATAGACATTTAGAAAGAAATCTGTGAGAATGCTAGAAAAGAATTTATTTGATGAATTTTCTGCTGAATGACTTACCAGCAGTCTGGATATAGCACTGAAGAAATTGTTGAACTTTAAGTTAGACCAATGCAAATTATCCAAACTAAAAAAGAGAGAAAAAAAATGAAGAAACAACAGTAACAAGAGAACAGAATATTCAGTAGCCATAGCATAATATCAAATAATCTAACATACATATAATTGAGGTTTTATGAGAAGAAAGAGACTATGGTACAGAATAAATATTCAAAAAGATAATAGCAAATAATACTCCAAAGTGAATGGAAGAGAGCAAACAGCAGATTCAAAAAGCCAGAATTTCAAGCAGAAGAAATTTTAAAAAATATGCTTAGACACATCAAAGTTAAACTTCTGAAAACCAAGTATGAAGATGAAGTCTGGAAAGAATCCAAGGGGAAAAAAAACAGCATTATATATGGAAGACCAAAGACAACAATGTTGGCTGGCCTCTCATAAGAGACTATATTAGGTAGAAAGCAATAAATCAATATCTTTAAAGTACAAGAAAAAAATTGTTGACTCACTCAATAGGATTATCATGTATCATGTAAAAACAAATCGGTAGATTTAAAGCCAATCATGTTGGTAACCATATTAAATTAAATTGTGTAAACTTGTCAGTTACAAGCTAGGTATTGCCAAATTGAATTAACAACGGCAGACAAATATATTCTATCTACAAGAAGCTCACTTTAAATATAAGGATATAGATATGTTCAAAGTTAAAGTTTTAAAAAATACCATGTAAACACTTGTCAAAAGAAGCTTAAGTAGGTATATTAACATTTTACACCACACAAAATTTTACACCACACAAAACTATCTTTTAACAATGAAAATAAAATAGAATACTCTTTAAGCAAACAAAGGATTAGAAAATTCATTGGCAATGAAATTCTATACTATGGGAAATGATAAAGTTTTACAGGCAAAAGGATTATGATACATGATAAATATCTGGATCTACAAAAATATTGATAAAATGCTGTAAATAGCAAAAATGTGAGAATATAAAAGTTCATTTAAAGAATGCTTCTGAAAGATAAATGAGTGAAGCAAAAATAGTAACAGTACAGTGGGGAGACTAACATAATTAGGAGTAAAACATAAGAAAATAAGAGCACAAAAAATTAGTGGACAGAAATGATGTGTGGCTGTTACAACATATTGAAGTGATATATTTCTAAAATGTAGACTGTAAGAAGTTAAATATTGTGAATCCTAGAGAAAACAGTAAAAAAACAAAATTCAAAAAGCTCTATCTTATGGGCCAATAGTGAAGATAGAATTGAATTATTAAAATGCTCATTTAACATAAAAGGACCACAGAAAAAAGAAGAGAAAAAGAATATACAGCACACATTTGTAAAAACAAATTGGTAGATTTAAAGTGAGTCATGTTGGTAACTATATTAAATGTAAATTGTGTAAACTTGTCAGTTAAGAGCTAGGTATTGCCAAATTGAATTGACAAGAGCAAGACAAGCGTATTCTATCTACAAGAAGCTCACTTTAAATATAAGAATATAGATACATGCAAAGTTAAAGTTTTAAAAAAACAGGTAAACACTTGTCAAAAGAAGCTGCAGTAGGTATATTAGCATGAGATAAAGTAGAGTTGAGAACAGGAAAAATTAGAAAAGACATAAAGGGATATTACATAGTGATAAAGGGGTAATTTAATCCAGAAAAAATAGCAATTCTATGTGTATATTCTTCTAATATTAGAGTTTCAAAATATATAAATAAACCCTGATAGAACTGAAAGGACAAAGGGACAAATTCACAATTATAGTTGGAAAACTCAAAATTCCTGCCTTTGTAAATAATACATGTAGACAAAAATATCAGAAGACTTAGAAAGTACTGTTAACAATTTTTACCTCATTGGTAGTCATAGAATATTTTCTAAAAAACAATAGTAAAAATTCTCTTAAGTTTACATGGAACTATTTAATGTAGTTAACATTAAAATAGAATATTTTCTGTGTGATTAATAATGCTGCCAATGTTGAAAATTGAAATCACTGGGCATGGTGCCTCATGCCTGTAATACCAGCACTTTGGGAGGCCAAGGCAGGCGGATCATGAGGTCAGGCATTTGAAACCAGCCTGGCCAACATGACAAAACCCCGTCTCTACTAAAAATACAAAAATCAACCGAGTGTGGTGGCAGGCACATGCATTCTCAGCTACTTGGAAGGCTGAGGCAGGAGAACCGCTTGAACTCAGGAGGCAGAGGTCACAGTGAGAGGAGATCGCACCACTGCACTCCAGCCTGGGCGACAGAGCGAGACTGTCTCAACAACAGCAACAACAAAATCGAAATTCTACAAAATACATATTCAGACAAAAATAAAATCAAACTAGAATTTGATATCAGAAAGGTACCTGGAAAATCTCTAAATATTTGAAAATTAAACAATAAAATATTAAACATTGCATAGAAAAATTAGAAAATACTTGGAATGGAATGAAAATATGGCATATTAAATTTGGAGTGATATGACCAAAGAGCTGCTTAATTGCAAATGTGTAGAATCAAATGCTTATATTAGAAAATGTCATAAAAGGGCTAAAACTAGTAATCTAGCCTCCAAATAAGACTCTGTAAAAGCAAGGGTAAGTTAAATCTAAACAAACAGAAGGAAGAAAACCAATAGAAAAAAATAATAAAGCTACAAACTGGTTGCCTGAAAAGATCAATACAATTGATAAGCTTTTAACCAGACTAAGTAAAAAAAAAAAAAGAAAAGATAGAAATGGCCAATATCAGAAATAAAAGATGTTATATTACTTCAGAACCTACAGATATTAAAAAGGTAATGAGGAAATATAAACAATTTTATGGTCATAAATTCAGTGTTATTAGAGATAAAAAGTTCTTAAAATTTAGAAGCTTTCAAGTATCACTCAAGAAGAAATAGACAACCTTAATATTTCTATGTCTATAAAAGACATGGAATTTAAAAAACCTTTCAGCAAAGTTCTGGGCCGACGTCACATGACAGGTAAGTTTTAAACATTTAAGGAAGAAACAATACAAAATTTATGCAAACTCTTCCAGCAAAACAAGAGCAAGTAAGTGTCCCAATTCATTTTATCAAGTTGATAGTATCTGATATCCTGATACAAAAGCTATACAAAGATATTATAGAATAAGAAGACCACAGAACAGTATCTCTCATAAACAATATCTCTCATAGACAAAAAATGCTTAGTAAAATATTAGTCAAATCTAGTAACATAAAGAGAAGTACATAATTACCAACCTAGGTTTATCACAAGAATGCAAGCTTGGCTGAACCTTTAAACAGCAGATGACATGGTTTACTACATTTAAAAACTGAAAAATAGAAATAACATAATGTTAATGGAAATAGACATAGTATTATATTAATGGATTTAGAAAAGGATACAAAGTTGACCTATAAAAATTAGCTATAGTTCTATATAATAGCAACTAATAATTGGAAATTGAAATAAGAAAAATGGCATTCATAATAACATAAAAACCCATCGTGCAATTAAGAATAAAATTATATATATAAATATACATATATGTGTGTGTATATGTATACACATATACATATATGTATATATATAGAGAGAGATAAATGCAAGGCTATTATACTAAAAATCACAAAATATTACACAGGGAAATAAAGACATAAATCACTGGAGAGAAATATGTTTTTAAGGATAAGAAGATTCAATATTGATAAAATGCCAATTATCTCCTAATTAATCTATCAAACTTCAATTGGTCATTTTCTTGGTAGAAATTGACAAGATGATTTCAAATTAATATGAAAGCTAAAGGACCTAGATTACCCCAAATAATTTGAAATATACAAAAATTTAGAAGGCTTACACTATTTGATTTCAAAACTTACTGTAAAGTTAACCTAAAGAAAACAGGGTAGTATTGATTTAAGGATAAATGTATTGAGTGATGGAATAGAATTGAAGCCAGAAATAGATCCACACATACATGGTTAACTCGTTCTTTATAAAGGTGCCAAAGTAATTTATTGGAAAATGAATAGTCTTTTTTACACATAGTATTGAAATAACTGGAATCTAGATAATCCACATAATGAAATTCAACACCTATCTCACACCATATTAAGAAAATGAGATTGATATAGATTATAAGCCTTAAAGAAAATTCTAAAACTTAAAAAAAAAGCCTACGTAAGAAAACATAGCCTACATAAGAAAACATAAGAAAATATTTTCTGTCTTAAGTTCATCAGAGATTTCCTAGATAGGACACACAAACACACACACACACACACACACACACACACACACACACACACACCCATGAATCACAAAAGGAAAATAAATTAATAAGTTGGACTTGTCATAATGAAAACATTTGTTTTTTGAATGACACTATTTAAACAGTGAAAACCCATGTTATAGATTGGGGAAAATATTTGCAAAACACATCTTTTGAAAGTCTTGTATCCAGAATACATAATACAATCTTACAACTGAATAATAAGATAGATATCCCATAAAAAAGCAAGAAGACTTGACATTTCATCAAAGAAAATATACAATTGGCAAATAAGCTCATGAAATGGGACTGAACATTATTATTCATTGTGAAAATGCAAATTAAAACCATAGTAAGATACAGCTATGTACCTATTACCTTGGCTGAAATTAACATAAAATAAGTATTGGCAAAACTGTAGAACTAATGAGAATCCAGAGCTAATGCAAAATGGTATGGTCATTTTGGAAAACAGTTTGGTAGTGTTTTGTAAAGTTAAATATGTATCTGTCATATAAACCAGAAATCCTGTGCCTAGAAAAATAAAACTCAGAACTAAGAGAAATAAGAACATATATCTCTGCAAATATCTTATGCAAACGTAGCTATTTCAACTGTAATAGCTAAAACCTGGAAACAAACCAATGTTCGTCAACTAATGAAAAAATTAACAAATTAACAAATTGTGCTACAACCCCACAAGAGAATACTTTTCAGCAACAAAATCAATACATTGTTGATACATGCAAAACCATAAATAAATCTAAAAGCATTATGTTCAGTGAAATAAAGAAGGCACCAAATAGTACATTTTCATGACATTCCAGAAAGGGTTGCCAGGGACAGGTGGTGGTAGGAGAGGATTAACTGCAAAGGACCCCTGGGAAACTTTTTGAGTAAATGGAAATGTTTCATATGCTGATTGTGATGTTGATTACATGAATGCATACATTAATCATAAAACTATACACTAAATAGGGTGAATTTTATTGTGTTTAAATTATACTTATATTGATGTGTTTAATGAAAAATGTGTTTGTTAATAAAAATAGAATTGAAGGGAATTTCGGTAATATAGAGCCAACAGTGGCAGTCTAGCTTTTGAATCTTTCTGAATCTACATTTAAATCAACAGAGCAACTAAACATGAAAAATCCCAACCCATGAACAGTACCAACCACAAAACTAGCTGACAAAATATCAAAACATACATGGATAAGTATAGACCATCAATGGCTATAAATTCATCAGGCTATTGAATGTGTAGGAGAAAGAGAGCAATAACTAGGAATCAGGTGAATTTGAGAAAGGAGATCCAAAAAGCCAGTCATTTTTCACTGGAAAGCACCCATGTAGCGGAAAACATCAGCCTCCAATGGCCAACAACAATTCTAGTAAAACTACCGGACTCTAAAAAGAAATAAGTTCTTTTTTGGTATTTGGACCAAAAATGTATATATTTTTTAAGGGAAGGAAAATGAAAAAGTTATCAGATTTTTTGGTAACAGTCACCTTTACAGTCACCTTTGGTAACTGTCACCTTTGGTAACAGTCAACCAAACAGTAGATGAAGGGGGAAATATCTGTACAAAATTATTCCAACTAATCAATGAAAACTCAGTGAGGAAATTAGAATATCTACATGTTGCAATTGGAATGAATCAATGGATCTGGGCATTGAGCATTAATAGCTGTTAACCTTAGAAAGAGCAAAGACCTTTCATGATATACTTCCTGATTAAAGAACATACCACCACATACGGCCCTGCCAAAGGCATAGGCTAAGTGTGATTGAACCTCTGGATCCAGGGCTCAATTTGAAGGAAATTCACGGTGCAAAAGAATACATCGTGAGTATAGTATCACCAAGGTCCAAATTGTGGAAACCTCTCAATAACCCAGGTTATTCTAAAGTTACGTTACAAGGGAAAGAGTGATGGAAGAGTAACCTGTAGATTAGAAGAGACTGGAAAGACATTTTTCTTCTTTTTTCCTTGGCAAGATGAAATGGTAGTATATGTAGATACATACGTTCATGAATAAAACCATAAAAGATACAGCAAAGCGAGCACTATACAGATCAGAATACTCGTTAACTGTGGAAGCAGAGAGGTGGCTATGATTGAGACAGGACACATGGAAGGGTTTTTGAAGTGGCTGGAAAAATTCTATTTCTTGTCCTGGGTGGTGGTTCAAGGGAAGTTGCCTATAATAATTCACTTACTTTGTTTGAGTTTCTATGTCTATGTTTCATTTTACAGTAAGAAGTTTTAAAAAAATAGTATAGAAGAGAAGGGCAATGATTTTTTTAAAAAATTACTGGCTAAGATAGACGATTTCAATATGAATAGAGAATTATTTTTGGCAAGCAGGGAGCCTCCATTTTGTCAGTAAATTATAAGGCTCTTTTCATTCATCCAACAGAAACACTTATTGTGTGCCTGCTAAGCAGCTGGGACATACCAGGTGCTTCTGCTCTTGTAGAACTTAGAAGATACAGCAGTTATTTTTATCAGTTGGGGTGCAGTCAACAAAATCACACAAAATCTTTCAACACATAGGATTTAATTCAGAAAACTGGTTATGCAAGTTGTATAAAAGTTAAGTAGCTAAAGCAGTGACCCAGAAGTTAGCAACATTAAGAAGCTGATACTGCCCTGAGGGTTGGAGAGAACAGGAGGGTCTGTGTTGTCAGAACCTAGAACCTGGGAGCAAGGATAGAGAAACATTCTAAAGGCAGCCGGATTCAAGGAAGAGCTAAAGCCACTGGTGGATATTCTCCATGGGTGAGAGAAAGACAGAAGAAATATCCCGGTATATTCTCTCCTCTCCAAATCTTATCTCCAGTCTTTAGCAAATGTACACTAGAAGTTAGTACTAAACTGTTTTGTTCTTTTTACTTAGTCATTTCTGAGAGAGCATGATAATTTGTTATGATAAAGTCTTGAATAACAGTATATGTACTTATCTTTGACATGGACATTAAAATGTATAACTGCGTACTAAAACATGATATGAGAAACTGGCTTTTAGAGAAGAAATAATTTTGGGTTTTTTTTTTTTTTTTTTTTTTGGTCATATGCGCATCACATCTTAAGCCATTGGTAAGCACACTGCCAGAGCAATGACCCAATCTTTCTCTTCTTCACTGACTAAAGAACCTCAGGCACTAACAGCATTTTTATTTTGGCTCCTCGTTGATCACGACTCTAGCAAGTGAACAGAAGGACTTATTTGTCAGAAATTCTGGTGAACAGCTTGCTGCAAGTTTAATCAAAATAAGTTTTGATTCAGACCAAGCTTGTTACTTTGGCACATGGGGTGACAATAGACAGTGACCTTCAATGGGGTCTTGGAAGAGCTAGATCAAAAGGAATGTTTATTCTTACGGCCCCTCAAAGGTTCCTTCAGATCTCTGTGCACATTTATGCAGAACTGATGGAGAACTTAAGGAGACTGATCAATTTTATTATCCTCAAATTATTCCCTGAAAACTTGTCAAAATACAACATGAACACTTTATAATTTGCTATTTAAAATGATTATTTTAAATATCTTGTCACCATAATCTAATTTTAATGATTATATTCAATGTTTGGTGAAATAATCAAATTAGAACATATTTATTCTATGTAGTATCATTATCACTGTAACAAACTGCCAATAGTAGAAGAATGAAAAACTAGATGTGAATATAATGGTTCAAAAGAACTTAAACCTAGTTTTTAGTCACTTGCACTTCCAGATACCGTAATTGAAAACCAGGGGAAGTTTCAAAGAAGGGTCCAAGTCAGTTCTGGTCAAAACGTTCTGTCAGAAAAAGAAGTATTGAGGACAATTATTTTTAAAAATGAAGGTTGAAGTGATTTCACCCCTTACCTTTGAAGGTCACCATTTCTCTATAGCTGGGAGTGATTTTGCCCACTCTGTCCATCCCAGGAATATTTGGCAATGTCTGGAGAACAATTTTGGTTGTTACAACTGTGTGGGTGGAGGATTTGCTACTAGCATCTTGTCTATAGAGAGACCAGAGATGCTGCTAAACATTGTATAACGAACAGGGCAATCCCCCACGAAAAAGAAGTATTAACCCCCACATGCCAATAACGTCAAAGCTGAAAAACACTTATCTATAGTCTCTGATTATTTACTTGTCTTTAAAACATAAGGGTCTGAGGTTTGGTCTATAAAAATAGAGTATTTCCTACCAATTAAGAGCTACTTAACTTGTAGTTACCCAGGAAAAGTTATTTAAACATTCCTGACTAACTGTAAACATTTGATAGGCATTTCCCTCTTTTGGCTGTTTCAAAAATTGTTCTAGAGACAGGGAAAGTGAAGTCCCATGGTTTTGTATCATAACTGAAAGTCTTATTTGATAATATAATTTTTCGGGCCAACCACTAAATGTTTTAGATCTATTATGTCTACTACTCATAAAAAAAGTGTTATTAGGCCATTTAACAGACAGAGAAAGTGAAATTAATAGAGGTTAAGATACAATCTCAAAGTTACTTGACCAACTAGTGCCACTAATATTCTGAATATAGGTATTATGACAGTGTTTTATTCCTGCTATATCCTTCCATCAAGTGCTTTGCATACACATGACAAACTGTTCCAAAAATGTAACAATACAAAATAATGAGTTTTAAAATTTTTTCTTTGCCTGGTTTGCAAAGAAAGGGCATTGATTTTTTTCCATTACATATCATTACTCTTATCTTTATACTTATATTTAGAGAAGAGCAGTGAACCTTCGAAGGACACAAGAGAACATCTCATTATTCTGACAATTGGTAACAGGAAAGAAATCTTGTTTGTCTTGACTTTGTTGTGTGAATTCTATCTCAGGATAACCAAATTGTTGATGAAAGGAGAGTTTTTGCTCATATCTTTTTTGTATGTATCTTTAAAAAAATCAATAAACTTTATTTTTAAAGCAGTTTTAGATTCACAGCAAAATTAGGTGAAAAGTACAGTTTCCTTATACCCCTGTCACCACAAATGCACAGTTTCCCCCACTATTACCATCCCACACTAAGGGGTATGTTCAGTACAACTGATAAAACTAGTATCAGTATCACCAAAAGTCCACAGTTTAAATTAGGGTTCAATCTTGCTGTGGTACATTCTACGGTTTTGAACAACTGTATAATGACAGATATCTAACACTGCAATATGATACAGAATAGTTTTACTGTCCTAAAAACCCTCTGTGCCCTACCTATTTATACCTTCCTTCCTCCAAAACCCTGGCAATCACTGATCATTAACTGTCTCCATCATCTTGCTCTTTCTCGAAAGTCATACATTTGGAGTAATATATTATGTAACTTTTTAAGATTGGCTTCTTTCACTTAGTAATATGCACTTGAATTTCCTCAATGTCTTTTCATGGCTTCATAACTCATTTTTTAGTAATAAATGATATTCTATTGTCTACATGTATTAAAGTTTATTTACTCACTTACTTACTGAAGGATAGCTTGGATGCTTCCATATTTTGGCAATTATGAATCAAACTGCTATATATATCCATATGCAGACTTTTGGGTAGAAATACATTTCAATTCGCTTGGGAAAATGCCACTTATTGGATTGTATGGTAAGAGTATGTTTAGTTTGAAGAATCTTCCAAACAGTCTTCCAAAGTGGTTGTATCATTTTGCATTCCCATCAGCAAGGAATGAGAACTCCTGTTACTTGACAACCTTGTCAGTATTTGTTTGTGTCAGTATTTTGGGTTTTGGCCATTCTAATAGTTATAAATTTGTATCTTGTTTTAATGTGAAGTTTTCTAATCAGATGTGCTATGGTTTGATTGTGTACCCTTCAAAATTCAGGTGCTGCCAATGTGATAATATTAAGAAATGAGACCTTTAGGAGCTGACTAGGCCACAAGGGTTTCTTCTTCTCTAATGAGATTAAGGGTATTAAGACCCTCATAAAACAGACTTCCCAGGGCATTTGCGTAGGTTACTATCTTGACCTTCTGCCTCTGCCATGTCAAGATTCAGCAAGAGGCCTTCACCAGACACCACATGCTAGTGCATTCATCTTGGACTTCTAGCCTCCAGTACTGTGAGAAAATACATTTCTGTTGTTTATAAATTACCCAACTTGAGGTATTGTTATAGCATCAAAAAATGGACTAAGACGTGATGATGGACAACATTGCATATGCTTATTTGCCATTTGTGTATCTCCTTTAGTAAAGTGTCTGTTCAGGTCTTTTGTTCATTTGTTAATTAGGTCATTTCTTTCCTTGCTAAATTTCAAGAGTTTGTATATTTTTATTAACAGCCCTTTGTCAGATGTGTCTTTTGTAAATAGTTTCTCTTGGTCTGTGACTTGGGCTCTCATTCTCTTGATATTGTGTTTCAAAAAGCAGAAGTATTTAATTTTTATGAAGTCTAGTTTATCCATTATTTCTTTCATAAATTGTACCTTTGGTGGTGTATCTAAAAAGTCATTCACATATCCAAAGTCATCTAGGATTTCTCCTTTGTTATCTTCTAGGAGTTTTATAGTTTCACATTTTACATGTAGGCCTATGATGATCCATTTGAATTAATTTCACCAGTGCCACACTGTCTTGATTACTGTAGCTTTACAGTAAATCATGAAGTCAAGTAGTGTCAGTCTTCTAATTTTATTCTTTTTCTTTAATACTGAGTTGGCTATTCGGGGTATTTTATCTCTGCATATAAAGTTTAGAATCAGTTTGTCAATACCCATAAAAGCACTTGTGGGGGATTTATTGGGATTATGTTGAATCTATAGATCAAGTTTGGAAGAATTGGCCACTTTAAAATATTGAGTTTTCCTATCCATGAACATGGAATAACTCCTTACTTATTTAGTAGTTCTTTGATTTATTTTATTAAAGTTCTATCATTTTTCCTCATATAAATTTCATACTATTTTGTTAGACTTATACCTAAGTATTTTATTTTTTCAGTGCTTATATAAATGGTAATATGTTTTAATTTCAAATTCCACTTTTTCATTGCTGATATGTAGAAAAAAATGGACTTTTATATATTAAACTGGTATCCCACAGCTTTGCTTTAATTGCATGTTAGTTCCAGAGATTTTTTTCAGTTTTTTCAGATTTTCTACATAGTTGATTATGTCAAAAACAGTTTTATTTTTTTTCTTAAAAATCTCTGTATGTCTTATTACTTTTTTATTCTATTGCATTAGCAAGAACTTCCAATATGATGTTGGAAAACTGAAATGAGGAGGGATATCTTTACCAGTTTCCTGATTTAAGTATAGTGTTATCTGTAGTCTTTTCTTTCTTTCTTTCTTTCTTTTTTTCTCTTTATCAAGTTGAGAAAGTTTCCCTCTATTTCTAGTTTGCTGAGAGATTTTATCCTGAATGGGTATTGGATTTTGTTAAATGCTTTTTCTGCATCTATTGATATGGTCATTTGATTTTTCTTATTTAGCCTATTGATGTAATGGATTACATTAAGTGATTTAAATGTTGAACCAGCCTTGCATAATGAATTCCCACTTGCTTGTGATGTATCATTCTTTTTATACATTGTTGAATCCAATTGCTAATATTTTTGAGGATTTTTGCATCTATAGTCATGAGAGATATTTGTGTGCAGTTTCCTTTCCTTGTAAGGTCTTTGTCTGGACTTGATATCAGGTAGACTCATAGGATGAAGCAGGAAGTATTACCCCCTGTTTCTATCTTCTGGAAGAGATTGTAGAGAATGGGTATACTTACTTTCTTAAATATTTAACAGAGTTCATCAGTGAACTAATCTGGGCCTGATGCTTTTTGTTTTGGAAGATTATTTATTATTGATATAATTTCTTGAATAGAAATAGGCTTACTTAGAGAATCTAGTTTTTATTTTGTGTGTTATGGTAAAATGTGTATTTTGAGGAATTGGGCCATTTCATCTAGGTTATCAAATTTGTGTACATATAGTTGTTCTTAACCTTCCTTTATTATCCTTTTAATGTCCTTAAGATTTGTGGTGATACATCCTCTTTCATTCAAATATTAGTAATTTGAGAGTTTTTTTTCTTAGCCTAGCTAGAGGCTTATCAATTTTATTAACCTTTTCAGAGAAACAGCTTTAGGTTTTGTTGATTTTTCTCAATTGATTTCCTAGTTTCAATTTCATTGACTTATTTTTATTTATTCTTCTTTTGCCTAATTTTGATTTAATTTTCTCTTCTCATTAAAGTTTATGTGATTGATTTTAGATTTTTCTTCTTTTGTAATGTATGTATTCAATGCTATAAATTTCCCTCTAAGCACTGATTTCTTTGCTTTCCACAAGTTTTGATAAATTGTGTTTCCTTCCTTTCCTACTTTCTTCTTTCCCTTTTTCCTTCCTTCTGTTCTTCCTTTCTGTTTATAGACAGATTTTCCCTCTGTCATCCAGGCTGGAGTACAGTGGTGTGATCATAGCTTACTGCATCCCCCACCTCTCAAGTTCAAGTTATCCTACTGTTTCAGCTTCCTTAATAGCTGAGACTACAGGCACACAGCATCATCCTTGGCTAGTTTTTCTTTTCTTTTCTTTTCTTTGCTTTTTTTTAGGGGAGATGGTATCTTGCTAGGTTGCCTAGTGTGGTCTCAAACTCCTGGTTCAAGCAATCCTCCCATCTTAGCCTTCCAAAGTACTGGGATTACAGGCATAAGCCACTGCACTCAGCCAAAAAATGTATTTTCATTTACATTTATTCATAAATGTTTAAAATTTCTATTAAGGCTTCTTCTTTGATCCATGTGTTATTTAGAAGTGTGTTGTTTAATCTCTGATTATTTTAGAATTTTCTGGATATCTTTCCATTATTGATTTTTAGTTTAATTCCATTGCGGTTTGTGAGCAGACGTAATATGATTTATATCATTTTAAATATGCTTAGGTGTGTTTTATGGCCCAGAATGTAATCTTTCTTGGTAAATGTTTTATATGAGCTTGACAAACATGTGTATTCTGTTTTTGAATAGTTGATGTTAATAGATGTTAATTATATTTAGTTGCTTGATAACGTTGCTGAGTTTAACTATGTCCTTCTAGATCTTCTGCCTGCAGAATCTCTCCATTGCTGATATAGGGTATTTAATTCTCCAATTATAATGGTGGATTGATTTATTTCTCCTTGAAGTTCTATCTGTTTTTGCCTCATGAATTTTTATACTCTTGTTAGGTTCATGCACATTAAGAATTGTTGTTTCTTTTTGGAATATTGAGCCTTTCATCATTTCTAAAAAATTGACAATTATCTTTTTATTATTTCAAATGTTCCTCTGTATCCCTGAAAAATTTCATTGCTCTGAAATCTCTTCTGTATGAAATTAATATAGCTATTCCCACTTTCTTTTGATTAGTATTAGCATAGTATATCTTTCTCAGTCCCTTTACTTTTCGTCTATTATATGTTTTTATATTTAAAGTGGGCTTCCATTCACTCTGATAATTTATGTTTTTTATTGATGTGTTTAGACCATTAATATTTAAGATACTTATTGAAATAGATTAATATCTACCATAATTGTAACTGCTGTCTATTTGTTGCTTTTTTGTCCACATTTTTTTCTGCTTTTTTTTGTGCTTTTAATTGAGCATATTATATTATTTCATTTCTCTTCTTTCTTGACATTTCAGTTATACTACTTTTTTTAAAAAAACTTTTTTAAGTGGTCACCACAGGATTTGTAACAGATAATTACAACTAACTCAAGTCCACTTTCAAGTAACACTGCTTCACTGGCATTTCAATTTCCTTTGGAAACAAAATATTCCTAATTCGTCCATACTGATCCTTGTAACATTGCTGTTATCATTTCACTTACACATAGGCATACATAAGAATACATAGATACATAAGCTTATCAATTTAATACATGATTGCAATTATTATTAACAAACTGTTATCTAACTGTTAACAAACTGTAGATTAATAAAGAATAAGAAAAATAAAAGTTTTCATTTTACCTTCTCTCATTTATTCTCTGATGCTTTTCCTTTCTTTATGTGGATCTGGGTTTCTGATCTATACATTTTCTTCCTCTTTGGAGAACTTTCAGTCTCTTTTGCAAGGCAGATCTACTGGTGAAAATCCTTTAATTTTGTTTGTCTGGGAAAATGTTTATTTCTCTTTCATTTTTGCAGAAAAATTTCACAGGGTACAGAATTTTAGGTTGGTGGAGTTTTTCTCAATACTTTAAATATTTCTCTCTACTCTCTTTTTACTTGCATGGCTTCTGAAGATAAATTCGATGTAATTCTTATCTTTGTTCCAATATCGGTAAGGTGTATTTTCTCTCTGGCTCCTTTCCCGATATTTTTCTTTAATTTTGAGATTTGAATACAATATGCATAGGTGTTATTTTGTTTTATTTTTGTTTTTGCATTTATCTTTCTTAGTGTTCTGTGAGTTTCTCAGACCTGTGATTCGAAGTGTGCCATTACTTTAGGGGAAATTCTTAGTCATTATTTCTTCAAACATTGTTTCTGTTTCTTTCTCTCTTTCTTCTCCTTCTTGTATTCCCATTATGCATATATTACAACTTTCATAGTTGTCCCACAGTTTGTGGATATTCTCTTCATTTTTTTCTTTCAGCCTTTTTTTTTTTTTTTTCTGCTTTTCAGTTTTGAAAGTTCCTCTTGTCATATCCTCAAGCTCAGAGATTCTGTCCTCAGCTGTGTCCAGTCTATCGATGAGCCTATCCAAAGCATTCTTTATTTCGATTACAATGTTTTTTTATCTCTAGCATTTCTTTTTAATTATTTCTAGAATTCCCATCTTTCCCTTACATTATGTTTTGCCTGTTGTCTTCTTTCTCCATTAAAACCTGTAGCATATTAATCATATGTATGTATATTTTAAAATTCCTAGTTTGCTAATTGCAACATTTATGTTATATCTGACCAATTATGATGCTTATTCAGTCTCTTCAAATTGTTTTTTCACATTTTAGTGTTTCTTACTTTTTTGTTTTAAGGTGGATTTGATGTTCTAAATAATACAAATTGGTAAATAGGTCTTTAGTAATGTACTACAATGTGTAGGCAGAGGGAAGCATTCTGTAGTCCTACAGTTAGGTCTCTGTCTTCTGGTAGGCCTATGCCCCTGAACTATAAACTTCACCAGTGCATCTTAGACCCTGCTCTTGCATCCCACTTGGTGGGACAGAATGGCTAGAGTCACTTGGAGTTGGCTATTTTCCTTCCTCCAAGTAGGTTAGTCTCTAATAACCCCCGGTAGTTAGGCTCTGGCAGAATAATGCTTCTGATGGTAGGCTTTGTTAAGAATAGAATATTGTAGTGTATTTCAAAATGGTTCATTTTCTCCTTTCCCTGTTGCAAGCATGAGGGACTTTTCTTTTTACTGTGATGACCTGGTGGGGCTCCTGGAGGTAAAATTTACAAAACTGTTGAAGCCTTCTATGACTTGGTTCTCTCGGAGTTTTTAACTTTCTTAGTTGTCCACAATGAGCCTCTAGTGCCAAGAGATGTCCTTTAACTTTTTAATTTATTTTTGTCATGAAACAAAATTTTGAGCATTTACATATGCTTAAAAATAAGTCAGATATTATGAGAGATTTCAGAGGAAACAGAACACAAATTTCAGGTTAACCAGAGAAGAATGAAACTTCATACATAAGTATGTTGACAAATATTTTAACTCAAGATGTAAGTAAAAACACATTAATAGAGAAGAAGTAAGCTGGGGAGGCAGGTAGTATAGCAACTGGACACGGATATCAACTGTTATTGAAGAGAGCTGGATTTGAATCATGATCTGCTTTTTATTTTCTATAGGACTTAAGGAAAATCAGCTACTTGGATTATTCAGTTTTCTTATCTGTAAAATATAAACGATCAGAGGTGTGCTGGCGCCTACTCCTACTGACTTACAACAGCTAATTGTTAAATTTTAAGGAATTTGGAAATCCAATTATTAAAAACTATCATTATTAAAAATTAAATTGTATAAACTTTGAATAAGTAAATTATGTAAAAACCAAAGGTAATACATGCTCAAAACTCACATCCTAATTGTTTTGCTAGATTCTATTACCCCTGGTTTTGAGATTATTTACATGAATGATATCTAAAGGTTAAAAACAATATTTAATAATATACTTCAGTTTCGCAAACAGTATAAATTGATCTTAATTTATGCTATTATTGATTTTATATTTAAGAATGTGATGTTGAACATTAATATTGCAGATTAAATCTAAAAGTGTATTGTGTTTGTAACTTACATTGTGAATAACACAAAAATTGAAAAAATATTTTTCTACTATTTGAAAATAATGATGTGAATTACCAAAAACCACTTATTCATTGATGAATGAATGAAGTCCACTGTATGTCTTCTTTTTCTTCAGTTTCATTTTACTCATTAACCTTAGGAACATGTCAACTTCCATTTGTGTTAAAATTATACTTGATTCTCAATTGCGACTCTGGGTTGGCTGTAGATATAAGTCATGGACAAAATTCAAATGAAAACATTCAGTGAAACTCAGTTGACTATATAAAGGGTATTGTCTATTTGTTACTGTTTCAACATAAAATACCTAGAGCATCCAACATAATTTCTGCTACATGGATGGTTATTGTTAACGTGACTTTTAAGTATGTGTGTATAGTGAAGGAGAAATTAAAAAGTGGAGTTTGATTTATAAGGAAAAGTTTTTAGAGCAGGCGTGTTTTGTAGTAGATTTTGAAGTGGAGTTGTAAATTGAGATAAGCTAAGGCTGAAATCTAAAATGAAGAGAATTTACTGATGTTCAGTTGTTTATGTCTTTAATTATCTTGCCCATTTTCTTTAGCATTTAGTATCCTTCACTAGAATCACAGACAGTTTTTAAAAACATACGGATTATTGGATGTCTTAACCTATCTACTAAATCAGAATCTCTTGGCATTTGAAATGCAGTCCTTTCAATCCAGTGCAGTCAGCCCAGCTACGCCTGTGGACTGGGGTTTGGAAACTGCTAGAAAAATAGAGGAGGACCCAGAGTTCTTCTTCAAATTCTGCTCTGCTTTTTACTAGCTCTGTGAATTGGGCGAGTTACTTGACATTTTTGTACTTTAGTTATCCTATCTCTAAAGTGGGAGCAATAATAAGAGAGTAATGAAGTTGCAATACATAAGAAGACAGATGATATCAGTACTTTCAAACAGAGGAAAAAAACCCTACAGTTACATATAACATATTCTTCTTTTTTTTCAAATTCTCTAAGCCTATCTTTTGATACCTAAATAATTCTTACCTCATATACAAATAATCATTTCTTAAAAACTTTATTTGTATTAATTCTATGAGAAAAAATTGTTACTTCTTACTGGGCAAATAACTGAAATTTCAATTTAAAATGATCAATAGGTAAAGTTTCACTAATAAAACAGAAAGACTAAATTTTCTGTTTATTAGAACTAAATTCTACTTTTATTTCAAATTTCATTAAGGAATCTCATATAATTATTATATACCAAGATTTTTATTTGGAATCAGATCTGTATACAAATGTATTAAAAGATATATTCAGTCTTCAATTGTATTAAGTCACTTGGCCGTCATATTAGAGACATATACCAAGTGCTTAGAATTAATCTTGACAAACATTTCATAAAAAGTGTGTGAAAAAAATGTGCCTCAGAAGGGCTTGCACTGAGGTACTTTCTTGTTTATGCCACAAGATGGTGCTTTTGCATTCTCTATATCCATTGAGAAAGCAATGTCTTTAAAATGGTTGACAAAAGACTTTAATTTTAGAAGAAACATGAGAGTTCAAAGTGCTTACCATGTCCCAAAAACACTCCCACGACACTCTTGAGTAGAAATGTTAATATGGAGGTGACAATGAAGAGGATTTTTTAAATCTATAGGGATAATTAGATCTATTTTTAGGCAATTTGATCTGTATGGCTGTCAGTGTTATTTCTATCCGTAACTGAGGAAAATTTCTCCACGTAACCAACATCTGTATGTCCCTGTATAATCTCTGACATATTGTCAGCTTTATTATGACTCCAAAACTGTGGCTTGTGAAATGCTAGTCACAGTAAAGTCTCTTAATGCAGTTGGGTCCAAATAGAAGGAGAAGGTAAAGAGAGAGAGTCCTCTAAAAACAGAAATGCTGTGCTTCGTATCTAAGATTACTTACTTCCTTTTGCAAGTATGCCATTGTTTTATTATTTTGCTCTTTATTCTAAAAAGGCTGCTTGGCTTGTGTCATATTGAGATTTCATGGAATCTGAAGATTTGGGAGTTGAAGAGTCTGTATGTATGTTTCACTCAACCTCTTAGCCAAAGAAGGCACTCTTTGTATGCCATCTCTTGATCATCTAACTGTTGTTCCATCAATAGGGGCCTTTCTGTGCTGGCTTTTTTTCTTTCTTGTTGGCAAAGCCTCTGTCATTATAAATAGTGGAGAGCTTATTTATTTTTTTAAATTTGCTAACTTGTTTTCAGACTGTTTTGACTTAAAGTGTTTCATAAGGATCAAATATCGTACAGTTTTACTGTATCTTGCCTTTCAAAACATAAGCTAGGAGCAAATTATATTTGAAAAAAGAATTATTATTTATCTGCCTTGTAGTGTTTTTGGAAATATCGTATCCCGACATTTTTTCAAGAAGCTTTCAGGAAACTAGCTACCATTATGAAACAATTCAGAGTTTTTGCTCATAAATAACTAACTGTGCTTTCATCTAACTTGAAATTTCAACCTCAGACCACCTGGAACTTACTCGTTGCACCTGACCAGTCTTTGCCCGGTGTCTCTCAGTGACAGTGCACAAGAATGAATGCTGTCTATGTGAAGCATAGTCTTTTTTCCATTCAAGTAGAATCATTATTGTATATTTTGAAACTAAAGTTTTCACAAAATTTATAACTTGTTGCCTTAATGTATGAACGGGGATGTGGGTTGAAGGAAAGTGAAGCAAAAGGCAGAGAGGGCAGATATGGGGTTATCCAATTTCCATGGAGGTAGCAAGGTGACACCTTCACAACGGACTCACCTTCTGTAAGTAGCTCCATGTTGAAAGCAGCTTCTAAAAGCTTGCCAAGGTCTCTAGAACAATTTTATTTGATCTTTTGTTAAAGTCCACTTCTACTAAGCAACTGATTATTCTGTTCCCAGAGGTGGAAAGTTGAGTCAGGTTTTACTACACTGTATATTAAAATTGTATCTACTCATGTGGTTTCTGTATAGTACCGGGGAATCCTTTATAATCTAAAAATGGAAGAGGAGAACACACAGCCATAATGCCTGACTTGAGGATTAAGTTATCTTGGTATGACTACCACCATCTTCAGTGTCATTACTCTCAAAGATAAGAATTTAACAGTAGGAGCTCACTTACAGACTTGGGACTAAGACTGAAGCATCTATGACAATGGGGTGATTTATGGTGGAGTTACGAAAGGAAACTGATGTGATCTGCATCTGTTCTGGTTAGCAGTACCTGCAGTGCATAAACTCCTTAGGGCTACATGGCAATGAGAGGGATACCTTCATGCCTAGTTGCCTGGGAGTACTTGGCACACATTTCTGGGGTAAAAACAATTCATATGAGTTTGCCAAGTCTGCCATGCTCATTGTCCTGTCAAAATTGAGAAGGGAATATCTATCATGCTGTACAATACGTGTGATGGATATCAAGATATATTTTTATGGGAAAGTGTACTCCACTCCTCCTCGTGATCATATGAGGTATTGTTTTGATATAAGGATAAGGGAGTGATTCTGAGGACTGTACCATCTAAACCTACATATTTAAGCTTTATGAGACTCCAGTGTGAATCTGAGCTAGAAAGCACCTGACGTAGTTGAATTTTTAATGCTTTTCATAAAAGGAAAGTCTGTATCATGATTCTACTCCTGTTTTATTTCTCCCTCAAATTACTTAAAGTGACCCATTACATGGTTGGCATAACTTTAGGATGCCTACTATGTAGGAAGGTATTGAATTACATTTCTTATCCACTTTAAACATGGAGGATGAAGCATTTACAGGTAATCCTTCTTACACATTGCTAATTTAGGTAGATTAACCAATTGTCATTTAGTTCACAAGAATTTTTAACCTGACCAAAGGTAATTGTGACAAAGGAAGAGGACAACCAATACCTAAGAAATTTCTGCTCTTGCCAAGAACGGGGATAAATGCTAAGAAGCTGTCCTTGTGTTTTGATGCCATAGACAGGATTAAAATCATGGTGAACAAGGCAGGGTAATACGTTGAATCAATCCATTACTTGGGCACATACAAGTGTGGTTTCAGGACTCAGTCTGAAGGAAAGAAATAGCTGACCTGGAAGTCTGGGTCTGAGAGTGGGATGCAGAGAGGACAACTGAATATTTCTATAGGCAGGAAAGTGCAATACTGATGGCTCATCACCTGGCTGGGGCATCTTTCAAGTTCTACGCAAAACGTAGCCACTGGTAGCTTTTAAATAATGAATTGTGGCCATTGACATCAATTCCAATGGCAATTTCTTCTACCATCTGACTAAGTTTGTCAGAGGATAATTATTTACCATCCTGATGAGTCCAGGCGGTCTGCTAATTAATTCTTCAATGGGAAGTCTGCCATCCTTGTTGTTCCTTAATACTGCGTGCTGAGGGTTGTGCATAAACGGGATTGGCACAGGGCCTACCATAATGATTATACAGGTTGAAAGCCTGGTGCCAAGTGTTATTTAATTCCGTTTCCCTGAGGTCAAGGAGGGAGGACTTCTGCTGTGCCATGTATTTACAATTTTTGGAAAAAGAGTAGGTGAAAATGTCTACATTAAACAGTTTTAAATATTCCTATCTCAGTGAATATTGAAAAAAATAATTAGGACTAGGTGGAAATGTATTACAAATCTGAAAATTAGTGTTAAGTCCATTAGACTGAGAAGTTGGTAACATATTAATATTTTTAAGCAGTAAACAAAATCACAAGACAATTTATCTTTGATTCGTCGGAGGCAAGGACGTAGGGATCAAGCAAATGAAGTGGAAGGTCACAACACCTGACTAACAATGAAAATAAATGAGAAATCAGGTTAACACTTTAAATAAGTCTTTCTTAAAAGACGGGCCTGGGACAGATTAGACTTGCCTACTAGCACAGGACTAATTAAAACATGTTTAATTGATAAAGAGTGTTGATTACTTATGTTTTCTTGTAACCTCTGCTAGAAATCTCAGATCTGAAGTTATACTATTCAGTTTCTATACACTGCTTTTTTAAAAAAGAATTCCAACTTATTTTATGTTGAACTACATCGTGTGGGGGGGATGCCAGTTATGAGCAATATTTCACTTAGGACAGACACCCAATTAAGTTGACCTTGTCATTAAGAGAATCATGTGTTTCATTGCTGAATTTAAAGCTTTGATAATCACTTTAATGGTGCTTCAAAATGACCAGAAATCCCTAGCAATAGGGATTACAAATTCTCACATTTCCCCAGGCAAATATAGGACAAGACAGGCCACCTAGTCATGTTCCAAAAGGCTTTTTCCCTTCTTTATCAGATAAGTATTTATGGCAGACAAGCTACCTCTAGGCTTTATCGATGATGATGATAAACTGAGAAGGCATGACAGCTGAAGGAGAGAGGGAAAACACGAAGGAGAGCAGGAAGCCTCTACTGGGGCGTCAGTGCTCAGTGCGTATCAGCCGCTCCACAAAGCATCCGCGGGAATGTGGGGGCGGGGAAGGGATGTGCAGTGTGTGGACTGACTCACTTGCAACGATACAGTTTTAAAAATCCCAGGAACTTGAAGAAAGCGAAAGAACTCTTAAATCCCACATCTGATATTGTCTGAAAACTGATCTATAGTTGTATTCCAGGTAGTTCTTGGGCATTATTATCCCCTCCATCTTGGAGGGGGTATCATAATTTTGGAACATTACTAAGATAAAATGAATATGGTCATGTGGTACTAGGACTTAAGCAGTGCCTGTCTTTCAGGGAACGCCAAGCCCTTTGCAGATGCTTTCTTTCTCCGCTATGCTCTTCCAAGGCTAGGAAGAGTCTAAAAGCAGTTGTTAGGTTGTTTCCTAATGATCTTAAGGCCCACAAGATTACCTTCTGTAGCTAACACTTGTCTGAACCAACCTCATTTCTTATTCACTAAGGCAGAAGCTGAAACTTTCATTCTATTTCAACGTAAGAATAATTTAATATCATATTTGTAATTTCGTCTTTTTTTTTCTTTTTTTCTTTTGAGATAGAGTTTCTCTCTGTCACCCAAGTTGGAGTGCAATGGCACGATGTTGGCTCACTGCAACCTCCACCTCCTGGGTTTAAGCAATTCTCCTGCCTCAGCTTCCTAGGTAGCTGGGATTACAGGCTCGTGCCACCACACCCAGCTAATTTTTGTATTTTTAGTAGAGACAAGGTTTCACCAGGTTGATCAGGCTGGTCTCAAACTCCTGACCTCAGGTGATCTGCCTGCCTCAGCCTCCCAAAGTGCTGGGATTACAGGTGTGAGCCACCAAGCCCCACTGTTTTATCTTTTTTTTTTTTTTTTTTAAATTATGATTCTGGTCTATTTTCTGAATGAAGCTGAAAAGGAGGCAAGGTAAAAGGCCTTTTTGTTCTTGATTTTCATGTAGGTGTAAGGCAAATGGAGTTCTCACTGATATGCTAATGTGGGCTTTTTGTACTTCTTTCTTCCGTAAGAACTATGGACGCTGTGACCTATGGACTTTTAAAAATATGTATAATTTCTTTATGCTTGCTTTCCCAAACCAAATCAAAATCCTGCTTACACTGATGACTGGAAAGTTGTATCTCTGAACCATACACTTCTTGAGAGAGACAGGCCAAAGGTGCTTGGGAGGTATGCACACACCCTTGTTATTTCTCCTTTCTCAACTAGACACTTTCAAGTGTTCCATACCCTTCTTAAAGTAACATCCTCCATCCATATTCTAATCAGCAAAATTGTCTCTGTTGACTACCCTCCAACATGCCGTGTTAAAATTCCATATCATAGGTGTCGGTAGTGAAGGCAACAACCATTATCCTTACCCAGTGTGCTTCTCTACATTTCCTTTTTTTTTTTTTTTTTGAGATGGAGTTTTGTTCTGTCACCCAGGTTGGAGTGCAGTGGTGCGATCTCAGCTCACTGTAACCTCTGCTTCCCAGGTTCAAGCGATTCTTCAGCCTCAGTTTCCTGAGTAACTGGGACTCCAGGCACACCCCACCACATCAGGCTAATTTTGGCATTTTTAGTAGAGATGGGGTTTCGCTATGTTGGCCAGGATGGTCTCAATCTCCTGACCTTGTGATCCACCCAACTCAGCCTCCCAAAGTGCTGGGATTACAGGCATGAACTTTTACTTGTGTGTTGTTGAGTGAGTCCTTATGCGTCACACTATAGCACCAATGGTCTCAAAACTGATTTTAATTATAAACTCCATTGCCAATAAATCTTTTCAGCATGCATTTGCCCTACAAATTTTGAATATTTGTTTACTAGATTATATGCATAGAGGACTACACTATATATTTCTTACTATAATTATATAGCATTTTAACAATTTCATAATAACAGTAGTAATAACAATAAAGTGTATCAAAACTAGTATGTTTATATAGACTAGAGCAAACTATATAATATAAAATAGTATAATTTATTTACTTTGTAACATGTACATAAACGATGGGAAACAAAGTATGAAATAACAAAGCCAATGTAAATATAAATACAAGGCTAATTATTTTTCTTCCAAACCTTATTGACTGTCTTGTACAACACCCTGGGGTTCATGCATCACCTTTGCCAAATGCTGTCATATTCTAGCAGAGAACGTGAATGAAATTGTTATTACAACAAAAATATAATTTAAAATTATTTTATATCCATCTTTAGAACACATATCACATAACTCACAGAATTGTTCTTTGGCTTCACTTAGCAGTTCTTAAGATAATATAATAACAAAAGTAATTTGCATCTCGTGAAGCGGTATGTGCATGGTAGTGAAGAGAATATCTTGAGTAGTTATGAAAAATTGGCCTGAGATTTAAAATTTTCTCTGAATACACTAACAAGTAAATAGTATACAAGTGGTTCTGTGACTTTATGGGGGAAAAAAAAGGAGGTATAAAGACTAACACATCTTCCTAAGGTACATGGAGTGCGGCAAGGACCGCACAGAAACAGGAAATAGGTCCCCGAGCCTGTGTTCTGAAACAATCACCTTGGTAATATCGTGATACTTTTAGTATTTGTGATTTATACAGTGAAAGGATGCACTTTCCTTCCTGTGCATGTATACAGTGATTTTTTCACTAGTATGGTAAGGTCACTGTTAAAGTCATTACTTGTAGCCTTCTACTTAACTCTCATATGCCCTGGATTGTTCTCTTTCAAATAATATTTCGTTAAAAAGTCTACCATTAATAATGAGAATACATATTTATTTCTCCAGTTGGAGTTTTCAGACTTCTCGATTGACACAGAATTTTGACCCATCTGGTATGTTAATGTTGACTGATGGTCTCTTTTTAAATATTACCTATCTTTTGTGCAGATATACGTTGCCTTCCAAATATCATTGCAAAAGGCTATTTATCTTGTTAATTCATGTTCTAAAAAACATTGTGTTTTTGGTTTTTACTATCTTCTTTTTACAAATATAGTTGATTCTCTTGAGAATTTCATGAAAACTATGGACTTTCTACCTATGAAAATGCATGTATTTACAAAATGGCACTAGGTTAAGCCCTTTGTTCTAGTATTATTACAGTATTAAAAAAACTTTCACATCCTTCAGTTCATAGGAAAATTATTTTCAATAAAGTTTTTTTATAAAATAAAACTTAACTGTTTTCCTGTGAACTTCATATACAAAACTGTAGATGTGCTGCAGAAAGAGTAGTTTAAAACAGCAAAATACGGAAACAGTGAGTAAGGGCATTAAATAAGGGACAGTCTTCCCCTATTATGACTGATGGACTATTTCAACCTTTGTGGATGGTTGAGTCAGTGAGAGTGGCGAGAGAATTTCCAAAACCGTGAGTTTGATTTCACAATCAGGTGGATAAAGGCTGGACTGTGAGGCTCAGACATCCCTGGTGGTCTTTCAAGAGTATTTGCCATGGTGGTAATGAAACAGATGGTCCACGAGGTTTGGGAGCTCCGGGTCAGAAACAAAGCATGTGAGAATGAAGGTCAAAGAGTTAGTACAATTGAGAAAGAGGAAGGAAAATTCTTTATGAATTGGGAACTAGAACTAGCCCAGGAACTATAAAGAGACTTACTTGCCATATCGTGTGAAAGATTGATCTAAGAGTAGGTCAGTCTCAGAAGAAAAACTAGGACCTTCTTTTTTGGTCTGGGTCTAAAGGAATTTTCTCCTCTTAAAAATATCAGCCCTGACACAAATAGTAGACTTTACTGGGCAATATTAAATTTGAATTTTACTGAGTTGATAGAGAATGCTTTGGAATTACATTATCTTAAATACTTAGAGTCAATGTCTAAATTCCTTGAATCTCTACTGTAAATTACTTTAATGCTTTAATTTTATTGAGTCTCCTAGATCAATTCATTACATATTATTCTGCCACATTCTGGGAACTATTTGTAGACATTGAATGCTTTCAAATCCTTTCCTGCCCGAGGCCTTTGTGCTTGTGCTTTTTTCCCTGATATTTATGAGACCCTCTCCCTCTTTCTTCAGGCATTTACCTAAATGACATATTTATTCTCTGCAAGGTAACCACCCTTTAAGGTTACAGCCTCCTGCTAAGATTCCCTGTCGCCTCTCTTTGCATTGTATTTCCCCTCGCCACTCATCATAATGCAATAAAACAATGTCTTTTTAATTATTTTTGTTTTTTTTTTCTGTCTCCTCCCAATAGGATATAATTCTATGATGGAAGAGTGTATGTCTGTTGTTTGCTGCTGTATCTCAAGTGTCTAGAACAAGTCACATAAACAGGTATTTGATAAATATTAAACAAATAAATACGTACTTTCATTTATTTACCCAACAAACATATATGCAGTGCCTTCTAAGTGTAGATCACCATAGTGGTCACTTTGGATGTGATAATGAACAAAATGGACCTGGTCTCTGCTCTGAAGGAGCCTACAGTATATCCAGAACACAAGCCCGTAAGTAAATATACATAATGTGATGGTATAAATGCCATAAAATACTGAGAGACTGCAGAAGAGGGAGCTGTTAACTCTTTTTGGAGTAGTCAGGGAAGACTTTGCTGAGAGGTTGACCTTTGAAATGCATCTTAAGAATGAGTAGGAATTCACTAGGGAAAGTAGGGTTGGAAAGATAGAACAGGTTTCATTTAGCATGCATGTATACATAGTTACAATGAAAGAGACTGCTTCTGGGGCAGTATTTTCAGGCATATGAATATAAATGGGAAGAGCATGTGACCGTCAGCCCTTTCTGCACTGTACCTCTGAAGATCACTCTTGGCTAGCAGCATTAACTGCTGGGTACAATATTTCTATCTTTGTGGTCCTCTTTGCCTCAGCCAGTATGATGCTTTTGCTTGAAAAAAGCCACCTCATTCTCTGATTGTTTTATGTCAAGTTGGTGTGTTGCCTGTGATTGTTTCCCAGCGTTCCACAGCTTGAAGTTTGCTTTAGTGTATCCTTATGGTGTTTCTTATGCCTGCCCTGCTTGCAGGCTACATATGTTATACCATTTTACACTTGGAGACCTTCCAAAATGCGTGAGAGAGAATGAGACCAAAGTGGTTGCCTTTAACCAGAGGGGGTAGACAGGCAAAGAATCCTGAATTCCTAGAATCAAAGAGTTGAAACAGCCTTGAGAAATCAATTTTCTGCCTGCTTGGCAGGACTGCAGAAAAGGTTGTCCAGGAATACCACTAATATTTGTTCACGTATATGATTAAATGAACATTTAAATTAATTCCAAGTAACAATTGACTATTAAAAATCAATCAGCAAATGCACAGAACTTATTTTCTCAGAATAATAAAAGTTTCCATATTTTGGTAATGCATTTGTTCATGCAAATGATAGATACTGCAATGTTTAAAAATGAAATAAATGTAATAATGGCCTTTATTTTCTGGCAAATTGTAACTAAAACTATTAAGACATTAAAGCCTTCACTCGTTTATAAAATGTGATGGTTGGAAGGAATTCATCTTTGAGAGGTCTATTATTGAAATGGAATTTGTTTTTCCTCATATTGATATTGACCTTTCAGAATGATGCAAATAGTTGGTACAGAAAGGTAACCTTTTTAAAAGTGATCACATAGGATTTGCAATTGGGGCCTTATGCAACTCAAAACTCTTAAGAAGAATCACTCTCAAGGAGTAAAAATCTAGAAATACAATGGTAGACAAAAATTACTGGAGACCATTCAAGACATAAGTCATTCAGCAAATACGGGAGGTAGTATGACATACCATGAAAATACAGGCATGATTTATTGTTTCAAAGAGCTTGGCGAGATTACACATACACATCTAAGAACAGTGCATGGTATATGCTCAACATTCTGAGCAGCATTGCAATGACAGTATTGTTGAGCATTCTGAGCAACTGATACCTTGGCACGTGCTCCAGACATTTAGTGGTTGGGGAAAGTGCTGTGAGATGAAGTGGATAGTGGGGATACTCATAGTAGAGATAGAACCTGAGATGTGTTTGAAGGATAGGCTTTGCATGGATAAGGAGAAACAGCAAGGACTAGGAACAAAATGCGCACACGCGCGCACACACACACACACAAACACACACACAAGTAAATGTGTAAAAATGGTCAAGGGTAGAGCACACAAGACCAGATTGGAAGAGTCAGGTTGAAAGGTTTGATACAAAACAGAATATATTTGGAGTCTTAAATGCCAAGATGGCAATCTAAATTTTATTTTTTTTTGAAATGGAGAGCTGCAGAGGATTCGCGGCAGAGTGGCAGCATGATAAAAGTAGTGCTTTAAAGAGAGTAGCATGATTCTTGGTCCTTAAGATACTAACAAGGAACAAGTCTAAAGAATTATTAGAGAATGTATAAAAGGATCACCTAGAATAATTAAAGCAGTGGTTAAGAACAACAGCTTGAGAGTAAGACTATGCAGGAGTGAATTCTCATATTGCCACTTACTAGCTGTTACCTTGGAAAAACCAGTTAACTTCTCAGTGCCTCTTTTCCTCAGCTATACATTATAGATATTGACAGGGATTCCCTCATGACTTTGTAAATGAGCTGAGATGCGTAAGATTTTTAGAACAGTGCACAGTGAAATTTGAATACATTTAGCTATTTTTATTATTAAAGAACAGTGCTATCTAGCTATCATGCAGAGATTATCGATCAGCTTTCTATACCATCTCCGAAATGTAAGTAATGCCAACTCCTACATTGCAGATGTGCTGTCATGATAAAATGAACGAATTGCTCTAAAAGTCCCCAGCACAGAGCAGGCAGAGGTGATAATTAATTAGTTGATCCACGGTCTCAACCCCGGGCCACAATTTAAATTTAATCTCTTTTAGTTCAGATGGGTTTGTTTGGTAAAATTGGAGGGGGAATCCCTGTAGTCTCTGGAGTCAGAAGTCAGACTCAGACTGACACCTTATTTGGGTTTCCTGTAGAATGACGAAGACACAAAGACATGAAGAAAAGTCTTTGTTTGGGGAAACTTGATACTTTTCTGTTATTGCCCAAACAAACTCATCTGGACAAATAAAAATTGACTTGGAAATTTTAAAATAAAAATTGCAAACCAAACAGGATGTAGCCTGGTTAGGGAGGAAATGATTCACTGGATTAACGTAATCAGACAGCTCTATTTGTACAAGACTTAAACAATCACTAAGTTCTATCTTCACCACTTAATGTGGCCGCCCAGCTCTAGTCTGTTTTAGGTGGAAAAGGAGAAACAAGGGTGGAAACAACACATATTTCCTGTGTGTGTGTGTGTATGTGCATGTGTGTGCATTTGCATGCATGCACACACATATACTTAATGCTTTTGCTGGCTAGCAACTTTTCTTACAACTGTGTGCTTCCAAATGATTTTTACATTTCAATGTGTTTTTGGCAGACGATGGATTTCCTTTCCATGAATAAAAGGTAGTGAGAGCAAAGGCACTAAGTAGCAACCGTCTGAAAGTCAAAGGAATACTGTTAAAGATCCCTTTCCTTTTCATTTTCCTGTAAAAGATAGGGTAGAAAGTGGCATGTGGCTAGAGGATTTACAGCCACATGATGGAGGACGGGAGAGCTGTCACCTGCTTTGCTACGCAGGGTGCCCAGCTTAACCCATCTTTCTTTGGCAACTGTGCCCCAATGAGAAAAGCTAGCAGTCCATATGTTGAGTAGGCACCATGCCATTTTGACAGGCGTGAGTGTCGGCAAGAAAGGGACCATGTATGAGCATCAAATGTGTTTGTTGTGGGAAGGATTCTAGGCCAGGAATATTAAAATAACTGTCTGTCCTTAGCTCTAGCACATATGGTTAAGGAGATATGCTATGATGACTCACATTAACGTTGGAAAAAATATATATAGAATACGCAACCATGCTAAGTAAGTTTCTGATGTTGATAAATTGGGACTGGAATCTTCACAAAGAAAGGTTGTAGAGAAACATGCACAGCAATAATAGACTCTCTTTTATGTATCAAATAGAATTTACTAAAGACTAAATTCACATCCTATTATAGTTCTCCTGAACTGATGAACAAATTGAAGGATCCTGTTAGAGTTTTGCTGAGAGGTCCTCAGGTATTTCCTAACACTATTTGAAAAGTAAATGGGATAAAATGGGTTCATTTAATATTTCAATTCCAAAGAAATTAAATTAATGTTAGCAATGTTAGTTCAACTATTTTCTGCTACAGGGACCATTTGTTTTAAAATCATTAAAGGATTTTAAATGACACTGTCCTGACATTTGGTGTGATTAAATTAAGGGAATTAGTATAAAGACATTTTGTCTCTCCTTAGCTTTCTAAATGAATAGTACATCTTCCTAAGTAGTAAAAAGGAATTACTGACCTATTTCTATATTTATATTGACTTGCATATGTGTGTGTTGACTTTATAAACATTTAGGCATATAACTGCTTCAATTCACAATTGTCCCTTCATAGATTCCAAAAAGCTTGCTTAATTCCTTGGAAAGGCAGCATTGTATGGTGCTAAGGATATAGGATTTAGAGCTTAAGACATGTATGTGAGATTTGATAGTAGTCCATAAGGTGTTTAAACTTAAACCTATATGCACACATACACATTTCCCTCTCCAAACCCACACAAGCTTGGCATTTGTCATTTTTAAGTCTAGAAAGGCACATCTAGTTTATCTCTAGCTCTAGTAAGTTGGCCTCCTAGGGAAATGCCCTAGTAACAATCTAAATATGTAGCAGGGAGGCGTCTCATTAAGCAATGTGTTGTTTCTCAAGATTATGTTTCTCAAAGATGAAGAACAACTTTTAACATACTTTATAATTTCTTATATATTATGTTTTTTTAATTGTCTGCTTCCCCTGACTAGAATATAATACATAGGGAAGGATTTCTTGCCTGTTACTATTATTGTTATTAATTTTTTTGAGACGAGGTCTTGCTCTGTCACCTAGGCAGGAGAGTGCAGTGGCGTTATGTCAGCTTACTGCAACCTTTGCCTCCCATCTCCGCCTCATGAGTAGCTGGGATTACAGGTGCATACCACCAATCCAGCTAATTTCGTAATTATTTTTATAGAGATGGGGTTTTGCGATGTTTTCCAGGCTGGTCTGGAACTACTTAACTCCAGTGATCTGCTCACCTTGGCCTCCCAAGGTGCCGGGATTACAGGCATGAGCCACTGCACCCAGTGCCTGTTATATTATTATGATTAACCACTTTTATTAATGTGTGCCAAAAACATGCCTCTAACAATGTCCTGCACATACTGGTATCTCAATAAATATTTTGTTTAGTAGAGGAATAAATAAACTAGGCTTTTCTCTGCTGATGGCTGAAAAGGCAGACATCTGGGTTATACTCAGTGGTGGTACCAAGGGTAGTAGCCAACCCAATCTCCATCAGCTTCCTTCATTCCCAGATTAAAAAAAACCTTACTTTTAATATGGCCAATTTAATCACTTTTATATAAAGTGTGACTAAAAGTTTAGGAAACTTTTATATTGATATTGATCTGTAACACACACACTAAGTTAAAAAGAGTGTGCTTTCTTTACAAACATAGCATCATGGCAAACCTCCCAGCTTCGTCTTCCAACCAGATGGCCTCCCCTAAGCCCTACCCTACATAGAATTCTCAAGATGAAGCTGGCCCTCCTCAGATCCAAATCAGAGTATCTATGGTAGGACCAGGATCCAGCATTTTCCACAAGCTGTAAGGTGAGTCTTATGTAACACTAAGATTTGAGTATACACAGCCCCAGAGTTTCCTATTCTTACATGGAGTCTTTACTCCTTGTTCTAATTCAAGGCTCTTACAACACTCACTGACTTTGCAGTGGTAGCTGCAAATCTTAGAGTTTTGTGATTGTCTAAGTTAGATGAAAGTTAATTTCATTGTCCTTTTTGTGAGATTTAATGAATGAAGGAGAAATTACACCATGAGCTTGGACAGGGCAATAGCAGTGAAACAGTATGTTACTTTGATTGCAGACTTCTTGTTCTGCAAAAACTACCGAACTATTCCTGGAAAAACAAGGCACTAGCTTTTATTTATTTATTTACTCCTGAGATGCATATAGGCAGGGCCAACAGGCCTATACAGTGCCTTGATGCAAATGGGAGAAATTGCTTACCCTAAGGGGATAGATTCGAAAAAAGTGTCCCCTAATGACAATGCCAATTAGAAAAAGGCATCTGCATCTTAAGTTGTCTCAGGATGACTGAGAGAAGCCTGGCCTTCCAGCTACTCTAGTGCCCTCTTGCCTGGAGCCTTAGGTGGAGTGCCACAGCCCAACTGCATGATTACATGAGGTGTGGTTCCTGATACTAGAAGTCAAAAGCTGGTCTCTGGTGATGGAGCAAGAATGAAAGAGAAAAGTAAGTCCTAAAGGGGACACCGGTGGTTTGTTAGATCCAGAGATGAGCCCTTATCTTTGCTATACAAGACACATCTTTGTTTTAAAAAGTTACCTTTCATAAAATGTAATAAATCTCTTGTTTGAATAACAGAGAGTTGTGATTACTACTCTTAACTTTTGAGAAAACCATAAAGTCATTTACACAGTACTGAGGATACTGAGGGGAGGGACAGACAAGCTGTCACAGTGGAAGCAATGAATCCCTTGGCAACTGGACAAGAGGTTCAAGAGAAAATGCTTACCTTTGAGTGGAGAGCTTCTATGGCTATCTACAGATCTCCATCTCTACTACATACAGGCTACATGATTTGGGGCAAGTCATGTCACCAATCTAAAATGGACATCTACTTCTTGGAAGTTGTGGAATGCTTTAACTAGGGTTTTATAAATTGAAGAGTATCACTGTTAGTGATTATTTTGGAAGAATATATTTTATCATGGTAGGGACTTTGACAAGTTTTTAATGTGTTTGAAAGCCCATGTTATATTATACATTTCAAAGAAACAAATGTAGGCTTTTAAGATCTGAATATTTGTGTATCTTTTTCTGCAATAACTGCCTTCCTGAGCAAGTAATTCAAAAGTATTTGTGCAATACTGTCACAACATAGTAAATGTGGTTAAATGAGGGAAATTGCTTTTTTCTAAGGGGACAGACTCAAAAAAAGTGCCCCCAACTGGTAACTAGAAAAAGGTAACTGCATCTTAAGTTGACTCAAAGTTGACTGATAGGAGCCTAGCCTTTCAGCTATTCTGGAAGAGGTTATCACAAAGAATAGATAATAGGTTGGTGCAAAAGTGATTGCAGTTTTGCCACTGAAAATCAGGGCAAAATTTCCAATGGCAAAAACCACAATCACTTTTGCACAAAACGAATGATTCAGCCTTCTGGCAAATTAACTTAAAAGATTAAGGGAAGAGTAAGGTTTTTTTGTGGTTGTTTATTTGTTTGTTTGTTTTTGTTACTCAGATATGACTCAATGGATCAAAAGGGAGTATGTAAAAAATATTTCAAATAATTTTTTGAGTAGGTTCTCTGACTGGATGGGATTTTTGTGATTCTCAAAGTTTGGAGTTCATTAGTATATATTAGAATCATCTGCAGTTTTGTTTGAATTATCATTCTTGAGCTCCATCCCAGAGGTTCTGATTTATAAAATCAGAGATGGACCCAGAAATTTTAATTTTAATTAGCACTTGATATAGATGGGTTGAAGACCACACTTTGAAAAATACTGGAGGTGATTTCTAAAGTGAATCTGGACTTCAACTTCCTTGAGTGATTTATTTACATTGAAAGTGTTTTTTCTTTCTTTCTTTCTTTCTTTTTTTTTTTTTTCATTGTACTTTAGGTTCTGGGGTCCATGTGCAGATTATGCAGGATTATTGCATAGGTACACACATGGCAATATGGTTTGCTGCCTCCATCCCTGTCACCTACATCCGGCATTTCTCCCCATGTTATCCCTCCCTGACCTCCCCACTCCCCCACCGCTGTCCCTCCCTTGGCCCCCACAACAGACCCCAGTGTGTGATGCTCCCCTCCCTGTGTCCATGTGTTCTCATTGTTCAACACTCACCTATGAGTGAGAATATATGGTGTTTGATTTTCTGTTCTTGTGTCAGTTTGCTGAGAATTATGGTTTCCAGATTCATCCATGTGCCTACAAAGGACACAAACTCATCGTTTTTTATGGCTGCATAGTATTCCATGGTGTATATGTGCCACATTTTCCTTGTGCAGTCTATCATCGATGGGCATTTGGGTTGGTTACAGGTCTTTGCTATTGTAAACAGTGCTGCAATGAACATACATGTGCATGTGTCTTTATAATAGAATGATTTATAATCCCTTGGATATATATACCCAGTAATGGGATTGCTGGGTCAAATGGAATTTCTATTTCTAGTTCCTTGAGGAAGTGCCACACTGTCTTCCACAATGGTTAAATTAGTTTACACTCCCACCAACAGTGTATTTCTCCACATCCTCTCAGCATTTGTTGTCTCCATATTTTTTAGTGATCACCATTCTGACTGGCATGAGATGGTATCTCAATGTGGTTTTGATTTGCATTTATCTAATGACCAGTGATGATGAGCATTTTTTCATGTTTGTTGGCCTCATATATGTCTTCTTTTGAAAAGTGTCTGTTCATATCCTTTGCCCACTTTTGGATGGGTTTGTTTGTTTTGTTCTTATAAATCTGTTTTAGTTCTTTATAGATTTTGGATATTAGCCCTTTGTCAGATGGGTAGATTGCAAAAATTTTTTCCCATTCTGTTGTTTGTTGGTTCACTCTCATGATTGTATCTTTTGCTGTGCAGAAGCTCTGGAGTTTAATTAGGTCCCATTTGTCTATTTTGGCTTTTGTTGCCAATACGTTTGGTGTTTTAGTCAGGAAGTCCCTGCTGAAAGTGTTTTCCTGAGTTTTGCTCAGGAATCTGAGTAAAGCGTTTTTTTGTTTGTTTGTTTGTTTGTTTTTGTCATTTTCTGTTTTTTGTTGTTGTCATCGTTGTTTTATACAGCGTTTCACTCTGTTGCTCAGGCTGGAGTGGAGTGGCATGATCATAGCTTACTGCAGCCTCAAACTCTGGTGAAGGGATCCTCCCATATTTAGCCTTTCGAGTAGCTAGAATTATAGGCATGCACCACTATGCCTGGCTAAGTGTCTTTTTATTAAAGACAGGATCTCACTATGTTGCCCAGGCTGGTCTTGAACTCCTGGCCTCAAGTGATACTCCTAATTAACTGCTGGGATTATAGACATCAGTCACTGCACCTGGTCCAAAGCATTTATTTTAATGACTTGTGTAGCTGTAGACAAAAAAAAAAAAAAAAAAAAAAAAAAAAAAAAAAAAAAAAAAAAATTGATGAAATCCGCTCTAGATTTTTTTCATATGTTTTCAAATATGGGGGGAAAAAACTTTGATGTTTAAATAACCATTCAATATCTTTGATACTATAACTAATTGTTTGCAAGTGGTACTGTCATGCCAAGAACTATTTGAGGCTTTTGAAAATATAAAGTAGAAATGTGTTATGCTCACATGGAAACTCTGCTGATGGTTTGTCTAAAGAAAAAAGAACAATTTAGCTTTGAGGTTTCTTGTTACACAGCTTAAACTACTGTGTTATAATCTGGCCTGTATGTAATTAAAATCACCTGAAAACTTTAGTCAATTACTTATCTCTAAGTTCCATTCTAAACAAACGAAACATGAACTTCTGGGGATGCGGATGAGGTACAGATATTCTTTACAAGTTGTGCAGATAATCCTGTTCTACCAGGGCTGAGAATCATGATTAAACTAAAAGATAATAATTAATATAATTTCTGGTTTAATTTTTTTCTTTCTTTGGTTTGTGATTAAGAAAATTTATCTGATTTCTGTTCTCAATTAAATGGGAGATCAAAAGTATTAATTACATTTGACAAATATTTTAAAATGTGATTTCTGACCTTATGGAACTTACTAATTGACAGAAATAAATATTTTTGCCTTCAAGGACAAGAAGATAAAGCCACAATGCTGGCATAATTGATTTAAATTGTAGGAAATATTCCTTCACTGGCTAAGGTTGAAATTAGTAGGATAATTTTGCAGAGGCTATTTAGGCTCTCTTTAGATAATGTGGGCCATATCTGACCACAAGTAAGATAGTAGTAGCTGGGCCATAGCCATGGGATCTGAGTGCTTTGGTTTCCTATAGACAGACTTAATAGAATGAACCAATATATTGAATAATTTTAAATTCTACAGACTTATTAATCATATAGTATATGAACACTACAATTTATCAGTTAGAAGGATTTTGACTGTAAGTAACTCTGTTAGTCCGATTTCATGCTGCTGATAAAACTGGGTAATTTATACAGGAAAAAGAGTTTAATGGACTTACAGTTCCACATGTCTGGTGTGACCTCACAATCACGGTGGAAGGCAAGGAGGAGCAAGTCTCATCTTACCTGGATGGCAGCAGGCAAAGAAAGAGAATGAGAGCCAAGCAAAATGGGTTTTCCCTTGTCTAACCATCAGATCTCATGAGACTCATTCACTACCACGAGAACAATATGGGCTAAACTGCCCCCATGATTCAATTATCTCCCACTGGGCCCCTCCTACAACTTGTGGGAATTTCAGGAGTACAATTCAAGATGAGATTTAGGTGGGAACACAAAGTCAAACCATACCATTCCACCCTTGACACCTCCCAAATCTCATGTCCTCACATTGAAACCAATCATGCCTTCCCAACAGTTGCCCAAAGTCTTTTTTTTTTTTTTTTTTTTTTTGAGACAGAGTTTTTGCTCTTGTTACCCAAGGTGGAGTGCAATGGCGCGATCTCGGCTCACCGCAACCTCCGCCTCCTGGGTTCAGGCAATTCTCCTGCCTCAGCCTCCTGAGTAGCTGGGATTACAGGCACACGCCACCATGCCCAGCTAATTTTTGTATTTTTAGTAGAGACGGGGTTTCACCATGTTGACCAGGATGGTCTCGATCTCCTGACCTCGTGATCCACCCGCCTCAGCCTCCCAAAGTGCTGGGATTACAGGCTTGAGCCACCGTGCCTGACTGATGCCCAAAGTCTTAACTCATTTCATCATTAACTCAAAAGTTCACAGTCCAAAGTCTTACCTGAGACAAGGCAAGTCCCTTCCTCCTATGACCCTGTAAAATAAAAAGCAAGCTCGTTACTTCCTAGATATAATGCGGGTACAAGTATTGGGTGAATACAGCCATTCCAAATGGGAGGAATTGGCTGATACAAAGGGCCTACAGATCCCATGCAAGTCTGAAATCCAGAAGGAGAGTCAATTCTTAAAGCTCCAGAATGATCTCCTTTGATTCCATGTCTCACATCCAGGTCATGCTGATGCAAGAGGTGGTTTCCCATGGTCTTGGGCAGCTCCACTCCTGTGGATTTTCAGGGTACAGCCTCCCTCCCAGCTGCTTTTATGGGCTGCCATTGAGTGGGGACACAGAACCAAATCATATCAGTAACAAAAAACACTGGTGATAGTATTGTGGTTTACTATCCCACAAAACTAATGACCAATATGTTTGGTGAGTTTTGATTCAATAATGTCATGCAAAACCTCTGTTATTTCTGATCTTCTCCTTTTCTATCTTAAGGGTTGGCCTTATCCTGAGTCTGGTTCTTCTTGCATTTGCAAGGGGGAAGTAGCTCCCCATGTTAAGTGACCCTGCAGGTCTTCTTGTTCTCAGCCTGCAAAAGACAGAGATAAACGTTTTGTGTCAAGCACAAAATGCAAATCTTTTCTTTTAGTCAGGTCACATTCCTGTCCCTAAACCAGTAGGGGACACCTGGAGAGGGCCATTTGTGGATGAACCAGTACCCAACTCTGACACTGGGGACAAACTCAACTTCCCTATTATGATAGGAAGGGGTGGAAAGCTGAGCAAAATTTGGGAAGCTGAGCAAAATTGAGGTTCTGGTAGAAAGAAAAGAAAGACGATGGAAACTGGCTAGTCTACCCAAAGTTTTCAGAATGATCACCTTATTTGGATTTCTAAGTGAATGAGACATTTTTATCTGCCTTCATAAATAGAATCTATTCTTTTTTGTGGACCCCTGTGTTTTTCTAAATAGAACTAATTATTTATAAGTGGTACCAAATAATTCTTAACTAATTACAGATTACTCATATTAAGTGATTCAATTTATATGAAGTTAAGAGATGTAAAGTCACATAAGTGCATATAAAGAAGAGACATTTATCTAACTTCCAGAGAGTATCATGCAGTGTTCAGAGCAAATCTGGATTTTTTCCTTCCGAATTTAAAAAAGAAACATTTACCTTAAATTGCTTAGGGTGGTCTTTTGCGGTAAGAATAGAGTATGTTTCCTCTTTGATAAAATGCTTTTCACAATCCCAAGATCTTTGCTGCTTGGAACAAACTCAAATGTTAATTTGAATATAGTGTACTTTTTTGATTTATTGTACTGGTGAAGAGTTCAGATGCTATAGGCAGGAAGCCTTTATTTAAATCCTTCCCAGTGTCCCCATAGCCTCTTATTATTTGTGTCATCTTGGGATGGGTAGTAAGCCACACTGGTCCTCAGTTTTCTTATGCATAAAGTGGAGTTAATAATAGAATCTCCTTCATAGGATTGTTTTCATGATTAAAAGTGTTAGAACAAGACCTGTGCCTATATTTTAATGAGGGCTCAATAAATAAAAGCTAATAGTATGTTTCCTTAATAATCTTTATAGGTTTATTATTAAAATGATTCTGAAAATTATACTAATATAGTCATCATTTTTTAAGTCCTTACTATGTGCTAGGAACTATGTAATCTACATATATGAAAGGAATACTATCACCATTTCACAAATGGATGTTCAGAGAATTTGGGTAACATCTTCTAGTTCCCACAGCTAGAAGACCATTGAGCCAAGATTTTAACTCATAACCTTCTATCTCTAAAGGCCTCCATTCTTGCCCTGTTTCATAAAGTAAAATCACTTTCTCGACATTTTATAGCCTTGTGACAGGGTTTTACAGACTTTTAAGGAATCTAAGCTCCATTTAATTTTTCTCCAAAGTATTTACAACAGTTTTAAATGAAGTAATAGGAAGTAGAGCTAGAGGTCAAATTTTGCAAATTTGGCAGTACAGATCAAATCTGTAGTATACAATGTTTACATTTGTCTGAATTAATTACCAATGTTTAAAAGTGAGAGACTTCACATAAGAATGAAGTTTTATGGCTTCTGTTGAATTTCTGAAAGTTTTGGCAATTCTGGTTCCATGGGTTTCCTTAAAAATCATTGAAATTTAGCTACATAAAGGGCTGTACCCTTTTAGACTGGACCAAGTCTCTGGCTTGATCATTCCCACTTATTTTAGTTGCCAGCCTCTCCCTGTAGATTCCAGTTTGTTTTGTGATCTTGCGGTAGGTGGTGAAAGTGATTTTAAAAATATGGTTTATTTTTCTTGGAGGAAAATGAAATGATAACATTAACCTTTCACTTACTTTTCCTGGTGTAGACTTAAATATACTGTTGTCAGCAAAAGTCTATTTCCCCATTTTGACACCAGAGCTGAAATGCTCTTTAGAAATGTGAATCTCAGAAAAGATTTTCAAAAAGGGGACACCGTCATGTTTTCTGCTTGCCTAATAGAGGGCTTTCTGACTTGGGATTGAGCAAGGATAAACAACCAGTCTTAGAAGCATGTCCCTAAAACAGCACATTTCCTTGACGTCAGATCAGGTTTTCAAGCCATTAGGTCCTTCGTTCAGTGAGTATTTAAGATTTTAACACATGAATCATTCATAGAGTGAAGGAAAGAGCCTGCGGAATATCTTCCTCTGTGGCAGGCGTATGGATGAGATATGGTATTGGAGGGTGTCCAAAACTCAGCTTTCCAGAGAGCTTGGCAAGAATACGGAGAGAGGGATTAAGAAGTAGGAGGTTGTTTTAAAGCTTAAAGCATCTGTGCCAGTGGGACAAAAACACCACTACCTTTACGTTTTCTGCCCTTAAACTAAGGAAGTTCTGTGGTTGTTTATTCGAGAAACATAGGTGTGCCTCCTTTTAGAGAAAATAAAAATGCAAAATTCTACATTTACAAAAAAAGAGAGATTGGGAATTTATATCATAGAATACTGTCCTTTATAGAATGATCTTCTAAGTTTTTTTTTTTTTCTAGAAAATAGCCTTCCCTAGGACATTTATGGTATAGCTGTAGTCATAAAGAATTATAAGCAGTTGAGAAACCTAGAGTTTGAGATGTTGTCAAGTGTTCACAGCAATCTCTGTAGGACCTGGGTTGAACTGGTCCTGGTTTCCTGGGTTTATCTGATCCTAGAGTACAGACTCAACACCGTGCAGCGTGCTTCTCACACAGCAATTCCTCCAACTGCTAGTGCACCTCGTTTTCACAAAATCGTGTCACCAAAACCACAGACCTGTAGCTAAAACTTTGCCTCCAGGTTCACTAGAAACTAAGTGTCCTTTCTATATATTAAAGAACTTTTATTTAGAAGCAAAGGAAGAATGTACTTGAGAGTTATTAATAGCAACATTTTGGCACCTTTGTTCACTGAATCCTGGGGAGGTAGCTAAAATGAATAGCAGATGTGGAAAGGACAGTAACAACAAGGCTTCTGTAAGTGGAAAAATCCACAATACCTTTCAAGCATTTTCCAGAAGACTGAACTTTTGAACACTCTTTGTTGTTTTAAATGGGCTCACTTTGCTTAGGTATTTTCTTCGTAATGAGAAAAGTCACATTCATGCCAATGTACATGTGTGTTTCAAAATCCAGTAAAATAAGGCAAAAAAAGGGACAGTAAAATTTCACATGTAATAGGCTTTTGACTTATGTCACTGTAGTATCTTCTTTAAAGATTTTATCTGAAGAGAAAAACACCCTAATAATTTGTAGTTCCTTTTAGTCATATAATCCATTCGATTGCTTCAGAAGTTTGAGGTGGCATAGGTTTACGTAAATCCTTAGTAAAATTATGATTTAGTACATAAAAGATACTTGGCTTGTTTATTTTTCAATTAAAAACAATATTCTTAATACTTACTTTAAAAAAACCTTAATTTGGTGAAGAGGTGGGTTAATGACTACTAATTCTTTTAGATATGGCCATGAATTGGTAAGCACTCATGTCTGAGGAGTAGGAGGTGAAGAAAGAACCAAATGCATGAGGTGATGATGAATAATTCTCCATGAGCAACCAGCAGTAATCATTTCCAGAGCCATATTTAAAGTGCTGCATTATCTTTGTCAAAGATCCAACCGTGGACAGTAGACAATTTGGTATGTTTAAATTTTGCTTTTTGACTCATGGAAATAAACAGTCAGCACCTCAATTCAAGAACAGAGGCTCTCCAGCAAAACCAACAGCTCAACAGGAAGAGGTTTACATATCTATTTATTCATTGGGCTGAAAGTAAAAAGACTCTTACAATAAAGAAGTCAGGTAAAGTTTATCGGCAAATGATAAATATGGAATATTTAAAAGTTTCAATCAAGAAAAACATTGCAAATAGATGGGACTTGAGTTTGTAATACATTGCTAAGTAAAATCAATTAGCCTATTGATCAGCACAGATAACAAGATTTATCCCTTTGTTAGCAAGGCTATTACACATGTAAACTTACATTAACTGTGCACTAAGGCATGTTTCCTTTATGTGTCATGAATGGTCCCAGTTTATCCAGCTGTCCTGAACCCATACCCTTTCACTGTATACTTCACTGCCTCTGTGATTGCCCATGTGACTTGCTTAGACCAATGGTTGGTAGCAAACTTGAGATAAGTGGAGTCTTGAAATAGCACTTGTAGGTTTCTTTTTCCTTTTTTTCTCCTCAGTTTTGCCATGAGAACATACTTAAGCTCACCTGCTGAGTGATGAGAGACACATGGTCTAGTCACTTCTGTAACTATAGCCATCAGATATGCAAGTGAACCCACCTGAAATCAGCCCAGCAGACTTTAACTTGATTTGCTTACTTGAAGGCTTATAAGCGTAGTAAAAGCTAACTATATAAGACATTAAATTTTGGGTAATTTTATCGTGCAACATTTATATGCAGTAGAGAGAAGTACTTTTACTGGAGCAAAGAAGAAAGATATTTATAATAAAGATATCAGGAAAAAGAGATGAAAATATGTTATTGCAGTTGATACATAAGAAAAAAATTTTTGAAGTTTCAATCATGGAAAACATAGTAATTAGATGGCATCTGAATTCTAGTTATTGTTAAAAGAAAATATATAATTAGTTGACCAGCATAGATCCATTAATTTTTTTTCTCTAATTAAATAGGTTGTCACACATATAAAATTGCCTGACTTGGGTACATATGAATGTTTTCTCTGATTGCCTTATAAATGTGGCATGAATGTGCTTATATAGTTAATGCTGTTCTTTTTATATGTCTTTCTTCATTTTATGCTAGAGTTCTCAGCAATTGGATTGATGTCAAAATTGGAACATTTTCATAATACTTGGGATAAAATCAAGGAGAGAGCGAGGTAAAAAAATCTGTAGAGGTAAAACAAGAAAAAAGGTTTTACATCAGAATATGTCTATCAGAGAACTGCTGTGATATGGATCTACCTAGATGGGCAAGTATCAGTCCTATTGAAATAGCAGCCTTCTTGATTAATTTCCACTCAGATTGCATAACACAAATGAATGAAACCTTTTTTGAGAGCAACATGATATAAAATGAGCTACATCTTAGTCTTCTTTTGAGGCCCTTTGGAAATAGTGGATAGCATGGAGTTTTACTGGTTTATGTAAGTATCCTTAAGCTGAAGACATTTTGGACCTTTCTGATTTAGGGGTTGTATATTCTCCTTCTGCTACTACAGCTGGCCTATTTGCAGAGACGTGGGCAAGCCATCCTCTTTTCAATTTGGAAAAGATTTTGTGTATTACCCAGTTCACCTTCACACTAGTACAAGAGTCCCTTGAAAATAGACCTGTAGTCTTTGCTTGGCCATTTTTAGTTATTGACAACTCAAACTTCATGAGGCAGCCTAGTCATTCTTATTTGTTGGAAGATTCTGTTGTTTATTCATAATCCGACCCTCCTCATTGCTGACCATAGAACAACATAAACTGTGTCTGTTTGTTCTTCAACATGACTGCACTGTCAATGGTCAGGATGACTCTTAGAGCCACAGCCCCAAGTCCTTTTATTTTGCATCATGCAGTAAGATTTCAACACTCAGGATCATCACAGCCAATCTTGCTCTGCATACTTTGTTTTGAAATATCCTTAAAATGAATGAAAGCAAATAATTTAGGTGTGTGTGGAATCACTGCAGAACTCTAGTACTACTTCTTTTCTTAGTCTAGCCTCTCTATTTCCACTAATCCATCACTAATCCACAAAATTGATTTAGCCATTTTGTCAGTTAGAATACAATAGAAAATGGAAATTACCTTAGATATTTCCAACAGAGAAAAATTAATGAAAGGAATCAGTTACAGAAGCAATAGACAAATTAAGGAAATGGGGAAGCAACCTAGAAAATAGCCACACCAGAATTCTTCTGCCTTTAAAGGGCTGGAGAAACAAAAGTAGGTGGTGTAACAGAGCCCAAGACCTCAGTGCACCCAATGGAAAGTAAACCACAGTGAGTCTTCCTGGCAGAAGGTGAGATCATTAGGGGAGGAACTGTCCAGCAGGACCCAGACTCATGGACCTGGAGCCATGGAAGAGAAGTACCCGCTGCTGAGGATGCCACTTATAGGAATAAGGAAAAAGAAGAGGGAAGAGAGGAGCCTATAGAGGAAGCTATAAAAGAGGAGCCAAAAGATATAAAAAGAACTGAGAGGCTGGGCATGTGGCTTACACCTGTAATCTCAACACTTTGGGAGGCTAAGGCGGTAGCATCACTTGAACCCAGGAGTTTAATACCAGCATGGGGAACAATTTGAGACCCTATCTCCACAAAAAAATTAAAAAATAGTCAGGCACAGTGTCATGCACCTGTAGTCCCAGCTACTGTAAAGGCTGAAGTGGGAAGATTGCTTGAGCCCAGGAGTTTAAGTCTGTAGTGAGAGCTATAATCTTCTGATCGAGCCAATGCACTGCAGGCTGGGTGACAGAGCAATACCCCATATCTAAACAATAAAAAATTAAAAAATTAAAAACTCAGAAAATGTGGTGTTAAGGGAAAAAAGAATTTAACTTTTGAAAAATGAAGGTAGGAAAAGGACTAAAAATATTCAAATCAAATATTGGTTTTGGCAAGAAGGTCTCTGATGATATTAGCAGACAAGTGATGGAGAGAAAGATAAATTACAGGCTGTTAACTAAAGAAAATGAAAGAAAGAAGTGGAACATGGTTTAAATAACCCACGAGAAGTTTGATTGCAATGGAAAAGTGAAAAATATGTCTAACAGCAATTAATATGTAATAATAAGCTAGATGTGATAATGAACTGTTGTATGTTCTTGGTCAGAAAAGGAGTTAACAATATCTCATTAGAAACTCTTGAATGTATGTACCTTTACTTTAAAACATAATAATTTGATTAACACTTGATACTTTATAATAATTAACAGTATTTATCAAGTCCTTGACTCTATGCCAGGCATTGTGATTTGAATTTACCTTTATGAATGCACTTAATTCTCACCAAACACTGACCTTTTCTAGATAGCTTTGAGTTTCTGCTGTCTTTAATTGCTGCTGGACATATAAGTTATTTCAAGCACACCTCTCTTCTTATAGACTCATCCTGGTATCAGTTATTCAGGAAATAATGGAGAGCAATGAGTACTGTTCACTTGGCTCTAGCCATTATTATGTTTCCTAGTATTTCCAGTTGTTTGTCTGCCTTCATGGCATACAGTGTGTTTGCATTTTCTGACCACTTTACTGTTAGTCATGTGACTATGGCCAATGAGATGTGAGAAGTGCTATGTGTTACTTCTGGACAATAAAAATTCATTGCAAATTCAAGTTGATCCAGGAGTGTCTGTTCCGCTGTAACATTGGTGAACAATATTCTATAAACAGTGTCTGCTTCATGAGCTTACTCATAGGGAGATATGCCCCTAGGCAACTCATAATTAACATTTAATGAAAAGAAAAACATTTGTGGTTTTACTGAAATTTGGGGCATATTTGTTATCTCAGCATAACCAAATGGATATATTTTCCAAATTGTTATTCTTTGTCCTCTGGAAGCTACACTACAAAGCATATATACTCCCTTCCATTATTGGCCTGGGAGGCAGCATAGAACAAAACGTTTGGTGTGTACACTTTGGGCTGAAACTGCTCCATTTAAAATGTTGGTTCCACCACTTACTAGCATGGTGGTCTTCAACAATTTATGTGATCTCTCAGAGTTTTATTATTCTCATTTGTAAAATGGATATAAAAATGGAAATTATTTCAAAGAGTTTCTGAAAAAATAAAGTTAAATTATTATATAAAGTGCCTAGCACAAAGTTCACTCATAGTGACCATTCAAGAAGTGTTTGCTGTATAATTGATCCCTTACCCAAACTTCTTCCAATTTTATACCTTAACTGAAGCTTTCTTGTCCATATATACAGATATATACATGTTCATCTGTTGCTCATTTATTAAACATCCTTAGAGTCAGAGTTCAGATTGGGATCTGCATGCTTCTCAAAGCTGCTTCTAAAATCTCTACTCTTTTGTACTCATGCTATTTGTATATATCACACTTGGTTCATTTCTTATTTCTCATCATCTAGTTGTCTCCAAGAGATTCCTTTCTAATTTACTGGGAAATGTAATACCTTGCTCAGCTTTCCCCCTCACCTTTAAGTGTTTCCATTACCCCAGAGGAGTTCATGTTGACAAACCATCAAAAAACTCTAAAATGGAAACAAAATATGAAAAACAAATCCAAACCCAGATTTTCAGTTCTCAACTACCTTGCTGCCACTACGCCACTTGAGAACTCAAATTCATTCTAGTAAATAACATCAGACAATATGCTTTTTTTTTTTTTTTTTTTTTTTTTTTTGCGACAGGGTCCCACTATGTCACCCAAGCTGAAGTGCAGTGGTGCCATCTTGGCTCACTGCAACCTCTGTCTCCCAAGCTCAAGTGATCCTTTCTGCTCAATCCCCAAGTATCTGGGACTACAGGCATGTGCCACGATGCCCAGCTAGTCAAGGGAAACCAGTTCATAAAAGGAATATCAGACACAGGGTGACTGTGGTGGCAGCCCATCTGGAACAGGTGCTGTGGGGACATCAGCTGCAGTGGGGGACATGTGGCCAGAGCTGCACACTCCAAGGAGTGGCAGGGCTGGTAACAAGTGGGAGCCCTGCACCCTGCTGAATTGGCTGGATGGGAGCCCTGAGCTCTTGGGTACAGCTATAGCTGTCTAGCCATGGCTCCAGATGTGAGCATCCCTGAAATCTCAGGGGCCAGGGAAGCTTCCCCTGCCCTCATAGATGCAGAAGTGCCTGCTCCTCCTCCCTAGCCTTTCCTGACTTCCAGTGCCCACTCTGATTTTGGAGCAATGGTGAAGCTAAACCCAGGTGCTTTTGTGACCTGGTCAGGTGTGCATGCACTCGGGGTGGCACTGATACACCAGTCCCTTGCCACCTCAGTCCACTCTGAAGCTTTGGGCACTGATGAGCTCAGGGAGGGAGGGCGGGGATGGGTGGCTGAGAGTGGCTTGGCATGGGTCTGCAGGTGCTCCTCAGCACAAACAGCCTAGGCACAATGGCTGGCATGTTGATGATGGCAGGAGGCAGATAGGTTCCTAGGTGGAAAAGGGTGGGTCCCTGGTGAAGCCCCACCTTCAAGCCATGGATAGCCTGCAGCCTAGAGAATAGGTTGCCAGTTCTGGGTGGAGTCTGTGACCTGGAGTGAGAACTTAAGGTGCTTTTTCCAGGCCTGCCCATGGCCACCCATGGACCAATCAGCATGCACTGCCTTTCCTCTGAGTCCATAAAAACCCTTGACTCAACCAGATTCACACACTCATCAGGATGACCTGCTTGCAGAAAGGAGCTACCCACTATGGGTCGCTGCTCCTCTGACAGCTGGACACTCATCAGAATGAGCCACCTGCAGAAAGAAGCTACCCACTTCAGGTCTTCTCAGAGCAATTCTGTTGCTCAATGAAACTCCTCTCTTCCTTGCTCACCCTCCAGATGTTCACATACCTCATTTTTCCTAGACATAGGACAAGAATCTGGGACCTGCCAGATGGTGGGACAGAAAGAGCTGTAACACAAACAGGGCTCAAATACTCCCCCAACTTGCCGCATTGTGGGCAACAAGGAGAGAAAAATCTGCAACCCTTCTGGGAACCCAGACCTCAGGGCTCCCTGAGCCAGGACTGTGACACACTGTAACATCCTCTTTGGGGCTCTGCGGTTCCTGGAATCTCCAAGCTTTTTGGTGCCACCGCATTCCTCTTCTCTAGATACTGGTGCCTACAGTGGACACTGCTCATGGTACATCGGGTCCAGGCACAGCCTCACAAAGAGCTGACACCTGTGCCAGTGCCTGGAGCTGCTCACCCTACCACCACAACTGGCATGCCTGGCTGTGTGCAGTGGCTGGGCCCTGTGTTCATTTGCTCACACACACCTTGCCACTCCATGCCTGGCTTGCCCTTGTCAGGCACAGGAGCCAAGCTGGTAGCACAAGCCGAGTGAAGCGTGCCAGGCAGAGTGGATGGAACAAGCCCAGCGGGAACGAGCAAAACCCAAGCAGAAGTGCCATTGGCCACAGAGGTTTTCTGGCTGGTGAAGTGACACCCTAAGGATCCTGTGATAATGGTATGGCAGCTACCACTGCCCACCCAATCCTCTATATCATGGCAGACTTTGCTGGTTGATCTAATATTTCTTCTGGGTGGAGCCCTTTCCAACTCTCAGAATTGCTCTCAATACAGAAATTATCACTATTTGAGTTTTATATTAATTAGGTCCAGGTTTACCTGGAAGCATCTTTTTTTTCTTTTTTTCCTTTAGAGACTTGCAGTCTTTGAAATGATATCACAGAGCCTAGTAAACCTGCTATTTCTATCTAGAAGAGTGTAATGAGTGAAAGCTGATCCAGTGATAGAAACAACTCACCACGGATATGAGTCTTTTAGCTTCATGACTATATGCTTAATTTTTATCCTTTATCTTCCTAATCAAGCTTTTCTATAATAACGATAACATTCTCCTATACGGCCTCTTCCTTCCTGTCTCTCCCACACATTTACTAGATTAATCCATCATACACTGCATTGTCATCATATCACTCCCTTAGTCACACAATAAACTCTTGTCTTCTACTATGTCCAATAACTCTGCCTATACATTTTTTTTAATTAAAATAAAAAGGACGGTGATTCAGAAAGTTGGGGAACCTCTGAGTTTCTCTATTGCCATACTTTGTCAGAGAAGGAGTCTCTGTTTATATGGCATGGAGCAGTAGTGTTCTACACAAAAATCAGTTTAGGAAATATCAACAAGATGCTACCATAGACACATAATCACTTTACAGAGCATTTCCTGATTACAAACAGCCTGATAGCATAGGTTGATAACAAAAATACAATCAGCAATACGTACTCTGGAATGATGCTGTACACAGAATCCATGCTTGTGCTTGCAGTACTACCGTGCTTAATTCATGACTTGCCTATTGTAATTACAAGCTAATTTAGTTTTGATTTTCTTTATTACTTCCAGTTTTTCTCCGATGCTTCAAAAATGGCTTCCAAGGCCTTATTTATATTTCTAAATTAATGGATTGTGCAGGGAAATAGGACCAAACAGTGAAAGAAAAAGAAAGTAAGCACTCAAAAATGAGTCCGTAAATGAATTTCAGAGTAATGTTTGCTGACAAAATTATGTTGTGATTTTCTTTTCTCCCGGTTTTCCATGCGTAGATAACAATGCCATACGCTTGTTTTTATGGTCTTTACTTTGTCTTTTATAGGGTCTGATAAGCAATTTGAAGTCTGAAAATAAAGATCAACTTTTTGCATTTTCAGGGTGATATTAGGACTTCGTGGTTGTTTGCACAGTCCCACTTAAAGATCACAATCTCGAACACATTGATGAATAAATATGTCTTCTCCATACTAAAGTAGTGCTGTAAATACTGAACTGTAGAGCAAGCCAGGGAAGGGCATCACACAATTCTGGCCTTTAAATAAAAATATATATGGATCCAAGTGCATTTCTTTAATGTAAGAAAATGTGCAAAGCAGTTAGGCAGAGATGTGAAGATGGTACAGTCTGATACTGCAGATACAGACAGTGGCCCTCAGTACCCAGCATCCTTGGTCCCCAGTGTGGTTGGCAAAATCAGGGACCACAAAGATGTCTCTGTCCTTAACCTCAGAACCTGTGGATGCATCACCTTACATGAAAAAAGGGTCTCTGCAGATGTGATTCAGGTTATGGACCTTTAGATGAGAAAATTATTCTAAATTATCCCGGTGGGCTGGACGAGTTTTTAAAAGCAAAAGAGGGAGGCAGAAGAGTGAGTCAGAAGGATGTGATGTGAGAAGAACTCACTTACTGTTGGTTTCAAGATGCTGGAAGGTGGCCATTAGCCAAAGTATATGCTTCCCTCTAGATCTTGAGAATGACCCTCAGTTTACAGGCAACAAGGAAATATGAAATTTTTCTCTATGCTGGGAGCCTCTATTCTAGGAAAAGAGCATAGCTGGCCAATGCTTGGTGAGACCTATACCAGATTTCTAACTTACAGAATTGTAAGATAATAAATGTGTGAGATTTCAAGCTTCTGTTTGTGTTCATTTGTTGTTGCAGCAATAGATGCACCAAGTAAGAAATAACATTAGGTAATAACAATGGAAGGACATAATGGGAAATCAATACAGCAGACATTTCTATAGCCAGGGACTGTCTTCATCAAGCAGCTTGTATTCTTCCCTGTTTTATTGGAGAAGGCCTATGTCATATGTACTTTCTATACATATCTATTGATTGGTTTCAAATTTAGGCACCAGGACATCCCTGGAGAGTTTTCCTTGAAGGACATGTGATTAACAACTACTTTTGAGTCTTTCTCCTAATATCTTATCCTAAGATATTCCTTTGTATGTTGGCATTTTGCTGTTTGTTACAGAGTGGCAATTATAGTTGAACTGTAAATATTTAAATTTCTAAAAGAAGTCTAACTTGTTACCAGAACTGGTTTTGTCCTATAATAATATAATTATAAAATAATATTAATAATCAATAATACAGTATTGATGTTTTCCTTATACACTCACTAATTTTGAATTCTTATTCCACTGTTAATTCAGTTGTTTTATGATTGTGATATTTTATTTTACATATGCTTAGAAAAGTCTCAAAGACAATAGGGCAAGTCCATGCATTATTGGTATTATAGTAAATACTTACATATTTACTAATAAATATTTAACCCATACTTATAGGCCTTGAACTGACTCTAGATTTATTTGACATTTTCCTCTCTTGTTGTAATTGAAAGATTTAATCAATTCATTTAAATTCATCTATTGAACTTTTATTGAACACTTGCTAGATACCACGCACTGCTACAAGAACACAGACCAAGTCAAACCTGGTAGGTCTCACAGCCAGTCTGGGGAGTCATAGCAGTCAACAAGTAGGAGGGGATTCCTGCTGAGCCAGAGAACCAGTTGGAATAGGCACCATCTGTGAGTAAAGCAACCTTTTTTCACATCTAATTATATCCTCTAAGTTTTACGTGGCTAGAAACTACTTGAAAATGATCTTGAATTCTGATCTCATCACAGTTTAAGATATTCATGTCAATTTATTTGAATTAGGATGAATAACTAAATTGTAGAGGTTTGACTGAAACTATCTAGGAAAATATCTAGGGAAAATATCTCTTAGAGGGAAACTGATGGCTGGCCAGAAATTACTGAGTCACCAGCAGAGCCTGGGAGTTAGAAAAGAACATATGGCTCTTAGGAGACCGTAATGGCTCAAATACTTGGTGGGAAGTATATTGGTTGATAGTATAAGCTTCAGGCCAGGGGCGGTAGCTCACGCTTGTAATCCCAGCACTTTGGAAGGCCAAGGTGAGTCGACGATGAGGTTAGAAGTTTGAGACCAGCCTGGTCAACATGGTGAAATCCTGTCTCTACTAAAAATACAAAAATTAGCAGGACGTGGTGGCGTGTCCAGGCAGAAGAATCACTTGAACCTGGGAGATGGAGGTTGCAGTGAGCTGAGATTGTACCACTGCACTCCAGTCTGGGAGATAGAGTGAGACTCTGTCTCAAAAACAAAAACAGAAAAAAAATAGTATAAGTTTTCAGAGCCAGATTGCCTTGGTTCAAATCGGGGTTCTGCTATTTCGTAGCTGAGTATCCTCCAGTAAGTTATTTCTGTGTGAAAAATAGCACCTACATTAAAGAGTTTTTATAAAGATTAAAATGAGTCTCTATAGTCACTTTTTGGTATCTGCGGGGAGGGGGAGATTGGTCCCAGGTACCCAAATATTCAGAACCTCCCTCCCGGGATACCAAAATATCTACAGATGCTCAAGTACTTTATATAAAATGGCAAAGTCGTTGTATATAACCTACAAACATCCTCCTGTATCCATTAAATAATCTCTAGATTATTTATAATACCTAACATAATGTAAATGCTGTGTAAATAGTTGTTATACTGTATTGGCTTTTGAATTTGTATTGCCTTTTATTATCATCCTTTTTATTGTTTTAAATATTTATCCACGTATTTTCAACTTGCTGTTGGCCAAACCCGCATATGCAGAATGGAGGCAGAGGGCCAACTGTATGTCTAAAGCACTTAGACAAGTTTCAGACATGTATTTGGCTTTCAATAAGTGGAGCTACTATTAATATCCTTAGGATGGAGGCTTTTCTAGGGGGGCTGAGCACATTTACATCTATTGTGTGTTGCTATTTGTAGGTAAGAGGGAAGCCCAGAAGACCCATTAGGCAGTAGAGACTTTATTTGGTGGCTTAGAGATGAGAGGCAGAGGGAAAGTGGGGCTCATCCTGCAATGCAATGGCATTGATGGTGCAGGAAATAGCCCAAGGAATCTTGGTGGCACAATGGACTGCCCGTAGGCAGTAACAGGCAGTTATCCAAGCAGAACAGGAAGACCATGGCCTTGAATGGAGTGACAAGGGAGACTGCTGCTGAGAAGAAGTTGAACAACAAGGCTGTCTGGGAAAGTTTACAATCAACCTATTGTAGGAGCACCTGTTGGAGAATCCTCCTCATAGAAATTTCCAAGGACATTAGAGGAAAGTAGGATATCTGTAAAGGGAAGGCAGCAGGGTTTTTGTGTTGGGAAAGTAAGAAGGGCTTTCAAAGCAATAGGTTTGCTTCTTATATTGTGACCTTAAGTGTACCCACAATTTGGTGAGAATTGGGATTCCTTCAGGTTGCATAAACTACGTACTACATAATGTGATATATAAAGGTCAACAGGGAACTCAGGGGAAGGAACACATTTGGCCTAAACATACTGAAAGGTTGAAGTGACGCAAAGAAAAACAACTTGGGGAAAAGTTAAAATAAGCTGTGCTAAGGCTGTGTGTAAGGAGGAAGCTTATTCATTTTCTTTTTTGCATTCTACTTATGTTAATGCCTTAACTTAAAATGGTGCCTTATATTTTGGTTGCTGCATAAGGAAATAATGTTAAATTGGCCTTTGACCTCTCATTGCTTACAAACTCAGATTATACTGGTAGAGTCTGTCAATTATTTACATTTATTATGCATACTTTATATACTCGATTCTTTCATAAGCAGTGAAAAGACTGTATGCACACTAAAAGCTTACACATTTATTCTTCAGAGAGCATACTTTCCAAATGGTTGTAGCACACCAGAGAAAAATTTCAAAAATCAACTATGACATGCATATGTGTGTGTGTGTGTGTGTGTATGTGTGTGTGTGTATAATGCTGGCCACTATAATGCAGCAAACTATGTACACAGTAATCAAAGGGAACATAAGGATACACATGTGTGTATGTGCGTGTTGTTTTTATACATGGCCCCTACTCCCATGATATAAAACAGTGCCAAAGGAACTTGTCGTCCTAGTAAGATTTCATATCTGTGCCTATTTATACAAGCTACACTTCTGAATTCATTAGTTAATACTGCAGATGTATAGTAAAATACAGTGTTGAAGTCAGATTCAATCAAATGCACTTCACATTTTGCTGCAATAATTGATCATAGTCTCAAAGAAGAAAAGAACTCAGATGTCAGATACTTCAACCTTTCTCCCGAAGCACAAAACCTTTCAACATTTCTGAGAGATTTCATCTGATATTTGATTGCCACTTCCGTGCTATTGATATTTTGCTGATATCTTTCTCTAGTTTCTGGTTTGCTTCCAGTCCCTTAAATAACATGTACCAGATTGATAAACTTTCTCATCTCTTTTCACTCCTTTTCCCTTAATGCCTTTCCTGCCCTTTCTTCTTTACCCCTCTTTCCTATAGTTTTCAAATAACAACTATAAAGATAACTTTTTATCCATAATTTTAGTTTGAATTCTGAGGTTCCTTTATGAATTTTCATTTTGTAGTCCCATTAGAACTACAACTGAATATGTCTGAGATTTTGGGTTCCCTACTTTGTTTGATGTTGCTACACTACTCTGGGCTTAAAACCCTTTCCTCTCCCTCATTCCCTATACCAAGTTAGTAAAGAGGGAAAAATGAGCTGGAAACTTATAGAACTGCGTCTTGGTTTTAGCCTCATAGTTAAGTGTTTCTAGAACCATAGAACAATTCATTTGCTTTGAGCTTCAAGTTTTCTAACAAATGAGCTGATTGGAAAACATAATTTCCAAAGTTCTTTCCAGCTATGATATTCTTTTCTTATATACCCAAATCCTATCAAGTCTTTTGCATCAATATTTCTTTGCATCTATCTCCTTTATTTCTACCTTTACCTCTACTGACTCCATCTGCAGGACTTCATTTAGGCGTTCATATCTTCAATGGGTTTTCCTTGTTCAGTTATTTCTTTAACTTATCTTTCCAATAAATTGTTGCCAGAGTAATTTTCCTTAAACATCATTATGGTGATATCATTTTCTTGTTCACAGCCATGCAATGACTCACTATTTCCAAAGCATAAAATCTAAATCCCACGGTTTAACTCCAAAATATGGCTTCATCTCTTATGTACATTATGTACAGTTCTAGAGGTAACTGGAACTGCTTTCTTTTCCCGTACATATCTCTCAATTTCTAGTTCACGTTCCTATGCTCAATCTGTTTCCTCTGCTTGGAATTCTTTTTCTTTCCATTTCCATATGCCTACATCCTGTTCATTCTTCAAACCTCATATATTTGTTGTGAGAATCGAGTGAAATGCATTGAATGTATTTTGTGGAGTTCCTTTATATTATGTACTTAGTAAATGTTATTGGCTTTATAATTTTTAGTATTTTCTAGGTTAGAATACTAATTTGTGCACCTTCTGGACTCACTATTTAGAAGTGAGTTTTAAACAATACTGTTCGAGTACTTTATTTGACTTTTGTTTATAGTTTTACAATTTTTAAAAATTGTGTTTGGAAGTATATGCTGAACAATTTCTGCTTCGGAGAAATTACTTCCAATTTCTTCATGTCCTTGTGTATTGCCATTTTTTAGAGGAGTCCCTGTGTATTTTCTGTCTAAAAAATATGAATTTTAATGTATCTCAGATTCTCCAGGTCTTTATTCATTTGCATTGAATTGATTTGGCATGGATTGATGTAATGGACTGAGGTTTCATACTATGATTATAATATCATTAAAAAAATCTTTATATGGGTTTTTCTCCTTTGTGTTGTTAATTCTTTGTTACTTAGCACATACATTTGATAAGGAATATAACCTCTTTTAGGTTGCTTCTTTTATAAAGACAATATAATCCTCTTTGCATTGTTCATAGTTTTTATTTTGAATTCTACCTTGGCTGATGTGAATATTGTCACTTCTGTTGTCTTTTTGTTTGCATTTTACAGATATGTCTTTGCCTATCCTTTATTTATAATCTTTCCAAGTCATCTTGTTTTAAGTTTGTCTCTTGTAAACAGCATATTGTTGGATGTTGTTTTCTACTCCAATCTAAGAGTCTTTGCCTTTTAATTGGAGAGTTCAACACATTTACATACATTGTCATAACTGATATGTTTGGTCCTACTTCTGTCATCTTGTTTTATGGATTCTATTTTCTGTGCTTCCTTGCCATTTTCTGTGTTTCCTCTCTTGATATTTGGACCATATTTTGTTTGCTTTTGTCTTCTGAAGTGATTTAAAAGAGAGAGCTTTAAAAGAGAGGGTTTTAAATTCTACCAATTATATCTTTAAATTTATCTTATATACATTTAAACCAATATTTCTCTAATTATGATATTTAAGAGCAAAATAGTATCTTTGGTCTCATTTTGACATACCATGCTTTTACTTTTCCTCTCTCCCTGTGCCAACTCTTAGTTCATAATGTATGGTATTCTCTTGTCTTCGTTTCAGTAAAAAGCTTTAATAGGAAATTGAAAATGGGTCTGTGAAGTACTTCTGGCACATCATCAACCCTTTTGTTTTTCCTGATAAGCATTTTCTTGCTTTGTCACACTGGAGGAAATTAAGAAAGGTATTGGGATCAAAGCTATGTCTACTCAAGTTAAAAACCAATTTGGTGAAATGTGTCACTAAAGTCCTGCTATGCTGTCCTGATTTCAGTTCTCAGGCACACTAATCCTTTTTAAATTATTATGTCTTTGACCACGGCTTGCTATTTTTCTTCCAGTCTCCCTTAAATATCACATCCTCAGCAACACCTTCCTCAACTAACTGAACAAGAGTGAATCTCAAAATCCCATTATTTTTTCCTTTAACTTTTTATTTTCCTTCATAACATCTATCACAATGTTAATTATATGTTAAAGCATTTATTTGCTTGTTTAATGCGTAGGCACTTGATTACATGATAAGCTCCAGAAGTACAAAGACCAGGCCTGTTGTATTTACCACAGTACATCCTAAGCCTAACACAGTGAGTGCTGATGAATAAATGAATGAATTGATGGCCAAGTGTGGCAGTTTAAGACTGCTACACTCTTTTATATCTTAACCAAAGTCTCTACTTAAGCCAAATAACACCAACTCTTGCTCGCATCTAATATAGTCCTTAAACACCCTGTATTAAGAAACCCTCATTCTCAAGTGTTTTTTGGACATTAGATAGTTCACAAACACATTTTAGCACTGGGCTCAACAACTATAATGCTATATATATCCATTAATTCCTGCCATGAATATGCTGTTTTTTTATGGTAGCTGTGGATCTGCCATCTCCCAGAGATATCCTGAGGGTACTATCACATTTGTTAGACACTAAGATCTCTTTCATGGCTCTGCCTGCTAGCAGTGGCAGAGATTTGAATTACCCCGAGTTACCCATGGCATGTCTGTATGGGTCCACAGCCACTTCAGTCCTTGCCTCCTGAGAAGAAAGAATTGGACTGAGGGGCATAAAGCAGAAAAAGAGACCAAGGTAAGTTTCAGAGCAGGAGTAGAAGTTTATTTAAAAGGCTTTAGAACAGGAAAGAAAGAAAAATTTGCTTGGAAGAGACTCAAGCAGGCACCTGAGGGTCCAAGAGAGAAAAAAGAGCAAGAAGACAGTAAACAATGGAGCATTTAACCTTGATCCTGGGACTTTATAGGCTTGCCTCTTTCCCATGACTGTTGTTTTAGGGTAGGCTTTCTGCATGTGCAATGCCCTCCTTACCCTTACCCTGGGGAATTGAGTGTGCCCAGTGTGTTTAGGGTGTTAGATGCATGTCCATCTGAGGCTTTCTTCCCTTTTCTGGTAGAGTGTGCCCCGGAAGATCATACTTCACTATTTTTGTCTCTTAACACACATGCTCAAGAAGTTGCGTATCCCTGGGGCCTCATTCAACTAACATTTTCAATGTTATCAGGTGCGGAGCATCAAGAGATTGTCTCTCCTTGGCTGCTGGACTGTCATTTTTGGAGAGACAATGTGATAATTGCCAAATCATCCTTTGACATTCCTAGTGGGTTAGGGAGAGCTCGCTCCTGCCCTGCTCATTGCCTACCTATCTGTAACAATGAGCTGGTTGTCGATATTATAATACTGGAACTCATTTTGTAGAATTTCACTATGTTTTTCTTTTTCTTCCTTTTTTTTTTTTTTTCCTTTGAGACAGAGTCTCACTCTGTTGCCCAGGCTGGAGTGCAATGGTGTGATCCTGGCTCACTGGAACCTCCGCTTCCCGGGATCAAACAATTCTCCTGCCTCAGCCTCCTAAGTAGCTGGGATTACAGGTGCACACTATCACACCCAGCTAATTTTGTATTTTTAGTAGAGATGAGGTTTCACCATATTGGTCAGGCTGGTCTTGAACTCCTGGCCTTAAGTAATCTGTCCACCTCGGCCTCCCAAATTGCTGTGATTATAGGCATCTGCCACCATGCCTGGCCTCTACTATGTTTTTCAATGCAGTGAGAAGAATGTGCATGTCTTCTTGTCTGTGATAAGCTTGCAGCAATATCACAGTTGCCCCGAGTGCCTCAGGTCCTTTATGAAAAGAGTTTCTTGTCTTTACATAGAAGGACAGCTCAGGTGCCATTCAACGGGGTTGAGTGTGGAGCAGAGACCTTTCTGACCTTTCCACTTACGATCTCTATCTGGACTAAATACAGCAAAATATCCTCTTCTTCTTCAGTTACAGGAATACCAACTACAATCAGTATTCATCCCTTATTTATCAATTTTTCTTGGACATGAATGTTAGGCTTAGGATAAGATCTTTATTATATGCTTAAGAGAACATAATTGATGCTATACCTCATTATAGTTAGACATTTATGTAAGTTATCCTAGATTTCCCTTAAAAAGATTATTTTATTCTCCCCTGAGAACCTACTTCTTTCTAAGGGTTAGCTTAAAGGAAAAAAAATTTCTTTTTGTTTTATGACAATGAATAAGATTCTAATAAAGACAGTTGACTAATAGGCAAAGAACTGAAATCACCAAATCTTTTCATTTAGGCCAGTGTGTGAAGCTCAGTCTTTGGCTTCTGATGAGTCTACCATAATACTGACAACCTACCAGCTGGAGAGAAGTCTCTACATGGGCTGTGCGAAAGAGATTCAGAGGCATGTACTGAATTTTCCCCATAAATTGTCTAGTATAAAGGAAGATAAGTGTCCCTGCTGAAGAAGAGTGGAAATATAATGGAATCAATTTAGTGTGTCTGTAAAAAGAACTTATTTCCCCATTCCCCTGGAACCAGGCAAGTGGCAGTTCTCTTATCCATACTAAATAGTAGAAGGCATAGTCACCATTTACTCAGAATAATCCTTTCTTTTTTTTTTTTTTTTTTTATTGCATTTTAGGTTTTGGGGTACATGTGATGAACATGCAAGATTGTTGCATAGGTACACACATGGCAGTGTGCTTTGCTGCCTTCCGTCCCCTCACCTGTATCTGTCATTTCTCCCCATGCTATCTCTTCCCACCTCCCCACCCCCCACCCCTCCCCCATTTCCCCCCAACAGACCCCAGTGTGTAGTGCTCCCCTCCCTGTGTCCATGTGTTCTCATTGTTCAACACCCGCCTATGAGCGAGAATATACGGTGTTTGATTTTCTGCTCTTGTGTCAGTTTGCTGAGAATGATGGTTTCCAGGTTCATCCATGTCCCTATAAAGGACGTGAACTCATCGTTTTTGATGGCTGCATAATATTCCATGGTGTATATGTACCACATTTTCCCTATCCAGTCTATCATCGTTGGGCATTTGGGTTGGTTCCAGGTCTTTGCTATTGTAAACAGTGCTGCAATGAACATTCGTGTGCACGTGTCCTTGTAGTAGAATGATTTATAATCCTTTGGATATATACCCAGTAATGGGATTGCTGGGTCAAATGGGATTTCTATTTTTAGGTCCTTGAGGAATCACCACACTGTCTTCCACAATGGTTGAATTAATTTACATTCCCACCAACAGTGTAAAAGTGTTCCTATTTCTCCACATCCTCTCCAGCATCTGTTGTTTCCCGATTTTTTAATGATCGCCATTCTAACTGGTGTGAGATGGTATCTCAATGTGGTTTTGATTTGCATTTCTCTGATGACCAGTGATGATGAGCATTTTTTCATATGTTTGTTGGCCTCCTGTATGTCTTCTTTTGTAAAGTATCTGTCCATATCCTTTGCCCATTTTTGAATGGGCTTGTTTGTTTTTTTCTTGTAGATCTGCTTTAGTTCTTTGTAAATTCTGGATATCAGCCCCTTGTCAGATGGGTAGACTGCAAAAATTTTTTCCCATTCTGTTGGTTGCCGATTCCCTCTACTGACTGTTTCTTTTGCCGTGCAGAAGCTGTGGAGTTTGATTAGGTCCCATTTGTCTATTTTGGCTTTTGTTGCCATTGCTTTTGGCGTTTTGGTCATGAAGTCCTTGCCTACACCTATGTCCTGAATGGTTTTGCCTAGATTTTCTTCTAAGGTTTTTATGGTATTAGGTCTGATGTTTAAGTCTTTAATCCATCTGGAGTTAATTTTGGTGTAAGGTGTCAGGAAGGGGTCCTGTTTCTGCTTTCTGCACATGGCTAGAATAATCCTTTCTTAATCGCAGAGAAGTCCTATCCAGAAAAGTCTTGTAAGAAAATATATTGTGGGAGCCAGGATTCTCTTCAGGGCATAGAGAATTTTGTAGAATGAAGGGCAATTTTATCATCTTTCTCTTGAAAATAATTCCTTTACTGTCTCTTGGGCATATTGATGACCACATAATAGTTCTAAAGTGCCCTATTTCCTTTTCCGAAGGGAAAATGGAATAATCAGTAGAAGATAGGGGATGACAAAAAGACATATAGGTAGACTTCCTTGATATGATGGGCCAGTTAAATGTTCAGTTGTTGTGAGGTATTAAACACTACCATTCATGATGAGGAGAATTAACAAGAGAATTCCCATGAAATAAGATAATGAAGACCTGGAAAGGTAGAGAGCATCTGGTCAAACTTCTTTCATTAACCAGATGAAGGAACAGGGTCCTAGAAAAGAGAACTGTAAGTCACATGATTAATTAGTAGTGGAATCAACATTAGAATTAAGGTTTCATCACCTCGTGCATAATCCTTTTCCTCCTGAAACCAGGTACAAATTGAAATCATTTACAAAATATGCATCTCTCTGAGTAATTATTACACTGTATTTTAATTGCCTACTGTTGAGCTTATCTTCTTAAAGAAACTGTTGATTTCTGTAAGGAGAGGCTTATAAACATCTTTGCATTGCCACAGTGTCTGATACCTACGTAATATTCAATTAATGCTGATTATATGTAGGAAGCAATGAATAAGTAAGTGGAGTTCTTTGCAATCAAGTTGATCATTGTTCTTTCTTTTTTCTAAGTTTTGAAATTTTCTGACCTGCAGTTTTATTCCTTTTGAAATGAAAAAACAACTCTAAAGATTAATAACAAATGTAGACACATCTGTGTTGTACATAGATAGGTTTATGTGATGTTTCTTTGTGTCACTGACTCTCAATTTTCTCCTCATGTATTTGAGACTTATTCATTTTAGAGAAGAAAAGGGAGCACTCTTTGATTTATAGGTAAGCTTGCTGCTTTATTCTTTGGCTATCCTCACTCAATTTTTTTTTTGCCTCATTTCAAATTTAATGATGGTTTATTTAACAACCTATAAGGGCCTAATATGAGAGTCTAAAGTTCTTGGATAACCCCAAGGAAGTGCTCTTGTTAGTCCCCTTAGGAAAGGTGTTAATTCTGACACAAATCACCATTTTCTATGTCCCTCAGAAGAGAAAGGTTGCAGTATAGTAAAGGATAAATGTTCTTTTCCATTTTGAGCCAGATAAAATCCAAGACCTATTGAAGGTGGATTAAATGGCCTTCTCACAATTGCCTGGAGTATGCTAGGGAGGGTCATGTCGCTTGGGAATGAGGAGTCCCTAATAGGGAGACTCAGTTTTAGTGAGAAGCATTCTGGGCTTTAAGGAGTCCTTGAAGTTCACACTGGCTTTGACCTATCTCCTTTCATTTTCTTTATCATTGTTTGCATGGACTGAGAGAGAACTATATTACATTTTGGCACAGATTTTTACTTTGGTCTCTGATCTTTCCTAAGTTTGGAGTTTTGAAAATACGATGTCCTTGTACAAGCTGTTTGGTTTCATAAACTGTTATGTGATTGCTTAAGAAGACAAAAAGGTTGCTTCATTGACTAATACCATATATCGAAAAGACAAGGATTATAATTCAAGCTACAAAGTTGATGTCTTTATGTTTTTAGGCATGTGGTAAGATTTTGTCTATCAATAGTAACTTCATTAGGGTCAGGTAGGAAAAGTTTTTTTGCTTTAGGGAAACACTATAAATGAGGTACTTCCTTTAGACAACTCTTTTGCACTGTTCAAAAAGAAAATTATTGAAGTCCTGTGTTCCTGTGGGAAGCTGACTTGAAGATTTTGAGTCACATTTTTCACAGTATATGCATAGGTAGTTAAGTAATTCCATAAAAAAAATGTAATTGATGTGCTGAATGTTAATTAGCTTGACTTAATAATTCCTCATTATATATTACACGTATCTGTATACACATATCAACCTACAACATTCTTCCTCATGTATATATATAATTACGATTTTTCAAATCAAAAAAATAATAAATTATAAGAAAAATGTCTGTCTTCCTACTATATATACTTGTATATATGTTTTATATGTTTTTACTATATATACACAAATTATATAGTATATATATCATGTATACACACATTTATTTGTATATGCTTACATATATATATGCTATACTATATATACTACATATACATATAGGCATGTAAGAATATATAATGTATATTACATATGATCTACATATGTATATATGATAGATATGTGATAGATATATGATAGATATGTATGTGACTATACATGTGTTTGTGTGTATATAGATGGATACAATAAGAAAATATATGTAGTATTAAGATAAATATTTTACAAAGTATAGTGGTAGTACATTGTCTTCTCTCCATGGGAATTTTTCTTAGGTCCCAGTTGGGACTTTGCCTGCCTGTGCCTCTTTGATGGACAACCAAGTGAGATGCCAGCTTCTCAGGTAGGCAATGCGTATTTCTAACCTTGGCATACTGGTTAGTACGGAGGTTAGAATAAAACTTTTCTCCTTACCATAAAAACCTATCTAAACCATCTGAAGCTCAGCAAGGTGAACAAGGTGAAAGGTAAGACTTGTGTAAGTAACAATAAAAATACAATGGTTCTTACGGCTTTGACTTCCCTATATAGTTCCAAATTGTGTCCCAAGACCTATCTCTTTCATAGAACCATGTGCATCTTTTAAAATAATTAGGCAATTCTGTACCCTGTTAGCGCCTGTGGAACAGTAATGACCTTATTTTTCGTAAGGTATCTGTGTGAATATGTGCGTAATTGAAGAAAAGAAAATAAGAAACTAGTAAATTTCCACCTGGTTATCTTGACCAACCATGTTGGTAAAGAAAAAAATGTATGTTGGTAAAATGAAAACTTGAGTACAAAACATATGCCAGTTAATAACAAGAAAGAAAAACTAAAACTTTTTCCTGACCTTTGGACTATCTGTTTGCTTCACTGAGTAGCAATTTTCACTTCACATGAATCATAAAGAGAGTTTAACGTATTCGGACAGTTTCACTTCAGGACACGAAAGCCAGTAACAAAGTGCGGCGGGAAGATTGAAGAGCTGTTTAAAGATTATTTATACCTTATGATTGTTGTATCATCAATAATAGAGTAAGCTGACATTAAATGACAAAATAAAACTGTTAGACATGCATTGTCCATAGGCACTGAGACCATGCACGGTGTTTCTGATCATACATAATTTATACAAAGAAAATTCAGGCACTATATAAGAAAGTATTTTTTCAAAACTATAATAAATATTTTTTCTATGCATATATGAAATAATTTATTTAATAAAGCTTCTTCTGAAGAGTTTATATAAAGCAATAATCACAAATCCTGATATCTAGCTACAAAAATATAAATGGGAAGCCCAGTAAGAGTCATTCTGCCTCTCAGTGGACTAGGCTCTGTTCTGTTTGGCATGTACGGTGGACAACCACACCCTAAGGACTGAAGACTGGAGAAGGGAGGAGAATTGTATTGAGGAAACCACTCTCTAAAAGCATGTAATTAAAGATTAAGAACTGAAATTATGCCAACTAAATATGAAAGTTTCAATGATTAAAAGTATCTGGTTTACATGGGGTATAGTAAATTTTCAAGTTTACGTAGGAAACAATTTCTTGGATCAAATCCTAGTCCCACGTATAGTCCCTCTAGGCCAGAAACTCAAGGCCATGCTTGTAGAACGTTTATATTGGGCTTGATGCAAGTAAAGAAAATTACAATGTCTCCAAAGATGCCAACGCTTTACTTCCTCCCGTATGCTAAATATACTTTTAAAAAGTTAAAAAATACCTTGAGAAAGACAAACCTCCACACTTAACTAATCAAACTGTCTGTGAGTTCCTTTCCTGAACCATGGTTCATCTTGTTTGAAGAGTTCCTGAGAAAAAAGATATGTGAAAGCATAGAGATGGCTTCACCAGGAACATCAAGGCTCTTTCTTAAAGCCTGGCATATGATCTTTGCTGATGTTTCAAGCCAGATAGCAAAGAACCAAGGAGAGTTTGTCAGCCTTTCCCCTGCCAGCTACTACTTGTATAGCAAGAACTGTTAATAATAATTTAAATGCTTTAGTTGTCAGTCATTGCTCTTTCTTTGTAAATGTTACCCATTTCATAAATAAATCAAAACCTGCAGACCTTAGGTTTTGAGAAACTTGAATGCTTTTGTTAAAATTGTATGAAGCAAATTCACAAACACATGATTTATATTATCTCAGTGCACCACTGGAGATGATAGAATATACTATTTAAATTAACTCCTCTCCCAACAAATGAAATCAATTCTGTTCTTAGGTTACTTTTCAGCTGCCTTTTGTCTTGTTGCAGAATCTTTTCTATTTCTCTCACTCATTCATCTATTGTGCCCTTTCCTTGATCTGATAGCATTAAACATATAATTAAGTCATAAAGGAGGGAACTGATGAGTATAGCAGATGGTAATTGCTTCCTACATTTGAATGAAATGATATGCATTGCTACAATTTACAGCTCTCGCCTCATATTTTATTCAGGAACCTTTTATCTCTTTTCCTGCAGAATTATTCTGCAATAAATTTAGACATCTTATCAATAGCTTGGTGATAGTAGCAGAAACAGAGAAAAACTGAACTCTGTGCATCTTAATGTTTAAAATAATTTTCTGCAATAATTGAATTATCTGGCAGTGAACATTCACATACAGAAAGTGAATATTATCTTCCCTTTCTTTGGGTCAAGCCTGTGATTAAAGGAAAAGAAAGACCCTTTAGTTTGACAAATTATTGACTGAAAAAGTTTGAAACTAAACAAAAAGAAAATAAACTTTTGGTCCTTTTTTTTTTTGGAAAGGGGAAGGAATCTTTTCTCTTTTCCATGCCCAGTCAATTACATAACAAAAGGAGAGATGAAACTGTCTTAGCTATTACCCAGAGATCCTGAGGTAATTAACACTTAGCCTTTCAAAAATTATGGGGAAATTTGGGAAGTTCAAGTCTTGCTCCATTTCTTTCCTTGGAGTTATGTCTCATGGGGTCCATATTACTTGCTAAATGTTGAACATGTGGAAACTGCTCCTGAAAGTCATTGTGTTGTCTCCCAGGACCTGAGGGTAATTTGCTACACTGCAGGGTCAGTGCAGTAAAAACAATAAAAGCCCTCTCTGGCACAGTTACATTATTTGAAACCATTGTTAAAGAATGTGATTTTGAATGACTCCAGGTCTACAGGAGACAGGCAGTCTCTCTCGATAATGCATGTAATTTTTTTTTCTCTTACAACAGAATTATCTATCTCCTGTAGGAGAGTTCTTACAGGTTTTGGAAGTTCAAACATACACAAATGCGTAGAACACATATGCATATGTATACATGCAGCCTTCTTACAAGTACCTCAGCTCTAAACTTGTTGACTTAAATCTAACATTTGATTCATTTTTATTCACACGAACATACATGCAACATGCCAACTCAATTCAGAAGCATCACTCTGTGCTTGTACATAGTTAGCTGGTGATGGTGCTCTTATGAGAGGGAAAGAAAGACGTCTGATCATCCACCCGGTATTTCTGTTGTTGGTAAAAAGGGCAGGTCCCTGGTGGAACTGTAGACCATCCTTTTTTCATGGCTTCTACTTTCTCCCTAGCTCATCCACCTCTCTCTCTCACCTTGAAGCCCCTCTCTCATGGGGTATGGGGAATCTGTCTTTTGTTTCATTAGCAATAATTAAGTTTTGAATAATATGTTAGGAGATAACAGCTTCCTCTCTGAGAGGCATGGACATTTTTAAAAAAAAAAACCTGCTTAATAATGAACATATTTTATATTTCAGATATAGTACTCTTTTAAGTATTTGTTCATTACCTTATAGAAGAAGCATTGGCGGAGCACCAAGCATATGCTTAGCATTGACCTATGCTTTAGAGATAGAAATAAAAATAAATATAAGACTGCTTTTCATTCCAGTCTAGAATCAGACAAAGCAGCAATACAGGGATGTGTGGTGTGGTATGGAAGCCCAGAGGAGAGGAACATAAGTCACACTAAGTGGACATAATTGGCCTCCCAGAATTTGTGACCTTGAATGAAACCTTCAAGGAAGAACAAAATTAACTAGGCAATTCTAGGCAGGTGCTCCCTGTGTAAAGGCTTCTGGAAAGAAGGGGTGGTTTGGTATGGATGAAACCGAGGGTGAGTGAGGGAAAGAAGCAAAGGATAAGGTTAGAAAAATAGGCAGTAGTTGTAGTGGTAGTGAGGATATTTTGAAGGTAAAATGTTTCAGGTCAGAATCTTAGAAATGACTACAAATATTTACTCTGCAATGACAGATTGATAACCTTAAGACAATCTTTGGCACATCTGTTAAGATTCAAGCAATGTATTGGAAACTTCTTTTTTAAAAAATACATCAACATTTTTATTCACAAGGACTTTGTAAATATTATCTCCATTCAGACTTGGAAAACTGAAGCTTGAGGAGGTCAAATACCCTATCCAAGTTCATGCTGATAGTAATTGATAGAACAAGTTCTTGGATTCAAACACTGGTGGTGTGATTTCGAAATCCTTGTTTCTTCTATTTCTCTTTGTGGTCTGTAGGCATCTGCAGGCTCTCTTTTCACAGCATCTAACTAGGGCCTGTACTCGGTAAGCCCATGTTACAGCTAATTCAATTAATAAAATATAAGACAATATTCTTGCACACATTTTCAAATTTGAATTGTCTTGGAGCCTGGATTATGAGTATTAGAAAGCTTATGTATTTCAAGCAAGCAAAATTTGGTTATTTTCTTTAGTAGTATGATTTAATAGGTAATAGATGGAAAATATCCAGAGTATTGTAGAAAATGAACAGATTCAAAGTTTGGCTTAATAGATGTTTTCCTTTCTACGAATACCCTCCGTAGTATTACTATGTTCACTTCAAATGAATCCCTCAATTTTTTTAGCATACCCAACATTTCCTTTGCAGGAGCATAGTGCCACCATTCCATAGCAAATGATAAGCAATTATTGGAAGAAAATTTTATGAAAATATTTTAAAGTATAAATCTCTTTTCTTTAAGTTCAACATTATCTGAAAAGAAAGAAAGCTAAAGAAACAATGACAGATTAAAACAGAAAGCGCATTCTTTTAACATAAAAACAGAAACTATTGAAGTCCCCACATTAGACACATCTGAAGATACTGTTTTTAAAAATAAAATATGAAGGGGGAGTCTTAATTAATCCCCCTTCTTCAAAAACTTCTAGGTGAATTTCATAGGCAGGAAAAATGTAGTCAGAATTTATTCTGGATCTTTGAAGATTGTAACTTTAAAACTTCAATCGTCAGAAGGATTACAAAATGTACTATGCATTTTTAATCATATCAACTAAGAAATATAAGTAATATCAATTATTTTATGTTAATGTTTGAAATAAATATCCAAAAGATACTTGTTTTTATTCAAAAAGAATAAAGAAAACATCCTCTTTTTAAAAAGCACTTCCATTTTTGAAATGATCAAAACTCTGACACTGCAAATGAAAGGAAGAAGTAAATTCTATTTCAAACTTCTGGCTTGTCTTTCAGTTGAATTCTGAAGTCTGGAAAGACTGCTTGGTGGGGAGAATGGGTGGGAGACAGAGATTTGGGTGTTGGTGTATAGAATGTAGTCCGTAGATGGTGGTTAAAATCACAGGTATGAGTGGGACTGTTTACAGAGCATTTGTAAAATGAGAAGAAAACCAAGTTCAGAACTCTGAGAAATAATAACATTTAAAGGGAGAAGGGGAGTTGAAGGGAGGTGAGCCCCCAAAAATGATAAGAGAGATGGCTGGAGAAATGGATGAAGACTCAGGAAGGGATTGTCATAAGAGCTGGGAGGTGCGGAGCATCAGGAATAAATGTTATCAGGAAACATTACTGTTGAACATTAGCTGGTTGCATGTGACAATGAACAGGTCTTTGGTGACTTTTAAATGCAAGGATGTGTTTGTCTGAGGAAAGGTTTGCCCCTACATTAGCAACCAGCTTTTTAGAGGTCTTTAAACCAGCAACTTCATAAACAGCAACCATTCCTAGAGGTCTTTACAAACATCAAGTATTATAATAAATATTTAATATTTAAGTGGAAAACAACTTCCTATTATAAATTAAAGACATCTGTCAAATGATACTATATTAACCATTAGGTAGACTATCCAGTTAAATATTTCCATCTTTTGCTAATTTCTCCTAATTGTTTATCAAGTACTAATTCCATATCTCAAATAGTTTTAATATTATTAAATACTTGACTTACAGAATCCTAGCACTCAGTAAGAAAAGTCTAATTTATCCTCAAGGCCAGATGTCCACCTGTTTCTGCTTCCTCTCTTTATCTACCCAATGGAGACTCAATATACTCTTACACACTTGCATGATATAAGAACTGCAGGTATTTTTACAGGACTAATGAACTCAGCCAAGTTAAATCTCCAAAACATCTTTTTTCCTCAGTCTTGAACTGGGTGAAAATATATATATATACTTTCTCTTCTTTCTGCCCTTTACTTTTTTCTTCTACTAAAATAATAGCTTTCAGCTTTCCTCTTTCTTTTTCAATTTTTATTTTTTTTTTCCTGTTCGCATTAAATTTCTGGCTCTTTCTCTCTTGGCTTTTCTCCTACCTCTCTGCTCTTTCTGCATTCTTTCATTCTTTTTTTGTACCCCTTGTTATACTCCTTCCTGAACCCACTAACTTACCCCAATAGTAATTGCTGAGTATAGATGTCACAAAAATAAATTGAGAATCATCATGGTGGATGGGAGGCAGGACTAGATTGTAGCTCTGACACAGACGGACAGAGCAGCATGCAGAGGCTTGCACTGTGAATTTTAGCTTCAGATAGACTACAGCAACAAACCAGCAATCCTAAGAGGACACACAGACCCTCTGAAGGAAGTGGACTGCTCCTGCTTGACCTGGGAAACACCTCAAATACTGTGAGTGCCCCAATTGTGGAAATGGTGATCCTCAGACATATACCCCCAATGGAGAAACTGAAGGTCTGTTTGTGGGAGAAATTTCTGACAGTACCTGGAGATGAGTTAATTTAGAGAGTTGAGAGAAATACAGGGGTAGAATAAGCAATGGGAAAGGCCCTGGGAGCTCACAGGGTCCACAAGCAGGCCATTCCTGCCTGGCACCACAGGGATGCATCGGGAGGGTGGCTAGGGGAACCGGAGAAAAACATCACAGGGAGAAGGAAATCTCCAGCTGAACTTTGTAACCATTTGAGCCAGGTAAAAAGCCTCCTGGCCAGAACTCTGGGAAGAGCACAAATCCAGTGTGCAGACTCCATGGGATGGTGGGGGGGTGGTGGGGGGGAAGAACCAAGCCCTTTTCTTTCGCAGCTGGGAGGTGGGTAGTAGCCTGGGGCAAGTTCTCAAACCTGGAAACAGACTTGGGGCTGTCATGGGAACATGTTGGGAGTGAGACTGGCCCTTCGGTTTGCGTGGGACCTGGGTGAGGCCAGTGACTGCAGGCTTTCCTCCACTTCCCTGACAACCTGCATGACTCAGCAGGGGCAACCATAATTCTCCTAGATACATGACTTTATTGACCTGAGAACCTCACCCCCACACTCCAACAGCAGCCACAGCAAGACCTACCCAAGGAGAGTCTGAGCTCAGACACGTCTAGCCCTGACCCCACCTGATGATTCTTCCCTACTCACCCTGGTAGCCGAAGACAAAGGACGTATAATCTTGGGAGCTCTAGGGCCCTCTGACCACCAGTTCCTTTCCCTGCTACCACAGCCGATGCTCTCTGGAAAGTGTCACTTCCTGGCCAGAGGCCAACTGACATAAAAATAGAGCATTAAACCACCAAAGCTAAGAACTGTCACAGAGCCCTCTTCACTCCCCTGCCCCCTCCACTGGAACATGTGCTGGTATTCACAGTTGAGAGACCCATAGATGGTTAACGTCACAGGACTCTGTGCAGAAAAACCCCTAGTACCAATCTGGAGCCAGGTAGACTTGCTGGGTGGCTAGATCCAGAAGAGAGAAAACAATCACTGCAGTTCGGTTCACAGGAATACACATCTATAGGAAAAGGGGGAGGTTACTACATCAAGAGAACACCCTGTGGGACAAAAGAATCTGAACAACCTTTAGCCCTAGACCTTCCCTCTGACAGAGCCTACCTAAATGAGAAGGAAGCCAAAACCCAACTCTGGTAATATGACAAAACAAGGCTTTTTAACAGCACCAAAAAATATCACACTAGTTCACCAACAGTGGATCCAAACCAGAAGAAATTCCTGATTTACCTGAAAAAGAATTCAGGAGGTTAGTTATTAAGTTAATCAGAGACGCACCAGAGAAAGGCAAAGCCCAATGCCAGGAAATCCAAAAAATAATATAAGAAGGGAAGTGAGAAATATTCAAGGAAATAGCGTAAAGAAAAAAAAAATTCAGGAAACACTGGACACACTTATAGAAATGCAAAATGCTCTGGAATGTCTCAGCAATAGAATTGAAAAAGTAAAAGAAAAAAATTCTGAGTTCAAAGACAAGGTTTTCGAATTAACACAATCCAACATAGACAAAGAAAAAAGAATAAGAAAATATGAACAAAGGCCCCAAGAGGTCTGGGATTATGTTAAATGACCAAACCAAAGAATAATTAGTTTTCCTGAGGAAGAAGAGAAATCTAAAAGTTTGGAAAATATATTTGGGATGAATAATTGAAAGAAACTTTCCCAGCCTTGCAAGAGACATAGGCATCCAAATGCAAGAAGCACAAAGAACACCTGGGAAACTCATCACAAAATGATTATCACCCAGGCACATTATTATCAGGCTATCTAAGGTTAAGATAAAGGAATCTTCAAAGCTGTGAGACAGAAGCACCAGGTAACCTATAAAGGAAAATCTATCAAATTAACAACAGACTTCTCAGCAGAAATCCTACAGGCTAGAAAGGACTGAGCCCTATCTTCAGCCTCCTCAAACAAAACAATTATCAGCCAAGAATTTTGTATTCAGTGAAACTAAGCATCATATACGAAAAAAGGATACAGTTTTTTTTAGACAAACAAATGCTGAGAGAATTCACCACTACTAAGCCACCACTACAAGAACTGCTAAAAGGGGCTCTAAATCTTGAAACAAATCCTGGAAACACATCAAAACAGAATCTCTTTATACCATAAATAACACAGGACCTATAAAACAAAAATACAAGTTAAAAAGCAAAACAAAAACCAAAAAAACCAAGGTACACACGCAACAGATAACACAACAAATGCAATGGTACTTCACATCTCAATATTAATATTGACTGTAAATGGCCTCAATGCTGCACTTTAAAGATACTGAACTGCAGAATGGATAAAAACTCACCAATCAAGTATCTGCTGCCTTCAGGAGACTCACCTAACACATAAGGACTCACATAAAGTACAGGGTGGATAAAGACATTTCTTGCAAATGGACACCAAAAGTAAGGGATAGTTTTCTTATATCAGACAAAATAATCTTTAAAGCAACAGCAGTTAAAAGAGACGAAGAGCTACTTTATATAATGGTAAAAGGCCTTGTCTAACAGGAAAATGCCATAATTCTAAACATATATGTACCTAACACTGGAGATCCCAAATTAAAAAACAAAAAACACAATTACTAATAGACCTAAGAAATGAGACAGACAGCAACACAATAATACTGCGGGACTTCAATACTCTACTGACAACACTAGGCAGGTCATCAAGACAGAAAGTCAAAAAAGAAACAATGGATTTAAACTATACCTTGGAACAAATGGACTTAACAGATGGACTTATACAGAACATTTCATCCAATAACTGCAGAATACACAATCTATTCAACAGTACATGGAACTTTCTCCAAGACAGACCATGTGATAGGCCATAAAACAAGCCTCAATAAATTTAAGAAAATTGAAATTATATCAAGCACTCTCTTAGACCACAGTGGAATAAAACTGAAAATCAACTCTAAAAGGAACTTTCAAAATGATGCAAATACATGGAAATTAAATCACCTGTTCCTTAAATGAGCATTGGGTCAAAAACAAAATTAAGGTGGAAATTTAAAAATTATTTGAACTGAAAAACAATGATAATGCAATATGTCAAAACCTCTGTGTTACAGTAGAGGCGGTGCTAACAGGAAAGTTAATAGTGCTAAATGCCTGCATCAAAAAGACTGAAACAGCACAAACTGACATTCTAAGGTCATACCTCAGGGAACTACAGGAACAGGAACAAACCAAACCCAAATGCAGCAGAAGAAAGGAAATAACCAAGATCAGAGCAGAACTAAATACAATTGAAACCGAAAAAACACAAAAGAAAAATGAAACAAAAAGCTGGTTGTTGAACAATGAAAACATATCAAAGCTGGTTGTTGAACAATGAAAACATATCGACACAGGGAGGGCAGCATCACACACCGGGTTCTGTTGGGAGGTGGGAGGACTAGGGGAGGGTTAGCAGGGGGATGGGGGATTGGGGAGGGGTAACATTAAGAGAAATACCTAATGTAGGTGACAGGGGAAGGATGCAGCAAACCACCATGGCATGTGTATACCTATGTAACAATTCTGCATATTCTGTACATGTACCCCAGAACTTAAAGTATAATAAAAAATAAATAAAGCTGGTTCTTTGAAAACATAAATAAAATTGATAGACTATTAGCAAGATTAACCAAGAAAAGAAGAGAGAAAATCCAAATAATCTCATTAAGAAATGAAACAGGAGATATTACAGCTGACACCACTGAAATACAAATGATTATTCTGGGCTATTATGAACACCTTTATGCACATAAACTAGAAAACCTAGAAGAGTTGGGTAAATTCCTGGAAAAATACCACCCTCCTAGCTTAAATCAGGAAGAATTAGATACCTAAATAGATCAATAACATGCAGTGAGATTGAAATGGTAATTAAAACATTACCAACCAAAAAAAAGTCCAAGACTAGACCAATTCATAGTAGAATTCTACCAGACATTCAAAGAAGAACTGGTACCAATCCTTTGACACTATTCCACAAGATAGAGAAAGAAGGAACACTCCCTAATTCATTCTATGAAGCCAGCAACAACCTAATACCCAAACCAGGAAAGGACATAACCAATAAAGAAAACTATAGACCTATATCTTTGATGAACATAGAAGCTAAAATCCTTAACAAAAATACTAGCTAAGTGAATCTGACACCATATCAAAAAGATAATCTACCATGAACAAGTGGGTTTCATACCAGGGATGCAAGGATGGTTTAACATATGCAAGTCAATAAATGTGATACATCAAATAAAAAGAATTAAGAACAAAAATCACATGATGATCTCAATAGATGAAGAAAAAGCATTCAACAAAATCCAACATAACTTGAGGATTAAAAATCTCAGCAAAATCAGCGTATAAGGAACATACCTCAATGTAATAAAAGCCATCTATGACAAATCCACAGCCAGCATGATATTGAATGGGGAAAATTGAAAGCATTTCCTCTGAGAACTGGTACAAGACTAGGATGCCCACTCTCACCATTCCTCTTCAACACAGCACTTAGCCAGAGCAATCAGACAAGAGAAAGAAATAAAGGATATCTAAATTGGTAAGGAAGTCAAACTGTCACTGTTTGCTGATGATATGATCATTTACTTTAAAAACTCTAAGGACTCCTGCTCCTAGAACTGACAAAGGAAGTCAGCAAAGTTTCCAGATACAAGATTAATGTACACAAATCAGCAGCTCTTCTATACACCAATAGCGACTAAGCAGAGAATCAGTTCAAGTACTCAACCCCTTTTATAGTAGCTGCCAAAATAAAATAAAATACTTAGGAATATACCTTGCCAAGGAGACAAAGAGAACTACAAAACACTGATGAAAGAAATCATATGTGACACAAATAAATGGAAACACATCCCATGCTCATGGGTGGGTAGAATCAATATTGTGAAAATTACCGTAATGCCAAAAGCGACCTACAAATTCAATGCAATTCCTATCAAAATGCCACCATAATTCTTCAAATAATTAGAAAAAAAAAAACAATTCTAAAATTCATATGAAACCAAAAAGAGCTGCATAGCCAAAGCAAGACTAAGCAGAAAGAACAAATCTGGAAGCATCACACTACCTGATTTCACACTATATTATAAGGCCACAGTCACCAAAGTGGCATGATTATAGTATAAAAACAGGCACATCAACCAATGGAATAGAGAACTCAGAATTAAACGAAAATACCAACAGCAAACTGATCTTCAACAAAGCAAACAAAAACACAAAGTGGGGAAAGACCCTTTGCAACAAATGGTGCAGGGATAATTGGCAAGCCACATGTAGGAGAATGAAACTGGATCCTCATCTCTTACCTTACACAAAAATCACTCAAGATGGATTAAGGATTTAGTCTAAGACCTGAAACTATAAAAATTCTAGAAGATCGCTTTGGAAAAAACCTTCTAGATATTGGTTTAAGTAGGGATTTCATGACCAAGAGCCCAAAAGCAATTGCAATAAAAACAAAGATAAATAGAACTTAATTAAACCAAAGAGCTTTTGCATGGCAAAAGGAGCAATCAGCAGAGTAAAGAGACAACCGACAGAGTGGGAGAAATTCTTTATAATCTAGTCATCTGACAAAGGACTAATAGCCAGAATCTATAATGAACTCAAACAAATCAGTAACAGAAAACACAAACAATCCCATCAAAAAGTGGGATAAGAACATGAATAGACAGTTCTCAAAAGAAAACATACAAATAGCCAACAAACATAGAAAAAAGGCTCAACATCACTAATGATTAGGGAAAATCAAATTAAAACCACAATGTGATACCACCTTACTTCTGCAAGAATGCCCATAATAAAAAAAAAATTAAAAAAAATAGTAGATGTTGGCATGAATGCAGTGAACAGGGAACATGTACATACTGCTGGTGGGGATGTAAACTAGTATGACCACTATGGAAAACAGTGTGGAGATTCCTTAAAGAACTAAAAATTGAACTACCATTTGATCCAGCAATCTCATTACTGGGTATGTACCTAGAGAAAAAGAAGCCATCTTATGAAAAAGATGCTTGCCCACACGTTTACAGCAGCATAATTCACAGTTGCAAAATCGTGGAACTGACCCAAATGCCCATCAATCAACATGTAGATTGAAAAAAAACTGTGGTATAGTTATGTGATGGAATACTACCCAGCCATAAAAAGGAATGAATTAATGGTATTTGCAGCAACCTGGGTGAGATTGGAGACTATTATTCTAAATGAAGTAACTCAGGAATAAAAAACCAAACATGGTATGTTCTCACTGATACATGTGAGCTAAGCTATGAGGATGTAAAGGCATGAGTGACATAATGGACTTTGGGGACATGGGGGAAAGGGTGGGAAGGGGGCGAGGGATAAAAGACTACAAATGTGGTGCAGTGTATACTGCTCAGGTGACGGGTGCACCAAAATCTCACAAATCACCACTAAAGAACTTACTCATGAAACCAAATACTACGTGCACCCCAATAACTTATGGGAAAAAAATTTAAGTAAAAAAAAATTAGAAGAAAAAATTTAGATTTTGAAATTTGCCAATTACAATAACAGCCAAGTCATTTCAGTTTCTAAAACTTGTTGGGGACTCAGAAATTTTCTTTAGTATCCCCACTAGTTTTAATGGCTACCCTTTTCTAAATGGACTTGCTAGCTATTAAATGCCAGCATTAAAGAGAAATAAAATTCATTTATATTATTTTACCTTTGAATTGTTTATATTGCCATCATATTTCCAACTGTTTTTATAGCAAATGTATACTATTTGAGTTACATTTTGGGCTAAAGAGACATTCAAAGATTGCTTCAGAAATGAACTATTCCATTTATAACATCATTTCTAAGGAAAAATGTGTGCTAAGTTCCCAACAACTGATTAGCAAATTAAATTTTGAAATACAACCTGTTTGTTAGCAAGGAACTGCCTGTAATTAGGAAGGTAAATCTGTTGGGAAAAAATCAAATAGGTGAGCCAAAACGCAGAAGCTTGTGTTGTGATAAGAAAGCTAGTGTGTATTTGTATATTGCATTACTATTTCAAACTGCGTTCGTACACATGCGCTCACCTGAGTGTCACAACAACCTTGAAAACTAAGCAAGGAAGTGGTTTTTGCTATTTAAAATTTGCAGAAGAGAAAGTGACTGAAAGGGGTTAAGAAACTTTCACAAGTTTAGGCAATTACAAGGCTAGGTGGAACCTGGTCTTCAAATTCAGTGTCTTTCCCAGAAATAATGGGGTCTGTTTAAGATTTTAATTGGAAACCAAAAAGTTCTGCTGCTGCTGCTGCTGAAGAAGAAGAAGAAAATGTTTGAAAGCTACTGCACTAAATGAACATGGCCAGCATGATTTTCCAGAATGGAGGTTAGAAGTCAAGCTAAGGCATCACTCCCCAGAATTCATTATGTAAAAGGAAAACCTCTTTTCTTTGTGCAATCATAGTTCTGAAATGAAAATGTAAATGAGTAAACACTGAGCTCCTACTATGAGCTGAGCACTTTGCTAGACTTCATTTCATTAAATCCTTTGGAAAGCCTTATGAAGTAGTAGTATTATCCCCATTTTACTGATGAGGAAACAAAGGCTCAGAAAGGTTATGGCTACCTATTCTGTGAAGAGCAATGCAATGATTTGTACCTAGATGGGGCTAACTCCACAGTCTGAGCTCTTATCTACTACTCATGAGCACTGAACTGCTTTCCCACTATATGAAGATGTATTATTATGCTCTGAAATGAAAATGAAATAAAGTATATAGGTAGATTACTTTTCAATTCACCTGGTTAGACGAAGGCTACTGCCCTCCACTACTCCAGGAAGGCAGGATGAGAGAGCATCCACTCTGAAGTCTATGTTAATAGTATCTTCTGGAGCTCATTGGGATGCAACCTGCTCGGTTGTTCACAGTGGCCTTAAAAAGATTCCCAAACCATGAAACTGTTACACATATTGAATGCTTTGGAATTGATATTCTGCATAAAACTGTATGTAAAATTGGTATGGTTTTGATATTTTCAGTTTACTTAGATTAGTGTGTATCAATTTTGATTTAATGCACAAAAATGACAAGCATCTCGTTACAAAGTATAAAAAAGCCAACTCTTAGAAGACAGAAGATGTTAATTTTAGACTATTTAGCTTGTTCCATGTAACGTCATTTGGGAATACAGTAATCATAGCAATATTTCTTTTTAGATGCTGTTTTTCCTTGCTTGTTCAACTCTAGGAAGAATTCCAACATGCCCTCTTCAGGCTTTTCTCTTTTGCCTTGTGACTGCTAAACCTAAAGATACTCCTACACCTAAAGATACTCATAAAGGTATATGATATGCTGTCAATAACCAAATAACGTACGGCTCACTTCCTACTCTAGGAAAGTATGCTAGGTAAACTAGGGTTGGCTGGGAATGAGAACATTTTCTTCTCTCCCAGTCTGATCTAGGACCTCTTCATTCATACTGCACAATAAACAATCGTTTCCAAATGAATATCATCATCCCTATTCAGGGATAAGACTGATGTTTATCACAAACAGTTATTTCTTAGGAGATAAAAGTGAAGTTAAATTTGGGACAGATTTCAGACTGCCTTATGTGTTGGGTTACTGTAAGTAACAGCAACAACTAAAGGCCTTTGAATGCATACCATGTGTTTCAAAGTATTCGAACCTCATAATAAAGGTATGAGTTATGTATGATCATTATCCTCATTTTATAGATCAGGCAACAGGACTAATTAACTGGCAAGTAACTAACCAAGTCAGGATTTTAGTAAGGTGGGGCTAAGGAAAAATTCGAAAGAAGAGTGTGACATAGAAATGTAAAATGGGACTATTAGAATATTCATTTGGTAGAGATTATAAAATGAATTGGATGTGAAAAAGGCAGAGAGTCTGCCTAGGAGGCAATCTCAGAAACCAAGGCATGAATGAGGACCTGAATGAAGAAGAAGGCTGTGTCTGAATGTTGGAATGTTAAAGACAAGGGACTCAGACATTCATCCACATTTTCAACTGAGAGAATTGTGGAAGGATTAAGAAAAGGGGGTGGGGGTGGGTGTTGAAGGAGAAGGAAGCTTGAAGGCAGGAGTACTAATAGTTGTAATCACGGTAGTATTAAATCTGAAATATTAATGAATGGCAGAAATCAAAGAAGAATCTCAAAATAATGGTAAATGCTATAGTAGTCAGCTCTTGATATCTTGCTTTAAGCTTGCTAGTGCTCTTTAGTGACCAAATTTGACCCCTACTATGATAAATAATTGTGAACAATTGGCATAAGAGGCTGCCTGCATTTTCTTTCACATAATGTGTATGGGTGTGTGTGTGTCTATTTTTCACACCTCAGCTTCAAAATCTCTTTTACCTAGAGAATGCTGTTTTACAGAATTATGGTTCTGACTCCAGTGCTCTAATGTGCCTGCATGTTCACAAATTCTTAGTGCCTTGCAAACAGGGGTTGTGTCTGTTATTGTTATATCAAGCACAGAGCTGAGCAACAGTTAAGTGCAAAATAAGTGCTTATTTAAGATTGATCTGACAGTATACGAGGACATCCTTTTTGTAATGCAAACAATATGGAATCCACAGCAGTCTATCTTGTAATTTATCTGTTAAGTTGTATTCTATTTTCTGTGGCTACAAACTGTCCCCAAAATGAAGTGATCTATAAAGAGATGAATAAGTTAAGTCTGTAATAAAACTGGAGTGGGGGGCGGGATATTCCTCAAGCAGAGATTGCAGGAGTGAATTCAGTTTCCTTATAATCTCTTTGTGTTTTGCTTAGCAGCCAAACTGACTTTTGTACAGTTAAAGGATTAATTTTTATGTCTCCTAGGGTAAAATTATTAAACTCAGTGCCCTAGTACAGACTAAGTGCTATAGAAAGTTCAAAAAAGGAGCAATGCAATATAGATCAAATTAGAATCCTGAAGATTTCGTGAATTGCATTACTTAAGAAAATACTTTCTGTTGGCCTGGTGTGGTGGCTCACACCTGTAATCCCAGCACTTTGGGAGGCCAAGGCGGGTGGATCATGAGGTCAAGAGATTGAGACCATCCTGACCAATATGGTGAAACACCATCTCTACTAAAATTACAAAAATTAGCAGGGAGTGGTGGCACATACCTGTAATCCCAGCTACTCAAGGTTACAGTGAGCCGAGATCATGCCATTGCACTCCAGACTGGAAACAGAGCTCGACTTCATTGAAAAAACAAAAACAAAAACAAAAACAGGCCGGGCGCGGTGGCTCAAGCCTGTAATCCCAGCACTTTGGGAGGCCGAGGCGGGTGGATCACGAGGTCAAGAGATCGATACCATCCCGGTCAACATGGTGAAACCCCGTCTCTACTAAAAATACAAAAAAAATTAGCTGGGCATGGTGGTGCGTGCCTGTAATCCCAGCTACTCAGGAGGCTGAGACAGGAGAATTGCCTGAACCCAGGAGGCGGAGGTTGCGGTGAGCCGAGATCGCGCCATTGCACTCCAGCCTGGGTAACAAGAGCGAAACTCCGTCTCAAAAAAAACAAAAACAAAAACAAAAACAAAAACAAAAATTAGCCAGGTGTGGTGGTGAGTGCCTGTGATCCCAGCTACTCAGGAGGCTGAGGCAGGAAAATTGCTTAAATACGAAAGGCGGAGGTTGCAGTGAGTCGAGGTCGCGCCATTGCACTCCAGCCTGGGCAACAAGAGCGAGACTCCATCTCAAAACAAAAACAAAAATTTCCTGTTGTAACAAATCTAAAAAAATGTTGATTTTTGATTTGGAGAAGGGCGTGTGGAGATTGTACGGTTAACCTTTGCTGCAAGGCTGAGACACTTTCATTCAACTAAAACTCTTACTGAACTTTTAATGCTCAGACTTTGTTCAAATTTACCTTACTTTTTGAGATGAGCAGAAATGACCATTATTGGTAAATAGGAAAGGCTCCCGACACTATTTTATTTTATCTCAACCTACAAACCAGCAGTTTCTTGCCTGAACTCACCTTGTTCTTATAATGTCTTGCTCTAAACAGCATATAGTAGCCTATAACATCCTGACATTTTCCATCAACTCCCCTAAAACCTATAATCTCAGGAGGCACATATTCTGTCTTCCAGATTGTCAGTTATACCAAATGTATTCCATCATATAATGTGAGTTTTCAGCTGTTCAGCCTACTGTGTCTATTTTCTTGACTTCCATTACCTGACTTTGAAGTCAATGTCACACATTTTGTATTTGCTGTTATAGTAGAACCCTCTAACTGTTAAAAATTTCTGTTTTAATTGGGATGAATAATATTAGTTGTTTAACAAAAGTCTCCACAATTTCAGTGACTTGAAGGTTTATTTCTTGTTACTCTACAGTCCTGCTAACCAGGTGTCCCTTTTTCCTTCATAAGAATGATCCACTCCAGCACAATCAATCTACTTGTCCCTGTGTCTTTTGGTTCCACAGATATTTCCCCTGTCTGATACTGCTTTTACCTTCCTTCCATCTAAATTATATACTATAGAGTGGGGGTGCTTGTCACCCAGTGGTTTATAGAAGCCTTAGGCATGTGGATCCAGTTTTGTTTTTTCTTTCTTTTTAAACTTTTATTTAAGGTTCAGGGGTACATGTGTAAGATTTGAATATAGGTAAACAGTATCCTGAAATACGTTTTCCAAGTTGCTTGCTTTCTCCACTTCTATTTTAGGGATGCCAAGGAGTTGTAGATTTGATCTTTTTACATAATCCCAGATTTTTTCAGAGGTTTTGTTCATTCTCTTTAATTCCGTTTTCTTTAGTTTTGTCTGACTGAGTTATTTTGCAAAGCCAGTCTTAGAGCTCAACACTCTTTCTTTAGTTTGATCTTTTCTGCTGTTGACAATTGCTATTTCATTATGAAATTCTTGCAATGTGTTTTTCAGCTCTATCAGCTTCATTCTTTCTTATAATGGCCATTTTGTCTTTCAGCTATTGCATTGTATTGTCTTTTTATCTGTGGTTTTTAGCTTTCTTAAATTGGGTTTCAACAATCTCCCAAATCTCAACGATGTTTGTTCCTATCAATATTCTGAATTCTGTTTCTGTCACTTCAGTCATTTTGACCCAGTTAAGAACTCTTTCTTGGGAACTAGTGCAATTGTTTGGTAGAAAGAATCCACTCTGACTTTTTGATTTGTCAGAGTTCTTGGGCTGGTTCTTTCTTATATGTGTGGGCTGGTATTCATTTAATTGTGATGTAGCTTGAGTACATCCAGTACATTTCTGGATGTTTTCAGATAGCCAAGGCTTTATGCAGGGTCTTTATTTGTAGCTACATTCTTGTCCTTGGTTTCACAGAGGGGATATTCGCAAAAGTACTTTTGGTGTTAAATTTTGGGCTGTGATCCATTAGATGGCACTTAAGTGAGTGCTGGCTGCAGATCTTGGCTTGAGACTCCTGGGCTGCATGCCGTAGCTCTGAGCTTCCTTTCCTAGCTAAGAGGCAGCATGGGCAGTGACCTTAGCAGTGGTTGTGGCAAAGGGCCTTTCCCTTATCTCTTAGGTGTTCACCCTAGAGAGATGTGGAGCCACTGTTAATGATGGAGGGTGTCCAGGTTCTTGGCATCTTGAACAAGGAATTGGACAAAACACACAAACAAAGCAAGGAAGGAATGAAAGGTTTTTATTGAAAATGAAAGTACACTCCACAGGGTGGAAGTGGGCCTGAGCATAGGGGATTAAAGACCCTGTTACAGAATTTTGGGGAGTTTAAATACCCCCTAGAGGATTCCATTGGTTACTTGGGATATGCCCTATGTAACTAGAGAGGCTGAAGTAAAGTTACAAAGTCATTTATGGGGTACACCCTGTGGAGAGGATATTTCCCGCTACAGCTTAAGTGTGAAGTGGCCTTATGTTCCCTGCTGCCGGACCCTATTTTTCTGCCTTACAATTATCAGTTAGTGCAATCAACCTGGGATGAGGTGGCTGCACTATGGGCCCAGGCCAGGGTGCCCTGCCTGGTGACAAACCAGTGGATAATGGAAGAGATGGACTGGATTCTTCTCCTTACGGCAACTGCAGCTTGCTGGATATGTGGTTAACACACGCAGGGTCTTTGCTCTTTCCCAAGTCCAAAGACAAGAGGACAATACCATTGAAGTGGTTGCCTCTGGGAGTTGCTCCTCAGGGAAACACGGAGCCACTGCTACTGGGAATGTTCAGCCAGGGAATGGGGCAGCTGTGCTGCTGGCCCAGGCTGGGAGTTCTGCTTGCTGAAGTGCAGGGGTTTGAAGGCTCCCAGGGATGGGAGTCTAGCTCCTCTCCATATGGTGACTGTGGGATGTTGGAAGTTCAGGTGACGCCCTCAGGCTCTTTGTTTTCCTAGGCCAAGGGCAGCAGGGGCAGAACCATTGCTGTGCCATGGCAGTGGGGCTGTCAGTTCCCTCTGGAAGCCTCTCCTCAGGGAAACACCAAACCACTACCTATGGGTGTGTTCAGCCATGGGCAGGTGGCTATTCTATAGTCCTGAGCCAGGGCTCTGTTTGGTGAAGAGGGGGGTGGGGACTCTCAGGAAAGAGAGACTGGACTACTCTCTGTATGGTGGCTGTGGTGTGCTGAAGGTCCCAGTGTTTTGAGTAGACCCTTGTAACCACCCAATGGGTTCACCTTGCCCACTGCCTAGACAAAGCTGATTTATCAAGACAGAGGAAGTACAAAGGGAAAGAGTAATTTACACAAAGTTGCCTGTGTGGGAGACCACAGTTTTGTTATTACTCAAATCAGTTTTCCTGAGCATTCAGGGATCAGAGTTTTTAAAGATGATTTGGCTAGTAGGGGGTCTGGAAGTTGGGAGTGCTGATTGGCCAGGTTGGAGATGGAATCATAGCGGGGTCAAAGTGAGGTTTTCTTGCTCTCTTCTGTTCCTAGGTGGGCTTGCAGAACTGATCGAGCCAGATTACCAGTCTGGGTGGTATCTGCTAGTACCTTGAGTGCAGGGTCTGCAAAATACCTCAAGTACTGATCTTAGATTGTGCAACAGTGATGTGATCCCTAGGGGCAATCTGGGGAGGTTCAGACTCCCTAAATCTAATCTCCGTTTTTTTTTTTTTTTTTTGAGACAGAGTTTCACTCTTGTTACCCAGGCTGGAGTGCAGTGGCGCGATCTCGGCTCACTGCAACCTCCGCCTCCTGGATTAAAGCAATTCTCCTGCCCAGCCTCCCTAGTAGCTGGGACTACAGGTGCATGCCACCATGCCCAATTAATTTTTGTATTTTTAGTAGAGACGGAGTTTCACCATGTTGACCACGATGGTCTCAATCTCTTGACCTCATGATCCACTCGCCTCGGCCTCCCAAAGTGCTGGGATTACAGGTGTGAGCCACCGCAGCCGGCTACCTAATTTCTAATCTTATAGCTAATTTGTTAGTTCTGCAAAAGCAGACCCTTTCTCAGGCAAGAAGGGAGTCTTTTCGGGAAAGGGCTATTATCAGTATTGTTTCAGAGTCAAACCATAAACTAAATTCCTTCCCAAAGTTAGTTTGACCTACACCCAGGAATCAACAAGAACAGCTTAAAGACTACAAGCAAGATGGAGTCACTTAGGTCTGTTCTCCTTCACTGTCAAAATTTCCTCAGTTATAATTTTTGCAAAGGCGATTTCACTCTTTGTTCCTTTCCCTAGCTTGAGGGAGGTTAGGATAGTAAAACTGCAGCTGCAGTGGAGGGAAGGTTGTGCGTTGTCTCTGGGATTTCCTCCTCAGAGAAATGCAGAGCTGTCTCTGACTGAAGTGTTCAGGTGGAGGAAGGGTGGTTGTTCTAGAGTCCCAGGTCAGGAGGCCCTGCCCAGTAAGAAGTATGGAAGGGGACCTGCATGGAAAACAGTCTGCCTGTATTTCTGTGAGGTAGCTGTGCTGTGTTGAGGATCCGCTAATCACTGTGTACGCTTCAGTAGCTGAAGGCTAGAGCTGCAGGGCTTTGAGGCAGCAAACATAGCAGTTTGCCTCTCCCTCTGGGAGCTCCATCCCAGAGAAGTACAGCACTGCTATCAGCCCAAGAGCACTAGCAGGGTGTGACTGCAGTCCCAGGTCTGTGGGTCCTGCCCAGTATGGATAAGTGGAATGGGGGCCCACATAAGAAGCAGTCTGGCTGCTTTTCTGTGGGACGGCAGCATTTTGCAGGGGATCCACACCACTTCCTAATCATTGCATACCTTCTGGTGTTTAAAGGCTATAGTGGTAGTGGCTGTGAGGCAACAGAAAAGGCGGCCTGCCTCTCCTTCTAGGAGCTCTGTCCCAGAGAAGTACAGAGCTGCCACCAACCCAACAGCCCAGATTGGAAATGGCTGGAGATCCAGGCCATTGGCACTTAGCCTGCAAGGTACAATGGAAGTGAGGCCTGCCTGTAGTCTGTTGCTATTCAGCCTGCTGGATTCAGCTCCTTTCCTCAGGGTACTCAGTGGAGCTTGAGCTCCCCTGCTGCTGGAGCTGCAGCCTGGAGATCCAAGACTCCTGGGACTCTGCACGTGCCTGAGTGGCAGCTTTGCCTCGACTCCATGTAGCTCTCCATGTCAGTCTGGATGTCCCAATGGGGTGACTTCATTGGGGCATCACCTGAGCCAGTGTTGCGAAGGTCCGCAGGGGAAGTGTGAGTCCCTGGGGATTCTTACTCCCTCACCACTTCCCTATGGTGGAGAAGCCTCCCTTGGCTCTGTGCCACTCTTGAGTGGGTGGTCATCCTGTCTTGCTCCTCTCCATTCTCCATGGGTCGAGTTGTTTCCTTGATGAATCCTAATATGTCCACCTAGATGTTCCAGTTGAAGATCTAATAATTACTCACCACTCTTTCTCCTCTCTGAGAGGTGCACACTAGTTGCTCTCAGTTAGCCATCTTGGCTAAACCTGGATCCTGATTTGATAGAGGATTGGGTGAAGCAGGAACTGTAGATCTCTTGCAGATCTTAACACATTTATGTCCAAATTCTTTAAAAATAGATGTAAACATCTTGTATATCCTCCCATTTTCTTTCCCTGCTTGTTCTAACATTTTGAAATGAAAGATGGATTAATTATTAAGCATTTTATTATTTTTATTCTCATAGAATGACAGTTAACAGAAGATAGCATAAGGGCTTAAGAAGGGAAGGGAAATAAATAAAGGGAAGCAACAGATAAAAGCCTGGCTTGCTTGCCTGACTCCTTAATCCAACTCTAGGCTAGAACCTCTAGTGCTGAACATGGTGACTTGCCCAGAGTATGGACTTAATGCATTGTCCTTGGGGAGTGAGGAGCACAGACTCTGAAGTCAGATTCTCATTGTTCTAATTCCTACTCTATGTTCCCATGAATCTTGGGCCAATTACTCTGAACCTCGTACAAAGTAGTTAATGTTTTTCTGCCTTAATCTGATTTTCTGAAAAACTGGGAAAATAAGAATGTGTAGATCATAGAGTTTTTGTGTGATACTTAACTGAAATAATAAACGTTAGGGGCTTAGAATAATGCCTGGTTCAAGGGTATGCTTTCAGTAAGTATTTAGTCACAATTTTAAGATACAGCATAGCATAATGGTTGAAAGTAGGACTCTGAGTCCAGGCTAACTGGGCTCCAATTCCTGTTCCACTCATTCCACCTACTTTTTCCAAGATGAGGTTAACTCTTTATGCTGGTTTCTATGTGACAAATATTCAACAAACGTTAATATTATTATTGGATGATTACAGAATAAACTATTTAAAAGGCAGCATTCTAAGACAAGTGGTTAAAACAATGCTATTTCCTACATCTGATTTTGACTTTTGGTCTTGCTTTTTATATTGATATTAACATGAAATACTCAATTTGCTGTCCCCACTGTGTAAACAAAACAACAGGTCTATGTCTTAGTTTTCTTTTCCATTACTGCTTTCCCCTCCAACACATGTAATTCAGATGACAAGAAATCACAATATCAGGAGGAACCCATATTAAAACGTCTTAAATCTAAACACAGCAACCATTTCCCTAATTAGCCAAATCTTAAAAGCAGAGTATTTGGAAAAAGGATGGATTGATACCATCTGACAAAGAAGGAAGAATTATATTTAAGAGCTTTGTTCTTTTACTTCTCACATTACCTAAAAGAAATAATAAAGTAAAATAACATCTCAGGAAACTGCATGGCAGTTTCTAATATGATAGACATTTAATGATTTATTGCTGTTTGCCCTAGTGTTTCATAGTTTCTAACAGCATAAAGCTAGCTTAAAGAAAAAAAAAAATATACCGCCACCCACATTTTGTCTGGAGTTAATATGTATTTTTCTACTTGTCAGGGTGTGGGAGGCTCTCGGTTTATGTAATTACAGCTTTCAAAAATCACTTAAATAGACATGAGCAAAGAAGTGAAATTGCATGTGGAATATTTGAATGACACTGAATCTGTCGGGTCTACGGGATTTTTCTTAGAAAAACTGAGATGTTTTTCAACTCTCACTTGGATGGAACTGTGCTTTGCAAGAGCCTCAGAAACAGCTTTTTCATGTTGCTGACAATCCTGACAATGGTCCTGATGAATTAACTGTATTAAACATGCTCCCCAAGCCAACTGAATCCACTCTGTCAAGCAGATTTGAAGAAAAGTAATGAACTACGTCTTTCCCTGCAGCCTAGGGCTTGGTACCTCCAAGGAGATCTGGAAGAAAAAGGGAAACTCTGACGAAACTTGATACCATTTTTCTTCTTTTCCTAGTGAGCTGTCTTTTACCAAATTAAGAGTGAAAGTGTTAGATATCAATATGAGTAAGGAATGGAAAGCTAAGAAGAACTTGGGCCTGTATTTGTTAGGGGCAGGTGTTCATCTTTACTTTCCTCACTTACTTTTGAACAAGTAAACAATAATTATAAGTGCCTTCTTCAATATTCTTTGTTTCTATCTCACATTCTACATTTTAATATTTCATTTCTTTTCTATTTCTAAACAGCTTTTCTTAAATAAAATTGATATACACTAAACTGCACATCTTTAAAGTGTGCAATTTAAGTTCTGACATATGTATACACCCATGAAACCATCACCAAAATCAAGAAATAAACACATCCACTGCATACAAAAGTAGCCCCTTTTAATCTTTCTCTCCTGCCCACCACTACCTTTCTGCTTCATCCCCACATCCCCCACATGACCCAACTGTCCCATCCCCTGGAAGCCTACTGCTCTCATTTCTGTCTTCACAGATTATTTTGCCTTCTTTATAATTTTATAGAGATGAGAATCATACAAAATGAACTCTTTTTATAAGGATTCCTCCAGGATAATTATTTTGAAATTATTCATTCTGTTATGTGTGCATTTTTAATCTGCATTTCCCCAGTGACTAATGATGTTGAACATCTTTTCATGTGCTTATTTGCCAACTATATATCTGTACAAATCTTTTGCCCATTTTTTATTGAGTTGTTTGCTTTCATAATATTGAGGTTAATTTCTATTTATAAATGTATTCTATTTTTTAAAAATTAACATCCAGTAAAATTAACTTTTTGGTGTACAGTTCTGTGAATGTTATTTAAATGTATAATTTTATGTAACTACCTTCACAATCAAGATACAAAACAGTTCTATCACCCCTAAAAGCTCTTTCTAATGATACCCTTTATAGTCATATGCTGCCCCATCCCAACCTTTGTTCTATTCTTCATCACTACAGTTTTATCTTTTCAAAAATATCATGTAAATTCAATTGTACTATATGTAACATTTTGAGACTGGCTTCTCTCACTTAGCATAATGCCTTTGAGATTCATTGAAGCTGTTGTCCATACATAAAGTGCTCCATTTTATTGCTGAGTAATATTTTATTATCTGGATGTAGCACAGTTTGTTTATCTATTACTTATCCAACAATTCTTGAATTGTCTCCAGTTACTAGTAATTATGAATACTTTCAGGTACAGGGTTTTACAGAAGAATAAAGTTTTCATTTCTTAATAGAAAATACTTAGGAATAGAATTACTTAGTCTTATGGTAAATGTATGTTTAAAATATGCTCAAAGAAGATGCCAAACTCTTCTCCAGAGTGGATATACCATTTTGCATTCAATAATATATGAGCTATGCAATTGCTCCTTATCACCACTTACAATGAAATGCCACTACACACCTGTAAGAATGACTACAGTTAAACAATCTCACCATCCCAAAGATTAGGAGAAGCTTCATCTATGACAAACTTATAGCCAACATAATGCCGAATGGGGAAAAGTGGAAAGCATTCTCTCTGAGAACTGGAACAAGACAAGGATGCCTGCTCTCACCACTCGTCTTCAACACAGTACTGGACGTCCTAGCCAGAGCCATCAGACAAGAGAAAGAAAGAAAGGGCATCCAAGTTGGTAACGAGGAAGTCAAACTGTCACTGTCTGCTGACAATATGATCATTTACCTAGAAAACCCTAAAGACTTCTTCAGAAAGCTCCTAGAACTGATAAAATAATTCAGCAAAGTTTCCAGATAGAAAATTAATGTATACAGGTCAGTAGCTTTTCTATAGACCAACAGCCACCAAGTGGAAAATCAAATCAAGAACTCAACCCTTTAACAATAGCTGCAATAAAATAGAATATTTAGAAATATACCTTACCAAGCAAGTGAAAGAACTCTACAAGGAAAACTACAAAACACTGCTGAAATGACCCATAGATGACCCAAACAAATAAAAACATATCCCATGCTCATGAATGGATAGACTCAATATTGTGAAAATGACCATATTACCAAAAGCAATCTACGAATTCAACACAATCCCCATCAGAATACCACCATCATTCTTCACAGAATTAGAAAAATCCCATTCTAAAATCCATATGGAACCAAAAAAGAGCCTACATAGGCAAAACAAGACTAAGAAAAAAAGAACAAATCTAGAGACATCACATTACCTGATTTCAAACTATATTATAAGGCCACACTCCCCAAAACAGCATGGTACTGGTATAAAAATAGGCACATAGACCAGTGGAACAGAATAGAGAATCCAGAAATAAACCCAAATACTTACATGCAACTCAACTTTGACAAAGGAAACAAAAATATAAGGTGGGGGAAAGGACATCCTTTTCAACAAATGGTGCTGGGATAATTGGCTGGCCACACATAGGAGGATGAAACTGGAGTCTCATCTCTCATGTTAAACAAAACTCAACTCAGGTAGCTGAGTGAGGCAGTGTGTTCCTGTAGTCCCAGCTACTTAGGAGGCTGAGGCAGGAGAATTTTGCTTGAACCTGGAGGCAGAGGTTGCAGTGAACTAAGATTGCACAACTGCACTCCTTCCTGGATGATGGAGGAAGACTCCATCTCAAAAAAAAAAAAAAAAAAAAAAGAAAAAGAAAAAAAGAAGAATCAACTCAAGATAAGGTACTTAAATCTAAGACCTGAAACAATAAAAATTATGGAAGATAACATTGGAAAACCCCTTCTAGACTGGCATATGCAAGGAGTTCACAATCAAGAACCCAAAAGCAAATGCCATAAAAACAAAAATAAATAGCTGGTACTTAATTAAACTAAAGGGTTTTGCATGGCAAAAGGAACAGTCAGCAGAGTAAACAGACAACTCACAGAATGGGAAAACATCTTCACAATCTATACATCTGACAAAAGACTAATATCCAAAATCTACAATGACCTCCAATAAATCAACAAGAAAAGAACAAACAATCCCATCAAAAAGTAGTACAATTCTCAAAAGAAAATATACAAATCACCAACAAACATATGAAAAAATTCTCAACATGTCTAATGACTAGGGAAATGTAAATCAAAACCACAGTGTGATTATCACCTTACTCCTGCTAGAATGGCCATAATCAAAAAATAAAAAACAAAAACAGATGTTGGCATGGATGTGGTGAACAGGGAACACTTATATACTGCTGGTGGGAATAAAAACTAGTTATAACAACTATGGAAAACAGTGTGGAAATTCCTTAAAGAACTAAAAGGAGAACTACCATTTGATGCAGCAATCCCACTACTGGGTATCTATCCAGAGGAAAAAAAGTCATTATAAGAAAAAGATACTTGCAGATGCCTGTTTATAGCAGCACAATTTACAATTGCAAAAATGTGGAACCAGCCCAAATGCCCATCAATCAGCAAGTGGATAAAAAACTGTGGTGTACATACACAATGGAATACTACCTAGCCATAAAAAGGGATGAATTAATGGCATTTGCAGTGACCTGGATGAGACTGGAGATGATTATTCTAAGTGAAGTAACTCAGGAATGGAAAACCAAACATTGTATGTTCTCACTCATAAGTAGGAGCTAAGCTATGAGGATGCAAAAGCATGACAATGACACAATGGACCTTGGGAACTAGGGGAAAAGTGTGGGAAGGGGGCGAGGGATAAAAGACTACAAATTTGGTGCACTCATAACCCACTGTATACTGCTTGCGGGATGGGTGCACCAAAATCTCACAAATCACTGCTAAAGAACTTATTCATATAATGAAACACTACTTGTTCCCCAATAACCTATGGAATTAAAAAAAATTGGAGGATTGGAGGAACTAGAATTCTTAACACTGCTAATTGGAGTCTAAAATGGCTATGCCATTTTAAAAAGCAGTTTGTCATTGTCTGTAAAAGTTAACCATATAATTTACCATATTAACCAACCATTCTACCTTTAGATAATTATCCCAAAAGAATGAAAGTATATATCAATACAAAAGCTTAAACACAAATGCCATAGTAGTATTTTAGTCATTATAAAATGTATGTAGTAGTATCTCATTACTGTTTTAATATGCCTTTTGCTATTAGCTAATGATGTTTAAATTATTTTCTTGTGATGATATAACATCTGTATATTGTCTCTGGGAAACGATCCATTTAAGTCTTTTGCCCATTTATTTAATTGTATGTACTATTTTCTTAGTGTCGAATTTTTAGAACTATTTATACATTCTATATACAAGTCTTTTGTCAAATATGTGATTTGTGAATATTTTCTCCCAGTCTGTAGCTTATCTTTTTCATTTTCTTAAGAGTATCTAATCAATTTTTTCCTTTACAAATTGTGCTGTATTAATAGGTCTAAGAACTGTATGCCTAACCCCAGGTCATAGACTTTCTGTTATTTTGTCTTTTAAACATTTAGTACTTTTATACTTTACATTTAGATCTATGATTCATTCTGAGTTAATTTTTATATAAAGTGTGACACTTAGGTCACAATATATTTTTGCTTATGGTTGTGCAATTATTTCAGCTCCATTGGTTGCAAAGATTATCTTTCCTCTATTGAATTGCTTTTGCATTTTTGTCAAAAATTAGCTGAGCATATTTATATAAACTTATTTTTGGGTTTTCCATTCTTTTCCATTGATTTATGAGTTTATTCCTTCACCAATATCCCACAATTATAATTATTATAGTTATCAAATAAGTCTTGAAATCAGTTAGACTGATTTCTCTCAGTTTATTATTCTTTTACAAAATTGTTTCAGCTTTCTCATCCATTTGTCTTTCCATATACATTTTGGAGAAGTCTTGTTTATATCTATAAAAAATCTTTCTGGGACTTTGATAAGAATTTTGTGAAACCTATATATCAGTTTGTAGAGAATTGACACCTTTACTTTAATGAGTCTCACAACCCATCAACATGGTGTGTCCCTTTATTTACTTAGTCCTCTTTAATTATCCAACCAGTTTTTGTAGTTTGAAGCACACAGATCAGCTTTATATTTTGTTAGATTTATACCTAAGTATTGTATTTTATTGAATCAATTACATCTAATATAGTTTAAATTTCTATTTGATGTTTGCATGTTGATCTTGTATCTGCAAATCTGCTAAACTTACTTTATAATTTTGGGATTCGGAGAGTAAATTTTTTAGATGATTTCTTTTGGGGTTAATAGTGTCTTCTTTGAATTGGGACAGATCTATTTTTTCCATTTAAAATTTTATGTATTTTGTTTATTTTGCTTGCCTCATTGCTTTCACTAGAATTTTTACTGCAATGTTGAATAGGACTGGTGAAAATAGACATGGCCATGTACCTATTCTTAGAATGAAAGCATTTGATTTTTTACCATCAAGTATGACGTTGGCTGTAGGTGTTTCATAGATGCCTGTTTTTTTTTTTTTTTTAATATATAATTCTTTCCTCATGCTTGTGCCCCAAGTATGTAGTGGTATGTTTCTATTCTTTTATTTTTATCTTTTGTGTATCTGTCGCCGGTTTCTTTGAGATTATCATGAATCTCATGTGTAAGTGTCACTGGTTCCTTTGAGGTTATCATGAATCTTACATTAAAAAGTCTTATAGCAGTCTATTTTAGGCCGATAGCAACTTAACTTCAATCACATTCAAAAACTCAATTTCTTTTCCCTTCTTATATTTTATGTTACTGATCTTAAAATTTACCTTATTTTATAATGCATTCCATTAACACATTATTGTAGGTGTATTTTAAATATTTTGCTTTTTAAATTTTATGCTAGAGTTAAAAACGATTTATGCACCACCACTAAAGTATTAGATTATTCTGAATTAGATAATATACATACATTTGCCAGTGAGTTTCACAAGTTTTCATTATGCTAGTTAGAATCCTTTCATTTTGGCCAGGTGCAGTGGCCCACACCTGTAATCTCAGCACCCTGGGAGGCCAAGGCAGGCGGATCAGGAAGTCAGGAGTTCAAGACCAGCCTGACCAACATGGTGAAACCCTGTCTCTACTAAAAATACAAAATTTATCTGGGCTTGGTGGTGCATGCCTATAATCCCAGCTACTCAGGAGGCTGAGGCAGGAGAATCACTTGAACCCGGGATGAGAAGGTTACAGTGAGCTGAGATTGTGCCACTGCACTCTAGACTAGGTGACAAAGCAAGATTCCATTAAAAAAAAGAAGAAGAAAAAAAGAATCCTTTCACTTCAACTTGAAGAACTCCTTTTAGAATTTCTTGTAAGATAATCTTCCTTAGCTTTTGTGTGTTTAAGAAAGTCTTTATTTCTCCTTCATTTCTGAGGCAGAGCTTTGCCAGGTATAGCATTCTTAACTGACATTTTTTCCCTTTCATTACAGTACTTTGACTTTATTATCACATTGTCTTGCATCCTATAAGGCTTTCAACTGAGAAATACATCAATAGTCTCATCGCAGTTACCTTGTATTGATGAGTTGTTTTCTCTTGCTGCTTTCAAAATTTTCTCTGTCTTTGACCTTAACAATTCGATCACAACACATCTCAGTGAAGACTTCTTTGTGCTTAACCTATTTGAAGTTCTTTGGGCTTTATGAATCTGGATGTTCATTTTCCTTTCCAGATTTAGGAAATTTTCTGTTATTATTTTTTAAAGTAAGTTTTCTGCTTCCCCCTCTTTTTTCTTTACTCCTTCTTGAACTTTCATAATACTTATTTTGGTTCACTAGATGGTGTCCCATATATCATGTAGGCTTTATTTTCTGCTTTTTAAATTCTTATTTCTTTTGGCTCCTCTGACTGCATAATTTGAAATACTCTATTTTAGAGTTCATGAGTTTTTGTTTTGCTGTAACAAGTCTGCTGTTGAAGAACTCTGCTGAATTTTTCAGTTTAGACATTATATTAGTCAGCTCCAGAACTTCTATGTGTTTTTAAATAGTTTCTATTTCTGTTGAACTTTTCATTTTGTTCAGGTGTTCTTTTTCTGATTTTGTTTAGTTTTCTACCTGTTTTCTAGCTTAATGAGCTTCTTTAAGATGACTATTTTGAATTCTTTGCAGCTAGTTAATAAACTTCCATTTCTTTAATTTCAGCCACTGAAGATTTATTTTGTTCTTTTAGTGGTGTCACAATTCCATGAATCTTCTTGTTCCTTGAAATTGTACATTGCTGTCTTCACATTTGAAGAAGCAGTCACTTCCTCCAGTCTTTTCTGATTAACTTCAGGGGAGAAAGACCTTCACCAGTAAACCTGGCCTGAGATTCTGGGGATCTCTCAGAGTTTTTCAATGAATGCACCTGCTTCATTCCTCTTGTTTCTTCTTAGGGGGAATTCTTAGAATTGCATGACTTCTCTCAGTTCTTAAAAGGTAGGCCTGGTGCTGAGAACCTCTCATTTATTTTTTCTAGAGTCCTGATGTGTTTTAGGTTGAACACCTTCACCTAATCCAACAGCCAAGCCAGCTGCTGAGCTCTGCATCTGCTGTTGAGATATGCATGCAGTCTGTGGAGGTTCACCATGTGCTGTATGGGATATCATGCATGGGTAAGCATGAGCTGTTGGCTGTGGGGATGATGGTATATTAGGTCTTAGGAGAATGCATTGATTTTGTTAGGTGAGCTTTCAAGTTTTACAATAGGTCTTTTGATGGAGTCCATAAGCTAGGTATCAGAATCTGCGGGCAGCTGTTGAAGGATATCCGTATCTTCCTGGAAAAAAGAAAAAGATAAATTACCTGCCTGGGAATTTGTGTTTTTTCTCACTTGATACAGAATCCAGGTACTTTTGATTTCCCAGAGAGGGCTTCTCACAGATACACTGTTCTTACAGATAATAAAGAAGCCTCTACATGGTAGATGTAAATCATATTTCTTAGAGGAAGTGTAGTTTCAGCCAGCAATTAAGTTTTTAGTGGGCCCAGGAAGCTTCCCATGCCACATTTGTAAAGATTTGAAAATAAGCTAAGTGTAGTTCAGAATGAAGGCACATTTTAGGTCAGTGTCAAAACAGCAAAGTACCTCTAGTGTCAACCTGTGCATTGTACCATAAAACAAAGTCAGTTACCAGAAGTTTTCTCTGCAGCTGCCTCTAAAAGCTAATGATGACTAGGCCTTGAATGGAAGCATGTTTGGGAGAAACTTGCAATCTCTAAGAGCAGATTTTGAAAATCTTGTCACAATGACTACAGTTAAAAATTATGCAGAAATTTCTCAAAAAGAGACTATAGTCCTTCCTTGCTAAGGTTAAGAAAATACAAAAAAAAAAAAAAAAAAAAAAAAAAGAGAGAGAGAGAGAGAGAGAAAGAAAGAAACCTAAACTTGAAATAAATAGGATACAGGAATTAAATAGCTGCAGACATAGTCATTCTCTATGCTCTCAGAAGGATAACTGGTTGATTATTAGTTCTTAACCTTATCTCCTCTTGCTAAGTATAAGATTATTCTCTGGAAATCAGGAAACCCAGGTAGGTGATCAACTGAATCATTTCAAACTATGAAAAACTTATGTTCACTATAAAATGAACTAACAGGCTCTAGATTTACCATTCCACCAAAAACAACTAAAAACTCAAATGGCACTTTAAAAAAAAATGATTTTCAAACATTTGACCTTAAGAAACATGGAAAGTGATTTACATGAGATGGGAAGCAAAGAAGGTTAGGTCTGTCATTTTCCACCTATTAGCTGTGAGAGAGTTTCTAGGGCAGTACATAAAAGAGAAACCGTACAGAATCCAATGGACCACTGAGTTGACGAGTCTGGGGAAAACAATGCCTCTGAAGTTCACAGGGCAGATTACTAGAGATGCACAGACACAAACTCTAGGAATATTTAGAGGATTCCCTTCAAACATTGATCATAGTATTGATCAGGGCACTCACATGAAGGAATTATCCAATATTAGGGAAAGAATGACTCAAATAACTAGAAGAAACTCCTTATATAGGGTTTTGAATATTGCCTGTTCAACCAGTGTCATACTGGAAAACCTCATAATTTATGGGTTATTGAGTATAATGCTCAGATGAGTCTCATTTTAGTAGTAGGAAATAAGAAGCCCCAGATGAATAGATTATACTAAACACATTTTTAAAAGCAAGACCTGAAAATATGACTTATAATGAAAATAAAAACCAATTAAAAAAAAAAAACAGAATTGATGGATATGGTTGAATTAGCATACAATGACAGGAAAATAGTTATTATAACCATATTCTAAATATTTTTTAAAATCTAGAGGAAATATTTAATATGTTAAATAGAAACATAGAAGTTATATTAAAAAAAATACCCAAATTGGATTTTAGAGATTAAAGGCAGATTAGACATTGCAGGAGAAGAGACTAGTTAACTTGATATAGATCATTTTAAAAAATCTAAAATGAAATACACAGAAAAAATCACAAAAATGTATCTAGATTATAAGTAAATAGTTGTGGGTCAACTTCGATAAGTCAAAATTTAATTGAGGTCTCTAGAAAAAGACTGAAGAGAGAACATAATAGAAAAACAATTGAAAAATAATGACTTAATTTTTTTCTAAATTTAATAAAAATATAAACCTACACATTCAAAAAAGGAGTACAAATCCCATGTTCAAGAAACATGAAGAAAATTATGCCAAGGTACATTTTAATCATAATGCTACTTAAAAAAATAAGAGCAGTAAGAGAAAACACAAATGTTATGACCAAAATATTTCTTGTTGAAAGCATTGCAAGTGAGAAGACAGGTCAGAAATATCTCTAAAATACTAGAATTCTATACCCATTGAAAGCATCTTTCAAAATGACATATGAAATAAAGTTTTTTTGACACAAAAAAGTGAAGAAATTCATTACCAGCAAATGTCTCTACAAAAAAGTAAAATAAATACTTTCAGTTAGAAGAAAAAAAAAGACATTAACTGGAAATGCATATCTACACAAAAAATAATGATCATGAGAAAAAATAACTACATGAAAAATATGTAAGAACTGTTTCTTATTTAAATATTTTAAAAAGGTAAATGAATATTTATAAAAATAACAATATTCAGTTTATAACATATTTAGAAGTAAAATGTATGGCAATAAAACCACACAGATTAAAAGTAACAAAATAAAAATTTACTGTGTTAGCCTTCTTATAGCTTGCAAGTATAATATATCTTGCAAGTAGACTGTGATAAGTTAAAGATGTACACTATAAATATAAAGCAACAACTAAAACAGCAAAGAGTCATTGCTAATAAGCCAACAAGGAAAATAAAATGTAATTATAAAAAATACTTAATTAAGACAAACTTTTTTTGGAAAAAGGAAAATGAGAACAAAGAATAGATGGAAAATAAAGAAGTGCCATGATGCTAGTCTTAAACTCAATTATACAAGTAGAATAAAAGGGATGGTCTAAGCACTTCAGTTAATAGGCAAAAATCGACAGTTTGGATTTAAAAACAAGATCCAACTATATGCTACCTTCAAGAAACATTAAAATATAAAGATAAAATTATGTTAAAATTTAAAGGATGGGAGCAGAAATGTCATGGTAGCACTAATCAAATAAGACTGAAATGGCTTTATTAATATCAGACAAATTAGAATTGAAGAAAAAATGTTACCAGATAATTTAAAAATAACTTCTTAATGATAAACAGATGAATTCATCATCATAAGAACATAACATTGGCACATGATAACAAAGCTTCAAAATACATGAATCAAAACCTATAAAACTGTAAAGAATAGAAATATCTACAGTTATAACCAGATATTGCAATATTCTTCTTTCAATAATCTATAGAAAAAGAGACAGAAAGTCAGTAAGAGAATAGAAAAAAATATTTATTTTTTAAAAAAGAAATAATACTACACAAACTCTTTCAGAAAATCAGAGAGGAAGAGGAACTTTCCCCAAACCAATCTGTGAGGTCAGCATTAGACTATGCCAAAACCACTGAAACATTGCAAGGAAAGTAAATGAAAAGGCAATGTACCTCATGAACACAGATGCAAATGTTCTTACAAGAATTGAACAAACTTAATTCAACAATAGATAAGAAATACAACACATCATGCAAAGTTGGATATATACCAGAAATGCAAGGTTGGCTTAACATTTGAAAATTAATCAAAACTAATGTCAGAAGATGGTGGAGTAGGAGATCCCATCCCTCATCCTCTCATACAAATGCTGACTTTGAGAACCTACCACTGATGAGAATACCTTTGTGGGAACCCTAGAGTAAAACAGAGAGGTTCCAGGACCCTAGTAGAGGAAAAAATCTGAGTGGGCACATGAGGAAGATAAGAAGAATAATTTCACTTTATCTGAGTCACCCCTTCACGATGAAGGCACAGTTTGGGGGTATTCTGCCCAGAAGACCACTCTGTCTTCCCCACCAAGAACACTGAGAGAATCATCAAAGCTGAATCATCTAGGGGCAGACAGGAGCTAGAAGAAAGAGTACAAACTCACAGCAACCTAGTATTCACAATGTCTAGAATATAATTTAAAATTATTTTAAATTAATATTATTTAAAATGATTGTCCAATAAAATAGAAAATCAATGGAAACCAACCCTGATGTGCCCCAGATGTTGGTATTGGCAGAGCAGGATTTTAAAGTAAATGATGTTCAAAGGAGTAAAGGAATATATACTCACCATTAAAGAAAAGATAAGAAATCTTAGCACAGAATGAAAAACTATAAAAAAATGGAAATTCAATAATAGATGAGGCCAACAAACATACAAAAAATGCTCATTATCACTGGTCATTAGAGAAATGCAAATCAAAACCACAGTGAGATACTATCTCATGCCAGTAAGAATGGCAATGATCAAAAAATCTGGAGACAACAGATGCTGGAGAGGATGTGGAGAAATAGGAACACTTTTATACTGTTGGTAGGAATGTAAATTAGTTCAACCACTGTGGAAGACAGTGTGGTGATTCCTGCAGGATCTAGAAATAGAATTACCATTTGACCCAGCAATCCAATTACTGGGTATACCCAAAGGATTATAAATCATTCTATTATAAAGACACATGCAAATGTATGTTCATTGTGGCACTGTTTACAAATAAAGACCTGGAACCAACCCAAATGCCCATCAATGACATACTGGACAAGGAAAATGTGGCATATATACATCATGGAATACTATGCAGCCATAAAAAACGGTGAGTTCATGTCCTTTTTAGGGACATGGATGAATCTGGAAACCATCATTCTCAGCAAACTGACACAAGAACAGAAAAATCATTCAAACACTGCATGTTCTCACTCATAGGTGGGTATTGAACAATGAGAACCCATGGACACATGAGGGGAGCATCACATACTAGGGCCTATTGCGGGGGGTAGGGGAGGAACAACAGGGGGTGGGGAGGCTTGGGGAGGGATAACATGGGGAGAAATGCCAGATATAGGTGACGGGGGAATGGAGGCAGCAAACCACCTTGCCTTGTATGTACCTATGCAACAATCTGGCATGATCTGCACATGTACCCCAGACCCTAAAGTACAAATAAATAAATAAATAAATAAATAAATAAAGCACAAGAGCTAAGTTTTTATCAGAAGAATGGGTGGGTGGGCTTATCAGAAGAATGAAGGGTGGGCTTATCAGAAGAATGAAGATGATAGAGAAAACAGTTAAATAAATTTGTTAATTGATTATAGAAGACAGAAATTATGAGAGGTCATTGCTGAAAGATCTGCTCTGTAAAACATGATAAAGGAAGAACTTTTGGCTGAAGGGGATTAATATGAGATTAAAATGTATATGTTCCAGAAATAATGAAGAGCCTCAGAAATGATAAATTCCTGAAAAAATGTAAAATACTATTTTTTCCACTTAATTTCTTTAAAATCCATAGAACTTTTAAATAAAAAATATTAATTTTTATAAGATTTATAATATGTGCTGATACAATGATTATAGCATAAAGGATGGGCATGAGTAAAAAGACAGGAATGTTTTCAGTTGTTCACGTTTTACATTAAGTGGTAAAATATTAGCTCAAAGTAGGCTATAAAAAATTAAGGATGCATACTGTAATTCCTACAGCAACCACTAACAAATAATGTGGAATATTTATAATCTATTATGTCTTGCATATCCATGTACCTCCAATAGTAGAGTAAATCTTTCTTCTATTCATTCTTTCCATATTTTCCCTACTCTAGCCCTCTACATTCATTCCCATGTGGGAGGAGGGTTGCTTAACGTATTGGTAAGAACTCAGGACATTAATTGAATTATATTCACTAATTAACATGGTTATTGCTTTAAAAAGTGATGCACATCTTTGTGTGATCTTTTTCTGCTCCACTGTCTGTACCTTTCCCTAGATGTGTTTATTGGGAGGGGCCTTCTCTAAAACCTGCTTGTTTTAGATTTGAGGAAGAGGAAACTTAAGGTTTTACCTTCATCTCCAAGTCAAAGTCATGTTTTACCATTCAGTGATTTTTCAGTTGCTTTTACATTTGGAAATATCAGGGGCTTGCCAGATGCTAAATAAAGTGGTATTTTCTTCTGATTTGGCCGTTATTGTTTTTTGTGACAAATCCTGCAATGTGTAGAAAGACAGGATTTAGACATTCTGACGCTTTCCTAGCTTAAAATCATTATATATAACTGCATGAAACCCTCGAGATTAGCATGCAGAATATTACAGAACCTACCACATGGCATCAAGGACATTAGCCCAAGTATTGGGCTTGCCCCCACAGAGGCATAACATTAGAATTAAGTGAGCATGATCCCATTCATGATCTCGGGTTGCTCACAGTCTTAGAATTACTGCTCAGCTTGTCGCATAGGGTTAGATGGAAACCTCTATGAAACAGGTAGATAGATATCAGGACCCCTGGGTTATTTTGTTGGCCCAAAGGATGATCTACCATTAATCTTTTCTTTTTCTTTTCTTTTCTCTTTTTTGAGATAGAGTCTCTTTCTCTTGCCCAGGCTGGAGTGCAGTGGCACAATCTCAGCTCATTGCAACCTCAGCCTCTTGGGCTCAAGCAATCCTCTTGACTCAGCCTTTGGAGCAGCTGGGACTATAGGCACACAACACCACACCTGGTTAATTTTTGTATTTTTTGTAGAGGTGGGAGTCTTACCATGTTTCCCAGGCTGGTTGTGGACTCTTGGGCTCATGCAATCCACCTGCCTTGGCCCCCTGAAGTGCTGGGATTACAGATGTGAGCCACTGCACCTAGCCTACCATTGACTTTTTATTATTGTTTGCAGTAGTACTTTGTCTTCTCAAAGGGAACAAAAAGAATTTCTAGTTTTTCATTCACTTGTTAAATGTGTTTCTCTAATTTCTCCTTTGAAAAGCAAAGAAAGAACTGGACACTTAAGATTTGTTGTTGCTAGTGTTGTTTTATTTGAGAGGCAATGGTTTTCATTTTATAGTGTTGTCTAAATAGAAATATAAGGCAGAAATATGATTCTGCCTTTCTGGATTCAAATCTTGGCTACGCCACAATGAGCTGTATGGCTCAAGTTAAGTTATGATGCCATTTAAGATTGTAAAGATGAAAAGAAGTAATACCTTTAAAACACTTGGAACCATGGCTCAATAAGCATTCATTATTGTTAAAATTTTTTAAATATGATTAATCTAAGATGGATACTCTAATATCATTTTAGAAACAAAATAATTCAAAATGACTTTAATTCTAATAATTATATGTATATTTTTAAAAGTTAATTTCAAAGGAAAGAGAGTATTACTTCAAGAAAAATGAGAGAGGCTTCTTGCATCAATGGGGATCCAATTCTGTGCTCAGATATTATGCAAAGAGAACTTGGCTTAGATAATCATATAACCTTTACTCATATTCTTTTGCACCTCTACCTGAACTATTTAGAGACAACAAATCATGGCTGAATAGGAGCTTCCTAAATACAATTTAGATGACAAATTGTTACTAATTAAACTCTGAACAGTGATGGCTGAAATTAAAGTTTATTGCTCAAACTAAGGTTTTTTTTGATTAATGAAGACCCAGCCTGTAGTATTGTGAGCTAAAAGTATGATTATAATGTTGACCCTTTGGATATTTGTATTTATTTGATTGTTTTTAAGGATTCCCATTTATATAATCATAAACCAAAATGAAATGTCGTATTAAGCGTATAGGGGGAAGTTTGAATAAATTGGGGAATCAAGGTTGTTGTTGTTGTTGTTTATTTTTCCCACATCCAGTGACGCAGGTTGAAAATAAACTCCAAATAAATTGGGCTTTCTGTCAGTTGTATTAATTCTACTATGAGAAGAAAATGAGAACTATATTTGGGTTTATAAAATGTGTGTTTTTTAATGTTACTGAAATCTTCAGTACTATTTGTCAGTATTAATTTTTAAATGCCCTATTTCCATTTTACTGTATATAGTGCCATTTCTAAAATTAAACTACACATCACATCAATTGCTTCTATCCCAATTAGCAGAAATCATCAAGTTCTTTTTTTATGTCATTTAGTATGTTTTAGGAACTAATTCCAAAATATTTCTTGATTGGTCATTGATTTCATAGAGTTAATGTGAGGTTTGTTTTTCTGTGAATTCACTGGGACATGGAAGGAACAACTTTGGGATTTTGACAGATGGTAAAGCAGAGCAGAGACATTGCTTTTTGTCTTGAAAATCTCTCTCCCATAATTCCATTTTGTCTACCAGTGGGGACTACTTAAAATGGAAGATAGAGCGAAAACTCACAAAGGTGAATTGAACTGGTGGAAGAATATGTTTCCTTAATATTTGAGTTATTTCTAACCTTCTGTGAACTTCAAACAGCTTAGATACTCCCCTTTCTGATCTTTATAATTCAATCACACCTTTCTTTTGGATTGATATCATTCTGGTTTTAACTCTGTTATCCATTAATTGCTACTTATCATTTTTATATTTGGATTATTAAGATTTATAATTAGTAAATCTTGAAATCTGGTTTTACATGTTGATGCATTTGATACTTTCTCCTACTTTAATGGACCATCACTTTTACTTTGTTCATAAGATAAAAATGGAACTTTATACAGTAGTGGAATGGCACCAGCTTTTTATACTAGGGAATTGCAACGCAGAAAAGCTACCAGCTCACTGTGGTGACAAGGTATGTTAACTTTTCATTGTTTCTCTTCTGCTTAGGAATTCAGGACAGACTTGTCAGTAATAATTTACAGAGTAATTTTTTAAAACCTGTGATTCCCTCTCTTATTACTTTTAATAAAGAGTCACTACTCCCTAAGCTTGCTTGGAAAATTATTACCTATCAGCAAGATAGAAGACAAACATATATGATATTGACAGCAGTAGAAAGTCAGTCCCTAATGGTGGCTATTAAGAGGTGAAAGTTACTTTTTAAAAAATACAGTCAACCTTAAATTATGTTCTTTTTGAAGACATACCTTGAGTTTGAAACTATTCGTGAGAAACTGTTTTATAGTAAAAGTCAGAAACAGAAGATCTGCCTTAATGAATAGTAAAATTATGAACCAAAAAAAGACTCCACAATATTTGAACCAACTCAATACATGCATCCATTCACAGATAGAATTATTAACAATAAATTATCATAAAACATAAATACTTCATTATCAAGAGATAGTATAAGGACAATAGCATTCTCCCTGTGTACTGAAATGGGAGTGGAATCATTATCTTATTTAAAACATATGCTTATGTTCTTCCGGTTATCTGTAATCATTTTACATTTTTAGTCCACCTATTTAGATATGTTCTGGGATTTGTCTGATTTGCGTGATTATGACCATGGAATCTTTTTACCCTTTAGATCTGTTCTAGGATTCGTCAGATTTATGTGGCTATGATAGAAACTTAATACAAATGCGCGCTGGGAACAAGCACAACATCATGTAATCAACTTATAGTACTATGCTTCATTATGTATATAGGCAATGCAATTTGACTTGCAGTGCAATGAATCTTATAATACAACAGGACATTTTATAGTGTTGTCTAAATAGAAATATAAGGCAGAAATATGAGATTGGAATGAATAAATGCTTAACAAGCTTGCTGAATGAATGAATGGAATTCATTTGCCTTCATCAGGTCAGACTTGCTTTTTAAGACCTTGCAGAACTATAAGTTCCCTGACGTCCATCTTTGATATAAACATTGGGTGCATTATAGAGAAATTGCGCTCCTAGTGGATTAGTGTGTTATGTAAGGTGCATGCATTAAAGTTGGGTGGTAAGTCAGATGCCTTCCAGTGGTAGCGGAACTTGTGAGGTGGAAAATTCAATGATAAATGATTCTATGTATTAGCAATGTATGAAGAAGTCGAGATGACCTCTAGTGTTAAGACCAGGAAAAGGAGAGGAGACATGGGTCTGCTGTCACTAAAGCCATGTTTTATAGCTTTGACTCTTCCCTGTGGCCATGCAACTTAGCAGTAGATACACCAATTATTGCCAATGTATTATTCAATTTTTTTAAACCATCAGCTCGTAGAGAAATCATCTCAATGTCAATGTTACTTTTGGAAGAGATGGACAGGGAGAGACAATTCAGGTCTGAAAGCTATCATTCAAATTTACAGCTGTATGTGGTCAAATGACTATTGACGCTTGAGAGTTTCCAATTGCTGGTAATAGACTGAAAAAAAAGATAATGTGTTTGATCGATCAGCATGAACAAATTTCATTTAGGGGATCAATAACAGTTTATACTTGACAAAGCTGAGGGACCACATTTATTTTTCCTTTTGATTGAATAAATGTTTTCAATGGGACTGAAAATGTAAAGCAATCCTAACCATTTCTTAACTTGAGGCACAGCTCCAGCTAGTGTTATTGCCAGCAATGTGTATTTAAAACTAATATACAGAAAAGTGGATAGCCAGGGGCTGGAGCAGTTAAATGAAACTAATGCACAGTTTATTAAAACACAGCATATAGTAAGAGGAAGGTTTCATTTTCTTGATGTCAAGTAATGGAAAGAATAGGAGAGAGATGTCACCTTTCATGGTACTAAGGTTTTTGTGTTTTGTTTTATTTTGCTTTTCTCCCCTTCTTTTTTTTCTTATTAAGATTAAACCCTTCAATGGATAAAATAAATTATGGAAAATATTAAATAGCAGAAAAGAGTCAAATACCTGTGTCCGACAACCCCAGGATGAATCTTTACACGGCATGTGCAACACGGCCTTCTCTGGCAATGCATATGTCTGCCTGGCTGTCTCTTTTTCTGCAAAGCCATCTTCAAACCAACTTTAATGCCTAGCTCAGTAAATTTGTGTTAAATGAATAAATGGTTGAATTAATGCCTATGGTAGTGACTTTCTGCCACATGGCCTTGCAGCTGATGCCTATTGTGGCATTTCATTTGGACTCAGTAGTTAGGCATGAGTTCTTGGTTTTCTGCATACCATATAAAATGGAAGCACTCTTCATTTTGTGGATGGCATCACAGGCCACATGTAACTCAGTTGAAGATTTTACCTGAATGAGTGAGATTCTCCAATTCTCTCTAAAAGTGATAGGTAGATTACTTTGGTAGCTCTGTATACAAAAAGATAATCTCTGATCAGCTTATTTTTCTTTCACATTAAAAATAAATGGCTACTCTTTTTAGAATATAGATTTCCAACTGACAAGCTGAGACTAATTTTCATTAGTTTTCAGGATTCTTTCCTCTAAAGGGTATTCATTTTTGCCATCTTAAGTTTTCCCTGCTGGCATTAGAAAACACAGATTCTAGATCCACAGCTTTTCCCACGCCTTGGTTTTATCAGTATCAAGTTTTCTCCAGAGGCCTTGAGTGATTCTCAGTGAGACTTGAAATTATCGATAATTTGTGCCTCTCTGCACAAAAACTTATTGGCACAACTTAAGGGAACACAGTGATCAAGACATTTATGCAAATGCCTTCAATTCAGGTTTTACTTCGAAAACAGGAGGGTAAAGTTTTCTCCGCAAAGAGTTTTCTTTCTCTGAACGATGCCTAAAATTTCCTCCCAAAGGGGCTGGAGTTACATCACCCAGTAATTAAGTTTCCGATGATCCAGATGACAAGCGTGCCTTGAAATGTGGGGGAAATGCCAATAGTACGTGCAGCTTCTCGTTCCAGCTGCCTTAGCCAGCTCCACATTCCCCAGCATGTGCCTCCGAGTGAGAGAGCTGAGATGGCGAGAAGCTGCTCCTGAGGAGAGTGCTGTGCCAGGTCTATTTTAGGCATTGGTGCTTTGAGTTGTTTAAAATGCATATTGTTTGTGTACATCTCACAAAGGAAAATGCCAGCTACGAATGCCCCAGGCTGCTTGTGTGTCAAATGATTAAGTCTTCAAGTCCTGCAGCGGAGGGGTCGTTATCAATGGTACTTCCAGGTCAGGGTGTACACAGAAGAGTTTGAGGCAATGGTTGACCTTTTGATGGCACTTCAGGGTAATACAGCCTCTTAGGGCATAAATAACCATTTTTAAATTGTTTGTCTGAGTTCTATTTGTTTAAGAATGCAAATGTATTATAACATATGTGACTTACAGATATTCTTTTGGGAAAGGAAAAGCAGTTTCCACGGATAGCGTTTCTCTCTCTAACTTTCTAATCAAAACACTTAATGAAGAGAAGTAAATGACAGAATAAATAATAGAGATGAGTCAGTTATACTCTGCTATTTGGTAGTTTGGGATGATCACTAAAATTGTACATATTTTTTGGTAAAATGTGAGCTTCTTCAATATTACAAAACAGTCTGTGGTCTTCCACATATATTAGTTAAAATTTAAACGGCTTGATGATGCTGTAAAAGCCTTCCAACTATTTATGCACTATATGTCTTTAAAACAAAGATTTTTGAGGGGTGGGTCCTTGAGGAAATAAGTATCCATACTATGTTTATTTTGGACTAAATTGACTTCTGATGTCACTGCACTCTTCACATTTGTAGAAGTATGAAAAGATGAACGTGGCGTAAAATAGTAAAATTTCAATAATGATTTCAATTAGCTTTATTCTAGTGATGCCTCCTGAGCTTTTACTATTCTTAACATACTGTGAAAGGTTAAAAAAAAAACTTTCTCTGTTTATAACTACAGAAATAAAGCAGAGAGTATCGTGGATATATAGTGGTGAGCAATAATTATGTATTTTCTAAATTAATTATTTCAAGTGACTATTTGATGGTGCATGAGTGATACATTTCTGTTTTAGGGAAAATTCACATTGGCCTTTCAGATGGCACCAGACCTCTGAACAATTCTGATAAACATGGCTTTATATGACAACAACTATTGCAATAGTTAAGGTGACATTAGCTACTTTAACAACATCAATGATAAACGTGTAGTGGTAAAAATATAATCGAAATTTCTATTTTGGTTCTATAAAATCCTAAATAGCTGTGTTGGATTGGTGGTTGGCTCTCTTCTAAGTGATGATTCAAGGAATCAGAGTCCTTTCACTTTGTGGCTTTGCCTTCTGGGGCACAGCACCCAAACACCACTGAGCTCCCCTACTGCACTGGCAGAAAGGGAAAGGGCACGGAGGGCCTTGTGTGGAGAAGGCTTTTGTAGGTGAGGCACTTTGACTAAAGAGTGGTGGGCTAGAACTTAGTTTACTAGCAGCAACCAACAGCAAGGAAGAGAGAGAAATACAGTGTAGTTGAGTATAGAGGAAGAAAAAGAAGAAGATTTGGTGAACTGCTAGCCAGTTTCTGGCACAGCTATGATTCTTCAAAATGACAAGACATCACTATTTGTTCCAGCAACAATAAACTCTATGGTTAATGGATAATGTGCATGGTAATCCTTAGAAGAATGCATTTATTTCTTTCAAAGTAAGAAATTTTCAATAACTGCACTTTGAACTGTCTGAAGTGATGCATATACACTCTTGGAAGGAGTTATGGCAAAGGTCCCAGCCCTCTTGGAGAATTGCTGCAACTGTGGAGAGAGGTGATAGAAGCAGATATCAGCTCTACTGCTACCTTATGTTGGGTCTCTGGCTTCCAGACAGCCCTACTTTCTATCCAGACCCAAAGGATGGTCATGCTTGAAAGTGATCCTGTGGAATATGTTCCTATTGACTCGGCTACTGAGCTATTTAGGCAAGAAGTGGTAAAGCATTTTTAAAAATCTCTCTTTAGTGGTTCTGTTTACCTTTTTATCTTTAAATATCATTTAATATAATCAGTTTTATATGTAAGCAAACAGCAGTGGCATGGACACATTTAAAGTAATACATGTAGCTGGATCATTACTATTTAACATCTTTTATTTATCATCTAAAGAAATGTATACTCAAAACAATTCTGAGAGTCCTTATTGCTATTGTTAAATCTCTTATATTCGCAATTCCACATCTCTGTATTGCCCCAGCCAAGAATTGTCCTGTCCTTTCTTTTCTTCTTTCTCTTCTCTTTCTGATGTTCCTTAACCCCTGTCCCTTAGACTAATAAATTAGGTTCCTGGTATGTGGAGGTGCTGTCTGTTCCTGAGCTGTAATGAATGCCTCCTCATTAATCAAAGAGCAAAGGTCCTAATGGAGATGTCCCCTTTTCTCCATGAACTAAGTGTCACAATGCCATGTCAGAGCTTGTACTAGGTCTTCAATTTCTATTTCTTGTCTATAGCACCCAAGTAAAATCCGCAAGAAGAACACAAACATTATATAAACAATAACCAAAATGAAATCAGTGAGAATAAGAGTATAGTCTGGTTTCATCCATTTAAAAATGTTAAGCTATATTCTTTAGAGCAATGGAGGTTCTTAATAATTACTCTTTATTTATTTCACCTATTACACAGAAGGTTACGAAATTTCTTTGAAATACTGAGAAATACAATTAGCATTTGTTACATGATTTAGTAACATGCTAAATTTATTTTATCCCTCCAGACCTCAGGGCAAATAAGTATCATGAATATCTGTTGATTCCTTGATTTAAAATATATATATAAAAAAAACAAATAAAATTTTAAAAAGTAATTGCTTCTCTAATTATTTGGTTAAGGTACTCTTTTTTTTTTTTTTTTTTTTTTTTTTTTTTTTTTTTTTTTTTTGAGACGGAGTTTCGCTCTTGTTACCCAGGCTGGAGTGCAATGGCGCGATCTCGGCTCACCGCAACCTCCGCCTCCTGGGTTCAGGCAATTCTCCTGCCTCAGCCTCCTGAGTAGCTGGGATTACAGGCACGCGCCACCATGCCCAGCTAATTTTTTTTGTATTTTTAGTAGAGACGGGGTTTCACCATGTTGACCAGGATGGTCTCGATCTCTTGACCTCGTGATCCACCCGCCTCGGCCTCCCAAAGTGCTGGGATTACAGGCTTGAGCCACCGCGCCCGGCCGGTTAAGGTACTCTTAAAATAATTTTTTGGGGGAGGGACAAATTTTGCTCTTGTTTCTCTGGCTGGAGTGCAATGGTGTGACCTTGGCTCACTGCAACCTTCACCTCCAGGGTTCAAGTGATTCTCCTGCCTCAGCCTCCCAAGTAGGTGGGATTATAGGAACACACCACCACATCTGGCTTTTTTTTAAATATATATTTTTAGTAGAGATGGGGTTTCACCATATTGGTCAGGCTGGTCTTGAACTCTTGGTCTCAGGTGATTTTCCTGCTTCAGCCTCCCAAATTGTTGGGATTACAGGTGTGGGCCACAGTGCCTGGTCTTCAAAATAAAAATATTTCTATTTAAAACTAAGTGTTTGTTATGTGAGTGAAAATCACAGACTCCTGAACATGCAGACACTGTTGGCATGGATTCACTTTCCCCAGAAGTCCAGGATGCTCTATGGCTGTTGTCTCCTGTGACTTCAGGTTGCTAAGAGGTGATTGGTTCAAGTGCTGCCATGCAGAAGTTTCTTCCTGGTATTTCTTGGGAGAATTATAATTTCTCTGAATTCCAAATCCTGAGAAAAGTTGGTTCAGAAATGAGAAAAATGGGAAAAATATAGTTCTACAAAATTAAAGCTAAACAATCAACATAAAACATTACTGAGACAACTTGAAATTGAAGTGCAGAAAATGCTGATATGAGAAGTCCAAGAATAAAGTTGATATTTCCTAGAATCAGGATGGGTACCAGGAGGAGAGAAGTGGCAAGATTAATAAATCAGTCTTGCTTAGTTGTAGAATTGCCAGGTTATAAAAGTGTGTTCCTGGTCCTGTTTGTAGCTTTGGTGTGTCATTCTTGGTGAATAAAAATTTGTAAGTTCATACACATAGTATACTTTATATAAATCCTGTGATTGATGCTACAAAAATAAACAAGTTTGGGAAGCAAAATAAGTCCTAAATTGGCCATTTTGCTTTTGAGTCTGTGTAGTGCCTTTAACCTTGTGTAAACCAAAAAGTATTTGAGACAGTTCTCAATCAATTTAGAGGTTTATTTTGCGAAGGTTAAGGACCATGGTCTGTGACACAGCCTTAGGAGGTCCTAAGAATGTGTGCCCAAGGTAGTTGGGTTACAGCTTGGTTTTGTATATTTTAGGGAGACAGAAGTTATAGGCATATACAAAAGTCAATACATAGAAGGTATACATTGGTTTGGACTGAAATACAGGACATCTCAAAGACGGGACTCACAGGTGATAGGTGGATTCAAAGATTTTTCTGTTTGGCAATTGGTTGAAGAAGTGAAGCTTTGCCTGCAGAATTGAAATCAGCATAAATAAATGTTTGAGTTAAGTTAAGGGCGGCTGTGGAAGCCAAGGCTCTTGTCAAGTAGACGAAGCTGCTAGATAGTAGGACTCAAAGAGAATAGATGGTAGAGGTCTCTTACAGACCTTAAAAGGTGTCGGACTTTTGGAAAAGACCTAGTAAGAAAGGAGATTCTCCACAAAATGCAAATTTCCCCCAGTAGAGACAGCTTTGCAGGGCCATTTCCAAATATGTCAAATAAATATATTTTGGGCTAAAATATTTTAATTTCCCTCAGGGCCTGCTGTTTGCCATGGGATACTGAACCAGAGTCAGGTTGGAATTTAGTGTCTTACTGCTACAAGGAGTCTGTTTTGTCAGCCTTACGATCTCTGTTTTAATGTTAATGTTGATCTGCTGTGCCTCAACTCCGAAGGGAGGTGGGTATAAAGAGGCATGTCCGATCCTTCCTCCCATCATGCCCTGCACTAGTTTTTCAGGTTCTTTAGGATCCCCTTGATGAAGATGGGGATCCATTCAGTCAGTTGAGGGGCTTAGAATTTTATTTTTGGTTTATACTTGATAGGAGATGAGAATGGTATTTTTTCAAATACCATGTAATATAGTCACTGGAATTTTCCAGTGTTTGAATATAGTCTGTAGGTTACAATTCTTTGTAAATAATGTTAAACTTTATAATTTTTATTTATTAAACATTTGAATTTATAATATCAAGTAAAGAATAAAGAATGTTGGAAGTATTTTAAGAAAAATAGAAGAAAGCAATTAGCTTGTCAGATATGTTTCAAATCACATTAACACATTCATTCATTATTATATCTTTTTAACAAAAGTTTTGAAACTTTTGATGTAACCCTATCACAGTAAAAATGATTTATATTTATAATTATGGTGATTCATTACTATTACATAAATAAAATGTTATGAAGAATATATAAGAACATGATTTTGAATATTCTTGTGAACTTGCAGGAATTCAAATTTTAAATTCTCAGATTCTAAAGATGAATGTCTAATGGAAATTTGGAAATTTTATTCTCACAGTAAATTGAAGTGAAGAAGCACATCTAAACTCAGCAGATAGATTGAGCAATTGAACTTCTATGGTGCAGATTGAGTATTTTCTAAGTGCTCAGTGCAATTTAACGTTTTAACTCTAGTAATGCTGTTCCAGAGGAGTTGAGGTACTACACTTTTCTGTGAGGATCAAGCTGATGTGCGGTGCTGGGAAAGAAGGTACACATCATTTAACTCACAAGAGGTTCAAGTTACACCAAGCGCATTTCTTAAAAGTACAGAAGTCTTTCTGCTCGCGATGCCCTTAGGAAACATTCCTCTGCAGGCCTTGCTTTTTTGGATGGAGCTAGACTGGCATAGCGTTACATGATTGGCTTATACAGGGCAGCTTTATAGACCTGAACTCAGTCCCTGAAGTTATTCTAAGGCTGAAAGCACTGGGAAATAACAAGTAGTTTTTAGCTGCATGGACATCCTTTAATTCTCCAAATTGTTTCAGCAAGTCCCATCAGGCTTGAGTGAGAATCTCTAAGAATACCAAGAGAAGGATTCTATGGAAGCTCGGGGTGCTTTACAATTCTTTCACTATGCAAAGTAGGATAAAGAGAAAATGAGACATTTTGCCATTGTGGCATGAAGGCTGGAAGGAAAATGAGGAGAGACCTGAGCTCTAGCCTTGGTTTGATGTGCTGTGGGCTGAGTGAGGCAGGTACTCTCTCTGACTTTGTAGATCTTGTTCACAAAATGAGAGGTTAAGCTAGATTCTCCTTTTTGAATGACTGTATCACATAGGACTTTAATTTTAAGTGCTGTGGCTTGGGTTCAGGGGGTTCAGGTCCTTAGGTTTTTCCATCTTGACTATGCCAATTGTCTCCTGTTTTCCAGTCTCTCATTACTTCATCTTCCATATTTCTGTAGATTTCACTACTCTGTTTCCAACTCTTAATTATTTCCAAGTTCCTACAAAATAAAGTAAATTTCTTTTGCGTGGCGTTTAAAGCTCTTTATAATTTGTTCTTGTTTATATCTCCAGCCTCATTTCCCTTTACCTAGTGTAATATGCTATGGTTACACCTTCCCCCTCCACACAAACGTTGAAAATATGTGAAACTAATTTTCCTCCAGCCCTATCCTTTATTTTGTCTTGCATATAATTATATCAGCTACTACAATTGAAAATGATTTCTTTATTCATTTTTTGCACCTAATATTCTTTCATTCATTCTACAAAATCCAAATGAAATCTTTAATTTCTTTCCATAAGAAGAGTTGATTATCTCTGACGTCATGACACTATTATACCTAGCACATACTTCTATGTGGTTGCACTGTATCAAACTTCTTTGTTCACACAGCTTTTTCTTTATAGGCAGCCACTGAATCATATTTATTTTTGTGTATCTAGTTTCCTATTTATCTAGTGGTTGCTACTTAATGGGTCCTCAATATCTGTTGGTTTAATGGAGCTAGCATTCATAGGTATAAGCTTTGTAAAGGCAGAGTCCATGACTATTTTCTTCACTATTGTAGGCTCAGTACTAAACACAACATCAAAAACAAAATAGGTGCTCATTAAATATCTATTAAACAAATGAATGATAAATGGATTAACAAATGTAATGATAGTTTTTGTTTGAGGGTATCAACCCAGGTTTTTAAAATTTCAGTTATTAAGTATTATCACTATTCTCCTGTGATATCTTTTAATTACTAGATTATGTTACTATGATGGAAATATAATTTATTTTGAAATATAGTGTTCATTTAAGTTGGAAGAGGAGACAGCTAAATTAAAAAATTTGAGTTCTCCCTTTAAGTCATTCATACTTAGAAAATGGTCGTCAAATCTCATCCTTTTATGTCTCTCATTATGTACCACATTAAAGGTCAAGATTTTAACCCTTGTTCTGCCAGGTATACGGTTTATTACCAATTTCTTAAGCTTCTCTTAAACCTGTGTAATCTTTGATCAATTTTCTCATTTTAGAAATGGAGATGTTAATTCTTACTCACTCTGTAGGGATGTTTCCTAGCATAGCAAAGAAGTAGTTTATCCATAAAGTGCCATACAAAGAAAATAATTTTTTTCTAAACATAGATGTACCCAATTGTAAAGTTGCTCTTTGTGATCAAACCACATCTGCTTCCTAAACTTTAATATTGTTCTGAGAAGTTCCTGTCCTATGAAAATGAAAATTACTGTTTGCTTCCAATGTGAAAGAATGGTATATTCTCTTTAATACTGAGTGATTCAATACTTTCAATTTCCTCTTCTTCACATGTATTAGTCATCTCAGGCTGCCATAATGAAATACCGTAGACTGGCTGGCTTAAACAAAAGAAATTTATTTCTCAGTTGGGCATGGTGGCTCATACCTGTAATCTCAACACTTTGAGAGGCTGAGGCAGATCATCTGAGGTCAGGAGTTCAAGACCAGCCTGGCCAACATGGGGAAGCCCCATCGCTACTAAAAATACAAAAATTAGGCAGATGTGGTGGCAGACTCCTGTAATCCCAGCTACTCAAGAGGCTGAGGCAGGAGAATCACTTGAACCTGGGAGGCAGAGGTTGCAATGAACCAAGATAGCACCATTGCACTCCAGCCTGGGGGGCAGAGCAAGACTCCATCTCAAAAAAAGAGCCGGGCGTGGTGGCTCAAGCCTGTAATCCCAGCACTTTGGGAGGGCGAGGCAGGTGGATCACCAGGTCAAGATATCAAGACCATCCTGGTCAACATGGTGAAACCCCATCTCTAATAAAAATTTAAAAAAATTAGCTGGGCATGGTGGCACATGCCTGTAATCCCAGCTACTCAGGAGGCTGAGGCAGAATTGCCTGAACCCAGGAGGTGGAGGTTGCGGTGAGCCAAGATCACGCCATTGCACTCCAGCCTGGGTAACAAGAGCGAAACTCCGTCTCAAAAAAAAAAAAAAAAAAAAAAAAGAAAGAAAGAAAGAAAGAAATTTATTCCTACAATTCTGGAGGGTGGTAGGTCCAGGGTCAGGGTACCAGCATAGTCAGGTTCTGGTAAGGGCTTTCTGTCTGGCTTGCAGACTGCTGTCTTCCTGCTGTGTCCTCACATGGCAGAGAGAGCTAGCAGCTCTCTGGTGTCTCCTCTTATAAGGACACCAATCCTATTGAATCCTATTGATTCATAGGCCTCCTTAAAGGCTTTATCTTCAAATTCAGTCACATTGTGGGTTAGGGTTACGAATTCGGGGGTAAACAATACAGAACATATCACCACAATGAAAAAATTAACAAACAAAAAAAAGTGGGATTTTCCCATGCTCTGCCGCTTACCAGATTTTCAGCGGATAGCTATGCCTCATCCTGTACGTATATTTTAGTGAATTGGCAGAGTGTGTGTTTGTGTGTGTGTGCATATGTGTATACATACACACTCATTCTACCTATGTAAATATGTGTATATATGCATATATATGTTTTAATTTTTATATTAATTTGTATCTCTTACATCTATGAACTCCAGTACTCCCATCCCAAGTTATCAATGACTATGATTAAAGTTTAATCAGAATTTTTTTTGTGGGGGGGGAACAAAGAAGAAAAAGATCTCTTCTACATGTTTGTTAATGTTATGAATTAGCAGGAGATATTCAGAAATAGAGTTGCCTACATGTTGTTTGAAAATTGTTTACAGCAAATAATGAACAAAGCAAATCAGATTGCCAAAGGCTTTGCTGTTGAGAAAGTGTAGCACATTATTAATTAAAATACAAGTCAGCTTTTCCAGCACTTGTAGCCTGTGGGTATCAAATGTACTCCACTTGATTGAATCAGGTAGTGGCAGCACGGGCATTTTTTATTTTGTGCTGGAAGGGATAACAAAAATGTAAAGCTCTTTTCTGCTACTTCATTTGAAAAAATATTATTTTGGAATGAAGGCCTACCAGCTACAGCAGACAGGCAGAAATAATAAAAAATCTACATTATACCCTAGCCCTGTGATTTTAAACAAGTGGTCTACAACCTCAGACACGCTCATGGCATTGTATTATAGGCAGACCTTTGTCTATGGTCAAGGAAACGGTTTCCATGGAGATGCAAGGCGTTTGACAATGGTCACTGTTGTGGTGGAGAAAATTAATGGAAGCAGGAGACCAGTTTATAGTTATAAGAATTTTTTTTCTATGTAGGAGGAGGGGAAGAAATAGTTGAGAAGTAGCAGAGAGGAAAAACAAATCTGCCTTTTGGGTATTCTTTGTAACATGCTGAAGTCAGTGAAATTTTTAAAAACCACAAGCTATGTTTCCAGTTTCAATGCTGATGGGAATTCTCAGGTGAAAGAAAAAACAGTAAAGAGAATGTGATCTTTACTAATACACTTAAATATTTGGCGCACCCCTAGGATAAGTCAGGAAATAATGCTGAGAATGTTTTTGTTTTTTTTTGTTTGTTTGTTTTTTTGTTTTTGTTTTTTTTTTTTTTTTAAATTCAAACACTATGGGTTAATTAAACTAGGATTAGTACTTTTTAAGTCTGCCTTGGTTCCAAACTCTTTATGGATAGAGACCACTCTTTATTCATTCCCACATCCCCTTTATCTCCACATTTGGGAAAACAATTGAAATAGTGTTTTCCATAAATGTTTGTTGAATACTGTGGACCCATTAAACTGTGATGCTCCATGTAACAATAAATATTGTAATTTGAAAGGACTTTGACTGCCTAGAGGTCAGCTCCACCCAACTCAGAGTTCCCCTCTAGGTTCAATTTAGACAACATTGAAAGATTCACCAACACTTTCAGGCCACCTATGTGGAAAAGAATATTTTTAAATGTTAGGGCTGTTTTTAAAATTGCCTAGTGAAGAAATACCTTTATAATAATGGGCAGAGTCACAATTGATAAAAAGTAAAACCAAACAAGTCAGTTGCCTCTTGACCTATGGGATATTGGTCCAGTAATCCCATTTCCATGGTCAGTGTCCCTATGAGTAGATTTACTCATCCCTGGCCATTGGACTGAACTTCTTCCTCCCTCATTCCACTCATAGGTTTGAAATTTCTATGGTGGGCACTAATGCACCAGATTCAGCTCTCATTCTTGTCTGTAGATTTCCTGGGTTTAAATTAGTGCATTCCTGCAGCTTTCAAGTTGAGCTCTTAAAATAAGCAAATTGTGTAGTACTAAATAAACTCAATTCAACTCCCTTTTTCATTCTAGGGCTGCCATACGCTAATTCATAATCATGGTTTAGGTGGTAGTTCTTACCTTGAGAGTTCAGTGGGACTTTGTTCGTCATTTAAAAAGTTTTGCCAGAATAAGGAAGCTTTTCACTAATTTAGGTTGATAATGGCTTAACATGCTCCTTTGGCCTCAGATACATGAGTGTGTAGCACATAGCCTACAACTATGTGCTATGTACGGATGGTAGGACAAGGAGCTAGATTCTGCCTCAATTCCAGAAGCAACACCCTGTTAGCCTAACTATATTTTTCCATAGAAAGGATGTTCAATAACAGCAAATTACATATTCTTCTACCTCCCTTCTTCCCTTTCTCACTTCTTCTTTGCTTCTTCCTTTCTTCTTCCCCTTCTTATAAAATATATGCTAAACCTACATGTTTCTTCCCCATTTTGTCTTCTCTCATCCCTTTGTTCTGATTTTTCCTGCCATATTTTAGCCCCTGCCTCATCAACACTTCCTCCCATACTCCTGTCTCCCCTTATTTCTTTGTTCTGTCTGCCTTAGGTACAGAGTGGGTTTTCTTCCTTTCATATCCCTCTTTTGCCAAAAAAAAAAAAAAAATTGCCTTAGGAATGAACATAAACAAGATTATAAATTGGCTAGTGATATATCAATGTTCAGACTTGCTTCCTCTCCTTTCTCCCAGGCTTTAAAGCTGTTTGCATGGCCATGAGACAGTTTTCAAAGCTATCTTGGACTGTCTTGTTGTTTACTTCCTCTCTCGTGGGAATGTAAATCTTCATTGCTGTAGAGCAACTGATTGTGACCTTATATGTTAGCGGATCTGCTCCTTGAGAACTAAATAGGGCCTTAATCTTCACAACATGTGAGGATCCAAAAGGGGCTCTTTGATTAATAGCTGCCTGTGCATAGTGACATCAGTGTCCTCCTCAGAGCAGACTGGAGGTGTGGAGGGGTGCTGGAAAGAGAAGGCAGAGCTGCAGCATGAATGTTTGTCATGGATGACTTGTTTTGCCTCCAGAGTCCAACTTTTTCCTGACTTCTGTGTTCCATTGAGAAGGACACTTCTGTAGGCAAACACTGTGAAAAACACACCACCGTACATAGGATAGCTGATTTTTATTTGATTTTGAAACTTAATTCAATTTTTTTATTGCATACATCAGTTCTCACACATTGTATACAGCTGCAATTTACTGACTAATGTAATTCTAAAGAACCTAGTACTTAATAGTGCTCCACAATTAAATAAATCCCTTTTTCACTCCCACAAAATGACCTGAGCATCAGATTCCAAATTATAATCTCTCTCTCTCTTTTTTTGAAAATCACTGGTTGCCTTTGTAGAGGTGAATAGGATTCCAATTGCTGGTAGTTCTGATAGTCAACACCTTCCCATATTTGAAATCCACATTCAAATACACGTTGGGTCAAATCTCACCAGATGTAGGTACACCACCAAGTTATTGGATTTCTTGATAATGAATAGAAAGCAGACAATACACCTGTCTGGTTGTAGAAAGGATTTGCATAAAAATGAAGAAATAATACATATGCTTATGTAAAGTGTTGATTAACTGGATCACATATATACATATATATGTACAAAAAAAAATAACAATACAGTTTTTCTAAATAAAACCTGGAATACCATTACAAACATACACATACATTTCCACACATTAGGAAATGTGTTGATAGGCTGGAGTCATGTTAGAATGATTTGATTTTCTGGCATATTTATCCTCTGAAGAAGTGAAACACTGTTAATATGTCAGTCAATTAGATATTTGTGAGGGTGCTGATTATAATATGCTGTTGGCCATTTGATCCTTTGTGCTTTAACTGGAAGGAGTAGGTGAAAATTATGAAACAAATTACCGACAGAGACATGAGATACCTAAAAAGGAATACATGAAGCCTCCGTGTTGGGTAATGTGGCTCGTATAACCTCTTCTTTTGATAATTCAACTAGAATTAACTTGAATTAACTGACTTAAAGAGGAACTTCCCACAGGATAAATATAATGTAGAGATAAGTAAAAGAATGTACCCTAGTTGTGTTCTATTTTGTTTTAAAATGTAAATATTTCTTGGTTTTTTTTCCTGAATCTCTCTTGTATGGGCTTGCCTATCTGGAAGACTCCTCCTTAGCCTATAGCCCCCTAAACTGTTTCTATTTAGCTCGTTTCTGAGAAATTTTCTTTGTTGTAAGTCATGAGTTTTCTACAACATCTTTGTAATTCTAATCTGATTCTGGTTGAAATGTTTTTAAATAATAGGCTTTATGTTTTGAACCTTATTTTTAATATGAAAATATATCTAATAATTAGACCAAGTGTGAAAGATAACGTAAAGGTTAAAATGATCATCGTACTCAAATATAACTGCCCTCAATCACCATAAGCAACAAATCCACCTATAGACTGGGTTGTTCATCTATAGAGAGAATTGATATAAAATATTTTCTTTACATGTGACCTGAGCAACATAGGGAACTATCTCTTCAAAGATAATTTTTAAAATTAGCTGGATATGGTGGTGTGCGGCTGTAGTTGGGAGGCTGAGGTGGGAGGATCATTTGGGCCTGGGAAGTAGAGGCTGCAGAGAGCCCTGATCTAGTCATTGTACTCCCACCTGGTTGACAAAGTGAGACTCTGTCTCTAAAAAAAAAATAAAATTAAAATGATAAATAAATATATGCTTTAAAGTTTAGAGTATGAATGGAAGCTCCATTATAGTGATCCCAAATATCACGTAAGACTCCAACAACCCAGATGGTGTAAATTTCATTATCTCTCTGCTATGGGCTACTGCCATGTTGCAGTCAGAAAGCTTTCAGATAGCCGGGTGTGGTGGCATGTGCCTGTAATTCCAGCTGCTCAGGAGGCTGAGGCAGAAGAATTGCTTGAACCCGGGAGGCAGAGGTTGCAGTGAGCCAAGATCGCGCCACTGCACTCCAGCCTGGGTGACAGAGTGAGATTCTGTCCAAAAAAAAAGAAGACGAAGAAGGAGAAGAAAGCTTTCAGACCAGTTTCTTTTTCTTTTTACCAAGGATCAGTAATATATTTTTTTTCTCATCTTACAGACACAGATGTACTTCTCGTAATGGGAATATTCTTGCACTCCTATCTGAATATATTTCCTAATATTTTCATAAGTGAAGGTATTTCTGTAAGTGAAGGCATTTTTCTAGAATAACTTGTTTCATCTTAATTGCCAACTCTAATGCTCGAGGTCACAGGGTGACAGATGAAACCTGAAGGGTGCAATAATCAATCCTCAATTCAGTGATGCTGAAGTGTGTTTTTCTCTGTTACTAAAGGCCCATTCATTTGTTCCTCTTCACTGCTTGGTCGAGAGTCCAATGGTGGAACCACTTGGAATTGAAGTTAGTTACTTTAGGTGGACTTCCATTTGTTGTTGCCTTCATCAAAGGCAGAGTTTTGGGGAAACAGGTCAATAACGGACAATTGGAAAAGTCCTTTTATCTGTTACTGCTGCCACTGCTAGTATGGAAGGCGTATTTCTACTTTTCTGCCTCAGCGGCTTATCTGATTGACCCTGAAGATCTATTCTCTGTTCTCTGCCAGGTTCTGTGTCTGGAATGTTAATATCTATGAATGTCATACAAAGCTGCTTTGCTTTTTCCGTTCTTACTGGGTTTGAACAATAGGAGGCAATGGTGGGAAATTGGGAAAATAAGAAAATGGAACGTTCAGGGCCGTTACGAGATGGGGCTTCAGTATTGACCACATTCATCTACATAATATCACAGTCTCCTTTTGGTAGCTCTTCTCCCATCATCGCAGCTTTCAGTGGTTTGCGGGAAGACTGCATCCTACTCTTAACAGTTCAGGCCTAATGGTGGTAATAGTCTGGTATTCTTGCTGGTTTCTGGGTGCTTCACGATTCTTTGTTAGTTGTCTTAACTATGCCCACATCTCTGTAAATGGTTCTTTTAATCAGCCATTTTTAATTACTTCCTTTGAATGGGGCCTTCTTTTTTTCCCTGCCAGTATCCTGATTGATAAATGGCCAAACACTTATGGTTGGGACTCAAACTCTGTCTTCCATCTTAATAATGACTCCACGTAATGGTCAGTCCACTAAGACCATTTCACTCTCATGGCAGTTTATTTTAGGACTCTATTAGTTTCCCCTGAACTTCGATTGTAGACTTCCTGTGCAACCCTGACTGTTTCAATAGTTTTGAATTAAATTCAAGTGTTTATTTTTTGGGGCAGGGGGGTTGGGGGTCAGATACCTCTATCCTTTACCTCTCAATTAATCCCTGTGCTTCTTATACACATGGGTCCACCCCTTTCAACAACATTTAGGTTATATCAGTTACTTAATGTGTTAAAAATAAATAACATTACTTGTTAGAGAAACATAAATAAAAACTAAAGTGAGATATCACTTCGTAGCCAATAAAATAACTGTAATCAGTAAGGTAAATAACAACAAGTATTGGCAAGGATATAGAGAAATCGGAGCTTCATGAGCTACTAATGAGAATGTAAATTGGTATAGCCACTTTGCAAAAACAGTTTGCAGTTCCTCAAAAGGTTAAACAGATTTATTACATAACCCAGAAATCTCACTTTTAAGTATATACCTAGGTGAAATAAAAACCTATGTCCATATTAAAATCTATACACAAATATTTATACCAGCATTATTTATAATAACCAAAAAGTAGAAGCAAGCCTAACGTCCATCAGCTGATGAATGGATAAATAAAATACGCTATATACATACGATGGAATATTGTTTGTCAATAAAAGGGAATTAATTACTAATACATGCTACAACATGGGTAAACTTTGAAAACATTATGCTAAGTGAAGGAAGTCAGTCTCAAAGGTCACATTTGTATGATGCCATTTTAATAAAATGCCTAGAATAAGCAAATCTGTAGAGACAGAAAGTAGATTAATAGTTTCCTAGGTCTGATGGGAGAGGGGATGGAGAAAAATAAGGAGTCATTGCTAATTGGTATATCATGTTTCTCTCTAGGGTGATGAAAATACTTTAATATTGATCATGATGATGGTTGTACAGCTCTGTGAGTATACAAAAAGTCATTGAATCACACATTTGAAAAGGTAAATTATAGTACATGAATCATATCTCAGTTACAAAAACATAAATGAATAGATATATAAACAGAAAAATAGATGAATATAAAAAATCAGACCTCATAATTATCTTACTACAGATATGACTGGTGAAGAGCAAAGTCATACTAGGCAGGAAACACTGACCTGTGGAGACGAAGCATAAATCTAAATGAGGTAAAGATGAGTGGGAAGGAAGGAAGAAAGAATGGAAAGAAAGGAGGAAGGAAGGCAGTGGGAAAAGAGGAAGGAAGAAAAGAGGAAACATAAAAGGAAGTGAAGGATGGAGGAAGAGACGGAGGGAAGGAAGGGGGAGACACAAAATAAAAAGCAGATTTAAAGACCCTGAAGCTGATACTCTTCTTAAGTCGTTTTTTATCCCGTTGTCCTAGATCACTGCTATGTATTTATTTTTCTGTTTTATACACCCTTAAATACAAATCACTACATAAAAGTGGCTAAGGATTTATGAAAACAGAAAGGGTATGAATTTATAAAACAGTTCTGAAAAACTAATCTAATAAAATATATGCCACCATGTAAATACGATCTATGTAAATCTTCCACTCCTTACGTTGAAAAGTAAGCAGAACCCTTGGGTTTTACATTTTCTACCAAATGAAAGGGTAAAAAGCTGGAAAAATTTTGAACCAAGAATGCTAAACAACTTCTGCAGTAATTTCATTCTTACTGAAAATAAAACTAGTGTTTACAACACAAGAGTTTTCCAGATGGCCGTGCAAATGAAGGCTCAGGAACACACTACATACCATATTATTGTTGTTTAGTATTTATTGAGCACTCACAGCATGGAAGGCACTGAAAAAATAGACTATTTCCCCAGTTATTCAAATTATAACCTAAAAGTGCAAAAAGTCATATTACCTATGTCTTCCACGGGTTAATAATGCATGCGACATTCCAAAGGTCAGGGCTCCATCGTATTAATATTGGTGCCAGGAACACATCTCATTCAAATTAATCTGTTTTCTTTATTTCCTCTCTTTTCCAGGATATTTTTCCTGATGCGTTTTAAATATTTTTTATCATAGTGTAATCACGGATATCAAAATTTCACCAATAAAGGTTTTTGCAACATATAGCATTATGGATGACTAAGACTTTTTAGAATTTCATTTTTACCAAAATAATTCATTGTGATGATGCTTCTAAATCTATGTCATTGACCTGGACCCTTCCTTGAAAAACGGCTGGTTAACCAACATACTAATTAAAGATCTTACATGTGGTATTGCTAATTAAGAGAGCAACAATTTAAAAATTTTAGTAACAAGAGTCTTTTGACTGAACTTAAAAGTGGAAAATTATTTACAAAATTGACACACATCCCGTTTTCATTTCTCAGCCTCAGGCTGACTCAGAGACTGACAGGAAACTTGTAAATGGCTGGTTAGGAGGGACGAATCTTCATAGGCTTCTACATTACTATTCATTATAACAAGGAAAGACAATTACATGCTTTTACACCCATAACATACCTAAGCTGCCATGTACTGGAATTGTCTACATGGGTGCATATCTCTTGGAATTTGAGGCTTCCTTATAAGACATTGTGATGAATGCCTATACAGGTGAATTAGATTTTAGCCTGAGCAGATTGTATAATAAGGATAAACAGAGGGAAAAAAAGTTTCAAAATTAATTAAAAGATTAGCAAAGAAGGCAAACTCAGATGCCAAAGTTTAACTCTGTGATGTTATGCCTCTCCTATATTCTGACACCACACTTTCAAAGCTGACATCTATAAAATGTGTTGCAATGGATAAAGCAACTATTCTTCTTTAAGTATTCAGCTTAACATTAAATGATTTCTAATAGTAAAAGTGACTTTAACCAAGGCTTTTCTTTCAGTGGATTCCCTTTGCTATTTTTCTTGAAACAGAAGTCAGGGATTCCGCATTATGATGTTTTTTCTTACCACAACTTTCTGATGATTGTTACTGTTAAAAATAAGCATTCTTCTAATTCCACCATCCTCTAATTACTCATTAGAGAAACTGATGGTCTAAGATAGCTACTGTTTTGGTGACATGCTGACAAGTGGTGACAGTAACAGACAATTTACAGCAAAATTTGCATATATTTTTCTGGGCTTTCAAGCATATATTTATCCTATATTCTACATGTGTCTATCATATATCTTTGTATATGAACACTATATTTTTGGTAAAAGCTTTAGATTTTATTTTTTTCAAATCCTAACCAAGAATCAACAAAATAGTGAGTGCTAGAATATCAGTAAATTGAACTGGCAACATCATTATATGAAGAGCAAGATTAAGAAGCTGCCCAACATTTAGCATGTTCTTCCTTAAAATCTCTGATTCTCTAATAGTACTTAATTACTTGGAGAAGGCCCATTTCATCTCTAAAGTGACTTACTTTTATTTATGTAATATACTAATGATGAAAGACTACCTTAATTACATAAAAAGCACAAGGAATACTGTTTAGTTTTGTATTTTTATATTGAAAATAATTTGAGTAGCATTTGCAGTTTAGACTCCTCAGCTGCACAAAAAGGTATCATTCTAGGGGAACATTCCTTTTGGAGGGGAAAAGTAAACATTTATAGAAATGCTGACTACCCAGAATTCAGATATTTCTCTGGCCTCTTGCTATTTGCTGCCACTCCTTCCACATCACCAACTGGTTTCTTGATCACAGGTGAAGAGAGTCCTATACAAATCAGAACTTATTGGAGAGTACTGTACAAATTGGAACTGATTGGAACTCTGATATACAGTAGGCACATGGTATTCAGAACATGAAAATATAAATAAAAGAAGAAATTTAAAAAGCAAAGATAAGCGAGAAAGAGAAGGAAGAGGAGGAGGAGAAAAAGGAGGAAAGAAAGGAAGAAGAGGGTAGGGAAAATTTATCACAACCTACTGGTATTTTCACGAACTTCTGGTGATCAGAAGAAAATCTTAAGACTTAATAATTCTTGCCGGGCGCGGTGGCTCAAGCCTGTAATCCCAGCACGTTGGGAGGCCGAGGCGGGTGGATCACAAGGTCAAGAGATCAAGACCATCCTGGTCAACATGGTGAAACCCCGTCTCTACTAAAAATACAAAAAAAGTCGCTGGGCGTGGTGGTGCGTGCCTGTAATCCCAGCTACTCAGGAGGCTGAGGCAGGAGAATTGCCTGAACCCAGGAGGCGGAGGTTGCGGTGAGCCAAGATCGCGCCATTGCACTCCAGCCTGGGTAACAAGAGCGAAACTCCGTCTCAAAAAAAAAAAAAAAAAAAAAAAAAGACTTAATAATTCTTGTTAAAATATGGTATTGAATCAAGAACAAAGATTCTCTGTTGCATGTATGTTGCATATTTAGAGAAGCTTATTTTCTATTTCTCCTTTTACGATAGGTTTTAAGGTTTTCAAGATTTTAAGGTTCATGCCAACCTCTCCATTCTACCACTACTGTCTTTTCCCAGGATCTTTCCCACTTATGTCTGGTAACTCTCTCCCTGGAATGTTATCTGCCCTCCTGGAATTCTCACCAAATTTTATTTATTATCAAGTCACAGCCGAGATGTTACTTTCTTCATTCCTTCGTGAATCTTTCCTTGTATACTTCTGCTATCACTGATTGTCAGAAGTCCTATAGCCTTAAAGTGCAGAATGCTTATAGATTATCTACATAAATGAGGTAATGAATTCCATACTATTTCTGTTCCCAGTAGCCTCTTGAACAATACTCTTGGTTTTATAATCCACATGGTGCTATCGGAGTGGTAGCATTCTATTTTATACTTATTTTATATATGCATTAATTCAGAGTACATAGTAGACTATAAATAAATGTTGATTAATTTTAATGAACTTGTTCTGGACTTTCATCACCATAGGGTTCTTTGTCAACCCAGAAATCAACATATGGAATTTTATTACTCTATTGCATATATATCTCTTATCCTGTTAATTTGGAAAAATAAGTATAGCTCTATACTTTGACTTTCAAATCATCCCCAGATTTTTGGCTAGTCACCACCCAGACCCTGAAAACCAAGCAAATTGTTCCTGATTGTGTACCATTCTTTGCCTGCTGAAAGTGCCCTTTTTGTCTTATGAAGTATAACTCAATGTCAAAGGGGTTTATGTAATATTTAGACTTGTATTACAAGAAATTAATCTTAACATGAAAAATCTTTTGATTACAGAGTATGCTTTGTCAGTGATTGATTGACTAACTCATTTATTCATATAATAATGTCACCATTTACTTCTATTTATATTCTTGAGCTGTAACAGAAAGTTTCTATTTGTGCTTTACTAGTAGGTGGATTACGTGGTTATCATAATCGTTCCACCTGTTTGACTAGGCTCTCTGGAAATAAAAACCTCTTGTTTTCTTTGTCAATGCTTCTCCCTCAAAATCTCTTTCCTCATAATGAACCAAATTTTTGGAATAATGGGATGAGGTTGTCTATAGGGAATTCTACTCTTCCCCTACCCTACACCTCTGCCCCCACCTTATTGGTATAAAGGTAATAAAATACTTATTTTCACCATGTCTTCTTCATGAACATTTACTTTTGGAAGATCCTCTAGCCATGCATGGTTACTTAATGAAGTGGTGGTTGACAATGCTGGGAAAAGCAAGACTTAAATGAAAGGACCTAATTCCCTGGAAATAAAACTGTTAACATAGTGTGAGCATGAAACATATGCCAGCTAATACGAATTAGGTGTTAGAAGCATTGAATGTTGAACAGATATTTCTCTTCTTAGACATATAAATAATAATAGCACATATTGAATGTGTATGCATTGTTTACAGGCTTTTGTATTCAACTGGAAAGCTATTCATCCCGAGCACTGTGTTGATATCAAGAGTTCATCACAGAGAAGCACATATTTAAAGTGAGTTGATCACACTCACCTTTTGGCAGGTTCAGTCAAACCAGCCTTGCCCACTGACCAGCAGAATGTATTTCTTCATCTACCAAAGCAAAAATGATAATTGACAAAATGGCCAGGGCCACTTTAAATTCAAAATGGTATTATATGCCTGAATTAATACAGGATGGAGAAATTCATAAAAATAACTCTTTAATTTTACAGTGATTTTAGGAGTTGAATTTCTGTAAAAGAGTTGACATGAACCTGTTATGAATACCCATCTAGTTAATGCCAAAAGACAGCTGCAGTCCTTTCCAGATGGGAGTGCTCTCACAGGGCACTTGCTGAGAGTTCTTCCACACAAACATTGTTCTGTGGGTTTCTTGATCCATCTGTTAACTTCATTTGGCATAGATTTTCCAGAACTGAAAACCTAGGAAAAGGATAAATTCCTCAAGATTCAAATTCAAATCAAAGTGTTTCAATAGAGGAACTTAGTCTTACACTTCAATGAGAGTAGATTTACTCTCTGGGAGAAGCTTGCCAAATACCCACAATCATAGTTCATTACCAGATGTGCAATTTTAAATTCTTTTATGAAGACAAGGCCATAAACTTACTCAAAGACAATGTCTCTTTACATGAACTAGTGGTTCTCAGAAGTTTAAGAAATCCTAGATATGGAAAAATCCTAGATATGGAAAATATGAGAGAACAAGTCTTTATTTTGTTTCTTATTCCCCACCTACGTGCAGAATAGTGAACAAATAAGTACTATTAATAATTCTTAGGCTAGTCATGTGAAACTATAAAATTTGCACTTTATGGTGAACAAGAGAAGGCATTTTACAGAGAATAGGACACAATTCACTATTCTTAGAGGCATTTACAAATTGTTTTCAAGCCTAGTAACTATCATTGCCTTTCCTTTCCACCTGTGATCTCTGTGGATAGTGTCCAAATGCACATTCTTCGTGATTTCTCTGTTTTATTTCCAATTCATGGGCATACAATCACCAGGGTAGGAGGCTGAAGGCAATTTCCCTTCTTGCTCATTTTATAACCTGTTCATAAAATCAGTGACTATTAGAGCTAGAAGAAATCCTAACATCCATTTAATCTAAACTCCTCCTCTTAGAGTGAACAAACTGAAAGGAAGAATGAACAGCCATCTACCTGTCGGCCAGAGAAACAACAAAACCAAGAGTCCACGTCTTCAGATTCTTAGGCAGTGCTCTTTGACTTCTCCAAACCACATTGCCTGACTGGCTCTTACTACAGAGAAATAGGGAATTCCCCCATTGTTACGTTTACCATGGCATTACACGTTGGGCATAACACGTAACATAATTTGGCCATAATGTACTCAATTACCAAAAATTACTGGAAAGGTATCTTAACGTGAATTTTTACAATTCTAAAAAAATAACTAAGAGTGGTTATTTATACTTTTATATGGAAGGTGGTTTTTCTTTTTTTCTTTTTCTTTCTTTCTTTTTCTTTTTTTTTTTTTTCGAGATGGAGTTTTGCTCTTGTTACCCAGGCTGGAGTGCAATGGCGCGATCTCGGCTCACCACAACCTCCGCCTCCTGGGTTCAGGCAATTCTCCTGCCTCAGCCTCCTGAGTAGCTGGGATTACAGGCACGCACCACCACGCCCAGCTAGTTTTCTGTATTTTTAGTAGAGATGGGGTTTCACCATGTTGACCAGGATGGTCTCGATCTCTTGACCTCGTGATCCACCCACCTCGGCCTCCCAAAGTGCTGGGATTACAGGCTTGAGCCACCGCGCCCAGTGGAAGGTGGTTTTTCTAATTCTGTGAAGAACGTCAGTGGTAGCTTGAAGGGGATAACACTGAATCTATAAATTACTTTGGGCAGTATGACCATTTTCACGATATTGACTCTTCTTACCCATGAGTGTGGAATGGTTTTCCATTTGTTTGTGTCCTTCCTTATTTCCTTGAGTAGTGGTTTGTAGTTCTGCTTGAAGAAGTCCTTCTCACCCTTTGTAACTTGTATTCCTAGGTATTTTTTTCTCTTTGTACCAATTGTGAATGGGAGTTCACTCATGATTTGGCTGTCTGTTATTGGTGTATAGAAATGCTTGTGATTTTTGCACATTGATTTTGTATGCTATGTCTTTGCTGAAGTTGCTTATCCACTTAAGGAGATTTTGGGCTGAGACGATGGGGTTTTCCAAATATACGATCATATCATCTGCAAACAGAGACAATTTCACTTCCTCTTTTTCTAATTGAATACTTTATTTCTTTCTCTTGTCTGATTGCCCTGGCCAGAACTTCCAATAGAATAGGAGTGATGAGAGAGGGTATCCTGGTCTTGTGCCAGTTTTCAAAGAGAATGCTTCCAGCTTTTGCCCATTCAGTATGATATTGACTGTGGATTTGTCATGAATAGCTCTTAACTATTTTGAGATACCTTCCATCAATACCTAGTTTATTGAGAGTTTTTAGCATGAAGGGGTGTTGAATTTTATTGAAGGCCTATTCTGCATCTATTGAGATAATCATGAGGTTTTTGTCAAGGTAACTAAATAGATGTTTGGGCCACAAGCCCTGCACTCAAGGGAATCCCCAAAGCTTGAGTAGACTTGCTTTTATTTGCATTTTCCTGTGAAGTGGATGCCTTTCTTTGGAAAGCAAATGATTCCGTGATGCCCAGATGGAAAGTTTGAAATGTGTCATAAGGACACCCTCTCATTATGGTGGGATAAGGAGATAATGTTTACAGGCTTATATCTCTTGGTATGAACAGGTTAAAAAGTGAAACAGAACTTTCCTATTATTTTGATGTTATGACCAACATGGCTTATATTCTCTCTTACCTAAATAGTTTGTGCCATATCAAATCTTAATTCAATTTATTTTATTAAATTTATTTTTAAATAAGGAAAAATGATTAGTATGTTATTTCTCTGATATCTTTGGGCTAAACATATTAGTGCCTTTGGTTTAAGAAGGGAGATATTTGAGTTACCGTTGCTGGTGGATGGCACCAGCAACCATGTGGTTTTACAATGCAGAATTATGTAATTATAATGATAAAACATAGACTGTTCCAAAGAGCACAAAGTTAAAAAAAACACAAAAACGTATTGAAGGCTTTTAAATTGTATTACATGCATCTCCATTTGGCAGATTTAAAATGAAGGTTTAAAATAAATAAATAAATAAAATGAAGGTTTAAAAAAGTTATACAACTGCTCATCATTGAATATAAAATGATATTATCAAAGGGGAAAAGTAGATGTCTCTCTTACATTCTGATGCTGTTGTCGTCTTACAATAATAGGATCACTTGAATCATTGATAGCTCAGCACATATGCATAATTAGACTTGAAATCATGCGAATTCTATGTTAGAATTCCTTTCCAAATGTGGCGTCTCCTCCTCTTCACCTTCACTACGCTCAGTTCTCATCAGCATCAGCCTGAATGATTGCAAGAACATTCTCACTTGTCTTCCTTTCTCTTCCAGGCAGTCTTGGTGACAATGTTACTTTCTCAAAAACAAGAAAACAAAGCAAAGCAAACTAGGCCCATCATTGTCATTCTTCTCAATGACAAGATTGTTGCATATGCACTTCTCTGTCTTTATCACATGCCATTCCCCTCCCATGGCCCCCATAAATCTTACCCTCACCCACCCCTACGTTCTCACCCCTGGGTAAACATAGTGCTGCCTTTCAGAATTCCCCAAACAGTTGGTTCCTTCTGCCTGGAGTATCCTCATCAAGTCTCCCTGTTTCCAAGTTCATCATTTGGGACCTAGTTTGAATATCAAGACTGTCCTCAGTGGTCATTTCCAACCCTCCTGGCAGAGGTAACCACTCTCTCTTTAGATTTTAGGGTTACGCTTCCACATCCTAGAAAAAAAGCACCGATCACACTTTGTTTTAATTCTATACTTGGCAGACTATTTTTCAGGGGTTGATGGGGAACAGAGTCTTGCTGTCACCCAGGCTGGCTGAAGTGCAGTGGCACAATTTCTGCTCACTGCAGAACCTCCCAGTTTCAAGCGATTCTCATGTCTGGCTGATTCTTAACAGAGCCTTTTAAACTTTTTAAATTCAGCTATCATTAAAATACATTTTCTCATTGTGATCTGGAACACACACACATGCTCACATTTACACAGATGCAGACTGAAACATGCTCCATGAAATAATGTCTTCCCTTACCTATGAGTGACATACTTTAATATTTTCTACTCTAATCTGCTTTTGAAAAAAAATGGTGGTCACAACCTATTGTATTGATTCCACAGTTCAATAATGGTCCACTACTACGGGACTGAAACATCTCTCTTAGATGACAAACAAATGCCTCATTTTCACATCCCCAGTGCCTAGGAGTGGAAGATACTCAATGTTTGTTGAATGGTTGGTTGTGCAAAGATAATATTGAAAATATTTTTTAAACTTTTTATCCTCAGCCACAATACATTTTACTGTATTTCTTCTCCATCTTGAGCTTAACTTTGAGCTATCTTTCTGGCATTTTTGGCTGCTTAGGGAGAGAGAAAAGAATAAAGTGTACATGGGTCATATTTGGCGCCTGGAGGCTCTGTTAAAGACAAATCTGATGAGTAGAATGGGTCAAAGTCATGATCTAAATGACTTTTGAACTTCTTTAGTCATTTCATTGGTTATCACTCTCTTCCTTGTGCAGCAAAATCAGAAATTGTGAGTATAAGCATTCCCTGTACAAATTATTTTAATTAGTTGATTTTGAACCTTAAGATGGCCCTATTAGAACAAAAATATTTTTTAAAATAAGAAAAAAATTTCCAGCAAGTAGTTAACTCTTGTTCTTAGTCTACCCATGTTTTTACATTTAGTTTGTTTCCTGTTTTTAGTTTTTGACTTTCAGTGTTTGACAGACTATAAATTTTGTATTATAAATTTTATGGTCACAATCCAGACTCTGGGTTCTTAACAGATATTAATAATCACACTAGAAACATTTTTCTTGGTCCAATGGCAACCCTGTCAGTTTGTAACCAGGAATAAATAGAACACTCAGTTCATTCAGTCCATGCACTCATTATGAAGCATACAGAGAATAAATCAGCCTTTTTCTTGATGCTGATACCTGGGTGGAAGTGGAAAGCTTGTGAAAAATCAGTTGTAACTAACTTATGGATTTAACTGCCAATTTATTGATTTTTATGATTATTTCTGTAACATTATCTTTAGATAATAATAAAATGAGAAGTGTGTCTGTGAATGTTAGGTCATGGGTTTACAAAAACATTGTTTGTTAATATCACTTGTTAACATTTAGATTCAGTGATTCTCATGATTTGAGACACTCCCTCAACATTACACCTTTTGTAGGAGAAAGGGGAAATGAAGCTGGATACAAAGCTGGTTCTAAATGATCAAAATTAACTATATGGCCTTAGTGAAATCTCTGATATTAATTCTGTGGTTGTGCTTTTAAAATAATTTTTCTTCTTTGTTTTGCAGAACGCTCTATCCTCAATATACCAAAAAAAAAAAAAAACCAAAAAACCAAATACGTGTTATGTGGAATCCCGTTTTTTTACAAAAGCAATATGTGTAGAGCTTTAGTAAGAGGGCTAAAAGGAAGTCCCTACCTATTTGGCCATACAAAAGGCCTGAATTTCTGGGGTTTCACCCAACACAGCCATCAAATCACAACTTCAGAACACAGCAAGGTCAGGAAGTGCTGCTGCAGAAAACTTCAGCAGTTCTTACCAGAAACTCATATTCAGTTCTTCCTCCTTCAGAGCTTCTGATTCTTTGAGTTTGATGTGGAATTCAGGCACATGGATTTGAAATAGCTCGCAGGAGACTCTGGACCACCCCTTTCCTGGCTTCCTAGGACTGCTGGTCCTAAAAGGTTTCTTCAAGTACAGTCCTTGGGCCACCTGCTTTGGAATGACCTGAAAATTCAGAATCCTCTGGGCCCTCTTCCAGACCTTCTAAATCAAAAATCTCTGGGGAAATTCTGATGCACACTTGAGTTTGAGATCCAATGATTAAGAAGAATATGGACAAATGCCTTTTCACATCTTAGCACTAGGCTGAGCAGTGAATCTTTTACAAAGAGAACTTGGTCTAAACACAACATCAGAACTCCCAGGCACAATCATAGCACTTGTCTTTGCTTTTCCATAACTCGGAAAGCACAAATGTTGCTCAAAATAAGCCTATTGGTTCCTGAAGAATGGACCTCCCTGCAATTTCAGCCTTTATCTCTGAAAATCACTGGGGAATGATTCTGATGGAGAAATCACAGCACTGTGATGGTGTATTGCCAGGACATACACAGAATCAAAATGTTTATTTCTATCATTTATCAGTGTTTATTTTTCTCATTTTAGTCCCAGTTTCTACTTTAAAGCTGGAGGCTAGTGGGAAGTCATTCAAAATTAATGACCACCAAAAGAAGGAGGAGTATAAATAAATACTTAAGACAAGTTAAAAACTTTGATTTTATGACTGTCAAAGTCCTTATATCTCAAATTCCACTTATACTGACATCTTAGTCATATCATTGTATTAACATTCACAAGTAAAGTTACCATCACTGTCTTGTGATGTAGGTTTATTTGGCAAATTTGGAAATAGAATGTTGTATGTGACAATTTCGTTAAACAACAATGATAGCAGTTGTAGCCCCTTGGCAAAACCACCTTGTAGCTAAATGCATAGAATAGAATCTGTATCCAGACTCCCTGCAATTGAATTGTGGCTCTAGTACTTATCAGCGGTGTGGCTCTGGGAAAGTTTCTTAATTTGCCTCTCAGATTTATCTGTTAACATGATGATGATGCTAATGATACATTAGCTACCTCATAGGGTTGTTATAATGAGCTTTGAAAGGCACTCTAGATGCTGGGAAAGTGTTAAATAAATCATTATTTAAATATTAGTTATATATTATATATAATATCACTTAAATAATTAAAATCATATGAAAAGCAGTCTTTTATTTCTGCACTAGACATGACCAAATGCTTTGCAAGCATCTCTTCATGTAAGTCTCCTCACCACTTTTGTAAACCAAAGCACAGGGAGCTTATGAATCTCACCAATATTCCTGCATCTGGATGAACTCAGGAAAGCCAGTCAAAGTCCAAATGACATGGCATACAAATCTTTCATTTCTATAATGTTTAAAATGGTTAAAATTCCAGTTTGCTGGCAGAGTTCTCACCTGAATCTTCTGATGATTTAGGTATAATTAAGGTGAGAGATCAGAAAGGTGGAGAGAAGGAACAGAATACTGGAGAAAGAATGACTGAGGCCATTTTAGCTCCTCCAATCTTCTCTTTCCTATTTCCTATTAGATATATAGTCATTTTAGTGTTAATGTTTTCCAGTGCATTTTAGTTTGTTCAAATATTATCATTTTTATATTTATCTTTGTATATACACGTTAGACTACATTCAAGTGCTTGTGGTTAGAATTATAATTTGTTTTGTTTTGTGTTTGTTATCTTTTCACACAACAGTTTGGAAGACCCTGTATGACATCCTCACTGCTATTTAGCTTTGGGGGAACAGTGTTTGGTAGATCCCCTGCCTCTTCTGATTAGAGCCAACAGAGACCAGTCCTCCCAGAGGACAGCTCAATTGCATGTCATGTTGAAGGCAGAGGCGGGCAGATCACTTGAGGTCAGGAGTTCAAAACCAGCCTGGCCAACATGATGAAAACCCATCTCTACTAAAAATACAAAAAAAATTTAGCACGGCATGGTGGCATGCATCTGTAATTTCAGCTACTCAGGAGGCTGAGGCAGGAGAATTGCTTGAACCTGGGAGGTAGAGGTTACAGTGAGCCGAGATTGCGCTACTGCACTCCAGTCTGGATGACAGAACGAGACTCTGTCTCATTAAAAACAAAAACAAAAACAGAAAAAAGAATTCAGTCCCACTTCAATATCCACCCAGCTAGCAAAGATGTGTCCTCTTGAACAACCTTCAGGGAGAAGGAAGCCTTGGCTTCATTCAGAATCAAGTGACATTATTTCCTCCTACCCAATATTAGTCATATGCTCATCCCCTTCTTTATAGTGGATGACCATCTCTGTTTGCATCTCCCTGAACTTCAAAAAGCCCTTTGTATTCAGAGCTGTTGCAGAGAGGCCAATGATTATGGGATCATTTATTTATATTATTATGGCACAATAGAATTCACTTTGGTCCTTGAATGTGTTCCAGTGACTCATGATATTTTTTCCGATGTTTTCTGACCTCTGCTCCTTTCCAAATTCTCCCATCTCTGATAAATTAGCTTCAAAACCACAGAAAAACCACAGCTGTGTTTGTTCGTCAGGGACTTGAAGAATGAAAGTAACTGTTTTCATGAGGAATCTTCAAAGGAGGTAAAATTAGTTTCCTGTTGTCTACTTATAACCAGATACTAAGGGATTTCGGAAATGGAACTTGTTATTTCTTGTTTGGAAAATATTTTTGCATGATAAAAAATAGGAAAGTTATGGAGACATCACCAAGGTCAGCTGAACTGTTTATTTTGTTATTACATTGCAGCATTACAAATGAGATGACACACAAATCACAATGAATGCATGATAGACAGTAATAATAGATTAAATGTATTTAATCACTTTGAGACAAATATGATGATCAGAATATAAAATATTAAAAGTCTAAGCCAACAAAAGTATGTAGAGATAACAAAAGACGACATTGATTTATGGAAGGTATGCAAAGTGTTTCAGACCTCCAGAGGGTGCTATTGCATTTACACAGAAATATGTTTAATTATGTACACATTCTCCTGAAATTTAAAAAATGAGAATTTTGAGCATCTCTAATTTGTTTCCACGTAAAACAAGGAAAGAATCAATAACCATAATGACACTTTGCCTTCTAAAATATTAACTGAGCTTTATCTCATTTAAAAGAACTTTTTTAACCTAAAGATTAGTTACCTAATAAAAGAATGGAAAATATATCAAGTCATTTCAGATGCTATGTACGGTAACCTTTGTTTGAGCAAAATGAAGTTTGTATTAGTCACGGATATTAAATTGATTGTATATACAAAAATGTATTTAGAGATTTAAAGTCCTTTGAATTTTTTAAGCACCAGGAATTAAATCAAAACATAAAATCAATCTTTGGGGAAAAGCTGCACATTTTGAAAATGAAGGTAAAATCTTTAAGATAAACAATTTTCACTATCATAATCTAGCACGTCTTATGTATACTTATGGTAGGAGTGATAGTACCTGATGACGAAAATGAATCAGAGGCAATGACAAGTAAACGGTAAATTGGTTCTTTGCATTGTTTGCATTGTTTCAAAGCTACCTGACAATGGTGGATATGTGTGTCTTAAAAGATTTGAAAGTCACATGACACGGCTGTAAATTTGTACCCTGATCTTTAATCTGTACATATCTATTTCATATAATAAAAATTTCTAAAAAAAAGCAATGATTAAAATTGATTTGAATAATCCTTTTTGAAATTCACTGACATATTTGTTTTGTTTTGAATTTTGACAGCTATTATGAATTCATATCGTATTTATAGGATTGTTTGAATCATAAGATCATTAACTGCTATTGGAATTTCATACAATGCCCCAGGAATGTGATAAAGAAAATATTTGGATTGCTTCACATCTTTAAGCCTCTGATTTGCATTTTCCCTGATTTGAAATCATCCTGGTGTTGTTTTACCAAAAAGTGTATGTTGTTATTCAAAATAAAAAGGAACTAATGCAAGTATTCAACTCTTGGCAACATTAGTGAAATGACATCATAAAATGCAGGCAATAGACAAGAAAGTAATTGAATCCAAAAAGTGTCCCCAAATACATAACATTTCTGTCATTAAGAGTAAACAATCTATTTGGGAAAAGCAGAATAATTGATGAGTCATAATTAAATTGAAATGATTAATAATGAATCCAGGTATGAAGTTAATCATCATGTTCATTAAAATTTGAGGAAAAATAGGACTAAAATGTGAGGATGTTACTAGAAAACTTGTAGAATTGCATGTAAATAACAGTGTGATGGCATATGCTATTTCTATAACATCTTTCTTTCAGGAGCACAAGCTAACATAGATCCATTCTCTTCACATTTCTGGAAGGGAGGAGGGTATTAATATCCCCTGTGTCTGCAAGAGAACAAAACAATCAGGACAGGAGCAAACTAAAGCACAGGGAGGCAGATGGGTGGCAGTTTCCTATGTTTGTGGGTGACTGTGGACACAGATGGACCTGTCAAATGTTTTCCTTGGGCTGATCTGGATGACATCAGTAAGGGAAGAGTTTTAATCAAAAAGGCTTACAAGTAGAACAGGAAGGCAAATGTAGCTTTCTTTAAGATCCTCACAAAATATTCTCCTAGGGACCTGTAAGTCTTTCAATACATGAGATCTAGAGAACAGGGTAGCTGCAGAAAACATTTAAACATTTAATACTCTAGAGGATAACTAGAAAAAAAGATCTCTTGGCACAAGATAGAGGCATGCTGGTGATAAAGCATTCACATGAGCTTTTTAGCCCTTTCCAAGGTATATATTCCCTTTCTGTTGAGCCATAATAGTGCCTAACTGAGGATACCATATTCTACTTACAGTCTAAAAACTGTCAGCATTGTATAGAACCAGAATACTTAAGACTGAAAATAATAGCTAAAAATAAAAATAACAAATAGAACATTTGTTAGATTCATGGCCTTGAAAAAAAATCTCCTTAGGCCTTATTTTCACAGTTCCCAAATAGAAACAGGCAGTTAAATATCTGGATATAGTCTAAATGAGGTAATAGATTTTAAAGTACTTTGGGACTATAAAGGCTCCACTGTGTTAGCCTACTGTAGTTTGTAGTTTTATCTCAGATAAGATCCCAGGTGTATTTTACAGTGCTAGATTCTTCTTCTTTTCCAAAAAAAAAAAGAGAGAGAGAGAGAGAGAGAGAGAAAATAGGACTAAAGAAACAGAATGATTTATTTCAATATTTACCCTAGATTAATATGAAAGATGGAGGTGAGTCTAATCTAAGAGCTCTTCATTCATGAAGGATGAGGTAGAGTTGATCCCCCTTCTCTCCAGCTCTTCAGTAACATCTTGCACAGACTACTAAAAGAATGCCTGGCAGAGACACCCCATTTCTCAAATGACTCACTGGATACGCACTCTGCCAGAAGCTTTGTATGCATACCACAGTGCAATTGGTAATATTTCAGACCAGAAACTCAGTATAAACTTCAAAAGTCGTGCATATGATGTTATTTTGTGTTATTTTATGGATCCATTGGGAATGTGATCCAAACAGATACATTACAAAAAACCAAATAGTTCTTTTTTTACAACATTGATGTTGTAACCAGTGAGTGATTTTCATCTGAGAAGAGAATCATCTCAAGAAATGAGGCCTCGACTGACACCATGAGGTTGGACTTTGGACCGTATGTGTTATCTGCTTGCTGTGTTGGAGGAAATAAGGGAACTCACCATGACCCTCTCTAGGTATAGAAGAAGGAAATGCATGTTAGCATAATACCAAGCCAAAAAGTGAAACATAGACAATAGCTGTGAAATGAAACAGGAGGGTGATATATAGAAAGGTGAGTGATTATGAACCTGAGCATCAAAGTTCTTGCCAGATTTTGTGCACTATGAATTGAGACAAGGACTCAGATTCTGTGATCCCAGTTTCATGTCTGCTAACTTAAGGCTGGAGTTCGATCAAACATCTCAGAATTTCCTTATAGCTTTTAAATGCTCAGATTCTCTAACCCAGGTGTGTGTATGTGTATGTGTGTGTGTATGTGTATGTGTACATGTGTGTATGTATATGTATGTGTTCTAAACTGTCTTGGATTATAATTAAATGAAAAGCAAGTTTACAAGCAATTTACACAGAAAATCAAAAATCAAATGATTCAATTACATGGGGTAATAAAGTAGGTTAGCAAAGGAATTTTTCAGAACACTAAGCATTTGAAATTCTGTTCTAAGGGTGAACAGATGCATACTTACGACCACAACACTTTTGGATCTTTTATTTAAATAACAAGGATCCTTGAAATTTTAGTGATTCTCATGTGCCCATTTTGTAAGGAGGCTTTCTTTTTAAAAGCAAGATTCTAAACGTCTCTATTCACCCATACTTAAGTGGTGTCCTCCTAAGTGTGTATGCTGTGGTTTTGGCCAAAGAGTTTTGTATATAACTAACTCCCTCTGCACAAATTTAAGTATCTAAGACATTGTGCTATTGAGCTAGCAATGTAATAGCTTGGCTTTATATTTTATTGCAACAAATTCTTCCATTTCAGCATGCTACTTTTATTGAGAGAAATACATACTAAACAGTGATTTAAAGTGTACATAAAAGTTGCTAGATGAAAATGCCTACGTCTTTTTCTGTTATATTCAGTGTCTATAAATCTGAATCTGCATTTATACATAGATTTATGCAATTGGATAACAATCTCACAATCGTATCTTAAATCCTATCCATTTGTGAGGATTAGCATGTTCAACTAATTCAGTGTGGTAGGATTGTAGTAATTTCGCTAGTCCTTTTCTCAAGACTGCATCCTCAGGGAAATCTCACAGCATCTCCTCATCAGCTTGTAAACATTAGCAGTCAGACCACATCATTCAGATTCATTCTCCATTTGTATTGGGAGGTAGAAACTTCCCTAAGACTATGGAAGTACTGCTATTAAAAGTAGAAAGGGTCAAAGGTCCTTTTTATTTTTATTTTTGGTGATTTTTTAAGCAATTCATAGTTCTAATACAATGAATGTAATAGACATGTGTGTCTCTCTAACAACAGAAGCAATTAGCTTTGCTAAATCTTCTGCTGTACCTAAGTCAGCAATTTCAGATGCCTCAGAAAAAGAATATATGGGAGACAGCAATCGGACAGGAAAAGGGAAGTTCGGAGGGAAACGGTCTGCTCACTGTCTTGCTGTTCCCTAACATTCTGTGAATTTGGTCCTAAAATCATTAACATAATTAAAGATGTCTAAACATTGCTTATTTATCTTACCTTTTAAGGAACTTTGTTGAGACTTGTTCCAAAAACAAATTAACCCCGGGATCAATTATTGACTAAGCCAATGCATGATTTTAAATGTGAGAGCATAGACCATATATAATTAGTAGAAGATAAAAATCTTCTTTTCCATTTTAAACTCCTCATGGTCATACCATTTTCTCACCTTTCCTCACTCATAAAAATAGAATGAAAATTCATAGAGGTACTCAATGCAGTATTAGGGTCTGTTAGAATTAGTGAGCTCTCTTCCACCAGTGTTTACACGCAATCACAGTATGTTGACAGTTTTTGTGTTTGAATCTGACATTATCTCTTTTTTGAGTCTTTAACTATTCAGTGTCCTACTTATTGGATTACAGTTCATAATCTGAAAGTAAGAAAAGAAAGTTTCTTAGAAGTCAAAATAGCTATGCACACCTAACACTTGTGGCCTCAATAAGTACCTACTTTTACTTAATGTACATCTTGTATGATTTAGTTATCTGCTCTCCAAGATCTTCGCAGATTATAGACTTAGTGATTATAGTACAATGATAATTTGTCAACTTGCACAAAGAAGAATCTTGGGCTCAGTAAGTGCGTAAGCAATCTGGGCACAAGAATGTCTCAGTGTTATAGCATTAATTATCCATTGTACTTGGTGATTGAAGTCATCAAGAAACATTAAATTATGATTAAAGTATTTGGCTTTAAGAAGATCCAATCAATATAATCAAATAAACAGCTATTGTTGATCACTATTCAAATTTTATCTTTAACATTTTCCCATAACTGACTCTTTTCACCATTTTATGGATGAGGAAACTGAGGTGCAAAGAAGTAACTTTCTCAAGGTCACAGCCAGTAAAGTGGCAGAAGTAGAGAGTAAAACCTGACCACAAAGATGTTGCTCTTTCTGCAACTCTGCTTTGCCTCAAGAATAGGATTTTCTTTCTATTTGAAACCGTATTTGAAATCGCATAGTCTAGTACCTCCAGTTTACAAATGAAGACATAAGAGCAAAAGAAGAAAGTTGTTAGCCTAGGACAATGTAATAGCTGCACCCGGAACCTAGATTCCTGCTCTCACAACCCAAAGTTCTTTGCAGACTGCCATGCTGCTGACGTTGCCCCTGTCAATACCAAGTTCTCCTCACTCCCTGCCTTTTCTAATCCCCAGTCTTGGATTAATAAAATTGATCAATAGTGTTGTAGACCTACATACAATGGTGCTGTACAAATCCAAGGTCTTTCGCTAGCCAAGACACTCACTGCCTCTTGCAATCTTGTGATATTTTCGAACTGTTTTAATATCATAGTGTCCTGGGCCTCCAAGTTACCATAGCTTCATATTCTACTGGCACATTCACCTAGTTCGCTGAGTTCAAAGTCATTCAATGTGATGACTGTAAGTCATCAAGAAACATTAAATTATTGTTAAAGTATTTGGCATTAATATCAAATCAATATAATCCAATAAACAATTATTGATGACTACTATAGCCACAGTATATAGAGTTGGCTACATACTATACACATAGATGATGACTAGCTTTAGCCATCATCTCCATCTCAGAATTTCTGTGTGGACCCTTCTGCCAGCTTATATGTAATAAAGAAGTGTTTTGCAACATTATCATATCTAGTTCATCCTGCTGCTCATTACATTTCATTCTCTCTTGAACGGATTTGCTCCCTTACTTTTTAAGACTCCCTCCCTCTTCCCAAGCATGTAACATTCTCCATTTCCTTTATATGTATTCCAGCTTCACTTATCTCTAGAATTATGTCATTCCACTCACATCTCTTTTTTATTTGACATCAAAATTTCTCAGTAATACAACGAGTTCTCTTCCTCACTGTTCTTTCTCCTCTTCTCTTTTTAATCCTAGAAAATGTAGTTACCTAGCTGTCCTAGCTCAATAGAAATCTCCTATTCACCGTATGAAATAGTCCTTACTCAGTTCTCAATATTTGTTTCTCTTAAACACTGTTGAGTACCTGCTGCTCAAATCCATCCATTGATAAGTCATTGATCTTCCTGGCTTTTCTCTTATGTTCTTGGCCACACGTTCTTCGTTTTCTTCTCATTTGCTCTTTCTCCCACTCCTTACACGTAGGCATTTCACCTTGTCTTCTTCCTTATTCCTGTATTTTCTTCCTGGCTAATGTCATTCACTCTTCTAGCTTTAGCCATCATCTTCCATGTAGGTGACAAAAAAAGTCTATCTTCAGTCCCAATCGTTATCTTCAGCTTGTGAATTTCTAGTTATTGCTGAACATTTTCTTCTGATGTTTAATAGCACCTGAAATTTTCAGCACACCCAAATCTTAACTAATTTATTCTCCGAAACACTGTCTCGATGTCTCAACATCTGTCATTGCAATGCCGTCTTTTGAGGGACCTAGGCTCTGTGAATATGTGGAACCATCTTCAGGTATGTGACTTTCCTGCAATAAAGTACAAAATGTTGTATTTGTATTACTTTTATATGATTTTATCTGAAGAAAGGTTTTAGAAATTTTTATCATCTTTTCAAAGGGTTCAGAAAGCAAAAAATATCTTAAGAATCACTGCTGGATTTAACATCTATTTTTCTCCTGTATATCTTTAAAAAAATAAAAGAAATGCCTATAGGTAAGCTTATAAATTCAAATTTTTGGATAGCTTTTGCAATCCATGTGCTTATATTTCATATATGCCATAATAAATTATCAGTTGTTTGGTTTTGCTCAGTAAGAGAAAATAAGCAGAACTTTCTCTACCTAAATAGGAAGCATGTATCTTAGATTACAACTTAGCATATACAATTGTGATTTTATCTCTAAATTTTAAAACTATATCCATCATGTTGTCTTTGTTGCCAAATATGGAATTTGGCTATCAAAAGAAATTACACTATTTATGTGTATGGACAGCCTAGTTTTGTGTTTATCCCAAATCAGGAACTCATGTGTAAAACTAAAAGGTCAATTTGAAATATCTAGCTGTTTGACATCAGATGGATGAGGAGAAATTACACTCTCAACCAAATCAACTGTTACAATATTAGGGTAACTATTTTAAGAAAATATATTTGAATCTATGTTCGAATGAACTTGATTGCTCCTTGTATCAAAAGTGAAATCTATTCACTATTTACACACAAATTATGCTCATATTTGGTAATTTTTTTCAGTTTGCTTCCTGAGGATTAATGGCATGTAGACATTGTGATTAGAAAATTAACCACACTGTTGTGTTCCTTGCTTTCCTTTTTATGTGGAGTAAGGCTGTTTTGCATTGGTTCTTATATTGTTTATCATTGTATGAAACAAAGCTTACAAATGAGACTTCATCGCCTATAAATTAGTGTATTCATATTTTCCGGGCCAGGGACTGTGTTAGGTGCCAAGCCACAAAGGAGAACAAGACAGCTCCTGTTCTTAAGGAGCAGAGTCTAACAAATACGTAGCCACCTTGAAAAATATTACTGTATTTATACTAGTATTATTACTACTATTCTTCATTTTTAATGGTGATTATACCTAGTTCCAGCAAAAACACTTATAACATTTTTTACAACAGTACATATTACTCAAAAAAGAAATAATATTCTCGAATATAAGCAAGTTTTCTTTATAAAGATAGAGAAATGTTTGTCAATTTTCTCCTTGAACTTCTACCACCTTGTAATCAGGAACTAATTAATTAATTAGCTAATATTTTTAAAGTGCATTGAAGATGAGCAGTGTCATACAAATGCTAAGTATTTTAAAACCTTGTATTGCCTCAGATATACCAAATAGGCTTTTCTAAAGTTAGTAAAGGACAATTTTAACAAATTACATTTTGTTTAAATGAAAAAGCTAGGTTTATATTGAAGATGGGGGTAGGCAGGAGTAGGAGAAGTTGGAATGGGAAAGTGCAAATGTAATCAAGAGAAGGAAAATGATTCTTTACATTTCTCTCCATTTATCATTATCAAAAAATGAGAGATGTATGTTCTTTTAAAACTGCTAAAAACAGAACAGAAATGTATCAACATGAAATAGTATTATAATTTTTCTTATACTTATTAGTATAGTTGTTAGTAGAGTTGTCAGGAGTTCTCATACAGTTGATTATTTTATAATGTTCTTAGAACTTAACTCCAAGGCTGAAACAGCCCATTTGGAATATTGATCTATATCTGCACTGCCTAACCTCATGAGATAATTATCAACCTCTTCTTTCACCATGATTTTCATGTTCAAAGACTGTGCCAATGCCTGGGGAGGACAAAGGAAAAGAATCATGGCCAGTGTCCCCACATTGATTAATGTGGAAAACCAAGTCACAGCACTCATGCTCCAACATGGGATTTCAAACCTAGGGATTTCTCAAGTGGGGTAAATTGTTCAAATAATTTTTTAGACCTAGACTTACTTTTGTGATTTTTAAACATGATCGTGTAGAAATTCAACTTTGCTAGAAATTATATTTGTTTCAGTTTGGTGGTGATGGTGGTGATATGCAATCTTTCTACTCTTCTCTTTCTCTTACGGCCAATGAGAATGACGGCCCAGAACACAGAAACAGAAGGCAATCACAAAACATTACTATGGCACTATCTTCACTACTCAGCCATTATTTGCAGCGTTTTCAGATCACTGGTGTTTTCTCTTGTGAATGTGTGAGGAATAGATCTGACCCACAGAGGTAACTTGGCTAAGTGAATTTCACTTGTCTGACTTGAGTTTGGCCTCAACTTGGCATCATCACTATGGACTCAGCAAAGTGGTTTATCACAAGTAGACTGTGTAATTTGCCTTTTTGCCTCCTCCTCGGGCATAAATTATGGCCCCAATAGTATACAATCATACTTTTTTTAAAAAAAATATCACTTAAGGCAGATTAAATGCCCTCATCCAATCTTTCTTACCTTTACAATTCTCATAAGCCATTTGGCCAATGTAGAAACTGAGATGTACAGAAACTGAGTAGTTTCTCCAACCTTCCATCTGTAGCAAAAACTTGGAGTTGAACATAGATGTCTAATGCCAGAGCCAGAGTCCTTAACCAATATGCCATACTCTCTGCACATAATAATGATAATTACTAACTCGTATGTAGAACCAGTGCTTTTCCAGGTAATTAAATTGCTTGACTAATTTTATCTTCACAACAAATATATAGTGTAGCTATTATTATTAAACCACTGGTATGGATGAAAAAAAACTGAGACGTAGAGATGTTGTATAATTAGTTTAAAATTCTATCAATAGTAAGTGGCAGAGAAGGGATTTGAACCAGGACATACTGACTTTAGGATTTCATTTCTCATATAAATATCATGTAGAAATATAGTATTGTTTATGACAAATCTTAGTAAGATACTGGATTTTTCCTCCTTTATATGACCATAAGAGCCTCATAAGTCCTCATTTGTATGAAAATTTGTTCCTAACATTTGTTCCATTTGGATTAACGCATTGACTTTAAAAAATTATTTCTCCCTTAAAAGAGCAGTACACTATCATGTAAGCATTTATGAATGCACTGGTATAGATGTTTATCAGATGAGCTAGCTGTCGTTGTGCAGAGTTAAACTCCAAGTAAAGGAATCTCTTGTAAGTCTTTGATAGACATGAGTTTTAGAAGAGGTCCAGAGCTCCTGAAAATGTCATACCTGATAGGGAGAGAAACTACAGAAGGTCCTGAATAAATAAAACACCACTTCGTATCCTGAGAAGAAAAGACATCAAGGAAGTAGAGAAATGCTCTTTGCCTCAGATTTGAACCTATAAACCTGCTTGACACATACAAACACCAAATATGGAATGACCAGGGAAATTTGGCTTCTTCAGAGAAATCCCAGAAACCTCTGCTTGAACTCCACATCAAGCATGCACCCAGCCTGTTATTTCTCTTTCTACTGTGTTTCTACAATTTAGACTAGCAATGTGAACATCCATGTTCTTGCTGTGATGCTCAGTGTATGTACTTGGTTTGAGCTCTCCTTTTGTTCCAGTGCTTTATGCCCTAGTTGTAGTCTCCATAATCTAAATCAAGCTGTGATTGTTGACTAATACCTTGACAGGGGCCAGTCAAGGCTCCTCGATGCAAGTTCAAAGGCCCTTAAGTTAGATGTGTATTTTGCTGATTTGAAGTCTTGATCAGTTCTGTTGACTGTGGCTACGGTGGAATTTGCAAGAAAAGCAAAAAACAATAGTGCCCCCCTCAACCATACCTCTTACCACCCATACCACTCTCAGCTGTTTAGACTTGTCCTCTACACAACTGTCCTGAAAAATTCTTTGCCCAATTTTATGGATTGTCTGCCATCCATTCCGTATTGGTAACTATTTGCTTTTGTATAGGAAAAAGATTAAATAGGCATATTGTAACTATTGGGCAAATTGCATCAAAATTTGGGAGTGCTAAATAACCAAACCTTTACAAAAGTCCTGTAAATTGCTGTCTATTTTTCTGGAAATTATGCTTATTTACTGTTTCCTGTTTCTGAGAAAGAATGTTTTGAAAATGCAACCCAACTCAATTCTATATTAAGAATATAAAGAAACAATGTATAAAATGGAGTATGAGAATTATGTTAGATTGTATATGTAAATGATTATATGTATGGTTAATATTAGGAATTATCTTTCCAATTTCCTATTTTCCTTAACTATTTCTTTTCATGGTTTTATTATGTCATGGTCTATTAATATCTGGATGAAAGACATTGCCATATTCATGTTATAAATATCCAGATTGAGGACAGAGTTTTGAGTAATACAGTAAGACCAAGTGTTATTATGTGTAGAGCATTTTCTTAACTCTCCATCTTAAGGGGTTTTCCACGGCTAAAAAAGATTATTAAAGAAGCTATTACTAACTGATTGTAGATTGGTGTTGGTTGTAAAGTAAGGTTTCTCAGGTAGAGATTTATTTCTATTTGTAGAGCTTGCAAATTTCTGGAAAGCTTAGGCATCAGAGCCCTGTAACCTGTTTTTCAGCAGCTTCCAGTAAATGTGATTACACTCAATCTTCATCTTGAAGTTCTCTATGCAAATGCAGGAGGTTCTTGCCTTGAGAAAAATCTTTAAAAGTTGCACAGCTCCCCAGAAGCAGAGGTTGGGAGGGAGGCATGCTTTGTGTCATACACATTAATTCAGTTGGCACATTACAATGTTAAACTAAATGACATTATTACAAAGCTGTGCTAAGAAGTGTTGACAGGTCCATATGGTAATTTTACAATGTATAATGAACACACAGACTCCTTTCTTGCAGAAATTTATAGTTCAAATCTATACCCAGGATATCCAGTTTTATTTCCAGAAACTTAAATTGACTTATTACGATGTAGTGAATGTATAAATTAGTTCCAGTAGTTAAACTGAAACATTTCCCTACAGACTCAATTAGATTCATTAATCTGCTGTGTAGACCTGTAAACGGCCCATTGTTCTTTTCCCCCCAAAATGTCAAAAACTATTTCTCTAACTATAAAATATTTCCTACAAAAACTGTTTTAAATGGTCAGAATTATTGTATATTAGATACCCAGAACTACAAATTATCTTATTGCCCTGGCACTTTTTTTTCCAAAGAAAAATAGGGTCCAGCCCTTGCCAGGTAATTTAATGGGGTTAGTGACTGAATTCAGTGCTCTATCACACTGAAATTAAGAAAAGATCATCTTCTCTCTTCTCCTACTGCATAAGTCAGCTGGCATGGGGCATATTGTGTATGTTCCTAGCCCCACAGTTTTTTCATTTTAAAACTTTTGTTTATGTGCTTCCCTCTGCCTGAAGTGTGGCAGCTTATCAGTCCATTGTGATGTTCCATGGAGGCAGAGCAAAATAATACAACCTATTAATAAATTCCATTTCAAACGATGCACACCTGTGTCTTACCTTTTTCAAAATACCACCCTCTATGTGGGATCTAGGAAGGCCACCACACAGCAGAGCTTTAAACACAAATCTTTTTTTTTTTTTTAAGCTACTGTTGTAGAATTTTTAAAAACCACCTTGTTTTATTGATTGATGAAGCTGGCTGCTTTTACTTACTGCTTGATATTTTTTGCTTCTGTGATTTATTAAACATTATTTAAAAAAAAAAAAAACCTTTGCAACTGTTACCTTTGACTTTTCTTTTTTTAATGGCTTGGCTCTAATAATCTTTAGAGGGTTTCATTTAAGGCTAACTTTGATTAGTTTTTTAGTCTGGGGTAGACCTAGAACTGTTCCATTTTAAAGATGAGAGGGTGCTACTGTGGTCATTTTCTTTCTCTTTTTTTTTTTCTTTTCTTTTTTTTCAAATTTATTTATTTATTTTTATTTATTTTCTTGCATTTTAGGTTTTGGTGTACATGTGAAGAACATGCAAGATTGTTGCATAGGTGCACATGTGGCAGTGTGATATGCTGCCTTCCTCCTCATCACCTATATCTGGTATTTCTCCCCATGCTATCTCTCCCCAACTCCCCACCCCTCACTGTTCCTCCCCTATTTCCCCCCAACAGACCCCAGTGTGTAGTGCTCCCCTCCCTGTGTCCGTGTGTTCTCATTGTTCAACATCCACCTATGAGTGAGAACATGCTGTGTTCATTTTCAGACAGACTGAAATTGATGTGATCTGAAATGGAAATACTTAAGGCTCATTTAATTTTATTTAACAGAAAACAATTTCAGTTCTCCTTAGTGGGGAAAGGTACATGTTTAAGGCCATGGAGGTGTTTCATAAGGTGAGTAATGGAAAACAAACAGTCTTTAGAAATGATTTGGAACCAAGTATTCAAATATTCTCTCTCTCTTCTCTCATTATAGCAACATCATTCTTACTCTTTATTACTTCAGTTCTAGTTTAGCTTTCTCTGCTTCTCTGGTTCATAGTGTGAAAAGTTTGTCCAAAGGTAATCTCCCAATTCTTACATTACAGAGCAAATCACTCATCTCAAGACCAATTTTAGAAAATTATATTCTCATTGGTCTAATTGCTTCAGTTCTGCTTCTTTCCTACTTCGAGGACAATCAAATGTGACTAGAGACTAGACTGACACTGGTTAATGGTAGCAAAGAGGGGATGCTCCACTTTGGACAGGAGTAAAAATCTGCCACTGTAGCTCAATTGGAGAGAAAGTTAAAAAGAGGCAGCTTTCAGGAAATGGTGGTGGTGGTAAGTGGGGGTTAGTGTTGGGCTGAATACAAACATGGAACAAATATCTATCTACCCTATTTTAAAAACCCTTCCTCATTATCTTCAGTCCAAGATTATGTAGAAAGTTAGAGCTGTAGGTGCTCCAAAAGTAGAGATATTGGACTTTTCCTCCAGGATGATATTTCCAGTGAGAAATATAATGTGTTGGAATAATCAGCTTCCTGTTCACAGTCCCATGTTCATCTGCTCACAGGACACGCACAATTTTCCTGCCAATGTAGAGCATAACATTTCCTTCCCCCACCCTTTTCATTTCATTAATATGGAGGTGGGGAAGGGGTGTGCCAGATTCTTCTTAACAACATATTTCCCCCTAATTTTTCAACTTATCACCTCCCTTCTTGGAATCCTAGCTTTTCATGACAAATTAAAGAGTTCTTGCTTGTGCAAATCTGCTCAATGCTAATATCTGCACCTGTACTCCAGGGTTGTGGCAAAGCAGCCACACATGCACAGTAAGTATGAATCTCCCACATCTAGAAAGCACAGGAAGACTGATATCAGCAAAACCAGCTCAAGGACTTCCTTGTCCTATAGGATTGGCAACTGCTGTGTTTGGAAAGCCTTTCCTATGGCTCAGCACATTGCATTTTAACACAGATATTTATTAAAGAACTCCTATGTGCCAGGCACTGTGTTGTATACTTACAGAGAGGCAAAATATGTAATATGCTGTCTCTGCCTTCAAAGAGAGTGCCATCTTGATGGGGCGACAAGATAGTCTCACCAAGAATTATGGTATAAGGGACAATGTTAATATACTGAATAAATCTGATGGGAGTAATCATTAAAAGCTTCTTGGAAATAAGTTTAAAAGACGGCTACAAGTTTAATAAAAAGAGATATGGAACATATTAGGTTTACTGGCCTTCTCCTGTTTAAGAGTCCTTTCAAAAGAGAATGGTCTTAAATAGAATGAAAATCCAGAAGCCTTTCGGGAAAGTTGAGAAGAGGATTGGAATGAGGGAAATTTGAACTCTCCTCTATTCTCAGTACAAAGATAAATGAGGAAAGATATGAAGGAGGGGAAAGAAGGACAGAGTAAGTAGGAATAGAGCCTCATGGTGAACAGGAGCCCCAGTGTAGAATTCCTTGTTTTACATGTACCTTCAAGCAGTGTTTCTAGGGGGCCTATCATTTGGCAGAAACTATCACATGGTATCTGTGTTGTCCATCTTATATATGGGTAAATTGAAAGGAGATTAGCTTAAGATGACAAAGTTAGTAGGTAATGCAGCTGGGAATTGAACCCAGTGTGCTGAAGTCAAAGGATGGAAATATGCATCAGGAGAATTAAAGGAAGAGATGGGCAAGTACTCATGAACTTGCTTCTTTGTTAGCAACCTTGATCTTCCTTTCTCTTCTCTATTGTCTTTGCCCTTTTAGGCAACTCTAGCTACCAGATTATAAATAAAGGTGCCTCAGCAGCAGAAATTTGTTGATGTCTCCTGTACGTTCATTATTATATAAGTGTGACTTAGTTTCCTTCTCTTTCTGCTTCTCCTTAGTCACCTTTTAGGTTCTGGCCCCATAACTAGATATTCCTGTTTGGACCACTCCCTGAGAATCTCTTTCTTCACATCTTCATTCAGACTCTCTTAAAAGAGACTATATAATTGGTCTAAGTCATTATTATCATTGTTATTGAGTAAACCTTTGAACTGGACCTCTTCTAGACTGTGACCAGCCTTTATGTAGGATGCCATGGGTCAGATGCTCACTTCAGTCTGAAACATTGTGGTCAAGATGATTGGGTCATGCAACTTGGGGACTGGTTCCTCTATTTAAAAAAAAAAAAAAAAAATCTTGGCCAGGTGCAGTGGCTCACGCCTGTAATCCCAGCACTTTGGGAGGCTGAGGTGGGCAGATCACGAGGTCAAGAGATCGAGACCATTCTGGCCAACATGGTGAAACCCCATCTCTACTAAAAATACAAAAATTAGCTGGGTATGGTGGTGCATGTCTGTAGTCCCAGCTACTTGGTAGGCTGAGGCAGGAGAATCACTTGAACCCAGGAGGTGGAGGTTGCAGTGAGCAGAAATCGTGCCACTGCACTCCAGCCTGGGCAACAGAGCAAGACTCCATCTAAATTAGCTGGGTATGCTGGTACATGCCTGCAGTCCCAGCTATTTGGGAGGCTGAGGTGTGGAGAATTGCTTGAGCTGGAGAGGTCAGATTCATTATAGTTTTTGGTTTATAAACAAAACAAAACACACAGACACAAAACCTTTGTTTTTATACAACCTTAGAACCACGGGCTAAGAGACATAGTTCTAATTAGTATCCCATACGTAGTTTGCAAAAGGATATATTCTGAATTTATACTCTTTGAATAAATATACCTTTCTCATAAAAATATCTGAAGGAGATACTATGATTCTTAAAAACTTAATGTGCTGATGACCACATGTAAAGATGAAATTAAATGTTAATGCCATAGTTGATTGAGCCAAGATTTTATGCATAAATACATAATAGTGGCACATTTAAAAAATCTTCACAAACATTAAAGTTTGAGGTTCATCAAACAAATTAGTCATAGTTTCTTTTTTGGTGTATATTAAAAATGTCATTGATGACCTTTCGGAAGTAAAGACAAGAAAAAGCAGTAACACTTGAATTTTAAGAGAAAAAAAAAACACACACATTCAAAATTATCCTTTTTAATATATTAGAACATTTCCATATCTAAAGCTAGCTTCTCAACAGGGCTGTGTTTTTTTGTGAACGATCAACTCTCTAATTAGCCAATTATCATTGCAAAGAGGGCAAGGGACAAAACTCACAAACTGTTAGTAACTTAAAATAGATATTTATATCCCTACATAGGAAAGGAGAGTTTAAGTAGAATAAGAGGTTGGGGGTCAGAATAAAACTGTTTTTTTTTTAATTGCATTTTAGGTTTTGGGGTACATGTGATGAACATGCAAGATTGTTGCATAGGTACACACATGGCAGTGTGCTTTGCTGCCTTCCGTCCCCTCACCTGTATCTGTCATTTCTCCCCATGCTATCTCTTCCCACCTCCCCACCCCCGCCCCTCCCCCATTTCCCCCCAACGGACCCCAGTGTGTAATGCTCCCCTCCCTGTGTCCATGTGTTCTCATTGTTCAACACCCACCTATGAGTGAGAATATACGGTGTTTGATTTTCTGCTCTTGTGTCAGTTTGCTGAGAATGATGGTTTCCAGGTTCATCCATGTCCCTACAAAGGACGTGAACTCATCGTTTTTGATGGCTGTGTAATATTCCATGGTGTATATGTACCACATTTTCCCTATCCAGTCTATCATCGTTGGGCATTTGGGTTGGTTCCAGGTCTTTGCTATTGTAAACAGTGCTGCAATGAACATTCGTGTGCACGTGTCCTTGTAGTAGAATGATTTATAATCCTTTGGATATATACCCAGTAATGGGATTGCTGGGTCAAATGGGATTTCTATTTTTAGGTCCTTGAGGAATCGCCACACTGTCTTCCACAATGGTTGAATTAATTTGCATTCCCACCAACAGTGTAAAAGTGTTCCTATTTCTCCACAACCTCTCCAGCATCTGTTGTTTCCAGATTTTTTAATGATCGCCATTCTAACTGGTGTGAGATGGTATCTCAATGTGGTTTTGATTTGCATTTCTCTGATGACCAGTGATGATGAGCATTTTTTCATATGTTTGTTGGCCTCCTGTATGTCTTCTTTTGTAAAGTATCTGTCCATATCCTTCGCCCATTTTTGAATGGGCTTGTTTGTTTTTTTCTTGTAGATCTGCTTTAGTTCTTTGTAAATTCTGGATATCAGCCCCTTGACAGATGGGTAGGCTGCAAAAATTTTTTCCCATTCTGTTGGTTGCTGATTCACTCTACTGACTGTTTCTTTTGCCGTGCAGAAGCTGTGGAGTTTAATTAGGTCCCATTTGTCTATTTTGGCTTTTGTTGCCATTGCTTTTGGCATTTTGGTCATGAAGTCCTTGCCTACACCTATGTCCTGAATGGTTTTGCCTAGATTTTCTTCTAAGGTTTTTATGGTATTAGGTCTGATGTTTAAGTCTTTAATCCATCTGGAGTTAATTTTGGTGTAAGGTGTCAGGAAGGGGTCCTGTTTCTGCTTTCTGCACATGGCTAGCCAGTTTTCCCAACACCATTTATTAAACAGGGAGTCCTTTCCCCATTGCTTGTTTTTGTCAGGTTTGTCGAAGATCAGATGGTTGTAGGTATGTTTTATTTCCTCTGAGGCCTCTGTTCTGTTCCATTGGTCTGTATCTCTGTTTTGGTACCAGTACCATGCTGTTTTGATTACTGTAGCCTTGTAGTATAGTTTGAAGTCCGGTAGTGTGATGCCTCCTGCTTTGTTCTTTTTGCTTAGAATTGACTTGGCTATGCGGGCTCTCTTTTGGTTCCATATGAAGTTTAAGGTGTTTTTTTCCAGTTCTGTGAAGAAGGTCATTGGTAGCTTGATGGGAATAGCATTGAATCTGTAAATTACTTTGGGCAGTATGGCCATTTTCACGATGTTGATTCTTCCTAACCATGAACATGGAATGTTTCTCCATCTGTTTGTGTCCTCTCTGATTTCGTTGAGCAATGGCTTGTAGTTCTCCTTGAAGAGGTCCTTTACGTTCCTTGTTAGTTGTATTCCTAGGTACTTTATTCTCTTTGTAGCAATTGTGAATGGCAGTTCGTTCTTGATTTGGCTCTCTTGAAGTCGATTACTGGTGTATAGGAATGCTTGTGATTTTTGCACGTTGATTTTGTATCCTGAGACTTTGCTGAAGTTGTTTATCAGTTTCAGGAGATTTTGGGCTGAGATGATGGGGTCTTCCAGATATACAATCATGTCATCCGCAAATAGAGACAATTTGATTTCCTCCTTTCCAATTTGGATACCCTTTATTTCTTTTTCTTGCCTGATTGCTCTGGCTAGAACTTCCAGTACTATATTGACTAGGAGTGGTGAGAGAGGGCATCCTTGTCTAGTGCCAGATTTCAAAAGGAATGCTTCCAGTTTTTGCCCATTCAGTATGATATTGGCTGTTGGTTTGTCGTAAATAGCTTTTATTGTTTTGAGATACGTTCCATCAATACCTAGTTTATTGAGGGTTTTTAGCATAAAGGGTTGTTGAATTTTGTCAAAAGCCTTCTCTGCATCAATCGAGATAATCATGTGGTTTTTGTCTTTTGTTCTGTTTAAGTGGTGAATTACGTTTATGGACTTGCGTATGTTGAACCAGCCTTGCATCCCTGGGATGAATCCTACTTGATCATGGTGGATGAGCTTTTTGATATGCTGTTGCAATCGGTTTGCCAGTATTTTATTGAAGATTTTTGCTCCTATGTTCATCATGGATATTGGCCTGAAATTTTCTTTTCTTGTTGAGTCTCTGCCGGGTTTTGGTATCAGGATGATGTTTGTCTCGTAAAATGATTTTGGAAGGATTCCCTCTTTTTGGATTGTCTGGAATAGTTTCAGAAGGAATGGTATCAGCTCCTCTTTGTATGTCTGGTAGAATTCAGCTGTGAACCCATCTGGACCTGGACTTTTTTTGGGTGGTAAGCTCTTTATTGCTGCCTTGACTTCAGACCATGTTATTGGTCTATTCAGGGTTTCGGCTTCTTCCAGGTTTAGGCTTGGGAGGATGCAGGTGTCCAGGAATTTATCCATTTCTTCCAGGTTTACTAGTTTATGTGCATAGAGTTGTTTGTAATAATCTCTGATGATGGTTTGGATTTCTGTGGAATCTGTGGTGATATCCCCTTTATCATTTTTTATTGCATCAATTTGGTTATTCTCTCTTTTCTTTTTTATTAATCTGGCTAGTGGTCTGTCTATTTCGTTGATCTTTTCAAAAAACCTGGATTTATTGATTTTTTTTGAAGAGTTTTTTGTGTCTCTATTTCCTTCAGTTCTGCTCTGATCTTAGTTATTTCCTGTCTTCTGCTAGGTTTTGAGTTTTTTTGATCTTGCTCCTCTAGCTCTTTCAATTTTGATGATAGGGTGTCAATTTTAGATCTCTCCTTTCTTCTCATGTGGGCACTCATTGCTATATATTTTCCTCTAGAGACTGCTTTAAATGTGTCCCAGAGATTCTGCTATGTTGTATCTTTGTTCTCATTGGTTTCTAAGAACATCTTTATTTCTGCCTTCATTTCATTGTTTATCCAGTCAACATTCAAGAGCAAGTTATTCAGTTTCCATGAAGCTGTGCGGTTCTGAGTTAGTTTCTGCATTCTGAGTTCTAACTCGATTGCACTGTGGTCTGAGAAACTGTTTGTTATGATTTCTGTTCTTTTGCATTTGCTGAGGAGTGATTTATTGCCAATTATGTGGTCAATTTTAGAGTAGGTGTGATGTGGTGCTGAGAAGAATGTATATTCTGTGGATTTGGGGTGGAGAGTTCTGTAAATGTCTATTAGGTTTGCTTGTTCCAGGTCTGTATTCAGGTCCTGGATATCCTTGTTGATTTTCTGTCTGGTTGATCTGTCTAATATTGACAATGGGGTGTTAAAGTCTCCCACTATTATTGTGTGGGAGTCTAAGTCTCTTTGTAAGTCATTAAGAACTTGCCTTATGTACCTGGATTCTCCTGTATTGGGTGCGTATATATTTAGGATCGTTAGCTCTTCTTGTTGCAGTGATCCTTTTACCATTATGTAATGTCCTTCTTTGTCTCTTTTGATCTTTGTTGCTTTAAAGTCTATTTTATCAGAGATGAGAATTGCAACTCCTGCCTTTTTTTGCTCTCCATTTGCTTGGTAGATCTTCCTCCATCCCTTTATTTTGAGCCTTTGTGTATCCTTGCATGTAAGATGGGTTTCCTGGATACAGCACACTGATGGGTTTTGGCTTTTTATCCAATTTGCCAGTCTGTGTCTTTTGATTGGGGCATTTAGTCCATTGACATTTAGGGATAGTATTGTTATGTGTGAATTTGATACTGTCATTTTGATGCTACCTGGCTGTTTTGTTGGTTAGTTGATGCAGATTCTTGATTGTGTTGATGCTCTTTTACCATTTGGTGTGTTTTTGGAGTGGCTGGTACTGGTTGTTCCTTTATATGTGTAGAGCCTCTTTCAGGAGTTCTTGTAGGGCAGGTTTGGTGGTGATGAAATCTCTGAGTGCTTGCTTGTTCACAAAGGATTTTATTTTTCCTTCACTTATGAAGCTTAGTTTGGCTGGATAGGAGATTCTGGGTTGAAAGTTCTTTTCTTTAAGGATGTTGAATATTGGCCCCCAATCTCTTCTGGCTTGTAGGGTTTCTGCTGAGAGATCTGCTGTGAGTCTAATGGGCTTCCCTTTGTGGGTAACCCGACCTTTCTCTCTGGCTACCCTTAGCATTTTCTCTTTCATTTCAACCCTGGTGAATCTGACAATTATGTGCCTTGGGGTTGCTCTTCTTGAGGAATATCTTTGTGGTGTTCTCTGTATTTCCTGGATTTGAATATTGGTCTGCCTTGCTAGGTTGGGGAAGTTTTCCTGGATAATATCCTGAAGAGTATTTTCCAGCTTGGATTCATTCTCTTCATCACATTCAGGTACACCTATCAGATGTAGATTAGGTCTTTTCACATAGTCCCACATTTCTTTTTTTTTTTTTTTTTTTTTTTTTTGAGACGGAGTTTTGCTCTTGTCACCCAGGCTGGAGTGCAATGGCGCGATCTCGGCTCACCGCAACCTCCGCCTCCTGGGTTCAGGCAATTCTCCTGCCTCAGCCTCCTGAGTAGCTGGGATTACAGGCACGCGCCACCATGCCCAGCTAATTTTTTGTATTTTTAGTAGAGACGGGGTTTCACCATGTTGACCAGGTTGGTCTCGATCTCTCGACCTTGTGATCCACCCGCCTCGGCCTCCCAAAGTGCTGGGATTACAGGCTTGAACCACTGCGCCCGGCCAATCCCACATTTCTTGAAGATTTTGTTCATTCCTTTTTGCGCTTTTTTCTCTGTTCTTGCCTTCTCTTTTTATTTCATTGAGTTGATCTTCGACCTCTGATATCCTTTCTTCTGCTTGGTCAATTCGGCTGTTGAAGCTTGTGCATGCTTCACGAAGTTCTCGTGTTGCGTTTTTCAGCTCCATCAATTCATTTATACTCCTCTCTATGCTGTCCATTCTCGTCAGCAGTTCGTCCAATCTTTTTTCAAGGTTTCTCTTTTCTTTGCGTTCGGTTAGAACATGTTCTTTTAGCTCACTGTAGTTTCTTACTACCCACCTTCTGAAGTCTGATTCTGTCATTTCATCACCCTCTTTCTCCATCCAGTCTGGTTCCCTTGCTGGTGAGGAGTTGTGATCCCTTTTAGGAGGAGAGGTGTTCTGGTTTCGGGAGTTTTCATCCTTTTTATGCTGGTTTCTTCCCATTTTTGTGGGTTTATCCACCTGTTGTCTGTCTCTGTCCCAGGGAGTTGGAGCTTTATGAGTTTCCGTTGCACTACTGCCTTTTTTGATTTTTCTTTCAGGTCTGACCCGCCCAGCTAGCAGCACGCCTAGCCACTGCCTGCCGGCAGGGGCTTTGCTGAGCTGCTGTGGGCTCCGCCCAGCTGCCCTGAGCTCTTCCCTGTAGTCCTTTTTATATGGACTAGTTAGAACTGTCTCGGCAATGGTGGCCCCACCTCTGTTATGGCGGACTCTCTCTGTTGTGGCGGGTTGCCTCGGCAACGGCAACCTGCCTCCGTAGTGGTGGAGAGTCTCAGTAATGGCGGAAGCCCCTCCCCCACCGAGCGGTCCCGGTTCAGCTGTGCTTGGTTTGAAGGGCTCAACCCAGAGGGTTTCCAATTACTGTTTTTGTTTTCGTTGTTGTTGGGGGTGGAGGGGTGGGACCGAAGGAGCCTGATCACCTGGCTCCCTGACTCAGAGTCTTTTCTTTTAAGTTGAACGACCCCGCGTTCCGGTGGCTTGTTGAAAAGGCGCCGGGATCTCCCGTGCTGTGACTCGCGGAGTCAGCTCGAACTGCGGTGCCGGCTCCTGGCGGATTTTTTGCCTAGGAATCTCCTGGCCTGACTCGCTATTTCAGATGAATGGGCAACTCTGCCGTCTCAGGGCTCTGCTCGCCAGCTAAGAGGGCTCCCAGACCAGTGGCTTTTGTACGGAGAACCGCAGCAACAGGGCGTGGTCACAGCAGCCGCGCAGGCGGAATCAGCCCCGCGGGGGCCAAAACAGCCGCACCGGCTGGGACTGCGACGCTGGCGACCCCTCTGCCTGGGTATCTCCTGGTCTGTGGGCAATAAGAGTTCGTCTGGAAATGCGGCGTCCACTCACCCTCTGCACTTTCACTGGGAGCTGAAATCCTGAGCTGTTCTTAGGCGGCCATCTTCCCAGCATTCTCCAGAATAAAACTGTTTTTAAACCTTTGCTGATATAAAAATAACATTTTACAATATGGTGTCACTTTTCTCTGAGTAATGAGAGTAATTTTTGACATCTGCATGACTATTAAGAAGCAGTGTGTGTTCCATTTGTAAAATAATGCAAAGTAGCTTTGAAATGTTCCATAACGTTTATTAAGAATAACTTCAAAATGTCCAGATACTATTTATGGTTATAATTACTACTCTTGACTCTCTGTATTTACTATAGTCAATGTATCTGTATATCCAAATGATGAATGAGGCACACCTCTAACACTTGGAGACCAGCTGGAAATATCACCCTCTGAAATTGTAGCTAGCAAGAAACTACAGGAAATTAATACAATAAGCCATCTGCAAAGTTAACCCACAATAAGAGAAGTTTTATAAACAAAACCAGGGTGTTACCAAGTATCACCAGGCAGATGCCAATCAAAAATAAAACTAATCTGCAATAGACTGAAACCCTGGAAATTATTCTGTGCAGTCACAAACACAAATATAGTGTTATGTGTGAGTGTAGAAAGTATGTCTGAATAAGAATTTGTCAGTATTCCATTGCACTACTCTAAAGCAAGGATTTGGGGTTCTTATCTGTTTATTCAGCTAATTGTCCACTTAGAGAATTGCCACCTCAGCAAGTATACAACTGAGTCCAAGGAATGGATAGTCTTAAAATGACTTTTTGGTTACTAGCTCTCCCTATTAAAAAGTTTTGCCCTATTTATACAACCAGCATCAGTTACCTGGTTAGACAGATCTCCCAAGATAAATGACCTCCTGATGCACACATTTGCTTGTTAAGTGTTGCTTAGTATAACTTAGACCCTAGAACAAGTTAATTCCTGAGTGAAGTAACAAAATAAAGTGCCTCAATGTGCATAACTCAGATGTGGACTCTGGAATAGAAGAGTTTTACTAAATTACAGTTAGTCTACAAACACAACATCGAGTAATAGATGAATTGTCTTAAGGAAAACATGCAACTGGCAATAGATTAATTAAACAGAGATTTATTTACTTCATGGCAAATGCTTCTTGCAATGCAAATACTAAAGGTATTACTAGTTAAACATGTTGGGCAACTAATTGAACAACATAAAATTTAGAGTTCCGTAAATGCTTTTTCTACTTTCATTATCACTTTATTTGCATTACAGATGTGGCACTAACCATATACTTCCTTCAATGTAGTAGTTAGGTACAAGTCTTATTTTTGCCTCTAAGTTGCAATTTATTTTAGGACAGGTGTCAATGTCTCTCCTCACAGCCTAGTGTAGTGCCTTGCATATTTTAAGAATGTACTCAATAAATATCGAATGAACAAAGTGTCTTATTTCTGTGTCTTATTGTGACAGATTGTCTCTTCTTTCCTGTATTACAGCAGTTGGAAGTTTTGGAACTGTATTTCCAAGATTCACTATTACCAGCAGAATGCTGGTCACACTCCATTCATGAAAGACACTTACTCAATAGCTGGGAAGAGAAATGAAAGTAGAAACCATCATTGCACTTGTGGCAGCAATGGGCAGGTGTGAAAGTTTCTGGGCATCCTACTAAAAATTATCCAGTTTGGTTCTACTATGATTATCAACAGTGGATTCCTGCAGTTCCTTCAGTTATTCCACTTCCCAGTGTTTCAGGAAATCCAGCAGTGGCTTTTCTTGAATACTGTCACAGTCTTTCCAATAATTCCATGGGCTCTCATTTCTTGTACTGAATTCCTTTCTGTTTAAAATATCTGTTTTCCTAAAATACTGACTGATAGACTAAAACTTAAGTCTTAATTCTATTGTGATAAATTATTGATTCCAGTAGCTTTATGTAGATTACTTAGAACATTCTATACACATATTCTATTGCCTGAAAATAAGGAGAATTTTATTTTGTCTCAAAGTTGGCATGCTTGCTTTTTCTTAATCCTAAACAGACTTTTACTGGTATGGATGTTTCATACATGCACTTTACCATTTAGAGGAAGTTCCCTTTTATTACTAGAAGGAATGTTTATTTATTTATATAGATATTAGAAGGAATAGATAATATATAAAAAATATTAGAAGAATCATTTATTTACTTATTTTTGAGACAGGATCTTGCCTGTCACCAGGCTGAAGTGCAGTGGTGCAATCTCCACTCACTGCAACCTCTGCCTCCTGGGCTCTGAAGCTTTTGCTGATAAGTTCAACAACTTATATGAAAGGAACAAATTCTATGAAATCAAAAATTATGAAAACCAATGAGATTAAATGTCTATAGTATTATCTTACTATGCTTTTACTGTATGTAGTGATATTCTCTTTTCTATTCCTGATTGGTAATTCTCTCTTTTTTTCCTTGATAAATCTAGATAGAATTTATCAATTTTACTGATCTTTTCAGAAATCCAGCATTAAGTTTCATTGACTTTGACATTGTTCATCTGTTTTTTTTTTTATTTTTTATTTCGTTGCCATTATTACTATTTCTGGTCCAAGTAATTATGTTTTGTATATTCACGTTGTCCTCTGACATTATTTTCTTTCAGTCTAAAAAAGTTTCTTTTTCTAATTTCATGTAACGAATTTCTCATGGTCAAAAATTCACTAGGCTTTTGTGTGTAAGAAATTTGCCTTTAACTCTATTTTTAAACTTTTCATTTTTAACATAATTTCAGACTTACAAAAAATTTCAAAAATAGTGTAAATAAAATTCTATACACCATTCAGAATCCCTAAGCAACACAACTTAACCATACTTGTTTTATAATTCAATCTTTCTCTCCATATATATGAAGTATATGTATGTATCTGTGCATGTGCATATATATTTGCATATGTTGTTACAGAAATATAAATATGTTTGTGTATATACATATATACATATTTTTGTGTGTATATACACACACCCACAGATGCACACAAATTGTAACCTAAAATCAAATGCTATCATTTTGAAGAATATTGTCACTAGATGTAGAATTGTAGGTTGATAATTTTTTATTTCAGCAATTCAAAGATATCATCATATTGTCTTCTGGAATTCACTATTTCTGATGAGAAGTGGTCATTTTTATCTTTGTCATATCTTTGTTTGTCATTATCTTAGTTTGTATGTCATATTTGCTTCTACTCTGCTACCTTCAAGATTTCCTTTTTATTGCTGGTTTTGGAAATACATTATAACGGGTCTTAGCAACTTTTCTTTATGTTTACCTGCTTGAGTTGTGTTAGGTTTCTCAGATTTGTGAGTTCATAGTCTTCATGAAATTTGAAAAAATGTGGCATATATATATATATATATATATATATATATATATATCCAAACATTTTTCTACATGTTTCTGAAGATCTTTTTATTTTTGTTTTAATCTTTTGCTGTCCATGTTTTATTCTGGAATTTTTTTCTTTGCGACATCTATCCAGTGTTTATTTCTAAGTGGATTTTTCTTGTATAGAAATGAGCCCACTCTTACAGGAAGCTGCAAAGCATCTCACAGTCCCTGAAGAGAGGGCTTGGCATGATCAATGGTAAGGCAATTTAGACTCAATACATTAGTGGTTCCTCAGTGAGATGATGTGCTTCTACATAAGGGAAATATGTAGATCATTTATGAAACATATATTATTTATAAGTAATATATGTTTTTATTCATCTATTATTTCCATTTCTGTCTTAATTAATATCTGTATTCTCTTGATTATATTGTTATTTTCTTCTAAATCCTTTAAGACATTTACATTAGTCGCTTTAAAGTTAATTCTTCCGATTACATCATCTCTTTCATTTCTGGGTTTTTTTCTACCAGTTGATAGTTCTCCTAATTCTGAGTCATATTTTCTGCTTTCTTACATGTCTAGTAATATTTTTATGAAATCCTAGGCATTGTGATGTTATTATTTATGATTTTCTTTAAAGAGTATTGAGTTTTGTGTTTGGTAATTAAGTCACTTGTGAATCACCTTATTTTTCCTCCAATTTTTATGTTATATTAGGATACAACTTGAGGACCCTTTTTCTAGAACCAATCCAGCTCTATAAAAAAAATTACCGTTTTGAAGCTTCTATTGAACACCCCAGGAGTTCAACAAAGTATTGCCATTTCTATTAGTCAAAACTCAAATGTCTCCCAGCCCTGAGAATTCTAGAATGAACATCTCCTTATTAGTTATTCTTTCCATTGTCGTTATTTTCTGCTTAGCATCCTTGTAGAGCCTTACCCTATAAATGTACAAAGACTCATAGGTACCCTGGTGCAGATTTATAGAGCTTTTTTTCTGTGGAGCTCTGTCTTCTGTTACTCTACCTTAAAATTCTAGTTGCCTCAGTCTCTGCAAACTCAGAAACGATTTCCCTAATTCAGAAATAGTGCCATTCTCTGCTTGATATATCTTTTCCTCACTGTGGTCTGGAAAATGTCTCCAGGTAGAAAGCCAATGTTATTTTAGGGATCATATCATTTGCTTCCCTTATCTCAGAATCACACACCTGTACTGCCTGTTGTCCAATCTCTGAAAACAATTGTTTTATATATATTGTCTGGTTTTATATTTGTTTACTATGGGAGAGCAATTCTAGTAAGATTTATTCTGTTATGGACAGGAGTGGGAGTCCATAGTTTACTTTTTGGAGAAGAACTAAATTGTCTTTGAATAGGAAAAGTCTCCCCCCACCTCTCTCTCTCTCTCTCTCTCCCTTCCTCCCCCTACCTCCTGCTCCATCGTTAATGAGCAAATATGTTCTGCTATGTGAAAATCAAAGTCCTAGTTTATTGTGGGTTGGAGGGCTTTACGATAAGAAAATAAAATGTTCAGTGTGTTAATATAAAAACTTGTTACCACAGGAATGGAATGGTTATTGTGTAGTTAAGGAGTACAATCAAAAATTGACTGAGATAATGAGTGAGGAGTGCACTATTGATTTTACTCTTCCTGGGCCCTAAAGAAAGTCGATTGGTCTCAGAAGCCCGATGTGCAACAATATGGCAACAGCCTTTCAGAGGAAAAGTAAACTATAACTATTTTTGGCATGGACAGATCCTATAGACTCCAGAACTGTGATGTCCAATGTCTAGTTGAAACACAGTAGAAGGGCTTTCTTTGAGGAGTTAGATAATAAAATGTTCTAAACATTTATTTCACAAGTTTTAAGCTCCTGGTGCCACAAAGATCTATTTTTTAATCTGTTGACTCTGGTGAGCAGAGTAAGATATCTGTTGATATTTATATGAGGCTGCTCTATTCCCTGAGTTTTCATTTACACTCAGCAGATTATATTTATCCTAATACAAAGCAACTTGACCCAAGGACAAGTCAGTCCTCCAGGTAATTTGCAATAGGTTTATTAGCCTGATTTGATTTTCTCTAATTTTCATGGTACTTATTCTGCTTAATTTGAATTATTGGTATAAACTTTCTTAAAGTACATGCATAAAAATAAATAACTTTTTCCTTTGTTAAAAAAAATGGATCAAAGAACCTTGAAAAGCTGGAATATTTCTGAAGGAATAAAAGTCCTGAAGAGTGTACTATTTACGTAGGGATGACGAGAAGGATACATAGCACATCATTATTTCTTCCACTTGTACTCAAAGTGATTTTCAAAAGAGAAAAAATCTTGAACACACACATAGAAAATTTGAGTCATCGGACATTTTTTACTGTGACTGCCTACTTAATCCAGGAAGAAAGTGAACATTCATGAGTCAGAGCCCTCAGCTTTGACGAATTCACTTAAAAATGACAATGGAATATTGTAGAAAAGGAATTTGCACCAAATAATTTGGAAAACATTTGCAATAAATGGGCACTTGGTCAGTCCTATTCACCCTCCCTGTGGATGTGCAAGAAATAAAGAAATAGGATTGTCTCAGGAAATGTGTTCTTCTTATGTAGAAATAAGGCCACTATTACAGGAAGCTGCAAAGCATCTCATAGTCCCTGAAGACAGGGCTTGACATGATCAATGGTAGGACAATTTAGACTCAATATAATAGTGGTTTCTCAATGAGATGATGTGGTTCTACATAAGGGAAATACATAGATCATTTACAAAAGTTGTTTGTATTTATTTAACCTTTGATTGTAAAGAAAGGTAGAATTAGTTATAGAATTTACATAATAATTTATTAATGCTACAAATATTTACTTATGATAAAAAATCAGTTCTGCCATCGTCAAGCTATGGTCTATAAGAAGAAACAGGAATTAAATATTCACACAAAATAACTGAGTGATGTGCTCCTAGGAAAAAGACGATGATGCTACAAAAATGACTACAAGTGGGTGCAGTGGCTCACACCTGTAATCCCAGCACTGTGGGAGGCTTAGGTGGGCGGATCACAAGGTCAAGAGATCCCGACCATCCTGGCCAATATGGTGACATCCCATCTCTATTAAAAATACAAAAATAAGCTGGGCTTGGTGGCACATGCCTGTAGTCCCAGCTACTCGGGCGGCTGAGGCAAGAGAATCCCTTGGAGGATTCTCTAAGAACCCAGGAGGCGGAGGTTGCGGTGAGCCGAGATCACTCCACTGCACTCCAGCCTGGCAACAGAGTGAGACTCCAACAACAACAACAACAACAACAACAACAACGACAACAACAAAAAGACTAGAGAAAGGAATCATATCTAGACATGAGGTTGGGTGGACTTCTGTGAGGAAGTGCCTGAAGAATTAGTGAGAAATACTAAGTGAATGTGTGTGCATAGGCCTCTTTTGATGAACTGAGAGACGGTTCAGATAGAAAGCAAACAGTAAGATGGTAAATATAAACTCCAATAGATTACTAATTATACTAAACATAACTAGGCTAAATAATAAAAAGATAGTTTATATAGCATATATAGTATAATTATATACTTCTTGCAAATGTAGTATATATGTAATATCTATAGTATATATAGTATAATTATATACTCCTATATAGTATAATTATGTACTCCTTGCAGTTGACACACCTTAAATATAAGGACACAGGGAGGTTAAAAATAATAGTAGCCTTAAAGATGGAAAGCATTATTAGAAATAAATAGAAAATTTTAAAGTGATACAAGGACAATCAACAAGTAAGCTCAAACAAGTTTGAATTTCTATATTCCTAATAAACTTGAAAATAGGGCAAAAGTAACCAAATTAATAGTAGAAATAAACAAATACAAATTCATAGAGAAAAATTTTATCACATCTCTCCAAATAACAGATAGAACAAGAAAAATATTTAGTAGAGATTTAGGAACTTCAAACATTTTTAGCACATTTAACCTAATTGTGCAAATATAACTCTATACCCAATAACAGAATATACATTTTTTCCCCCTTTTTGAGACAGAGTCTTGCTTCCAGGCTGGAGTGCAGTGGTATAGTCTTAGCTCACTGCAGCCTCTGCCTCCAGGGTTCAGTGATTCTCCTGCCTCAGCCTCCTGAGTTGCTGGGATTACTGCTACCATGCCTGGCTGATTTTTGTATTTTTAGTAGAGACATGTTGGTTAGGCTGGTCTTGAACTCCTGACCTCAAATCATTTGCCCGCCTTAGCCTCCCAAAGTGCTGGGATTATAGATGTGAGTCACCACACCCAGCCAACAGAACATACATTTATTTCAAGAGCACAGAAAACATTTACTACAATTGACCATATACTGAAGCATGAAGCAAGATTTCAATAAATTGCTAGAAACTGAGAAGCTGATTTTTATGCCAAGCAGAATTTCATATAGTTCTTCACTGATGGAATTTACTATCTAGAGTATAAATGAAGATTTTAAAAGAGATTTCCTATGTGTGATTAATAATCTGAGAACTCTTTACAACAGGAAATACCTGGTATATAAATGTGCATACAGTTTTTGGGTTTGTGAGCCACTCTTGTTCTGAAGAATGTTAAGTTAGTCATACATGCCTTCTGGCTGTGTGAATAGTGAGATGTAAAAGCTGAGTGATCTAAAAACTAAACAGACTCAATAAATCATTGATCACATAAAGTTAGTACCTGTCATTTAGAATCTAAACAATATCCTGATTTAGAAAAGGTGTTCCAGGGAGCTGTATTTAATGGATTGGGGTCTCCTAGCTATCAATGTGACATTTGTTGTGACTCTATCTTATATTTCTTGCTAATTACTCATAAAGCTTGCTGCTGAGTGATACTCAAGTTTTGATTAACTCTGATAATTTGGGCATTTGTGAGAAAGCGAAAATTAAACTAAATTCAATACAATAAGAAGTCAACACAGTTTTTCAATAGAATTTATATACGTTAAATTCTGTGATAAAAATATGATATATTAAAACTTGTGGAATGCTGTTTAGAGAAACAGTAAAAACATTAAATCATACATTAGAAAAGAAGGGAAATCAAAGTTCAGTGCTCTAAATATACATCTCAAGAGGAGAAAAAATCAGCAAATAAAGGCCTTTAACAAGTAGATAAGAGGCAAATAAATACAGCCTTAAAAAGGAGGTAAGTGTAGAAGTTAATAAATTAGAAATAAAAAATATATTAGAGAAAACCAACGAAGTCAAAAGTTGACGTTATGGATTGAACTGTGCCACGCAAATTGTATGTTTAAATCCTAAATTCTGTTCCTTTAGAATGTATTTATTTGCAAATAGGGTTGTTGAAGCTCTAATTATGTATCTTACTCCAGTTGTGCTGTTATAACAGAATAGCAGAGACTGGGTAATATATAAAGAGAAATTTGTTCCGTATAGTTCTGGAGGCTAGGTGCTGGCAGGTTTGGTCTGATGAGGACCTCTCTGCTATGCCTCACATGGCAGAAGAGTGGAAAACAGGCTAACTAGGTAGCCTAAAGCTGTGTAAAACCTCTTTCATAAGGACTTTCATTCCATGGATGAAGAAAGAGATCTCATGACTTACCCATGTCTTAAAGGCCTCACTTCCTAATACTATAGGTTGAGTATCTCTTATCTGAAATGCTTAAGACAAGAAGTGTCTTGGATATCAGATTTTTCTTCCAGATTTTTAAATACTTTTATTTACATGATGAGATATCTTGGGAATGGTACCTGAGTCTAAACATGAAATTCAGTTATGCTTTATATACACCTTGTACACATAACCAGAAGGTAATTTTATGCAATATATTTAATAATTTTTGTGCATGGAACAAAGTTTGAGTGTGTTTTCACTGTGAACCATTGCATGGGTTCAGATGCGGAATTTTTTTACCTGGAAGTTTTAGATTTTGGAACTTTTTAAAAATTATACTTTAAGTTCTGGGATACATGTGCAGAATGTGCAGGCTTGTTACATAGGTATGCACATACCAGGGTGGTTCACTGCACCCATCAACCCATCATCTACGTTAGGTATTCGGCCCAGTGCTATCCCTACACCTTACCCCACCCCCCTACAGGTGCTGTTGTGTGATATTCCCCTCCACATGTCCATGTGTTCTCATTGTTCAGCTCCCACTTATGAGTAGGAACATGTGGTATTTGGTTTTCTGTTCCTGTGTTAGTTTGCATAGAATGATGGTTTCCAGCTTTATCCATGTCCCTCCAAAGGACATGAATTCATTCTTTTTTTATGGCTACATAGTATTCCATGGTGTATATGTGCCACATTTTCTTCATCCAGACTAGCATCGATGGGCATCTGGGTTGGTTCCAAGTCTTTGCTATTGTAAATAGTGCTGCAGTAAACATACATGTGCATGTGTCTTTATATTGGAATAATTTATAATCCTTTGGGTATGTACCCAGTAATGATATTCCTGGGTCAAATGGTATTTTTGGAGCATTTTAAATTTTGTAATTTTGAACTTGAGATGCTCAACCTGTGTCACTTTGGCAGTACCTGAATTTAGGAAATAATTTACTTTCCTTTTTTTCTCTTTCCACTTTTATTATAGATTCAGGGTATCCATATGCAGGTTTGTTACCTGGGTGTATTTCATAATACTGAAGTTTGGAGTACAGATGATCCTGTCACTCATGTACTGAACATAGAACCTAACAGTTCTTTAAACTTTGTCCCTCTCCCTACCTCCTTCTGCTTGTCCCTAGTGTCTACTGTTCTCATCTTTGTGTACATGAGTGTCCAATGTTTAGCTCCCACTTATAAGCGAGAACATACAGTATTTGTTTTTCTGTTTATGCATTAATTTGCTTAGGATAATGGCCTGCAGATGCATCTGGGTTGCCGCAAAGAATATGACTTCATATTTTTTATGGTTGCATAGTATCCCATGGTGCATATTTACCAGTTTCTTTATCTAGTCAACCATTGATGGGCATCTAAGTCAATTTCATTTCTTTGATATTGTGAGCACTGCTACAATGAACTTATGCATGCATGTATTTTTATAATAGAATGGGTATATACCCAGTAATGGGATTGCTGGGTTGAATGGTAACTCTGTTTTGAGTTCTTGGAGAAATTTTCACATTGCTTTCCAGTGATTGGGTCAATTTATGTTCTCACCAACAGTATGTAAGCATTCCCTTTTCTCCACAGCCTCGTCAACATCTGTTGTTTTTTGGCTGTTTTAATAGGCATTCTGACCAGTGTAAGATGGCCTCTTATTGTGGTTTTAACGTGCATTTCTCTGATGATTAGTGAAGATCTTTAATTTTTTTAATTTTTAATTTTTGTGGGTACATAATAGGTATATATACTTATCAGCTACACAATAAATTGTGATACAGGCATACAATGTATAATAATCACATCAGGGTAAATGAGATAAACATTACTTCAAGCATTTACCTTTTGTGTTATAAACAATCTAATTATACTCTTTTAGTTATTTTTAAATGTACAATTAAATTGTTATGACTGTAGTCACCCCATTGTGCTATCAATACTGTATATTACTCATTCTTTCTATTTTTTGTACCCATTAACCATCTACACTTCAACACCCACCCCTACTACCTTTCCCAGTCTCTGGTAACCATCATTCTTCTCTCTCCATTAGTTCAATTGTTTTAATTTTTAGCTCCTACAAATAAGTGACAACATGGAAAGTTTATCTTTCTGTGTCTGGCTTATTTCACTTAATGGCCTCAAGTTCTATCCATGCTGTTTCAAATGACAGGATCTCATATGTTTTTATGGCTGAATAGTACTCCATTACGCATACGTATCACATTTTCTTTATCCATTCATCTGCTGATGGGCACTTAAACTGCTTCCAAATCTTGGCTATTGTGAATAGTGCTGCAATAAACATGGAAGTGAAGATATCTCTTTAATACACTAATTCCTTTCTTTTGGATATATACCTAGGAGTGGGATTGCTGGATCATATGGTAGCTTTATTTCTGGTTTTTTGAGAAACCTCCAAAGTGTTCTCCATAGTGGTTGTACTAATTTACATTCCCATCACCACTATACATGTGTTCCATTTTCTCCACATCCTCGCCAGCATTTGTTAGTGCCTGTCTTTTGGATAAGATTTATTTTAATTGGGGTGAGATGATATCTCATTGTAGTTTTGATTTCCCCTTCTCTGATGATCAATGATGTTGAGCATTGCTTCATATATCTGTTTGTCATTTGCATGTCTTCTTTTGAGAAATATCTATTCAGGTATTCTGCCCATTTTAAAATCACATTATTAGATTTTTTTTCCCATAGAGTATTTGAGCTCCTTATATATGCTAGTTACTAATCTCTTGTCACATGGGTACTTTGCATTATGGATAGTTTGTTTAATTAAAACAAATCTTCTAGATTAAAAAAAAAATCACGGAATATGATACACAATTTCATGCAAATAAATGAAATGGAAGAACTAAAGAATGATGATTAAACATAGAGTAGTTGTTCTACTATTTCTGGGTGACCGTGACAGACCAGCGGCAGGCTTTAGTGGTATTAGTAATGCTCCATTGTTTTTTAATCTGAGTGCTATCTATATAGGTGTGGTTATCTGTTGAAAATCTCTCAAGGTAGGCCGGGCACGGTGGCTCAAACCTGTAATCCGGTCGGGTGCGGTGGCTCAAGCCTGTAATCCCAGCACTTTGGGAGGCCGAGGCGGGTGGATCACGAGGTCGAGAGATCGAGACCATCCTGGTCAACATGGTGAAACCCCATCTCTACTAAAAAAAAAATACAAAAAATTAGCTGGGCATGGTGGCACGTGCCTGTAATCCCAGCTACTCAGGAGGCTGAGGCAGGAGAATTGCCTGAACCCAGGAGGCAGAGGTTGCAGTGAGCCGAGATCGCGCCATTGCACTCCAGCCTGGGTAACAAGAGTGAAACTCCGTCTCAAAAAAAAAAAAACAAAAAAAAAAACAAACAAACAAACAAAAAAAACCCTGTAATCCCAGCACTTTGGGAGGCCGAGGCAGGTGGATCATGAGGTCGAGAGATCGAGACCATCCTGGTGAACATGGTGAAACCCCATCTCTACTAAAAAAAAAAAAATACAAAAAATTAGCTGGGCATGGTGGCACGTGCCTGTAATCCCAGCTACTCAGGAGGCTGAGGCAGGAGAATTGCCTGAACCCAGGAGGCGGAGGTTGCGGTGAGCCGAGATCGCGCCATCGCACTCCAGCCTAGGTAACAAGAGCGAAACTCCATCTCCAAAAAAAAAAAAAAAAAACTCTCAAGGTGAACATTTATTATTTTTACCCTTTTTATACAAATTTATATTTTAATAAAAAGATTTACTTGAAAATGAAAAATATAAGCCATTCAAACACATTAGTTTTCTTCATAATTGAATTACTGGACTTTCATTGTTGTTATTGATTGTTTAAATTCAGGAGTATGTAATACTTTAGGAGTCAGTGATGTAAACTGAAATGTCAAAATAAACACCCATGAGCCCATGGGTGTATAAAAGATGTCTGTATAACAGGGAATTCTGTGAATTAACTTCCATGCAAAATACAATTTATATCAAAGGATTAGTGATTAAAACATGTTAAACAATTGGTGGGTGGTGCTGATAGCAGCCAAGTCATGGTCTAGGAATAATCATTCTTCTCGGATACCTGCAAGCCAGACACAGGCATCATTATCTCTTAGATCATGAGATTTTCCTAATTAAAAAGTAGGCATTGGAGAATAGGATATGAATATTATTTCTATTCTTTTTTTCTTCAACATCAACCAAATAAATATTAAAGCCTATTTTTTATTTTTAAAATATCTAGCATTGAATATCCAATTTCATTGAAACATGTTGGCCAGAAATAATTGGGATAAAATTTTTGAAAATTGCCAAGCTAGTTCAGAATCTTTCTGTAAGTGGACAAAACAGCAAGAAGTGAATAGTTATCTATGTCCTTGCTGTTTATAGAGCATATATACAAAGATGAGTGAGCATGGAGTAATGGTGATGGAACAATACAATGGGGAATAAATGAGCTCTGATCCCTTGATCGTTCTCTGGTAAATTTGCAGAAGGAGAGAACAGGCCAGTAGATATTATATAGGGAAGTATATTAGACCATTTTTACATTGCTGATAAAGACAACTTAAGATTTGGAAGAAAAAGAGGTTTAATGGACTCTCAGTTCCACATGGCTGGGAGGCCTCACAGGCAGAAGGCAAGGAGGAGTAAGTCACATCTTACACGGATGGTGGCAGGCAAAGAGAGAGAACTTGTGCAGGGGAACTCCTCTTTATAAAACCACTAGATCTCATGAGACTTATTCACTATCACAAGGAGAGCATGGGAAAGACTTGCCCTCATGATTTAATTACCTCCCACCAGGTCCCTCCCACAACATGTTGGAATTCAACAAGTGATTTTAGGTGAGGACAGAGCCAAACATCATTCCAGCCCTGGCCCCTCCTAAATCTCATGTTCTCACATTTCAATACCAATCATGCCTTCCCAGCAGTTCCCTAGAGTCTTAACTCATTTCAGCATTAATTCAAAAGTCCATATCCAAAGTCTCATTCAAGACAAGACAAGTCTCTTCCACCTATGAGCCTGTAAAATCAAAAGCAAGTTACCTACTTCCTAGATACAATGTGGGTATAGGCATTGGGTAAATATAGCCATTCCAAATGGGGCAAACTGGCCAAAATGAAGGGGCTACAGGCCCCTTGTGAGTCCAAAATCCAGTGGGGCAGTCAAATCTTAAAGCTCCAAAATAATCTCTTTTGACCCCATGTCTTGCATCTGGATCATGGTGATGCAAGAGGTGGGTTCCCATGGTCTTGGGCAGCTCCACCCCCATGCTTTTACAGGGTACAGTCTCCCTCCCAGTTGCCTTCACAGGCTGGTACTGAGTGTGGCTCTTCCAGGTGCATGTTACAAACTGTCAGTGGAGCTACCATTCTGGGGTCTGGAGGAAGGTGGCCCTCTTCTCATAGCTCCATGAGGTGGTGCCCCAGCAGGGACTCTGTGTGAGGGCTCCAACCCTGCATTTCCTTTCTATATTGCCCTAGCAGAGCTTCTCCACGAGAGCCCCACCACTGTAGCAAACTTCTGCCTGGACATCCAGGCATTTCCATACATTTTCTGAAATCTACGTGGAGGTTCCCAAACCCTAATTCGTGACTTCTGTGCACTCACAGGCTCAACACCATGTGGAAGCTGCCAAGGTTTGGGACTTGCAACCTCTGAAGTCCTAGCCTAAGCTCTACATTGGCCCCATTCAGTCACAGCTGGAATGGCTGGGACACAAGACATGAAGTCCCTAGGCTGCACACAGAACAGGGACCCTGTGCCAGGCCCACAAAACCACTTTTTCCTTCTAGGCCTCTGGGCCTGTGATGGGAGAGGCTTCTAGTAAGACCTCTGACATGTCCTGGAGACATTTTCCCCATTGTCACATTGTCTTGGGAAGTAACATTCAGCTCCTTGTTATTTATGCAAATTTCTGCAGCCAGCTTGAATTTCTCCTTGCAAAGTAGAATTTTCTTTTCTATATCATTGTCAGGCTACAAAGTTACCAAACTTTTATGCTCTGCTTCCCTTTTAAATCTTAATGCCTTTAACAGCACCAAATCACCTCTTGAATGTTTTGCTGCTTAAAAATTTCTTCTGCCAGATACCCTAAATCATCTCTCTTAAGTTCAAAGTTCCACAAATCTCTAGGGCAGGGGCAAAATACTGCCAGTCTCATTGCTAAAACGTAACAATGGGCACTTTTGCTCTACTTCCCAACAAGTTCTTCATTTCCATCTGAGATCACCTCAACCTGGACTTTATTGTCCATTATCACTATCAGCATTGTGAGCAAAGACGTTCAACAAGTCTCTAGAAAATTTCAAACTTTCTCACATTTTTCCGTCTTCTTCTCACACCTCCAAACTGTTCCAACCTCTGCCTGTTACCCAGTTCCAAAGTCACTTCCACATTTTGGGGTGTCTTTTCAGCAGCACTCTATTCTCCTCTACCAATTTACTGTATTAGTCAGTTTTCAAATTGCTGAAAAGGACATATCTGATACTGGGAAATTTACAAAAGAAAGAGGTTTAATGGACTGACAGATCCACATGGCTGGGGAGGCATCATAATCATGGCAGAAGGCAAGGAGGAGCAAGTCATGTCTTACATGGATGGCAGCAGGCAAAGAGAGAACTTGTGCAAGGAAATTCCTCTTTATAAAAAGATCAAATCTCATGAGTTTTATTTACTATCATGAAAACAGCACGGAAAAGACTTGCCCCCATGATTCAATTACCTCCCACTGGGTCCCTCCTACAACATGTGGGAATTTAAGATGTGATTTAGGTGGGAACACAGCCAAACCAGATCAGGAGGGATTTGAGAAAAACCTGAATTTCTCTTCAGCTGAGGCATAGAAGGATAGAACAAAGAAAAGATAGAGTGTGTGAAAGATTATATTTAAAAAAAAATGTACTGAGAGTGGCGAGTCCAAATAAACAAGGGATTGTGTCCACATTGGCCTTTCAGAAATGAAGAGAACTACCCAGCAGGAAGATGTGGGCAAGGTGGTAAAAAGCAGAAGAATGGCAAGCAAAGCTTTAACCACCTTGTGCCTAGTTCAATAAAAGTTGTTACTGGAGGTGAGAAAAGCAACAAGTCAAAGTAATCTGAAAGCATATACTGGTAGAGTGAGAGGAGAACAATAAGTGAATAGAGTTTTTTTTATAGGCATAGAACATAGCATAGTAGAAACATAATTGGTTGTGTGAATCTCACAATATTAATTGCAAAACTGGAATCATTTTCTTGTATGCCATTTGCCTTTATACTGCATTTGGCTTTTGGTTTCTAAATTTTATGAGAACAGAAACCTAATCTTCATCTTAACATCTTTCAATACCTACCATGTAGGTAGGCATGCATATATTGGAGAGGCAGTAAATTGTAACAGAATATAGATTTTACCCTAAATGGTAACAGAACATAGACTAAAGCCTAAACATCTGTCTAAATCCAGAATTTGTTGCTAGTTATGTTGGTTAATTTTATGTGTCAGCTTGACTAAGCTAAGAGGTACCTAGATAACTGCTAAAACATTATGTCTGGGTGGATCCGTGAGGGTGTTTCTGGAAAAGATGAGCCTTTGAGTTGGGAGTCTTGGGGGAAAACAATTTTCCTCATCAATTTGGGTGGGCATCATCCAGCTACTGAGGGCCTGAAAAGAGCAAGAAGGCAAAGAGGAGCAAATTCACTTTCTCTGCTTGAGTTTGAATATCCGTCATTTTCTTGCTCTTGGGCATGGAACATTGGTGCTCTTAGTTCTTGGGCCATTGGACAATTGGCTTTCCTTGTTCTCAGGCATTCAGACTCAAACTAAATTACAGCACTTGCTTTTCTGGTTCTCCAAGTCACAGATGGAAGATTGTGGAACTCCTTGGCCTCCACAATCATGTAAGCCTATTTGCCAATTTTAATAACTCTCTCTCATCTTTGATTGAATTTCAATTGCAATGCATTGGATTATAATTTAAGGATTCTTTGTACTTTCTTTCAATCATTTTTTTTTTTAGATAGAGTTTCACTCTGTTGCCCAGGCTGGAGTGCCGTGGTGCTATCTTGGCACATTGCAACCTCTGTCTCTCAGGTTCAAGTGATTTTTCTTCCTCAACTTCCCAAGTAGCTGGGACTACAGGCACCTACCACCATGTCTGGACAATGTTTGTATTTTCGGTAGAGATGGGGTTTCACCCTGTTGGTCAGGCTGGTCTCTAACTCCTGACCTCAACTGATCTTTCCGTCTCGGCCCCAAAGTGCTATAATCCCAAAGTGCTGGGATTACAGGCATAAGCCACTGCACCCAGCTTAATAATTTTTACTTTTAACCAATTATTTCTCTTTTCATAAGAATATGTACCCTTTTAAGACTTTTAACATGGAAACTCATCTTACATTTAAAAATTTTTCCTAAGTTGAACTTACTACACTATCTTGAAATTCATTATATTTAAAATATTATCTTTATTATTACATGCTCAAATTTCTAGCAATTACCTCTCAATTTCTTTGAAATGTCTACATTCTTAAACTAAGCCCAGAGAAGAAGTTAAAGATTAATTCTGACTACATAAAAATGCACCATCTCAGTCTCATTGGTCTAGTTTCTAATGTATCAGGAATCATTGGTTTGTTTGGGATGTTACAATCCTAACTCAATTATGAGAGCCATCCTATATCCAATTGTGTTTCTCTTTTTGTCACTGCACATTATATGCAGTGGACATAAAACAGGTCTGAGATGAGCAGGTCTTCAAAAGAATCCTTCCTTGTGACAAAAAAACACTGGGCAAATTCCAGCTACAATTAATTCGGTCCATGACTAGAAGAGACTAAAAGGAATAAAACACTCACAATCAACAATAACATCACTTGGCATTCATTGAAAAAAACTGCCCCTATTAATTTACGTAATTATATTATGACATTTTTGCAAATATGTTTCTGAGTTACAGTATAAGATGGAAAATTAAGGTGAGAAAAAACAAGCAGTTTCAGGAAACAAAGAATTACTGATTCCTTAACTCTGTGGTCTAATTAGTCCTCAGAAAAGACAGCTAAGAACAGAAAAAGAGAGGACATGTTCTCAAAGTTATGCTTGCTTTTTTCAGAGAAATCCTTTTATGTGCAGTTGATCTCTGTGTTGCCTCTGCTTGCACTATGACCTCAATTAGAGCAGCAATAACCCATGTTAGTCTAGCATCATACATCAGAGATTTTTCTGGTTGGTAGAACAAAATAAAAAAGAATAAGATAAAATAATTGGGATGGGTAAAGAAGTATCAAGAATCTTCCTATATTACCTCAAAGTTATTTCATGTATTTAGACAGAAACAATTGAGGGAAATCTTGAGAGACCACAATGTTAGAAATACAGACACCACGAAACTAAACACTGTTGTGGGACATGAGGTATTACAGTTGAGCAGGAGAAAATGTGGTTTTTGTTCAGTATGCACCAATAACCTACTTATCAGATTTTTCTTAGTAATTGTCACTGTACTAATTTTATATATCTGGCATAGCAACAGATTATAAACTTAGAGGCATAGCGCCACCCCCCCCACCACACACACACACACACACACACACACACACACACACCCACACCCAAAGCTGTTATTTTCCACTTCTGGAGGGCGAAAGTCCAACACTGGTCTCATTGAGCTAAAACGTAGATATTGGCAAGCCTGCATTTCTTTCTGGAGGCTCTGGAGAGGAACTTGATTTCCTGCCTCTCCAGTTTCTAGAGGCTACCCACATCCCCTGTTCTGTGATTCCCCTTCCTGAATTCTCACTGTCACTGCCAGTGCTGCCACCTCTTTCTGACTCTTCTGTCATCATATCTCTCTCTGATTCAGCTGGGAAGATTCTCCACCTTTAAGGAGTTGAGTTATTAGATTGGACTCACGCATGTAATCCCAGAGAGTCTCCCCATTTTAAGGCCCTTACCCTTACTCACATCTGAAAAGTTGATTTACCATGCAGGGTACCATAGTAACAGCTTTCTGGGACTACAGATTGGCCATCTTTGACTAAATGATTATTCCGTTTATAATGGGCAGGGGGTGGGGAGCATCTGTTTGATTTTTTCTTTTCATGTTCTACCCTGAAGCTGCTAAGGGGTGTGTAGTTTAGTTAGGGAGACTAGCTTTATTTCTGACCATGAACAAGACATGTCTGGAAATGTACACTTATTATATCCTTTCGGTGAATTTAATCTCTTTATTATTACTGAATATCCCTCTTTATCCTTGGTAATATCCTCTGATCTGAACTCTACTTTATCTATCATTAATATATCCACTCCAATTTTCTTTTGATTAGTATTGTCATATTATATCTTTTTTCATCTTTTTATTTTTAATTCATTGTGTCATCATTTTTGAAGTGGATTTTATCTAGGTAGCGTATAATGGAGTCTTGCTTTTTCATCCAGTACAAAATTTCTGCCTGTTAATTAGGATATATAGATTATTAATATGATTGGGTTAAACTTACCATCTTGCTCTTTGTTTTCCATTTTCTCTGTCTGTAAGTTTAACTAAAAGAAGCTTAAATAAGAAATCAACTACCTATATAACATTTGATAATTCATATGCTATGTTAGTACTTTTCTCTTTGTCTACCTTCTTTTGGATTTGCCTTTTAAAATTATATTACATACTTTTGCCTCATTATCTATAGCTGTTGCCATCTATATTATCTGATAGTAAATTCATAGCATAGTTGTTATTTTAGTGGTTGTTTTAAGATTTCCAGCATACATCATTAACTTTATGAAAGTCTACCTTTAAGTAATTTTATATCACTTCACTTATAAAAACCTTACTATACTTTTTTTTTTTTTTTTTTGAGACGGAGTTTCACTCTTGTTACCCAGGCTGGAGTGCAATGGCGCGATCTCGGCTCACCGCAACCTCTGCCTCCTGGGTTCAGGCAATTCTCCTGCCTCAGCATCCTGAGTAGCTGTAGCTGGGATTACAGGCATGTGCCACCATGCCCAGTTAATTTTTTTTTTATTTTTAGTAGAGACGGGGTTTCACCATGTTGACCGGGATGGTCTCGATCTCTTGACCTCGTGATCCACCCGCCTCAGCCTCCCAAAGTGCTGGGATTACAGGCGTGAGCCACCGCGCCTGGCCTACCTTACTATACTTCTATTTCTCCTCTGCACCATTTGTATTAGAATCTCCAGCACATATGGTTTTAATTTTTGGTTAATCAATAATCTTTTAAGGGATGTTAAATAATAAAAGAAATATTTAATATATTTATCCACACATTTTTTCTGTGTTCTTCATTCCTTTGCAAATCCACATATAAATCTGGTATGATTTTTCTTCATCTCTAAGGGAATTTCCTTAGCATTGTTTATAATGTGGGTCCACTAATGATAAATGTTTCCAGCTTTCATAGGCCTTTATTTTATTTTTATTTGAAAAATATATATGCTATGTATAGAATTCTAGATTGATGATTGTTTTGTTCACTTTAAGGAGTTTCTCCACAGTCTTTTTGCTTACATTGTTGTCAATAAGAGTTTGCTGTCATTCTTACCTTTGTGTCTGTATGTGGTACCTTTTCTTTTCTGGCATCATTTGTGACGGTTTATTTAATACAGGTTTTAAAAAAATTGTATTAGATATATAAATCGCTATACTTGAAATGTCCTCTCCAAAACTCATGTTGCAATTTAATTGCCAATGTAACAATATTAGGAGGTGGGGTCTTTAAGAGGTGACTATGTAATGAGGGCTTTCCCATCATGAATGATTTAATACATTATCTTGGGAGTAGTTAATTATTATAGATTATTATAGGAGTTTGGCCCCCTTTTTCTTTCTGACTCACATTCTCACTTCTGCCTTCTACCCAAATGCAATGGGATTGCTCTTGCCAGATGCCAGAACCATGCTCTTAGACTTCCCAGCCTCCAGAACTATAAGAAATACGTTTCTTTTTAAATTAGTTACCCAGTCCATGGTATTCTGTAATGGCAGCATAAAGTAGACTAAGACAGAAAAATAGCACCAAGAAGTGGGGCTGTTGCTATAAAAAATACCTAAAAATGTAGAAGTAGATTTAGAACTGGGTAATAGAGGTAGGAAGAATTTGGAGAAATTGGCTAGAAACAGCCGAAGTTGCCATAAATGAAATATTAAGGAAGGTTCCAGTGAGTGCACAGAAAAAGAAAGGGGCTGTTGAGGAAGTCTGGAACTTCTTTGGGATTACCCAACTGGTTGTGAATGAAATGCTGGTAGAAATGTGGGCAGTAAAGAATATTCTGATGAGGGCTCAAATAAAATGCCAGCAAGGTATTGGAAACTAAAGTAAAGGCCATTCTTGTTAAAAAGTCTCAAAGAACTGGGCTGAATTGTGTGTATGCATGAGGGCTTTGTGGGAGGTAGAATCTGAGAATAATAAACTAGGATATCTGATGGAATAAATATCTAAGCAGCAAAGTATTTAGGCTGCTTTGTGATTACTTTTAAGCACGTGCAGTGAGATAACAGCAGAAAAGAATGACTGAAAAACAGAATTTATAATCAATAGAGGAGCAGAGTAGAAAGATTTGGAAAATGTACAGCCTTTCCATGTGAAGAGTGAAAAAGCATGTTTGGGAGAAAATATTAAGGGTGCGGCCAAGCAACCATTTCCCAAAGACGTTTATGGTAGAAGGGAGCGAGATTCTACTTATAAATGGAAGAAAAATCCCAAAGGCATTTCAAAGATCTTCATTGCTACCCATCTGATCACATACCTAGAGCTCTAAAAAGGCAGACTCGTTTCAAGGGATAGACCCAGAGTGCCCTCTGTGGGCTCAGTACCCTAAGCCACCTTGGGTCTCTGTTATCTGCATTCCAGTGCAGTGATCCACAACCACCCTAGCCATGGCTCAAGCAGGCTAGAAGAAGAAGTCTGCATCATACTTTAATTATTTGTCTGAGGATGTTAAGAGGCTATAAAAATGGCTTGGATTGGGTGTCCTTACATCACTGAGGTCAATAAAGGCCAATTGTTAAAGCACCTGATTCTGGCAATTAGACCATTATAAATTGGTGCCATATAGCTATCAGTAATGCAGCAGAAATTTATAATGGAACTAGACACTCTCAAAATTAGTTTCAAAAGAAACTTTCTGTTATTAATTTTTTATTGAAATACACAGCAAAACATGTGTGCTCTTATATTTAAAAAATACTGTTGAAAAATTCCCCTTATAAAAGTAAGCACTGTGACTTACATTATTTTTATGTCTGCATCACTGTATCATCTCCAGTGATACATTTCTAAGTTGATGTCCTTCAAATAATTAGTACCTAAATATTTGGTGAGTTAAATAATTGCAGAAAACTATAAACAAATTTATAAAGGAAACCCACAATGTTAAAACAAAAAAGAGTCCATGGTCTTTTAGGTTACATCTTTAAAGTTATGTTTCTAAGCATTTACACATATTAGTATACATATCACTTGTAACTCTAACTAGTTATCTAATACAATACCACACATTACCACCAAATTTATATGGGCTTCAAGTGACAATAATCACATATTGTCACTCATAATTTCTGTGAGTCAGGAATTTTGGGGTGTCTTAATTGAACTGTTCTGTTTCAGGATACTCATATGAGATTGCAGTTAAATATCAGCTGGGGCTGGAGTCATTTGACTACAGCTGCAGGATTTACATACAAGGTGACTCACTCACATGGCAGCAAATGTGATGCTGGCTGTTGGAAGGAGGGCTTACTTTTCCTTTCAAAGGGCTGTTTGAATGTATCTGAATTTCCTCAACGAGTGATACAAGAGACTATCACAGAAGCTGTGACGTTTTCTACGACCTACCCTCAGAAGTCAGATATTGTCATTTCTACACTATTTAACTGGGCCCATAAGTCAACCATTATTTGATATGGAAAGAGATCATACAAGGTGTGGAATATTGCGAGATAAAGATTGAGCAGGCATCTTGGTCGCTGACTACTATGATATAGTTGGTGTAATATTTTTGTAAAGTTTCATGACCTAATGTTTTACATTTTAAGTTATATCAAGAAGTTCTTCTTTGCCAATAATAAATGTTTGTAAAACCTGTAATTGAATGATAGATATTTAAGTCATTTATAATTTCTCACGGTTCCAAACAGGACAAAAATTAACATTTTTCTAATTTTTCATGTTTTTTAGGATATGTTTCTAAAAGCAAATGTTATCAGATATGCAAATTGTAAGGCATTTGACCACATTAAATAAATTTACGCTTCTAAAACTCCATATGAAAGTGCCTTTTAAAACGATATTCTAGCCTGTAATGGGTACTCTCGATTTATTTTTTAGTCTTTTCTAATTTTATTAGTGAACTAGAGAAGACCCTTGGATGTAAGTGACCCAAAACAATTCTGCTTAACTTAAGCAGCAAATACTTTCATTGAAATTGAACTAAGTAATTCACAGAGTCACCGTAAAAGATGAAGAATCTATACTGTGCAGAAGCGAAGGAAAACAATGTATAATCAGTATTTCACCTTAGTAATGATTCAACTAGGTTTTCAGCACTGGTTCTGTCATCACTAAACTTTTCCATAAGGCACAAACCGCTTTGTTGCTATATTACACTGGACAGACATTCCCAATGTCACTGAACTCTCACCTCTGGAGTAACGTCCAAGGAAAAGTCTTTAACTTACCCGTTTAAAAAAATCATTTCCTAAAATCCACATTTCTAGCTGGGGCCATCTGATGGGAAATTCTTCTGTCCCATGCTTATCCTACAGCATAGGAAAAAAAAAATCTTTACAATTTGTCTTTTGTAATGGGAGATAGGGCTTTTCCCCCACTTAGATTTTCTCATAGAGTGTTCAAATGCTACAGCTAAACAAAAATGACCACTAGAAAAAGAGAAATTATCTATCCCATTTCTCTAAAAATGACAGGTTTTTAAAATTATAGTCTATATTTGTTCCCATGTTTTTCCCATTGCATTTACTCCAAAAATTATATTTTAAATCCTTTGACAACTTGACTATGTTTCCGCTAGAACATTCAGCTGTTTTTCAATTGACACACTTACTCATCCACTTGTTTTCTTAATACTTTGTTACGGGTCAAAGTCAGCAATTTTCAACTCCTAAAAATATAATGTACTCACTTACAAAGTGGGAAAAAGGTTTTGCCATCCATTGACTGAAAAAGTTCTGATATCCAGAATTGACAAGGAACTTAAACAAATTTACAAGAAAACAAGCAAACAACCCCATCGAAGAGTGGGCAAAAGATACAAACAGACACTTCTCAAAATAAGACATTTATGGAACCAAGAAATATATGTAAAAATGCTCAGTATCACTGATCATTAGATAAATGCGAATCAAAACCACAATAGTCGCCCATTTCTGTATTCTTCACATCACAGCAACCAACATTTTAATTACACAAATGTTTTTCTGAGTTTCCAAACTCAGATAGCAAATCTCTTGCCTAGACTGATTTCTTTTCTACACCTTCAATTGAAATTGTATTATTTCAATACTTAGAAAATTCTATTATTTTTCTAAGTAAAGGTTAGTTTCCAAGTAAGCATTCAGCTTCTTTTGAAAGGAAAAAACATTTCACAATCTTTTAAGCTAGTTTATAAACCTCATCTTGATACTTTATGCTTATAGTTTTTCTTTCAAAAAATCAATTTTAGTTTTCACTATTTTAAATAAAATGACTCAAAGGGAATACTGCCCTTAAATTAAAAATTGAAAGAAAAAATTACAGGGAAATATTTTAGTAGTTATTTTTAGGTATTTAGGATACCTGATACTCACAGATGATATTGAAGACAGACACACAACCTGAAGAGATAAGTAGCTTAAAAATTCAGATTCACTCAAGTCCTTTTGCCAAAATCACATAACTTTATTTTTCCCCCTAAAATATTAGGGTAAATTTTTGCAAGACAAGGGATATTTCTCTGTGTTATGTTGCTAAGTATTCTGCATGTAATTAACAATCCTATGTTTTCAGTCTTTTTGTTCTTTTCACTCACTGGAAAAGGTAGGAATTTCAGATGGGCTGTCTTGTGAGTAGGATGTTCTATGCTTTAGAAATTATTAAAGCTGAAAACACCAATGACAAAGGCAAGCAGGATTAGATGCTAATATTTCGGAGAAAGAGTATGGCAAGGGAAATGAGACAAGAGCCTCAGCATGACTTGAAAATTCAACGTTCCTGACTAGTTTTGAGACAGATTTATAGAGAAATGTGCTTTTTGACCTTAAATAGAAAACCAGAGGTGATCTGAACTTTGGGTTTTAGATTTTTATTCCTATTTACTTAAGGTTAGCTTTCACTGTCTTAATAGAACAATTCTGTTTAACTGGGTTATATCTTCTTGGTACTGGACATGACCAGGGGTTTGGTAGAAGTGTAATCATGTGACCATGGAAATGCTATTGCAATGTCATCTTTCCATTCTATCTGCACTGCTATTTTCCAAAAGCATGTGAATGATACAGAAAGTGACTATTGCCACATGTGCAATGCTGGGCATATGGTCAACTGTGAAGGTTTGATGTTGGACTTTTGATTCTAGGAGGGCAAAAATTTTCAAGGCTGGGGGTGATAATTAAGCAAGGTTACAGAAGAGTATTAGGTTGCTGCAAAAGTAATTGCAGTTTTTGCCATAACTTTCAATGGCAAAACCATAATTACTTTTGCACCAATCTAATAGTTGTTGAAACTAAAGTTGTAATAAAAGGCAACAAAGAAAGAAAGAAGATATCAGCAATTTTATTTTATTTTAGCAATGTTCATTATTTGCATATACTTCTCTGGGCTAGAGAGAAATAAATTTAAAAACATGAAAAGTTTAGTTTAGTTGAACTGTATTCACTAATTAGAAAACAACAATAAAATAGTACTTAAGTTCTGTAATACGTTGTATCAACACACGTATTGAAGGGACGTGTGCAAAGTACAATTATAACAGAGTGGTGTGAAGATGGAAATGTTTATATGGGAAGTGGATTTTGAGCTTTTTAATCTCACCTTGAAGTAAAGGTGTGGATTTCTAGAAAGAAGTAACAATGATATTATAGATCTGATTGTCTTTTTTTTTTAATTTAAGGCAGAGTCTCACTGTGTTACCCAAGCAGGATTGCAGTGGTGTCGTAGCAGGATCAGCGGGGAACGAACCTCTGGAACACTGAACTGAGAAATGAAGTAGCTTTTTTTTCAGCCAGGAGCTGTGGGAGGTTAATGCCTTGACCACCAAGGTCTTCAAGAAGCAGTTTCTTTACCTTTCTAAGGGCTTACAACTTTAAAAGGGGAGCAGAGGTGAAACTGTGTTATTGCCCTTTGGCCAGGGCAGCTGACCTCACAGTCTTTGGCTTTCATTGATTTGCTAATTCATATGCAGTGTGTGTGGGAATAGGCAGGGGAAGAGGCTTACAGAGACAAGACAAAGGAAGTAAATTATTAGTTGGCAGAGGAATTTCCAGGAGGAGGTCTGGGTCATGCAAATGTGGAGGACATGACCCAGTGCCGGGCTCTGGCCAGTAGGGATAACATTCTTTGCAATACTTCAAAGTTTATAGACAGCATAGATTCTGAGAACTGAAAAGGGAGTTATTTTCCCAGTCCTTGGGCTTTCTTATTCCCTGGTCAGTGGTGTCAGCAAATTACTTGAACACGGATTCCAGTTCTTTGGTATTTTATCTCTCTTTACCCTCCTTCTCAACCAAAAGGGAGGAGGTGGAGGCCTGAGAGGTGGGAGATGGGGAAGAGGTCTCCCTTCTTATTGCAGTCTCAGCTCACTGCAACCTCCACCTTCTGGGCTCATGCCTCAGCCTCCCAAGTAGCTGGCATTATAGGTGCCTGCCACCACACCTGTACAATTTTTGTATTTTTAGTAGATATGGGTTTTCACCATGTTGGCCAGGCTGGTCTCAAACTCCTGACCTCAGCTGACTCACTCACCTCAGCTTCCCAAAGTGCTAGGATTACAGGCATGAGCCACTGTACCCGGCCTGGTTGTCTGTTTTTTAATAAAGCTCCTGGTTGGCCCAGTTCTATGAGAAAGTCTGATATGATTTGAAGATCTTTTAGGTCTTTTAGTGTTTTCCTTTAACAAATTACATATGAATGCATAAAATTATGCATTTCTCAAAGGTAAGAATACTATTCTTGTAACACACTACGCGTAGTGCCTAGATCAACTTCACAGTAGGATAGAAAAGACGTGCTCTATAGCTTAAAAGAGTCAGCTAGATAAGAGACATGTGTAAGAAAACTAGAGGTTTCCCATAGTTGGGATTGACCTAGAGGATAGGCATCACAGAAAATGTTAACATTTTAATAGGACAATGCTCCTCAAACCTTGAAATTTTGAATTATAATTTTGTGTTTTGCCATGCTTCATACTGTCTACATAAGCACTTACTTAATATTTTTCTTTGATCAATTTAATCACGCTATTTATGTACCTTCAAAGCAGTATAACCAGTGTCACTTGCTTTGAATCAAAGTAAACATGAAAATAAACACAATACAAAGCAAAATGATTAATTTGAAAATAAAATATAAAATGGAATTAATAATGAATATAATCATCTTCTCAACTAAAGATATTTGTCACTAAAAATAATGAAGTTATTGATCATATCGTAGTATAAAGTATTACTTGACTAGATGACACTTAATTTAAGAAGAACCTGGGTTCTATTTTAGGAAAATGATTGCATAATTTTGTTTGAGGTTAATCAGTGATGAAAATTCCATCTCTGAGTATTTTCCCAGGTCGTTAAATTATTTTAATAATTTGCACAGTAATTCATCCTATGCACATACCATCATTATTTCATTCCACCTCTACAACTGGACGTTTTGTTTGCATAGAATTTTTCAGCATAATAAATAATCATTTGAAGGCCAAGAAAAGAAAAAGAAAATTCCATCTCACACATGTATCTCCTGAGAAAAAGCAAAATATTTTATTTCCCTTCTCCAACAGGTTTGGGAACTAAGAACCAATTTTCTAACCATATTGATTTGTGATTACTTTTTAGTACAAGTCTATTCCAAGAAATCTTATGAAGAAATTTCCTAAACCTGAATTCTGTCTGAATTCTTCTGCATCTGTCCTATTCATGAACTTTTGCAAACAAGCATGTGTTATCCATTTATTTTTACCATTTGGTTTGGGAAAATATGCATGACATCTTTTTCTAATATTTAAATACATCCTCATAATATACATTCTATTTCTAACTTTGAAGTCAACATTGATTTGTCAGTCTCTCTGTCTGGCTGTCTAGCTGTCTCTCAACCCTATTTCACTTATAGTATACACCAAAATCCTTACAATGGTCTACAAAGCCCCACAGAATCTTATTTATTTGTCCCTCTCTTCCTTTTCCCCCATTCTCAATAAAAAGTTCCTGAAGACCAGGTAATTGAGTGTTCACTGCTTTATCACCTGAGCCTAAACCTGTTTTTGGTATGTGTATGTGTACCATAAATATTGATTGAATGTATAAGTACATTTTTAGTGAGCTCTCATATGAATTCCTACCAAGATTGCACAATCAAGAGACAACACCTTACAGCGCTAGTGTTCCTATCATTTCGTTCACGTGACTCATATGCTCTTTAACAGAACACTACCGTAAGCATCATGCCTTGTAAGAATACATTTTCGTCATTCAAATAAACATGTTGATGTGCAAGGTATATTCTCATTTTAATCTTAAATGGATGTGTGATTTTTCAGGTTAGAAGTTTTATTTGGAAAAACCCTGAAGCCGTCTCACACCACATATAGTTGAATGATGACTTAACGTCAACATAAAAGCTTATATTCACTTTCTTTTTTTTTTTTTTTTAATTTTTATTATACTTTAAGTTCTGGGATACATGTGCAGAACATGCAGGTTTGTTACACAGATATGCACATGCCATGGTAGTTTGCTGCACTCATCAACCCATCATCTACATTAGGTATTTCTCCCAACGTTGCCCCCCACCAGCCCCCACCTCCCAACAGGCCCCAGTGTGTGATGTTCCCCTCCCTGTGTCCATGTGTTCTCATTGTTCAACTCACTTTCTACTCTTCATGAAACTGAGGAAAAAAGTTGAGAACACAGTTACTTGAACTTAAAGAAAGTGACAAATGGAACCCTTTTACCAGCTACTTCTAAATCTCGAAGCACATCAGATTTTCCTGTAACTAAACAAGTAGATTTTCTTTTCTCAATTTAGAGGTATGCATAAAGAGTATAGAAATAAATGGTGACCTTCAAGAAACTAGCAATTGTATAGTCAGGGTGCAGTGGCTCACACCTGTGATCCCAGCACTTTGGGAGGCCAAGGCAGGCGAATCATCTGAGATTAGGAGTTCAAGAACAGCTGGGCCAACACGGCAAAACCCCATCTCTACTAAAACATACGAAAAATAGCCAGGTATGATGGCACGCACCTGTAATCTCAGCTACTCTGGCGACTGAGGCAGGGAGAATAGCTTGAACCCGGGAGTCAGAGGTTGCAGTGAGCAGAGACTGCACCACTGCACTCCAGCCTGGGCAAGGGTGAGACTCTATCTCAAAAATAAAAATAAATAATTAATTAAAAAATAAATAAAATATATGTATAACAATTAAAACTTTAAAATCCCTTTATCACCTAAAGTTGCTCAAATTGCCACCATTTCCAATTTTGTCGTGTCAAGGGCACTAAACACTAGACACTAGGCATTAGACGCTAGACAGACACTAGGCACTAGGTACAGGACACTAGAAAATATGCACTAGACACTAGACAGGCACTAGGCACTAGGTACGGAACACTGGGCACTAGACACTAGACAGGCACTAGGCACTAGGTGCAGGACACTAGACAATAGGCACTAGACACTAGACACTGTCTAAGGCAGCCCTATTCAACAGAAATATAAGTCACTAATGTGAACCATATATGTAATATTAAACATTTATTTATAATATATATAAATATTAACATATACCCTTTGTGGAAAAAGTCCACAGATTATGCCATTTTGAGAACTAGCTTGCAAGAAGAGAGGGATCACTCACAGCCAGAAGCTGAACTCCACAGTACAGTTCTTTAATATAGCAAATGCAAGTCTTCTTTTGTACATGAATACTCTGAAAACATCAACCAAGAATCACTTTGTGTGCAACAGAGAGTGTGGTGAGCTGGAGGCTCTCAGGAGTAAAAGAGGAGATGCACAGCCCGTATAAGAAGTGGAACTCTCATGACATTCAACAAGGGCAAGGAAGGTTAGACCTCTTTGAAGTTTACTAATTTACAACTTAATTTCGTTATTAATTTATCTGTAATCAAAAGAGAACAATTTATTCAGTAAAACAACTGGGATCCTCACAAGACTCATGGAATTTGTTCAGGGAACAAGAACTTTGAAGATGTCCAAAGATCTATAAAGTGGTCTTGATTTTTGTCAAGGGGAACAGAACATTAAGAATCCCTTTGGTAGCTGAATTATAAACTTTAGAATATGTGGCATGAATTTCTCTTGATGATGAAAACTTCTCTGATGTGAACTGCACATTCAGAAATATATTGATGAGGAAAAATCTTCAGTTACACATTTTAATGAATGTGTCCAATACCAGCTAGCCCTGTTATAAGGACCCCAGTCTACTTGGAATTTCCTAAAAGTAAATTTACCCTGGTACTGATGTCAAAAATACAGCTCTATGAATGTCACCTTTATGTCAGCAAACAGATTAAATGCTTCTAGTATCCAGCATAATGCCATTCTGTATGGTCTAGATCACATTTGTGATCGTATATTTGATACAGTTGTAAACCTTGGAAGAATATGCCTGCCTAAGAGAATAGCTTTTTTTCTAGTCTTAAACACATTACAGTTGCCAGTGTAAATCACTTGTCAGTCTATGGCAAATGTAACAGTGTTTTAATCTGAGAAAAGGGAGAAATAAAGTACAGATAATCTTTTTTGGCCATTTTCTTGGCACCGTCATACATCGGAGACTGACAGGTCCTTCACTTGAGTGACAGGTGTCCTTTGAAATGCCTGTGAATCAGTATCTGTACAGACTGTTGAAATGCATATTTCCATCCTTATCATAAAGGAATGGATGGGCAAGATAGGTGCTGTTAACATTGCAAATAGCTCCAGAATTATTCATTGTAAGCTCCAGGCAAAGAATAGGGGGAAAGTTTTATTATTCACCATGCACAATAGCAGGATGCTTAATGATTCTCGGTTACCTTGGCAGAATTGTCTGTCGACTTCAGGCACTAGCAGTGGGTGACACAGGTCTGGCCAAGTGTTAGAGCAAGATCATACATTCTGGTCCCATTTTAATTTCTAATACATTAATCTTTCCCTCCCAGATGCACAATGAATATTCCATAGACTCTTGTTTGTCAGAAGCTGTCTGGCTTTCATCTATTCAGGTGGTTTCATTGACTGTGAAAGCGTGCTTCAAAGGCCTGATCAGTCAATGACAACTGTCTCACAATAGCATTGAGTAATGCTTTCCTTTTTTCTTTTCAGGCATCTGATAGACAACTTTGACACCTGATCTCTGGGGACCTTATGGAGTCACTCAGAGTTCTTAAGAGACTTCCCTTACTTTATCATTCCAGAAAGAATTGTCACAGGTGAATGTATCGCACTTTCTCAGGAGCTGAACCTGACCCTTGAATCCATCTCATTTGCACTGCAGGTTTTACAATGAATTAAAATGGATTAAGTTGGCTTAATGCTGTTTTACAAGCAAGTGGAAAGCACTGCACCATTCATTTTTAATTTTAATCCTTTGTCTTAGCCTGCTAATTACTATTGTTTTAAGTTCATTATCCTGGCGTGCACATTGTTACTAGCTGGATACTAATGCTTGTAAGCAGTGTTCTTACTTTTGCAGGTACTGACCCTTCAATTATCAAATTAGTTCCTGTCATTGCTGAACAGCCGACTTTATAATCTACAATTCTCCTTTAAATTTTTATTCTTCTCTTGTCTCTAATTAATTAAGCAATAATACTATTGAAGCATCTTATGCAGAGGCTCAACTTCAAGAGCATTAAAAAGGAGAAAAGAAACTAAAATTGGATATGTGATTCCTCAAGTTTCTCTGACAACCTTGGGTCAGAGGAATTCTGTGATACCAAGTTTGTCTGTGAAGCTTGCAAAATATGACCATAGAAAGTAATGTGAGCCCTATTTTCTGTCTCATCACCACTTATTTCAAAGTCTCCACTAATTACAATTTAGATGCTACACTATAATCAAGTGGAAAGCATAAGGAAGTAAAGATGACATTGCTGAGAAATGATATGAAAAGATGAACCAGTCACAGAATTCAACAAACTCACTTCCCATACAGATCGAAATGTCTAATACAACATTCCTTCTTTTCAATGCAAGGATTATCTCCACAATATCTTCACGAAGTTCAGTTACCTCTCTGAACATTTTCTTTGAAGGGAACTCCACAACTTCAAATTTCAAAGTTTTGATCATTACAAAGCTTATTTTTATGAATTGCAATGTATCTTCCTTTAACTTTCATCTACTGGTCATAGTTCTCTGTTCTGAAGCTGAACACACATACTCACAAGAAAGACCACTGCCTTTGCTATACGACTATATTTCAACTATTTGAAGACTTCTAATTCCCTAAGTAGCAAAACTTTTAGATTCTTTCATACTCCAGTCAGTCGCTCCTACATATGGTTCTCTTTAGTCCTCTTCAGAGTAAACTTTCTTGTCAGACATTTAGAATAATTTGGAAGATAAGGCTATCCTCCATGTAGACTAACAAATCCAACCAAAACATAAATTCTCGCCCCCAGTTGTATCAGCCTCCATGAATCTTGACTCACTGGCTTTGCTTTCCTTCCTCATCACAGTGGAAGCACTATCCCTAATTCCATGGACTCTAGATTGTCTCCCCTCTTGTCTGTCCAAAGATGTTACACTTGGAGTTAACCCTGCTCTCTTCTACATCAGCAATTTATCCCTTTCTGTAAGATTAGTGTAGGCCAGTCGTGGTGGCTCATGCCTGGCAAGCAGACCTGCCTCACTGCCATTGACATCCTTACCATGTGTGCGGCAGACATCCAATGGCAGAGGTTCTCGCATTGCACTGAGAAGAATCTGATTCCATACCTGGAGAAGCTGAGTAACACCACGCTCAAGAAAATGCTGCTAAATGGGGTGGGCTACCTGCATGAGGGGCTCAACCTGATGGAGCGACAACTGGTGGAGCAGCTCTTCAGCTCAGGGGCTATCCAGGTGCTGGTGGCTTCTTGGAGTCTCTGCTGGTGCATGAACGTGGCTGCCCACCTGGTAATCATCATGGACACCCAGTACTACAATGGCAAGATCCACGTCTATGTGGATTACCCCATCTATGACATGCTTCAGTTGGTGGGCCATGCCAACCACCCTTTGCAGGACGATGAGGGGCAGGCACTGTGTCATCATGTGTCAGGGTTCCAACAAGGATTTCTTCAAGAAATTCTTATATGAGCCATTGCCGGTAGAATCTCACCTGGACCACTGTATGCCTGACCACTTCAATGTTGAGATCATCACCAAGACCATTGAGAACAAGCAGGATGCTGTGGACTACCTCACTTACACCTTTCTATACCGCCTCATGACACAGAACCCCAATTACTACAACATGCAGGGCATCTCCCATCATCACTTGTTCGACCACTTGTCAGAGCTGGCGGAGCAGACCCTGAGTAACCTGGAGCAGTCCAAATGCATCAGCATGAAGGACAAGATGGATGTGGTGCCTCTGAACCTGTGCATGGTCGCTGCCTACTGTTACATCAACTACACCACCATTGAGCTCTTCAGCATGTCCCTCAATGCCAAGATCAAGGTGTGAGGGCTCATTGAGATCATCTCCAATGTGGCAGGGTATGAGAACATTCCCATCTGGCATCATGAAGACAATCTCCTGAGGCAGTTGGCTCAGAAGGAATCCAAAAGCTGAATAACCCTAAGTTTAATGATACCCACATCAAGACCAACCTGCTCCTGCAGGCTCACCTGTCCCAGATGCAGCTGAGTGCTGAGCTGCAGTCAGATATCGAGGAAATCCTCAGTAAGGCAATCCGATCCATCCAGGCCTGCATGGATGTCCTCTTTAGCAATGGGTGGCTCAGCCCTGCTCTGGCAGGTATGGCCCAAATAGTCACCCAAACCATGTGGTCCAAGGCCTCATACCTGAAACAGCTGCCACACTTCACCTCTGAGCATATCAAACGTTGCACAGACAAGGGAATAGAGAGTGTTTTCGATATCATGGAGATGGGGGATGAAGAATGTAACACATTGCTTCAGCTGACTGACAGCCAGATTGCAAATGTGGTCTGCTTTTGTAACTGCTACCCTAATATCTAAGTGTCTTAGGTGGTGGATAAGAACAGCATCTGCAGTGGTGGGCCCGTGGTGATGCTGGTGCAGCTGGAGCGAGAGGATGACGTCACAGGCCATGTCATTGCACCTCTCTTCCCACAGAAACGTGAAGAGGGCTGGTGGTTGGTGATTGGAGACACCAAGTCTAAGAGCCTCGTCTCCATCAAGAGGCTGACCCTGCAGCAGGACAAGGTGAAGTTGGACAGTTGGACTTTGTGGCCTCAGCCACTGGTGCCTACAACTACACTCTGTATTTCATGAGTGACGCTTACATGGGATGTGACCAGGAATACAGATTCAGCATGGATGTGTAAGAAGCTGAGAAGGACAGTGATTCAGATTGAGTCCTGAGGCATTTACTCTTGGCTAAAAGGAGAGTTGAGGCTGAATTAAGAATGTGTACATTGCAGGGATCCTGGCTATGGGGACCAGGTTTACGGGCCTGAGGTCTGGCTAGCCAGGGTGGTGCTGTCCCTGCCCACCTCCACTTCCTTTTCTCTTGTTCACATCCTGGATGCGATGACAGCAGGTGTTGTGTAAAGCATAAATCATACATAGCCTTTTTAGGCATGTTCCTGGTAGTTCCTTTTGAGTCTGACATTCTAATAAAATAATTTGTAGAAAAAGTATTTTTTTCAAGGTGGAATTATTTTATTTCCTCAAGGTTGGCTGGACACTCATTCCAATTAAACTTCCCCCTAGCAGAAAAATATGCTAAGGAAATGGAAAACACAGCTCTTACCTTCCAAGAATTTGCCATGTGCAGAGAAAAAAAGATGTGTAAAAATAGATACTTAGAATAGGTAAGTGATCCAAATCCTAAATACAAAAAAACTAAAAATTGGATAATCCTAGTAACGACATCTGTGAAAGGTGTTCTTAACATGGGCTAAGATTTGAAGATCAAAAGGGCAACAGGAGGGAAATGGGTTAACAAGACCCAGCAGTGCTAGGGAAGCTGTCTCTGAGAAACAATGTCTCCAGAGACAGGTGAGTTTTAAAGTGATTCTCGGGTAGTCAAACGTGCATTCCCAAGGAAAGGTCTGGTCCTGCAGCTGGTCGTGGTGGGGAAGTCCTGCAAGCTGGAGTTGGGGTCCCAGGTGAATTCTGGGTAAGTTAATGCCTCTGGGACCTCCGTCACACATTTAATAGGGATGATGGCATCCAGCTAAATCACAAGGCAGCAAATGAGATATGGGAGACTGCTTTGAAACCTATGAAAGGTTTTACCTGTGAAAGCTCAAATTAAAGCAAATCAAAAAGAAAGGCAATAGCAAAAGTGGGCCTGGGGCTTTACCCAAGGAAAATGCAAGAGACGGAAATGAGTGGACTGAAAATACGGTGTATCAGGAGAGTGGCACATGCCTGTAAACCCAGCACGTTTGAAGACCAAGGGAGGAGGACCACTTGGGTCCAGGAGTTTGAAACCAGCCTGGGCAACAAAGGAAGACCCTGTCTCTAAAAAAGAAAATTAAAAATTTTAAAAAAAATTAAAAATCAAATGGTGCCTAAAGAGAGGGGGGAAGCAGGACATACACAAGGTAATTTGATGGAAGCTTGGAATACCACCAGGTGGAGAAATAACAATTTGACCCAACTGAACCATTTTGCAAAATGCCATCTCTAAGGCAGAGGTCTGGAGATTTTGAAGAAAAGCTGAAGTTCTTAAGCTAGTGTAATAGTCACTGATGCCTGTCTATGCAGCCATGCAGGAGATGAGACCTTCAGGGCTGGAGCCCTCAGCAAGAGATGGAGGCCTCTGTGACTGCTGCCCCACCTTCCAGAGCCATGGTAATTTATGTTTCTTCTCTGCACAAGCCTGATGTCCCATGTTTCAAATGCTGTCTCTTAATTTAGCCAGTTCACAGCTGTGTGGTCTTTTTCATTTGTCAATCATGGCCCGTCAGGAGGCCAAGGCGGGCAGATCTCCTGAGGTCAGGAGTTCGAGACCAGACTGGCCACCATGGTGAAACACATCTCTACTAAAATACAAAAATTAGCTGGGCATAGTGAGTGAACCTTATACTCCCAGCTACTTGGGAGCCTGAGGCAGGAGAATTGCTTAAACCCAGGAGGCGGAGGTTTCAGTGAGCTGAGATTACACCATTGCACTTCAGCCTGGGCAAAAAGAGTGAAACGCCATCTCAAAAGAAAAAAGTGTAATAAGAAATCAACTATATCACTTTCCATTTGAAAGTACTCTCCATCATGACCATGCCCAATTGTTACCTTCTTTTTCATAGAAAATAAGTATGGCATTGTCAGCACTCAGTGTCACCAGCTCTATCCTCAGGCTACTTCATTAAGGCTTTTGTCACAAAACTCCCTGAAAATGTTTTTGTCATTGGGTTCCATATTGTCAATGATTTTCTCTTTGTTCTTTTTCTCATTTACTCAGTTTCCCAGGAGCATTTGGATGTCTTCCCTTCTTGAAACACTTTCTTCTCTTTAGTTGTGCCATGCCATGTTGGTTTACTTCAAACATTACTGGCTTCCTTTTCTCATTTGTTTAGTTTTCTTTGCTGACTTCCTTTTCTCATTCTGACCTCTGCATTCTGAATCCCTGATCCTTGGCCTTTGGCCCTCTTCTCTATCTACATTCACATCTTAAGTAGTCAAAGTCTCCCTAAATTATACCTCCAATACTGGACTTCCCTGAGAGATTTCTCACTTAACCTCTCCCCTAAGTTGTATAAAAGACATTGAATCCCTTCATGTTAACAAAGAAACATTCCACTTTGTTTCCTGTAATGATTAATTACCTAATTGAATCAATCTCTCTCCTTCCCCAATCCCAGATAGTTAAAAGGAGTAAATAAGTTATATGAATATTTCAGGTCCTCTGAAAAATGACAGAAATCTTACAAGACAATATGAGATTATTGGATCAAAAGTGGAGACAAACTTGAAACTGAGAGAGGCAAAGGAGCATGCTAGTTGGTGCAAAATGAGAACAGCAATCAAAACTCAAGACCTATAAAAATTTGGAAGGGTAATGAGAGATTTTCTCAAGAATGGCCTAGGATACCAAAGAACTTCATTCCCTGGGGAGAGGATAAAATAGAAGAAAACAATCCCTCACATGGAATTCCAGCATCATTTTGAATTGACTGAATTATCTGGAGGGAACTTCTGGCATTAAATGTAGTTTAAGTTGATCTTTGATTGTTATTATCTCCAGAATCCTGGCAGAATAAATAATAAACTCTCTCTATAGTGAGTTGTACTCACTCTAAGCCTCAAATTATAGCTACCAATATATTTTCTTGCCACATGGCTTAAGATAACAAGGAGCACAAGGAAATAAAACACCATGAAAGAAAAACACTAAAACAAACAAACAAAAAACTATACATACTTTAGGTAATGGACTTGCCAGAAACAAATTAAAAACAGCTTAAAAAAGAGGAGCTTGAGCTTGAGGTTTTCTACAGGTAAAACTTTAAAAATTGACAAAGCAAATTTAAAAAGAAAAAAGAAAACACATAGGATTACTAGAAATGAAAGAGGCAAAAATTTACATTAAACTTACAGAGTTAAATCTCAGTTCTCTCCTTTCTCTTAAATCCCTCTCTCCACCCAAATCTGTTTCATTTTAGGTAGTAGTAATTGCCTTAATTCAGTTACACGGTTGGCATTTTCCTCATCCCTAACATTCAGTTCAATGACAATGCTATTGATGATACTTCCAGAATTTGTAATAATCTGATAATTCTTCAGCATCTTTATTGCTGTATCTCAAGCTACTATAGTCTGGCACCTGAACTTTTGAAATACCCTGTTAAATGATCTCCTTGATCCTATATTTGTTCTCTTCTAACATTTCTCCATATAGCATCCAGAGAGATCTTTGAAACATTTAGATCATATGGATGCTCCTTTGCAAAACCCAATGACTTCTCCATGCTCTCAAAGGCTTACAAAGACCTATATGATCTGAATCCTAGAATATTTTCCTTCATGGTCTTGCTCTTAAAATATTTTCCTTATACCATACTCTCAGATGGCTTTCTTGTGCCATCTTGTTCAGATGGCTTTCTTGCTTCCAAGTACCTCTCAGAGAGGGTACATAGAAGAAGAGAGGAAAATTTTTTGGACAGGGAAAAAGCTTTCTTACTCAGGAATAGAGAAATCTAAATTACATGGAGACTTGGGTCACGGAGAAGGAGAAACTAGAACAGTATTTGAAAGGCAAGGCAAACCTACCTGAGAGTTAAAGATAGTCCTTGAAAGGAAAAGTAAAACACATTTGGAAATTTGTACCAAGGAAACAAAGGAATCACGTTAATTGATAATTGCTAGCACTTGGGAAGTGCTTCCTCCATGTTCAGCTCAGTTGAAGTCCTTCCTGCATGCCCATGTTCAACTTTTCTAACAGCCCTAGACACAGAAACTGTGCTTAATACTCATTTTAAAACTGAGGAAATAAGCTTAGAAAGTTAAAGAACTTGTGCAACATAACCAATCCTTTCATGATGGAAGGAAGACTTTGTCCTCTTTCTGATTCTAAAATCCATTTTCTAGCTCATCATATCTTACTGAACATTATCTGTAACTCTTTCTCTTAGTCTAATTCTAGGATGTGGAAGTTCCCCAGCAAAACTCTAAAGGTTTTCTTTCACAAATCCTTTTTAGAAATGTGCCATTGCTTCCTCATGTGTGTGCATACATGTGTGTGTGCACACCCATGTGCACCAGGGATTCTATTTGTAATAACACGTTGAATTGACAGGGCCTGAGGATTTCTTGGCAGGCAGCCATCTATTCTCACCTTCTCAAGCTTGTGGCTACAACAGTTGGCATTCTGTTTTTCTGCCTGCTCCTTTTAGATATTTTTTTCCATCTGATTAGTCATTTAAAATCTTCCTGCAATGTTTGTTGATCTTCACCTGTTTGTTGCTTTTCCTGTGTTTAGAGGTTAAAATGCTATGTTGGTGCAAGCTTACTAAAGCTTAACAAGAGATGAATTCAGACAGCCATTTGAACTAAGCAGATGGCAAAGCATAGTTTGAAGGTTGAATAGCTTAATGGTGTGCCTGCTTTTAAAGAAGGAGAAAATTTCAATGGGTTTAATCTATGGTTAAAACACTATGTCAGTGCAAGCTTCCTAAAGCTTAACAAGAGATAAATCCACACAACCAATTGAACTAAGCAGATGGCAAACACAGTCTGAAGGTTGAATATCTTAATGGTGTGTCTGCCTTAAAAGAAGGAGAAAATATCAAAGGAATTAATCTATAGACTAAGAGATTCAACAACAACAAAAAAGTTACAGGCCAATTACATTAATAAATAATGGTTTCAATTAAAAAGTTTATTTTAATTTACTAACAGCAACCCCTGTGTATAACTGAATTCTATCAAGTCTCAGAATAAATTTGATTATTACTGCTAGCAATAACATTTTTAAACAGTGTATCTGAAAGTCTTTGGAAGGCAGCCTACTTGTGACTTCTAAATGTATAATGGGATAAACCAGGCCACCTGGATCCCCTAAACTCTGAGAATCAACAATCTGAATTAAGAACAACTTGGACTAAATTTTAGACTGTTCTACTTATTGAAACAGTCATGCACAGCATAACGACATTTTGGTTAATGACAGATTGTATACATCATGGTGGTCCCATAAGAGTATAATGAAGCTAAAAAATTCCTATTGCCTAGTGATGCTGTAGCCTTTGTGACATCATAGTGTGATGCATTATTCACATGGTGTGGTGATGCTGGTGTAAACAAACCCATTGTGCTGCCAGTCCTATAAAAGTATAGCACAGACAATTATGTGTACAGTTATATGTAGTATGTAATACTTGACAATAATAAAAAATATGTAACTAGATTATGTATTTACTATACTATACTTTTTATCCTTATTTTAGAGTGCACTTCAGTAGCTTATTAAAAAAAAAAAAAAAAAAAAAAAAAAAAAAAAAAACAAAGGTTAACTGTAAAACAGCCTCAGTTGGGTCCTTCAGGAGGTATTCCAGAAGAAGGTATTGTTATATTATCATAGGCAATGACAGGTTCCTTGAGTGTTACTGCCCCCAAAGACTTTCCAGTGAGACAAGAGATGGAGGTGGAAGACAGTGATGTTGATGATTCTGACCCTGTGTAGGCCTGGGCTAATATGCGTGTTTGTGTACAGTGTTTATAAAGCCTACAGCAGCATGCAGTCATGTCCTAGGGCTTCACCTTTCCTCACCATTCACTCTCTGACTCACCAGAGCAACCTGTAGTCCTCAAGCTCTATTTATAAGGGCCATGAAAACCAGTACAGGTGTGCCGTATTTTATCTTTTATATCAGATTTTTAATGAACCTTTTGTATGTTTAAATATGTGGAAATATACAAATGTTTACCACTGTGTTAATTGCCTGCAGCAGTCAGTACAGTAACATACTGTACAAGTTTTTAGCCTAAAAGCAATAAGCTATACCCTATAGCTTGGACATATGGTTGGCTGTACCACCTAAATTTGGGTAAGTACAGTCTGTGATATTCACACAATGACAAAATTGCCTAAAGACACATTTTTTAGAACATATCCCCATCACTAAGCAATTCGTGACTGTAAAACAATGAAGGAAATTCTAACCTCCGAAAGGAATCAACAATGACCATAATAGCTTTATTGACTAGAGATAAACTTACTTTAAAGAGTATAGCTGCTGTGGTTTGAATGTGTCCTCCCAAAAGCATGTGTTGAAAACTTAATCCTCAATGCAGCAGTGTTGGGAGGTGGGCCTAATGAAAGGTGTTTAGGTCACGAGGGCTCTTCCCTCATGAATGGATTAATGCCAATTATAAAGGACTTGAGGGGGCAAGTTCAATCTCTTTCTCTCTCTTGCCCTCTCTTTGCCCTTTCACAATTAGATGATGCAAGAAGGCCCTTACATGATGGTGACTCCTCAGTCTAGGAATTCCCAGCCTCCAAAATCATGAGCCAGTAAATTTCTAGTTATAATAAATTACCCAGTCTGTGGTATCCTACTATAGCAGTATAAAACAGAATAAGACAATAGATAGCTCGTTGTTTGTTTTATAATAATTGATATCCTCTTAGATCACCATTTCTTTCTTTCTTTCTTTTTAACAAATAATTAAACACATCATAGGGCCTTCTTTCTTCTTGCATAGCTTATCAAAATATGGCTATAAAAGTAAGTTGTGGCCCCCATTTCAACCCTGATGACTGAAAATTCCTCTTCATTCACAACATGCCTACCCTTGGCCAGAAACATAAGATCAGTGATTTTCTAGTTCTTTGTTTGAGCTACTATCTTTTCTTTCCAATAAAACCACTCTTTATCATTTATTTACTTTATTCTTGGCTTCCCCCAAACGTTGGTAAGTTTGGTATCAGAATTAAGGTATTTTACATTAGAGTTTTCCCCATCATTTTAGGAGACTCCAAAAATATTTGTGAAGTTACCACTTTAGAATCACAATTCTTCACTTTGTCAGCTCAAATATCTTTCTTTTTTCTATTCCACTTTGACAGTTCACATTCATAGCTACCTTAAAAGAGAACATGTTTATTTCTGAAATCTTAAACTCATCCATCTTAGCTGTTTCCGACACCCACTGCATCCCTCATGTATCTTGGCTTCCTCCTCATTTCCTGTCTAAGTCATTTCTCCTTTTGTTTTATTGGTCATAATAAAATTGTCTGCTTCTTATCTTCAGATAAATGTTTTAGTAAATTTAAAGGAAAGAATTTCTCTTATAAGAAATCCTATGGAATATCTGCTCCCTCTCTCATTTCTCCCATAGTGTTTTCCAGAAAGTATAGGAAAATTCTATCGTCATAATTTATTATTTAATAAATTAACTTTATTTTTAGAAATCTATATTATTTTTATCTTCCAACATATTGAAACTTCCTATTCATCCTTTTGTGCACCATAGGCTGATTTCTGCTATTCCTCCTCAGCTGAAACCCATCTCCCCAAAGTCACCAATGATATACTCAGCAGGAGCTTTATGTGGTTCGAGTTGAGTCTAGATATTTAAAGCAGTTAATCACTCTTTCTGTCTTGAATTTTTCTACTTTTTTAACTTCCATAATGCTACTCTTTGCATAGGTCTGTGCTACCTCTTTTGCCTTTATCTCTCTTGTTCCTTGATCTCTTGGTTTGTTTAATTTCCCTTTAAATATTGGCACTCCCTTCTTCTCACTCTGCACACTCTTCTTGTGAGGTTTTATCTAAATCTTTTACTGAATTCTATTACTATTTATATGCTAAATATTCTTCCACATCCCTGACTTCTTTCTTGAAGACACATCTACACAAACGCCTACTGAATATCTGTTCTGTACATTTTAGAGGCATCTTAAACTTTATGTGTAAAATCATTGTCTACATACCCCCTCTCCTTCCTGTAATAAACTCCGAAACCTGCTCCTCTTCCTATATTCTCCAATTTGGAGATGAGTTTTACTACTTGCTCAGAATGGGAGACATCCCAGAAAACTTCCTCTCTACTTGACACCTTGTCACCATATTCTCTCTTTTCTTCCTTTTACACATCTTCTCTATCTTTCTCCACTGTCATTGGTTTTCTCAAGTTCCCTTAATTTTTAAATGTGAACTGCAGCTGTGGCTTCCTGTAGCTTGTCTCATTCCTACTCACCCACCCCCTACACTGCTGTCTAATTGTGTTACTCCTATGATTAAAATGCTTTCCTGCTGCTTGGATAAAAAACAAGACAATATATAAAGCCTTCAAAAATCTGCAACTTTGCCTTCACTTACTTCCGTATTAATCTACCAAACTGATATTCAAGCCACATTAGCTCCAATTCTTCATTTTTTGTATGATGTTCTCTTACCACCTTCAAGTTTCTCCCATCCTTCCCCTCTTCTCTACCAAGAAAGCTTCTACTCATTTTTCAAAGGTTCACTAAGTTATGTTCTTTTGAGTAACCTGCTGTTTGCTGCTATGACTTTGTGTACCTGTCTCTAGCATAATTCCTATCATTATAACTGCCTTTTTTTAGTATACTGTATTTCTGTTGCAGCCTCCATGTCAGTCATAGAATTTCAAATGATGCATAGCAAATATGAGCTCAATTAATATTTATTGAATATACAGGTAGATAAAATTATGAAAGTCAGGTGAATCTAGTTTATGCCATTTATCCCTTTAAACTATATTTGGATACAATCTTAGTCTACTGCCTTTACTGGGGAAAGAAGTGTAGGTCAAAAACAGACACATTATCCAGTATAAGAATATTTCTTTTAGAAATTAACATAAATTACAATGAAAATCTCGTAGAAAAAAATAGACCCTTCAAACTTGAACAGGAAACAATTTATCTAAACACCTTTATCTAAAGTAGGTTATCACACTAGTGCTTTAATCAAAAATATGATGAGGCTCAGAAGAGACTGGCTTATTCATTAACTTAGATCCCACTCACATTTCCTGAAGTTTATTCTGACGATATCTAATGATATTGTTAAAACTCTCTTTCTTTCATTACAGTCAGTAGGGCCTGCCAGTGAACAATTTCAGGAAGTATATTTAAATCCTCGAGCCATGCATATTATAGTCTTCAATCCCATTTTCGTAGAAGAGTTCTAATGGAAGTAGGGAATTTTAGTGTCCTTATTTTGGGATGGTGTGAGCCAATGAAGGGTACAGGCAATCTTCTTTTTGCAGAGTGATGTGGACACACATCTGCTCAAACACATTAACATTTCCATTCCAACTGACTCAACTGGCAGGAAATAGCTCACTCCTGTTTGTGAATAAAGAACTAAGGGGGGGGCACTGGAAAGGGGATAGGCATTTTACAATTTGTCAAGATATGTATTCCAACACTTATTTTTGAAAAAAATTAGTACTGAGTCCAACTTAAGCTAATAAGCTAATGACTGCTTATCCTTTACTATTAAGCTTCAAAGGAGCTCCTAACTAAATGAGCCAATTATTATATTGCCATCTATTTTTTATTCCTTCCTGTTAAATCATGCATTTGGTGTTATATAGAAGTTTTATGCTTATTAGAAAATAACCAGTATGTATGAGCTTATGAAAGGAAACCTCACCCAGATTTTTAAAAAGCAAATGAAAACCTTCAAAACTAACTGGTGCCATATGGTACACTCAGAAACACTTGTAAAAGGAAAGTTAAACCTTGAATATATTAATGATTTCTTACTGAAAGAAAGAAAAGCCTCTATTTCATCTTTGCATGTAAAATGATTTCTGAATAAGGCATTATAGAACACTTTTCTTTAAAAAAAAAAAAAGTAAATTCAGTAACATAAACCTTGTCTGGGTTTTTAAAATTATTATTGTGTTTATAAATAATGCATGGTTTTGAACAAGACAAAACATTAATCTTGTGTCTTAATACTGCCCTAGATACTTAAAAGATCTCATAGGTTATTTTCCACTTATATTTTTTCATTCTGCTTCACAAAAACTCTTTTTTTTTTTTTTTTTTTTTTGAGATGGATTCTTGCTCTGTGGCCCAGAGGAATGAGGAAAACAGGAAAGCAATCCCTGCTCACTACAAACTCCGCCTCCTTGGTTCAAGTGATTTCTCCTGTGTCAGCCTCCCAAATAGCTGGGATTGCAGGCACATGCCACTAGGCCAGGCTAATTTTTGTTTTTATGAACAGTAGAGTGGGGTTTCACCATGTTGGACAGGCTGATCTTGAACTCCTGACCTCAAGTGATCCATCTACCTTGCCCTCCCAAAGTGTTGGGATTACAGGCATGAGCCACCGCCCTGGCCCTCACAAAAGCTCTTTCATCTGACCTTGACGTAAAGACACATGCACAACCAGCCAGTTGTTATGCACACTAATGTGCCTATAGAGGAGGGAGTCTTGATTCCCTGGCCACTCATTTATTGCCTCCACATGAACTCTCTTTCTCTAATTTATGCTAATATCTAAAAAATTTACTGAAGAGCCTGGTTTGATTCTTTTCCTTCTCTTAAAATGCAAATGTCAACCATACAGAAAGCAAAGAATTGTTAGGTTCATGGAGAATGCCTGTACCTCTATACTCTTTTCTCTACATCAGATTGCCAGGGGTAAGCTATTCTATCACTTAATAAAGTCAAGATAGTTCTTTTATTTTCAGTGTATTGAATACTGTATGCACTAATATACATACCTTCTTATTTTATGTATTAACACAGCTCATTTGTTGAGATGGGATTACATTTTTCTATAAAACTAAGAAAAACATATGAGACTGGATTATTTTTTCTTGACCTACTGTACACTGAGAGTTTGTTCTGCTATGGAACATAGCCTTCACTGTGGGATAGAATCAAACTCTGTCAAAGGGTCTCACATAAACAGCCACTCACCATTCCATTTTACCTTAAGCTGTGTATGCATTAAAATTATACTTTCTTCCATTCTTCCTAGTAACTTCTTTTTCACTCATGATCCATGTAAAAATGTGTGTTTTCAAAAACCATTGGGTATTTTTTTCCCAGGTCTTTTAGGCAATGATCATTTTCTGAAGAAAGAGGCAGTCAACACCTTCAACACACTTAACTTGCTCTAAATATCTCAGTGAGTTTCTACTCTTCCTTACATTGGGAATCAAATATTTGACTTGATAATTCTTTAGTTAGCAACATGATTTGAATTTCAAGGAGTTGCTTTATATTTTAACACTTATTTTCAGATATCAAGAAGATGTAGATTTTTAAGGTGATAAACCAGATGGCTTTAAAAAAATGTTTAATTTATTTCTAAACAACAATAGTGAAGTATCAGCAGTAGAAGTTAAGTACCAAAGGATTCATTTAATTTATTTAATCATCTGTGTGCCTCAAGAGTGGGACTCTATAGTTTTTTGCATGTATGCATGCTTTAATGAACCTAAAAATGGAATAAAAATGATAACTGAGAAAAGTAAAGTGGTAGTGAAATATAGTACATCATATGAGGACTATAAAAAACTAACAATTATACTGCTTATTTTGAAGAAAATATATATTAAAATTATATTTATAAATCACAATGTGATTTAGTTGCCTAGGTATAAACTGAAATCTAGTTTTGTCTACAAAAATAAAAATTATTCAATTTGTAGTCATTTGGTAGTTTATAGGGCTTCCTCACATGCCCACAAAGAGAAATACCTAGAGGTTAAATCTCCTGGTAAAGGTCTGGAATCCCTCTACTTCAAACTGTGACCTAAAATTTAGCTTATATTGCAAAAAATTCAAAGCAATACATAGCTATGTAAAAAATATAGTAAAAAGGGATATTTGCAGCAAATATATACTAACAATAGCTAAAACTTCTAAACTTTGCAGAAACGTGCCTGGCAGCAAGTTCTGGGTTTTACTTAAGGACAGACGCAGGGTAAGAGAAGAGGATTAAGAATGCAGAAGAGCCAACTTCTTTTTAAAATTATTATTTATTTATTTTTTATTGCATTTTAGGTTTTGGGGTACATGTGAAGAACATGCAAGATTGTTGCATAGGTATACACATAGCAATGTGATTTGCTGCCTTCCTCCCCCTCACTCCTATTCAATATAGAACTGGAAGTTCTAGCCAGAGCAATCAGGCAAGAAAAAGAAATAAAGGGTATTCAAATAGGAAAGGAGGAAGTCAAATTGTCTCTATTTGCAGATGTCATGATTGTATATCTAGAAGACCTCATCATCTCAGCCCCAAATCTCCGGAAACTGATAAGCAACTTCAGCAAAGTCTCAGGATACAAAATCAACGTGCAAAAATCACAAGCATTCCTATACACCAATAACAGACTTAAAGAGAGCCAAATCAAGAATGAACTGCCATCACAATTGCTATGAAGAGAATAAAATACCTAGGAATACAACTAACAAGGAATGTAAAGGACCTCTTCAAGGAGAACCACAAACCATTGCTCAACGAAATAAGAGAGGACACAAACAGATGGAGAAACATTCCATGTTCATGGTTAGGAAGAATCAATATCATGAAAATGGCCATACTGCCCAAAGTAATTTACAGATTCAATACTATCTCCATCAAGCTACCAATGACCTTCTTCACAGAACTAGAAAAAAAGCACCTTAAATTTCATATGGAACCAAAAGAGAGCCCACATAGACAAGTCAATTCTAAGCAAAAAGAACAAAGCAGGAGGCATCACACTACCGGACTTCAAACTATGCTACAAGGCTACAGTAATCAAAACAGCATGGTACTGGTACCAAAACATAGATATAGACCAATGGAACAGAACAGAGACCTCGGAGGCAACACAACGTATCTACAACCATCCGATCTTTGACAAACCTGACAAAAACAAGCAATGGGGAAAGGACTCTCTGTTTAATAAATGGTGTTGGGAAAACTGGCTAGCTATGTGCAGAAAGCAGAAACTGGACCCCTTCCTGACACCTTACACTAAAATTAACTCCAGATGGATTAAAGACTTAAACATAAGACCTAACACCATGAAAACTCTAGAAGAAAATCTAGGCAAGAAGAGCCAATTTCTTATGGAACATTCTCTGGATTGTCATTCAGCTCTCACTGCATCATTAATCAAACATTAAAATAGAGCAAGAGTGTATGGGGTTCCATATGGGAGAGGCAAGAATTCACAGGAGAAGAGACTGGTAAACCTCAGGTGACCAGATGCCATTTTTTAGTTTCTGAGTTTTTTTCAGGCTTAGCTCACAGCTGTCTATATAGCTTCATACTACGATCGGGCAAATCAGAAAACAGAATTGGACTCTTTCTACAGCAGGAATGCAACTATCAAATCCTTGAAAATAAAAATCTTGTTTAAATTTTCTGGAATATTACTAATGACTAAAAGGTGCTCCTTTCTCACCACTGTTAACAGAAAAATAGCAAAGGAGGAAGAAAAAAGAACACTTAAATGGAAACACATTTAACCAAATGAATGAGGAAAACAGGAAAGCAAAACAGAGCAGTAATAGGCTCATTCTAATACAACAAAAGCCATTTGATGGCAGTTTGGCAAGGAAGGTATCTGTGGTTATAGAGAAAGGGTATTTTGCCATTACCAAATAAAATTCCTAGGGGTGAGATGAATTTCACTCTTTGCCTGCAAAGGAGGCTTTACTCTTTCTTTCCATGTAAATTCTTACTGAAATATATTTACAGAAATGGTGTGGCTGTTCAAAATTCCACTTGTTTCTGATATTCAACTTACATATTAAGTTTGAGGGCCTTTAAAAATCTTCCCAAATATATTTGTACATAAATTTATAGTTGGTTTCAATAGATAAAAATCTAATTCTATAGATATTAAAGGAACAGTTTGGTATCGTTTGGAACCATGATAGTTCATGTTCTCCTTGTTACAAAGGACCAGAGGACTTTGTAAGGTATCAAAGATCTTATTTCAAATCATGCTTTGTGAAACACAATCATATTAGCTTTTGATGTGTCCTCTAGTATTTTTGTAATTGTCTCATTTTATTACCAAGTTGTCTATTTAATTTTGCACTCCACTTTTTTTTTCACTTGCTATGAAAGCACAAATGTTCCCATGACATTACATATTCTTGGTAGTGAGGATTGTTAATGACAAAGCAACATTATATTTTGTAGATTTGTCATAATTAACAGGTGTTTTATAATCATATATTTAAATTATTTTTAATTTTTCAAAACTAAAATATTTTCCTGAGGTATTTTTATGTATGACACTTGTTTTATTTTTCAACTATAGCAAGAATAATTAAAGAATATTTTTAACAGTAGAAACACTGAGTCAAAGGTGATGATTTACATCTAATTTTTAATTACTTTAAAAAATTACACCAGTAATACAGGAAATTCAGAAACAAGAAAGCAGTGTGAAAGTACTGAAAGTGAATATGATGGTCTCCTTTTGTTTTCTGTTTCATCTCTCCCCTCTCATTGGTCATCTTAATTTTGTGTTATTCTTTCCATTTTCATGAGCACATGTACATTTGAAGATAAGGTTTTTGTTACATAGTTATTTATATACATTATTATGTAACATTGTATCTTACTTTACATTACATCTTTAAAAATTTATAATTACTCTAAATCTTCTCATCCAGATATCTCTTTATTAATGAATTTATTTTCATTTTTATGTTATAGATATAGGAGGTAAGAATTCTAATGTTATAAAGTATAAGCAGTCTCCTCCAGTTATCATCCCTCCTCCCTTCCCTATTCCTCTCTTCAAAAGGAAATGCTCTTAAAAATGTTCTGTGATTCTTCCAATTAAAAAAGCATTAATTGTATTTTAACATGTTATAGCTAATTATCAATAATACATTAATTGATTATTACTCCAACTGTTACTATTTATTATACTAAGAAATAAATTGTAAATCAGATAGATGCTGATTTTTTAAGTGGTTTATTAGGTTATGAAGGGTGAGACTTTCTCCCAATTAAGACAGATTATGCTAAGATTTGAATTATTAATACAGTCTATTTATTGTGCAGAGAAGCAAGCAACATGGCTTCCAAAAAAACAGCTCGAAGAGAACCCATGAGAGGAAGGCTGCCAGTTCATGTAAGGGTTATTCATGCTGAGACCTGCTTGACAGATTAATCCCATGCAGGATGCCCCTAGTGTTGCCTTCAATTAGATTAGAAGCCATAAAGCAGCTTGGGAGTATGGTTTTCACCAGAGTGAATGTAAAGGACAAAGGGTAAAGGGTAATTAGCTCCTGACCTGAAAGAGCTCATAAAAGAAGGAAATTCCAGTAAAACAGCTGTACTTTGGCCATTTCAATAGTGTGTATGTGTGTGAAGCAGTATGGGCTCATCAGTAATAGGAGTCTATTTTTATTAGAATACAGCATTGCAGGTCCCAAACTCAAATGGCCACATGTGTAGGCAGTCACACAAATGAGTATAGTAGGCCTGAGCTGGTGAACATGAGAATGCACATACCACCCAAAGGCACGAGTGCAGCTCCTCTCCTGCCATGTGGGGCAAGGTCAGAACATAGGCTGCAGGTTACTTAATCATATGATGTTTTAAGACATCCAAAAATTAGAATGTTCTTGTGAAATCCACTGTGACATAAATGTTGGCTGGTATTCTGTTTTAAAACAATATATGAGCCAGTCAATATGAGTCTATGTAACAAGCCAAGTCCAAGAACTTCCAGGTGGTTACCTCTACCTAAAATACTTAGTCCAGCAGCTACTTATGCCAAGTCTTTTAAGCCAAGCTAGAGTGGAAATAGTTAATTTTAATGACACAGTACCTTACTCATTCATTCATTATTTGAGGATTTTTTTGAGAGACTATTAGCCTATAATATACATTTTATATCCAATGCCAAAATAACAGCAACTTAAACAAATAAAATACCTTTCTGTCTTCTCTAACAGTGTAAATGTAAGTAGTACTAATAAGACTGATGCAGTGGCAAAGATTTCATGACGAAAATATCAAAAGCAATTGCAGCAAAAGCAAAAATTGACAAATGGGATCTAATTAAACTAAAGAGCAAAAGAAACTATCATCAGTGTGAACAGACAACCTACAGAATAGAAGAAAATTTTTGTAATCTGTCCATTTGACAAAGGTCTGATATCCAGAATCTACAAGGAACTTGAATAAATTTACAAGAAAAAAAAAATTAAAAGTGGACAAAAGACATGAACAGACACTTATCAAAAGAAGACATTTATGTAGCCAACAAACATGTGATAAAAGAGTGCTCAGCATCATTGATCATTAGAGAAACCATCTAACGCCAGTCAGAATGGTGATTATTAAAAGGTCAAGAAACAACAGACGCTGGTGAGGCTGTGGAGAAATAGGAACGTTTTTACACTGTTGGTGGGAATGTAGATTAGTTCAACCATTGTGGAAGACAGTGTGGTGATTCCTCAAAGACCTAGAACCAAAAATATCATTTGACCCAGCAATCACATTATTGGGTATATACCCAAAGGAATATAAATGATTCTATTATAAAGATACATGCATATGTATGTTCACTGCAGCACTATTCACAATTGCAAAGACATAGATTCAATCTAATACTCATCAATAATAGACTGGATAAAGAAAATGTGGTGTATATATACCATGGAATACTATGCAGCCATAAAAAAGAATGAGATCATATCCTTTTCAGCGATATGATTGGAGCTGAAAGCCATTATCCTCAGCAAACCAATGCTGGAACAGAAAAACCAAACCCTACATGTTCTCGCTTATAAATGGGAGCTGAACAATTAGAACACGTGGATACAGGGAGGGGAACAACACACACAGGGGCCTGTCAGGGGGATGGAGGGAAGGAGAGTATCAGGATAAATAGCTAACGCATGTGAGGTTTAATACCTAGGTGACAGGTTGAACCACCATGTCACACATTTACCTATGTAACAAACCTGCACGTCCTGCACATGTATCCTGGAACATAATAAAATAAAATAAAAATTATCGGGCCTCTTTCCAAATTAGTCAGTAGAACTGAACAGTTGAGCTAATCATTTATAGGACAAATATAAGATTTTGAAGGGTCTGAATCTGGCCTTGCCATAAGTAAGCAGGCACTCATGAGTTTCATCCAAGTCACACAGGAAAGGGTAGTTCTTTGCAGAAAGCCATTTCTTAGGACACAAAAAGTTGGGGGTAATTTCTTAATCATGACTTGTGATGGTTCATATTAGGTGTCAACTTGACTGGATTGAGGGATGCCTAGATGGCTGATGAAGCATTGTTTCTGGGTGTGTCTGTGATGGTGCTGCCAGAGGAGACTGCCATTTGAGTTAGTGGGCTGGGGGAGGAAGACACACGCTTATCATGGGTGAGCACCATCCAATTGGCTGCCAGCATGGCTAGAGCAAAGCAGGCAGAAAAGGGATAAGTAGCTTGTTTGCTGAGTCAGTCTCTCTCTCTCTCTCTCTCTCTCTCTCTCTCTCTCTCTCTCCCTCTCTCTCCACCCTCTCTCTCTCTCCTGTTACCTTGCACATCAAACTCCAGGTTCATCAGCCTTTAGTCTCTGGGACTTAAACCAGTAGCCTTGTTTGTGCTCAAGGGCTTTGGCCTCAGACTGAGGGCTGCACTGTCAGCTTCCCTGGTTTTGAGGCTTTCGGACTTGGATTGAGTGACTACTAGTTTCTTTCTTTCCCAAGTTTACAGACGGCCTATCTCCGGGCTTCGCCTTATGAGCTAATTCTCCCTAATAAACTTCTTTGTGTATATATAAAGGTTCTGTCCCTCTGGAGAACCCTGACTTATACATCACTGTTCTCCAGGAGCACAGTGCTCAGGTAAATTTTAACATTGTCAGGAGCATTCAATCTAACTGTTCCTTTCAAGGAGTAACAAACTTCAAGTTTTTGAAATGTATTTCAAAAGTCAGTAATTATTTCTGAAAATTAATAACCCAGTTGAGAAACTAGAATATTTTAGTGTATCATGTTTAAACAATTGAAAAGCTGAAATGCAAAAGACTAGATAACATCATTGTGATAATAAAAGAAAATTTGACTCCCATTGTTTTCTTCATAATTTATATTGCCTATCAATTTATTAGATGATGACTTTTCTCTTCCCCACCTGTCTCTTTCATTACCTCTTTGAGGTTTCTTCTTTGAGCCTCTTTGGATACCACTCTGGCTCTTCCATCAAGAAGATAGAATTCCACAGGTATTTGTAATTTTTCACAAGTTCCACAGGTATTTGTAATTTTTATCTCAGTCCCAAATAAGCCATTTAATAATGGCAAGAGGACCATTTTCAGTGGAGTGTTATTGTGATTTACTAGGTCTGCAAATGTGTTATTTAGGTAAGGGAAAGAGAATTTTCTTGTACATCACACAGAAGTTGGCCCATGCACTCAATAAAAGCTCATTACGGAAAGATTATAAACGTATAACAATACATTTTAAGTGAGATGCAATGATCCATAAAATTGGTGTGGCTAATTAGCAGATCAAATCTCTGTAAGAATTGGATGTCTTTAATATCTTGCAGTTGCTTAATTCTATAGGTATATTACTATCCACAAATGTTTAGTAAAATTAAATAATGGCATAAATGTTCAGTGGGATGAAAGCAACTGTAAAATGAAACCAAACAAAATGAGTTTATTTTGTTAATAGAATAAAGAGAATCCCAGTGTTAATATAACATTACACAAAATCTAGAGCAAACATCCTCTGAATCCCAGCCTCATTTCACATGTAATTAACCTTTCTCAATCAAGCTAAGCATCCCTCACACCTCCTTCTCAACTGCTGCACATCCACATCTCTCCTTACACGTGAATAAAAGGCAGGCATCAACTTAGATTAGTAATACTGCCTTATACTATGCCTCCAGAGCAGTATCACCCCAAGAATATTTTGAATTCCAATCATTTCTCCCGGTTCATATGTATATTTTTACAAATCTTGTTTCTTCTTGAGGAAGTAGGAGCCATTTGATGCTAATGGATAATCTGTTTTAATAGTAAAATCTTCCCAACTATTAGTCACAGCTGAGGTGGACGTTGCTTATATATTGGTCTTCTGGCAAACACCAACTGCTTTCTGATAAATGCCCACAATTTGAGTGTGGTAATCCATTCCTTTGGGTTGGATTCCATCCAGTGTATACACAGAATATATTACCTAGGCTTAGGTCAATCATCACAGTTCTCCTGGCCTCAGCAATTTGTAAACAAACAGGTGTAAGACTCAACTTGCACCGATCAGGGTGATTATAATGGCAAATGTAAGAGCTACAAGGAGGAGAATCTTTCCTTTCTCTTTGGACTTAAACTTGAGAGAATGTGAGGCTGACATTGCTGTGGTGATTCTGCTACTAAGATCCAGAGATTAAAGCCAGCACAGGGAGGAGAGTCCAACCAGGAGCAGGGAGAATCCACATCTTGCTGATTTTTGAGTGTATATAGAGCAATTTCTGAAGCCCGTTTTACTCCAAGGTTTTCCAGTTACATGAGTCAATAACTTTTCTTCCCTTGGTTTGTGCAGTGTTTTTTATCATAACCAAAAGAGTTTCAAATTATACAACATTAGGCCAATGTGTGGTAGTAATAGAGCTAAAATTGTAGACTGAGAAATCATACAAATTTGGGTTTTAATTCCAGTTCAGCTACAAACTTCCTGAATTTTCTTTAGCAAATAGCTTAAGCAAAGGGTATGATAGTTTCTTCCAGTGTTTCAAAGTGTCTCTGAAAGCTCTGTTGTAAGTATTAAATGGCATGTACATAAATTTTGCATAGAAGACATATGAGTACTCAATAAATAGTAGTTATTTTTATAACATTGATTTTGCGGAGATTTTATTAAAAACTAAAAACGATGGAAGTGTTTTTACTTCAATAAAACTAAATCTTATTCTAGATTATTTATTAGGTTTACCTGCATACTAAAGTATTTCTGGTTCTGGAAATGTGTTTAGCATTGCAATTTAGAGGCTTGGGAGGGTCAGGAAGATGAAATAAAATTCTGTTCTGAAAAAACAGAAAAAGTCATCAGCTTAAAATGGGCATCTATTGTTACCAGCATTGCCCAAGTGTTTAGAAGTGAAGTAAAATGAAATGAAGTAATTTACCACTGGGTAGATCAAATAGGATTTGCAAAAAAAGATACACAAAATGCTAAACGGGAACATCACTTCAAACTGTCCAATGAGTTTATATTTTAAGGCACATTTTTAATCTACTCATAATATTAAGCAATAACCTATAAGATTAGGCATAAAAGTTAGCACTGAGGTATGCATCGCTAAAGATCAGAAAAGGAAAAACTAGTAATAATAAAGCCACAAGATTTGCATGCTGCATACCCAGAAGTAGGCAAAAGCAGTCAGAGTTTGGCATCCATGGCTCAAAGTAAACTGAAAGTATTTCCCACTAAATTAAGAGCAAGAGTCAGATTCACTTTTTAAAATTTAAAACTAGGAGCTATTGCTAAATTCCATTTGGATTCTGTTGCAGCAAGCTGGGCCTAGAGATGAGGCCCAGAAATTGAGCAAAGTAGTTTATTAGAATGATGACTGTATATATACTATCTTTTACATTATAATAAAAGAGGAATCCTTAAGTGTTGTTTCAGTAATAAGGTCATAGGAGCCTGGTGAGAAAACTTCAAAAACCACTGCTAAAAGAAAAGTGAGGAGAGAAAGAGAAAGAGAAAAACAAACAAAAATTTCATTCACAATAGCCTTCTATTATAACACAAGTTGGTCCTAAGTAAATTTAACTTTATGTCACAGTCTGAAAAGTAATTCGAAGTAAAAATGTTGAGTTGAGTGTGCTCAGACATACAGTTATGACTTTCATTTTAACAAACCAAACAATTATAATACTAAAATCGGTGTTTGTGGGGCAAAAACGAGTGGATATAAAAAAAAAAAAAAAAACAGAGAATTTGGAATTGGCAGCATAGATGGTTACTAAGTTTTTAACTTGTCACAGTAGTCACTACAACTTTACATTAGATACAATTTTTAAAAGCCCGCATTGTAATATTATACTAAAAACTTATCTGGATTACAACACAGAAAAATTGAGTTAAAAGTTGAAAGAGCAGTTCCAAAAGCACATGGAGAAGCTCCAATATTAATTCCAGAATAAAATTTTGAAAATTTTAAAAGAATAATACTTAAAGAAATAACAGTTAATATTTTCTAGAATTAAAAAAGTAAGACTTAACAAGTTCTGAGTAGGATGAACAAAAATAAATGCATCCTTAGTCATATTTCAATAATGACACATTGTCAAAGATCAAGGCAAAAAAGTTTAAACCTTTAGAAAATACTTATTATTTACAATGGTATTAAAACAAAAATCTCAGCAGCAAGAATAGATGTCAGTAGATAATACAATAATATCTTTAAAGTGCCAGGGAAAATTATTGTCAACCTGGAATTCAATATAAAGTTGAATTATCTTCAAAATTAGGAAGAAATAAACATTATTACAGACATTCAGAAAATTAATCCCTTACATATTTTGCTGAAAGAACTAGTATTAATACAATTATTTACTTAGAAAAAATTAAATGACTTCAAAGGGAAGAGGTGGGAAAAATATTAATGAGTACAGACTTTATTAAAATTATCAGTAAATTTAAAACAAGTTGAGCTTTTGTAACAAAAGAAAATAACATGAAAATTTCTAGGCAACATTGACAAGATTGACTGTTAATGAGACGCTCTGTGGAGAACTCAAATGTGCTAAGGTCTCTGTCATGCTTGGGTGAATAAAATAATAAATAATTTTATACTGTTATTAAGAAAAATATACATGTATTTTTGTGTTTTTTTAAATGATATAATAATTAAAATAATAGAAAAACATTATAAAGCTTTCAAAGTAATAAAAAATAGCAAAATTAATCTACTGAAGGTAGAAAGAGAAAGGAATAAAATAGAAAATTAATAGCAAAGATAAATTTAAATTAAAAATCAAGTAAAAATAAGTGCAAACATATCAGTAGGCATATAAAATAAAATGCATTAAACTTACATATTAAAGGACTGAGGAGAGATAATATCTGAAAGGTGGAATAAAAATCCTCAGCCCTCATCGTGCTCTCATAAAAAACACAAATTTAACAATATATATTAAATAAAATACCTTTATAAGAATTCCAGAATCCAGTTAAGAGGCAATACTTCAGACATGCACAAAGTCAAGAACAGTCACAATAAAATAAGCAAGAAGAGCAGTTTCATTTTACCCACATCAGTTCCTACCCCAAACCAGTACAGCTCAGTACCAGGAGGGAACATCTTGGTTTGGAGAGCGAAGAGTGGAAGGGGTATCCAGTGTTTGGCTTTTTGAAGGACCGCCTGTGGGACTAATTTCTGTCTTGCTCCATTTGACGTGACGATGGAACTGGCATGTTAGGATGCCTGGAAGAAACTGAGAACAAAGAAGGGGGAAAAGTGATGGAAGAGGCTTAATGTGGCCAACACAGCTGGGTGTAATTGTTCCATAACTCAAGAATTCCTCCATAGAAGGGAGGGAGATGGGTGGAGACTGTATCTGACATGCCAGGTCTTTCGAAGGATGCCTAAAGGACTGATACTTGTTTTGTCTGACTTGGGACACTGACAGGGAGCTGGCATACTTGGATGCCTGAACAAGAGTGAGCAGGGAGGCTTGCTGCAGTAGAATCACAGAATTTGCAATGTCATAGACAAATGCCAGAGTAATTGAGGGATTAAAATTTCCCACTAAAAGACATAAGAGACTAAACAAATTTAAACAATAAGCCAACTACATGCTACCTACAAGAGACTCACTTTATATTTAAGGACACACAAAGCTGGGCACAGTGGCTCACACATATAATCCCAGAAGTTTTGTAGGCCGAGGCTGGTGGATCTCTTGAGGTCAGAAGTTTGAGACCAGCCTGGCCAACATGATTCAACCAAAATATTAAAGATTAGCTGGGTGTGGTGTCTTGCACCTATAATCCCAGCTACTCAGGAAGCTGAGAAAGGAGAATCACTTGAACCTGAGAGGCAGAGGTTGAAGTTAGCTGAGATTACACCACTGCCCTCCTGCCTGGGGGACAGACAAGACTCCATCTCAAAAACAAACAAACTAAATAAATAAATAGATAAATAAATGTAAGGACAAATAAGCTGAATGTGAAAGGATGGATGTAGATATTCTATGCCAATGGTAACAAAAAGAGCAAGAACAGCTGTGCTTATATAAGACAAAAAAAACTTTAATTCAAAAAATGTCAAAAGAGACAAAAGAGGAAATTGTACAATCATAAAAGGCTCAATTCTCTAAGATATAACAATTATCAACATATATGCTTACAAAATCAGACAACAAAATACATGACACAAACATTGGCTGAACTGAATACAGAAATGGACAATCACACTTAATAGTAAGGAATTCAGTACCTCACCTTCAAGAAAAGATAGAACATCTAGATGAAAGATCAATGAAGAATCAAATAGCTCAACACTATAGACTAAAGAGACCTAACAGAAATATATAGAACATTTTACACAATAGCAGCAAAGTATTCATTCTTCCCAAGTGTACATGTAACATTATTCAGGATAGATCGTATCTGAGCTTGCAAAGCAAGTCTTACAAATTTTGAAAGATTAAAATTATTATCAGGTGTCTTTTCTGACCACAGTGAAATGAAACTAGAATTAATGGCAGAAGGAAAATTGGAAAATTCACAAATATGTGGAAATAAAACAACATACTTTTGAGCAACCAATAGTCCATCACATAAATCTAAAGAGAGATTAGAAATAACTCAAGACAAATGGAAATGAAATTGCAACATACCAAAACTAAGCAGATGCAGAGAAAGCAATAACGAGGGAAATTTATAGTGATAAATGGCTATATTAAAAAGAAAAAAAACCCTCTCAAATTAACAACCTAAATTTACATTTTGAAAAATTCAAAAATAGATGGAAACAAGGCCACAGTGAGCAGAAAGAAGGATACAATAAAGAACAGAAATAAATAAAATAATAGAAAAAAAATCAACAAAATTGAATTGGCTTTTTTTTCAGATCAACAACGAACAAAACTTTAGCTTCATTAATCTAAAAAGAGAGAAAAGATGCAAATACATAAAATCAGAAATGAAAGAGGAGATATTAAAATTTTTGCCACAGAAATAACAATGATTATAAGGGACTGCTATCAACAATTATATACCAGCAAACTGGATAATATAGAAGACATGGATAAATTTCTGAAGACATATAATCTATCAAGACTGAATATCGAAAAAATAGAAAAGTTGAGTGCACAAATAACAAGTATTAATATTGAACTAATAATCAGAAATCTCCCAACAATGAAAAGCCTAGGACCTGAGCGCTCTATTAGTGAATTCTGTCAATCATTCAATTCTTTTCCAATTCCTCCAAAAATCTGAAGAAGAGGCAACACTTCTAAAGTCACTGCACAAGACCAGCATCATCCTGTTACCAAAGCCAGAAAAGATACTACAAGAAAAGAATACTACAGGTCAATATCCCTAGTGAATATAGAGGCAAAAATTCTTAGCAAAATATTGAAAAATCAAATTCAACAGCATATTAAAAGGATCATATCCTATGACCTAGTGGAACATATCACTGTGTTGCAAGGATGGTTCAACATGTAAAATTCAACCACTGTGATATACTACATCAATAGAACAAAGGGCAAGAATCACATGATCATCTCAAAACATGTAGACAAAGTATTTGACAAAATTCAATATCCTTTCATGATAATAACATTCAATAAACTAGGAATAGAAGGAAATTACCTCAACATAATAAAAACCATATATGAGAATCCCACAGCTACCATTTTACTCAATGATGAAAAACTGAAAGCCTCTCCTCTAACCTCAAGAAAACAAGGATGTTCACTCTCACTACTTCTATTCAACATTGTACTGGAAATACTAGCCAGAGCAATTAGGCAACAAAAAGAAATAAAATGCATCTGAATCAGAAAGGAAGAAGTAAAATTATCTTCTTCACAGATGGCATAATCTTACACGTAGAAAACCCTAAAAATTCCACCAAAACAATCTGTTTGAACTAATAAAAGAATACAGCAAAGTTGCAGTATATGAAATCAACATACAAAAGTAAATGCTTTTCTATACTCTACCAACAAAAAATCTGAAAAAGAAATTAAGAAAGTTTCACTTACAAATGCGTCAAAATGAATAAAATACTTAAGAATAAACTTAACCAAGGAGATAAAAGACATGTATACTGAAAATTACAAAATGTTGTTTTAAAAAAAAGAGCCAAAAAAATACAAAGACATTGTGTTTATGGATCAGAAGACTTAATATTTTTTAAAATGTCTGCACATCCAAGGGAATTTACGGATTCAATCTGGTCCCTATCAAAATCCCAGTGATGCTTATAGAAATGGAAAAAAAAAATCCTAAAATTTATTTGGACTCACAAAGGGCCTCAGACAGCCAAAAGAATCATGAGAAAAAACAAAGCTGGAAGCTTTGCATTTTCTAATTTTAAAACACATTACAAAGTTACTAGCATAAAGACAAACATACAGACAAATGAAACAAAATTGAGACTCTGAAATATACCCACATAAATGTGGCCATAATTATTAATTTTCAAAAGGCTTAAAATTTATCTGAAAATACAAAAAAAGAACTCAATGTCAATACTGACATTTGAAATTTTAGTAAATCACTTAAAAAACAGAAACTAACACAATAAAAAAATACTTAGCAAAATAGTAATAATTAAATAAATTGAATTGAGAATTCTGTTATAGTAGATTAATGAATTGAAGACATGCTTTTAACACTGCTACTTCCACATTCTCCACTACACTGATAGTGGAAGAGGAAAGTAAAAAACTTAAATAGAAGCAGCAATTGCAGCAGAATAGATAGTTCAACAAAATATTAATAGCTGGAAAGCAAATGTATAGTGGTGATTAATTTGACAGCATATTGAGAAAGCCTATCTGTGTCTCACAGCTCCCTGAAAAGTCTCAGGAACAAAAGGTTCCTGACATTCCCATATGGGAGAACATGGGCTGAAAACAAGGAATGGCTGAAAGGCTGGATAAGTTAAGTTAGTAATCTAGATGCCTTCTTGCTCATGTACAATTACAGGTTTAGTATAAAGAAAGGCTGAACAAGTACGTAAACCTTGGGTATTGATCCCACTTTTGGAATGTGGAGATTGGGAAGTAGGGAGAAGTCATATGGAACACAGTGGGTTCTAGCCAGAGTTCCTGCTTCCCAACCTGGTACCAAGAACCCTGCTAGCCTTCTATAGAGAGACTGATCAAAGGGAAGATATTTGTACCCTACCCTCAGCAAAATGGCCATGTCCCACTCAATCACTCTTCAGTGAAGCCTGCTAGAGGGTATCTGAGCTTCTAATCAGATCAGCTGTCTAGTTTTTTGCTCTTAAAAATGAACCAACTCCAAAGATGTCTCAACATTTGAAGAAGATTTTAAAGATGAAAACAGAAACCAAACCAAACAAACAGAAAAGCAACTCAGAGAAAGCAGAGAGCAGGCAAATACACAGAGATGGAGATTAAAAAATATTGAAAGCATATGCTCACAAAATATGGAAAGCTTTTGAAACATCCATGGAGGAAGTTGTACAAAAGTAACATTCACAAAGCAATACCCTCCAAAAAAGTCTTGAATATTAAACGTAGGACAGAAATTATTTTAAAATAAGTAAAAAAGTTGGAAGACAATGTAGAAAGTATCTCCCAGAAACTAAATGACAGATTCAAAATATGAGAGAAAATTTGATAAGTGTTTAAAGAGTTCTAATACACGGATAACAGGAGCTCCAGAAGATAGGGACGAATAAAATGCAGTGGGTTGTAGTTATCAGAGAAAACACAGAATAGAAATTTCCAGGACATAAGGCCGTGAATTTCAGTATTGAAAAGTCCACTGAGGGTTTAGCATGAAAAAGGGGGAGAAGACCACCTCAGTGTCTATTATCGTGAAATTTCAGAGTGCTTGTAGTAAATCAAGTATACCAGAAACCCTGGCCACGGACAAAAGCAGAGCCACGCTGAGAGGTGACAGTGGTGATAGGGACCCCACAAGGATAACTGTGCTACAGACTACAGAACAACAAATCCAGATGGAGCAGGAGGACCCACAGGCATGCATCAAAGAAAAAATATCTGTCACCCAATAAATTTGTGTATTGAGAGTCAGAGGGTGCATCCAGGAGAACACTGAAAAGCAAGCAGACCAAGAAAAAAAAAATACCCAAGAAATTATTAACTCTAAGGATGATAAATATTGGATTCATAAGCTAGTCATAGTCTGTTTATGTGGCTCAGCTGTGAATAATATTTACAAAGATAAAATGACGTAAACACTGAAATAATGGATTAGACTAAGATAATGATGTAACTGGTGTGTATTAATATATACTGTATATATTAGAGACAGGAGGAGTTGAAGGGAGTGACAAACGTAGGCAGGGGAATGGAGAGGTGGGGAATGTAAAAGAAATTAAATCTTCCTCCTACATGGTACAAAGGCAGTAGCTAATAATCTTCAACTCACCAACAGCATTTTATTCCCTTTTCATCCTCACTTGCAAAAGCAGTCTTATTGCAAGGGTCTTTGGAGGCACCCAGTAGTCTGTTGACATCCCCTCCTCAGAGATCTGAGTTCTAAACCCATGGAACCCCTCTTCCAAACTTCTAACAATTCTAACATCTTCAATCTGTTCCAATAGCCCTAGGGTGGGTAACTGCTTCTTTTAGTCCTTATCTTTTCGGTAACTTAACTTTCTTCTTAGCCTTTGCAGTTACTTAGCTGATTGTTATTTGAATCTGGTTAATAATTCTTTAAATTTTTTTCTGATGAACCAGTTGTTATGATTTCTATCTCTTGACTAAACTGGGCCTTAAAAAGTATCTAAAACTGAAAAGGAACAACAGCAATACACAAATAATAGAGTTAAATATCAGTTAAAACTACTAAAAAGTTATAGGTAGTTACTGTTGGTTGTTTTTGTTTGTTTTGTTTAGTATGGAGCAGAACACTTATTTCAAAAGAACTCTTTCAGGAAAACACTGTATTTAAAAGATAAAGTGAAACTTCCCTCATGGATAGGTTGAATCTGATCATTAACTAGAGATCTCCAACCTAAGGCACCTCCTTGGAAACCTATGGAGAGAAGCCAGAAAATATTTATGACATGGGTCATGAAATAAGGCATGTTAATCTCCAAGTTCCATTTGTATACATAATAGTATAGAATCCTAGTTATGCAATTTACTAAAAATTAGTTTCTCTGTTATCTAGTGATAATAGAGTCTATTGGTGTCCTCAAATAAATATGAAAATATTGAAGTCAAATGGAATATCACATTTATTTAAATGGCATAAAAACTGATAATTCTGAGAAAGCAGTCTCTCAGAGACATGGTGATAGGTAAAGTGGACCTTTCACATTAGAAACATAGGAAAGGAATTAGAGCATAGTCCTTCAGAAATAGTTATAAAATAGGAGTCTTAAGCAACCAGTGTTCAGGTCTTAAGACCAGTCCACCATTTTACAATTGACACTTGCAAGCAACATGGTTTTCTGCGATCATTCAAACATCAGTATTTTGAGTACTGAGGTTAGTTTGGACACAGAGCAATTGCATCTTGTTTCCCAGTGTTTGTCTTAGCTTTCTCATGCCCCACTGATCCATTGACTTGGCCCCACAGGCTATTGACTTCAGTTTTCAGTGAAGAGCATGCTGAGATAGGGGCTTTGTCTCCTCCACTCTACCAATAGAATGATGCTGTCCTGGAAAGTCAGATTTCTAGGTACTTCAAGTTTCCTGTGGAAGTAGTTAATTATCCAACAGCAACTTTTATATTTCTCGGAGAATAATCTTCAGTCCTTGGAGTCCCTGCAATGCTCTTGTGAATCAGACTTGAAAACAAGCTTTGTCAAGCAGCAGGGTCTGTCTGAATGTAGGTCAAAAATAGAAAACCTTTCAAAAGATTAGCAGCAACTGGTGAAAGATAAGACAGTACCAAAATTATTCACAATCCGTTTCCTTCCCCTTAAAACTCATTAAGGATACCATTGTTGCTGAAGTGGACTACATTTTAACAGTTTAATGCACCTCAGACAATATCTCTCTTTCCAGTCTTCCAGCCATTAGAGACAAATTTTAAGCTCTAAATTTCCTTTTTATACACCACAGGAAGAATATGGAGTAGATTATGGAAAACTTTTTACATGCCTAGGTTGTATTAGAAGCAATTTGAATAGACGTAGACTCCATTTTAAAGCAATAAAAATTAATTCCAATAAAGTTTTGGTACAGAGCTTAACACAATATGAGGCAACTACCTTTGCAGAAGTTATGTACATGATTCAGTAATAATGTCTGGCTTTTGAAAGTGTCTTCTCAATTTGTGCTTTTCTTCTAGATATAGATCTTTTTTAAAGACATGAGAAAAGAAATTTTGAACTTCAAGAGTCCATTCATGTTTTTGTTTGCAAAGTACAACTCATGTTAACTAAGGAATGAGAGTGAATTTCAATTTACCTAAGGAATGGAGTGAATTATTTTAGTTGTAAATGAATTTAGTGATAAATTCACATAGGATCTACTTTGGTTCTATAGCTAACATTTTTTGGCTTTTTACTCATACCTCACCAAAATAAAGACAGTGTTCAGTGCTAATTAATATTAGAGTCTACTAACCTCATTATTTTCTAATTTTTACAATAATCCTGTGAGATGATATGATTAACCTTACAATATAGAAGCTCAGCCTCAGAAAGTTTAGTCTCAACTGTGGTAGAGGAGAGACTGGAACTCTCTTTTCCCAAGGCAGGGTTTATGTTCTTTCTGTCATGTCGAGATGTCTTCTGTGGTTAGGAAGACATAGATTTAAATTGGGAACACAATTTATAGTGCCTGGTGGTAGGAAACAGTAAATCATATGTGGAAGATGAATTAGTTCAGACTTCACGTAACCTCTGGATGAGATTTCCACAGCTAGAGAAAAAAAAAAAGGAGGGGGAGAGTTGACAACTGAAAATTGGGATTACCTCAAAAAGGAAATTGCCACAGTTTGTTTGGGGGAAGAAATAAAAATTTTTTCATCTTTTCTTTAGGAAAACTGCCTTTGTTGTTGAATATATAACGTTATGGAAATGTATGGATGTTATCAGATACTCTTGGTACAAAATAGGATCTATTCTTTACCAAAATCCCTCCATGTTTTTGCCAGGCACATTTGTGAGTGTAAACCAGTAAAGACTTTCTGGAATGAAGTTGTTTCCAAAATCTATGAAGTTTCATATCCTTTTACTCTGAAATTTTACTTTCAGAAAATTTTTCTAAGGAACAATTAGAAATGTGGACAAAAACGTATGTATAATAGTGTTTATTGAGATGTTATTTATAATAGTGAAAAACTAGAGACAAACCCAAATGTCTATCTTTATGGAAATACTTAAATGTATTTAGGATACATGCAAAATATGGAATAATATAAAACAACAAACAGTGTAGTGAAGGAATTTTTATGGCTTGGGGATATATTTAATATAATGTAAAGTCATAAGCATTTGTTATGCTTAAGTAAATCTAAGAATAATAAAATCAATGCAGAGTATGATCTTACTTTTGGTGGGGAAGTATATTTCCAAAAAGAAAAAGGACAGGAAGGAAAATGATTAATATTTTTATAAACGATATATAACAATATATGACATCATCAAATATAACAGTGAGATTATGAAAGGTTTTTTCTTCTTTACGCTTTATTTTCCAAATTGTAATAATGTACATATATTTCTTCTACAATGAAAATATAAACAATAATGCCTATATATAAAATAGTTTTAAATATTCTCAATCTTCTTTTAGACTTGTCCATTTAAGCACTTTTTCTTTTGTTCCTGTATAGATGGTTTCTCAAAATACGCCTGATAATTTTTGCATCATTCTGAATATTATTGCTTTTACAGATCCATTCAGCATTTACAGCGGCATACCAATCTAAAGCATTGGCAATAAAATTCAGCTTGATAAATTCATATTTTGTTAATGCTATGGATCTTTTTTTTTTTTAATTCAGGTCTGGTTTTAGGAAGCCAGAGGTAATTCAGGTACTACTATGCTTCATTAAAAGGATTTCAATTCTTTAAAATTTATGATTGGTTTGGCCTAATCATTTAAACTATACATGAATGGTGTTTTCTTCCTCTTTCTTGGACCTATTCTTGAACCTATTGCTTCACAAGTAGCTTTTTGCTTTTCTTTTAAAATAAAGCAAGTACACATATTTTTTTTTTATTGGTGATTGTAATACTGGAGTTTAAATTTGTCTAATTGCTTTTTTGTCAAGATAATTTATCACTGAGAGTGTACTTTTGCTTTATATCATTCAAATATTAAAGCAACTCTTTATATTTTGATGACTTAAAACTCTTTCATGTATGAATGACCTGTACCTCTTACACACAAATGGAATTTGAATATAAAAGCAGTCAAGGTAAAGTTAGTATCAGGACATCAATAGCTATAAGCTTTCACATGTTTGAATGCATTCCTTTTATTCACAAGTCTTTCCAGATATTTCCAGGAATATCCAAAGATAATAGTTATTTACCTGAGCTTGGGAAAAACATCCTACCATGTAACTCTGCCCTGGCCTCCTCTTCATGTCATAATGTCATTTCCTTCTTAAGAATGCTAGAGTGATACTTTTGAAATACATTGAATGGAGTTAAAGACGGAGCTGGAGAAAGGAGAAACAGATAAATGACATCCTCATTACTCTCCAATTATACCAATACCAATAATATTTTTATGATTGTAAGTGGTATAGTTTGGATATTTGTCTCCCCTCATCTCATGTTGAAATGTAATCCACAATGTTAGAGGTGGGGCCTGGTGGGAGGTGTTTTGGTCAAGGAGTTGGAGTCTTCATAGTTTGGGACTGTCCTTGCTATAGTGAGTTCTCATGAGATCTGATCTGATTGTTTTAAACTGTGTGGCAACTGCTCCCCCTCACTCTCTCTTTGTTTTTGCCCTGGCTGCATGACAAGCCTGCTTTCTGCTTCACCTTCCAACATGAGTAAAAGCTCCCTAAGGCTTCTCCAGAAGCTAAGCAGATGCTGGCACCAGCTAGTAAAACCTGCAGAAATTGAGTCAATTAAACTTCGTTTCTTCATAAATTACCCAGTTTTGTGTATTTCTTTATAGCATGAAAGAACAGCCTAAGACAATAAGACTAAAAATACTTTACTGTGAAAGTATAGAAAGAAAATAAAGCATTTTCATCATCTCTATCATATGTACTCTCTTTTCAGTCTTTTAAAAATATATAATGCTGATTTTATCTTTTAAAAGTGGATTCAGACTGAAATATTCTGGTTTATACACTTACTAGAACAAAGTACACATCTTTCCCTTTCAAAAACTGTATATTTATGTCAGGTTTTTAATAGCCAGAGAATTCTACTGATAGATTTCCATGATTTTTTTTCATGAATCACTAATTATTTTCACTTTTTGCATTACAAACAAGACAGATAATTATCCTTGTATATATATTTTGAGATATTTTCTGATTCTCCCCCTTAGGCTAAATTCTTATATGTGAAATTTTGGAATCAAAGGAGATGCACAATTTTAAGTTTTGTTAGACATTTCAAGTAGAAATTCATTGAGACTTCAAAAGGGATTGACAAATACATACACACACACAGAGACACACACACACAAAGCTATATTTAAACCTTTTTTCTATTTCAACAATAACATTGATTTTTAAATTATTTTAACTTTATAATATATTTTAATAATTAGCAGATATGTCTTCCAACACTCTTTTTATCCACATTTTCCAGTGGTTTTCAAAGTTTGTTTTAACAGTTCCTTTATAAAACGGCTTTGTCAAGTTATCTCCTCAACCAAAGGTTTTTGATTGGGATCATATTTTGAATGCAGATTTTTTTGTTATGTCTGTGATTGTTCTTGCATTACACAATGTGCCACCTTAACTGACTCTTTATATAAACCACCATAGGAATCATACATGATAACATTTAATTTTATGTTTAATATTTATATCTCTAATTTTATGTTCTTGACTGGTTCCATTAGAGAACAATCCTGGGATTATGTTAAATAATAGTAGGGCTAAACTTCTATATGTTTATTATAATTCCATTTTTTTTCAAAGCATGACACTGGCTTCCAGATTGAGATAGATTTTTAAAAATTTTTTATTCTTATTGTAGTGGTTTCATTATTTTGTTTTTTTATCAATAATGATTATTGTATTTTCATCCATTATATTTTCTACTGTGCAGTCAATAATAAATATTTTTTCTATCAGTCTGATAAGCCTGATGAATTACTGATTTCTTAATAGGAATTAGCACTACCATACTGACAGCAGCAGCAGCTCCCAGCAGCTGCTGCAATGATGCCAGATGCAGTGAGGGAGTCACTGCTAGGGCCATGTGCTCCATGGAGCCAGAAGCAGCTGGAAACAGGCAGAAAACCCACCCCCTTTTAGGCAGGGTGGAAGCCTAGCATTCCCCACTCACAGCTGCAGCCATTCAGCCACAGCTGTAGACCCAGGCATCCCTGTGCTCTTGGGGGCCAGGAGCAGGCAGGGTCCCCAACCTCTCAGACACAGCTGCAGTCACCCAAGCTGCAGCTGCACACCCAGACAACTCTGCACTCTTGGGGTCCCCAGGAAGGCCTCCTCCCCCCCACAGGCTCAGAAATGCCTGTTTCTGTTGTCTAGCGTCTCCCTGGTGCCCACTCGGATCTCAGAGCAAAGTTGAGGTCGAGCCCGGGCACTGTCACAATCCAGCTACATGTGCACACACTCAGGGCAGCACTGACATAACAGCCCCCTGCTGCTTTGGCCCCCTCCAGACTTGGGCACAGAGGAGCACAGAAGGGAGGCTGAAGGGGTGCTGAGGATGGCTCAGCCCTGGCCTGCCAGCACAAACAGCTTGGACACTATAAACAGAGGCCGGAGGCAGATAGGCTCCTGGGCAGAAAGGGGTGGGTTCCTGGTGAAGCCCCGCCTTCAAGCTAGGGAAGTCCTAAAGCCTGGGAGCCAGGCTGCCAGCCTCACAGACAGGTAGGAACTTATGGTGCTTTTTCTGGGCACCCCATGGCTGCACAGGGGCCAATCAGCATGTATTTCCTTCCCTCTGAAGCCCGTAACAACCCTGGACTTAGCCAGATTTGAAGTGATGTTGGGACTTCCTGCCTGCAGAAAAGAGCTACCCACTCCAGGATCTCCTCTCTGCTGATAGCTGAGCAGATAATGGAACTACCAGCTGCAGAGAGCAGCTAACCACTCCAAGGTCTCCTCTACTGAGAGATGAATACTCGATGGGACAACCTGCCTGAAGAAAGGAGCTACCCACCTCAGGGTCGCCTCTCTGCTGATAAATGAACACTCGATAGGATGACCTGCCTATGGAGAGAAACTCCCATTCCAGAGCTTCCTGTCTGCTGAAAGCTGAATACTCACAGTGACACCCTGGCTGTGGGGAGGAGCTACCCACAGCAGGTCTCTTCTGAGCTGTTCTATTACTCAATAAAGCTCCTCTCCACTTTACTTAGCCTCCACTTGTTCATGTACCTCATTCTTCCTGGACATAGGACAAGAACTTGAGACCTGCTAAATGGATGGGGCTGAAAGAGCAGCAACACAAAGAGGGCTGAAACACACTCCATGCTGGCTACGTTGTGGATGACAAGAAGAAGAGAGAAGAGCTGTACCCTTTCAGGAATCCCAGACCTAGGAGCTCCCTGAGCGAGGGCTGTGACACCATCTTTGGGGCTCTGTGGTTCCTGGCATCTCCAAGCTTCCAGGTGGAAGCTGTTTATGGTACACCTTGTCAAGCCACAGCCTCTCAGTGAGCTGGCACTCAGGCTGGCACATGGAGCTGCCCACCCTACCACAGCCAGCATGACACGCTGTGTGCAGTAGCCAGTCCCAACCCTCACTTGCTCACACATCTACCACTTGCTTACCCATGGCAAGTATGGGATACAGGCCAGTAGCACATGCCAAACAGAGCCTGTCAGGCCTAGTGGGCCCACTAGGCCCGAGCAAAATTCAGGTTAAGGTACCACTGGTCACAGAGATTTCTATCTGCAAAAGTAACACCCCAAGGATCCTGTAACAATATTTCAAGTAAATCTTACATATATATAGCACATTATATTGATAAATTTTTTGTAAGTATTTAGTTCTCTTGCTAACATTCATAAGTAATAATAGTCTACATGTGAAATTTGTCCATGCTAAATTTCTAAGATTGAATTCTGAATTATACTAATTTTATTTTTAACACTTCTTGTATGCTTTTAATTAGATTTCTTAATTTTAAATTTTTATGTATTTAGGGATAAAATTGTAATTGTGCTACATGGATATATTGTGTGCTGGTAAAGTCTAGGCTTTTTGTGTGCTCATTATCCAAATAGTGTACATTGTACCCTATCTTACCCCACTGCCACCCTCATGCCATCAGGTGTGTCTGATGTCTATTTTTCCACTCTGTGTGACTTTTGTACCCATTGTTTAGCTCCCCATTAGAATTGAGGGAAAAATAACTTGGAAAACCTTTCTTTTTTTGTACTTGTGCAGGAAACACTTAAAACATCTAGTAGTTAATCTATTCTTGAATGTGTGAGGACATTATATTTGAAATTTTCTTATTTCTTTCTTGGAGTAGTTCTTTGACAATTTTAATTCTTCCTGGTTAAATTTCTTTAAGCTATAATATATTTGGTCAAAATTCTCTGCCAGTTTTACTGATATGTATAGTTTTAGAAAAGTCTTCATTTTTTAAGACTTCCAAATTTGTTATGAAGTTTTGCATAGTGTTCACTTACAAATATATGTAAAGAACAGCACTTATATTCTCTTCCTAACATGCAACATTGTTAATTTATGGTTTCTTTTTCACTTTTGTTAAAATTCTTGCTGAGCATATGTCACTTTTAAAAATCTCTTCAAGATTCTGCCTCAAATTTGTCAGTTGGGTTTTTCGTTACTTACTGGTCTTTAAATTAACCTGTATTTGTTTTTCTACTACATACTGTAAGTTTATTTTCTTCTTCATGTGATTTTTATGTAGAATACTATACTTGTAAGTGTCAATAAGTATAATGTCATATAATGTGCTATGAATGATTATATATTATATGATCATGTAATAGATATTCAATAGTAAATTACATAATGGTGTTGCATTATTTGGATATAATTATATAATAATAATAATACTTAACTTTATTTGTATTTATGTCCCATTTTAATGTTAAGAAATTTCTTTTGACTATGGTTTTAAACACGTTCTATAAATTGTGATATATAGTTTTCTTATGATCATACATTTCTAAATGGTCTTTTTGTGTGTTTTGTATGCTTTAAATCATTTTATTCCAATATTGCAATAGTATTTTTTAAAATCCTAATTTTCATGTAATATTTTTATTGTTTTAAGTAATTAAATTTTAGTTTTACTGCATGGATGTAGTGAAAAATCACTGTGTTGGTCTTGTTTTTGCTGTTTAACATACTGAGTTTTTAAAAGATCTAATAGATGATTAATTTAAAACATATCTTTCACAGAGGTTTGAAAAGATGTAACAATTTGATATAGCCAATAAATAACTTATATTAGTATATTATTAAAATCTTTTATACGTACTTCAGCTGTCAAGAATTAGTTCACCAGCTGAGCATGGTGGCATATGTTTGTAATCCCAGCTTCTCAAGAGGCTGAGGCAAAAGGATCAGTTAAGGCCAGGAGTTCAAGACCAGCCTGGGCAGCATAAAGAGACTCTGTCTCCTATGAAACAAAAAAATAAGCAACAACAAAAAACTACTAGCAAATGAATCTAGCATATTTGAATTTTTACTGTTCAATTCTGTAATGTATTTCTATAGGTGCATCTTTTTTCTTTCCTTTATATATGTTATTGAATCATTAACCAACTGATTAAGTGAGGAAAACTTGGTTCAAAATCTTGAACTCAGAACTCGCTCTATGTCGTCATGTGGCCGTTAGTGTTCCAATGACTAAACTAAAAGATTACCAGATCCCAGAGAGGAGAACACTGGCAAACAGCCCCCATGATGGCACCTGTTTGATCATGAAGATCTCTGTGCAGAGAAGACCTGTCTGCTCCACATGGAGGAAGATCTCCAGGCATTTAGAGCACTGCTCATCTGGATTAGCAGCCTGGCCTGCACTACCACTCCTGTGCAGAGATCTTGTTGCAGGGAGGCTCTCTCTTCTCATGCCCAGGGAGATCACTAGCCATTAAGAGGACCTGATTGCTTCATTTAGCAGGCTGAGTCACCCCACATCCTCTGTGCAGAGATCTTCATTGAGGGGGTCCCTCTCTGCTCCATATTCAGGCAGATCTCCAGGCATCTGGAATGCTTATTCTTCCAGACTAGAATTTTAGGCCACTTCATCCCTGTGCAGAGAACTTGGAGTCAAGATGGTTTCCCAGCTCCATGCCTAGGAACACTTGTGGGTACTTGGTGATTGCCTGTCTTATGTGGAAAATGAGTCTTTATTATATTTCACTGGATTCTTCCTCAGAATGGTGCCTGTGCCTGTAATGGGGGACCCGTAAATGGACTTGCCCTGTCCAGGCCTGCCCTTGATGACTACTACTCTTCCAGGACTGAGCAGCCAGCTCTTACCTATAAGTGCCATCTATGGGCTCATAGGTCAAACTCCACAGCTCAAGATAAAAACTGCTGAAAGAAGTGCATATAGTAGCAAAGCTGAAAGACCAAAAGATGCTCCTCAGCATTCTCTGTAGTCACACCACCTGGTGGGAAGGGTTTGGGAGGGAAACAGAAAATACAATAACAACAATAGCATTATAGGTAAAGAAAAAAAATTCTACCCACACAAAGAGAATCACAAATATTAGAAGTGTCAGAGTATCCATATGCAAAGGAAACAGTGCACAAATTCTGGCACCATGAAAAATCTGGATGTAGTAATATCACCAAAGATTTTCACTAGCTGTCCAGCAATAGCCATTAGCCAAAATGGAAACTCAGGAATGACAGCTAAATAATTCAAAGCATGGATTACAAGGAATCTTACTGAGATCCAAAGCAAAGTTGAAAATCAACACAAAGACACTTCTAAAGCAATCCAGGAAATGAAGAAAGAGGTAAACATCTTAAAAAAAAAAAAAATCAAGCTAGGCACCGTGACTCATGCCTGTAATTCCAGCACTTTAGGAGACCAAGGCAGGTGAATCAAGAGTTCAAGAGATCTAGACCATCATCACCAACATGGTGAAACCCTGTTTCTACTAAAAATACAAAATTAACTGGGCATAGTGGTGCATGTCTGTGGTCCCAGCTACTTTGGAGGCTGAGGTAGGAGAACTTGAACTCAGGAGGCAGAGGTTGCAGTAAGCTGAGATTGTACCACTGCACTCTAGCCGGCACCTAGTGGAAAAGCAAGACTCCGTCTCCAAAAAAAAAAAAAAAAAAAAAAAAAGATTGGATTACGTAAAGTCACCAAACCTACAAATTATTGCTATTCCTGAGAGAGAAAGATTAAAAAGTGAACAACTTGGAAAGTGTTTTAAATTTTTAAATGGAACAATTCAAGAAAACTTTCTTAATTTTGCTAGAAAGGTAGACATCTAGGTACCAGAAATTCAGGGAACACCTGTGAGAAACTATACAAAACAAACATCCCCAAGGCATATAATCACCAGACTGTCCAAGGTTAATGCTGACGGAAAAAGTCTTAAAGGCAGCTAGAGAAAAAGGTCAGATCATGTACCAAGAGAACCCCATTAGGCTAACAGCAGACTCCAGAAACCTTACAAGTGAGGAGAGATTGGGGACCTATTTATTTTCTTTAAGAATGTTGGAAATAGGCCCCCAACCTCTCCTTAGCTTCAAATTTCTGCTGAGATGTCTGCTGTTAGCCTAATGGGGTTCTTTCTGGACATAGTTAATAATTGAATTGCAGATATGTATCTTAAATATATATGAACCCCAAGCATGCAGATTCATAAAATAAGTACTTCTAGACCTATGGAAAGACTTAGACAGACACACAATAGTAGTAGTGGACTTTAACACCCCACTGACAGCATTAAACAGATAATCAATACAGAAAACTAACAAATCCTGCAGTTAAACTCAATTCTTGACCAATTTTACCTAATCAACATCTGCAGAATTCTTCACCCATCAACCACAGAATATACATTCTTCTCATCTGTGCATGGAACATCCTCCAAGATTAGCCACATGCTTGGCCATAAAGCAAGTCTCGATAACTTCATTCTTCTCATCTGTACATGGAACATGCTCCAAGATTAGCCACATGCTTGGCCATAAAGTAAGTCTCGATAACTTCAAAAAAAATCAAAATTATACTAACCATACTTTCAGACCACAGTGGAATAAAAATAAAAGTCAATACCAAAAAGATCTCTCAAAACCACATAATTACATAGAATTAAACAACTTGCTCCTGAATGACCTTTGAGTAAACAGTGAAGTTCAAGGCAGAAATAAAAAAAAATCCTCTGAAATAAATGAAAAGAGAGACATAATATACCAAAATCTCCAGGATTCAGCAAAAGCAGTGTTAAGAGGAAAGTTTATAGCACTAAATGCCTACCTCAAAAAGTTAGAATGAGCTCAAATTAATGGCCTAATATCACTCCTAGAAAAACAAACAAACAAAAACAAGAACAAATTAACCCTAAGGCTAGCAGAAGAAAATAGATAACTAAAATCTGAGTGAAACTGAAAAAAACTGAGATCCAAAGAACTATACAAAGAATCAACTATACCAAAAGTTGCTTATTAAAAAGGATAAGCAAGATTGATAGACTGTAGCTATATTAACAAAGAGAGAAAGATAAGCACAATCAGAAACAACAAAGGTGACATTAAAATTAATTCCATAGAAATACTAAAGCTCCTCAAAGACTATTACAAACATCTCTGTGCCCACAAACTAGAAAATCTAGAGGAAATGGATAAATTCCTGGAAACGTACAATCTCCCAAGATTTAGTTAATTAGAAATTAAAACACTGAAGAGACCAATATTGAGTTCCAATTTTGAATTAGTAATAAACGAAACCTACCAGCCAAAATGGTGACCAGATGGATCCACAGCAGAATTCTATTAGATGTACAAAGAAGAGCTTGTACCAATTCTACTGACACTACTCCCAAAAATTGAGGAAGGAGGACTCTCCCTAATGCATTGTACAAAGCCAGCATCACCCTGACATCAAAATCTGGCATAAACATAATGAAGAAAGAAAACTACAGGCCAATATTCCTAATGAACATAGACACAAAAATCCTCAACAAAATACTAGCAAAATGAATTCAACAGCACATCAAAAAATTAACTTACCATGATCAAATAGGTTTATTCCTGGGATGCAAAATTGGTTCAGCACATGCAAATCAATAAATGTAATTCACCATATAAACAGAATTAAAAACAAAAACCATATGATCATCTCAATAAATGTGGAAAAACTTTCAATTATGTCTAGCATTCTTTTATTAAAAACAAAAACTCAAGAAACTAGGTATCAAGGAATATACCTTAAAATAATAAGAGCTGTCTATGAAAAACCCACAGCCAAAATCATACCAAATGGTTAAAAACTGGAAGCATTCCTCTTGAGAACTGAAAAAGGTAAGGATGCCTACTCTCATCACTCCTATTTAACATAGTACTAGAAGTGCTAGCCGGAACAATCAGGTAAGAAAAAGAAACCAAGCAGGAAAAAAGTAGTCAAACTGTTTCTCTTCACTGATGATATGATTCTATACTTAGAAAACATTATCAACTCCACCAAAAGACTGTTAGAACTGATAAACAATTTTAACAAGGTTTCAAGATACAAAATCAACGCACAGGAATCACTAGCATTTCTATGCACCAATAATGTTTAAGCTGAGAAACAACTCAATAATGTAATCTTGTTTAGAGTAGCCACCAAAACAATAACAAAACCAAGGACTACATCTAACTAAGGATGTGAAAGATATCTACAAGAAGAACTGGAAAACAATGCTAAAAAATATTGACAATACAAACAAATGGAGGAACAATCCATGTTTATAGATTAAAATAATTGATAACATTAAATAGCCATACACCCAAAGCAATTTGTAGATTCAATGTTATTTGTATCGAACTACCAATGTTGTTTTTTACAGAATTGGGAAAAACTATGCTAAACTTTATATGGAACCAAAAAAGAATTCAAATAGCCAAAGCAATCCTCAGGAGAAAGATCAAATCTGGAGGCATTACATAATCTCACTTCAAACGGTACTATAAGGCTACAGTAACCAAAATGTCATGGTACTGGTACAAAAACAGACACATAGACCAAAGGAGCAGAATGGAGAACTGAGAAATAAAGCCACACACCTACAGCCATCTACTTTTCAACAAAATTGACAAAAATGAGCAATAAGGAATGGACTCCCAGACTCCCTATTCAATAAATGGTCCTGGCATAGCTGGCTAGCCATATATAGAAGAATATATGGACTCCTACTTTTCATCATATACAAAAATTAACTCAAGGTAGACTAAAGATTTAACTGTAAGACCTCATGCTATGAGACTCCAAGAGGAAAACCTAGGAAACATCATCTTGGCATCTGCCTTGGAAAATAATTTATGACTGAGTTCTCAAAAGCAATTGAAACAAAAATGGAAATTGACAAGTGGGACCTAATTAAATTAAAGAGCTTCTGCACAACGAAAAAACTATCACCAGAGTAGACAGACAAAAGCAGAATGGGAGAAACTATATATATATATATATATGTGTATATATATATATATATATATATATATATATATATATATCCAACTAAGTTCTGATATCCAGAATCTATAATGAAATGAATTAAACAAGCAAAAAAAATCCTATTACAAAATGGGCAAAAGACATCAACAGACATTTCTCAAAGGAACATATACAAGTGGCCAAAAAGCATGAAAAGATGTTCATCATCACTAATCATTAGAGAAATATGAATCAAAACCACAAAGAGAAACCATTTCACACCAGTAGGAATGTTTATTACTAAAAAGTCCAAAAAACAACAGATGTTGGTGAGACTGCAGAGAAAAAAAGAATGCTTATACACTTTCAGTGGGAATGCAAATTAGTTCAACCACTCTGGAAAGCAGTTTGAAGATTCCTCAAACAACCTAGAACTACCATTTAACCTAGCAATCCCATTACTGGGTATACACTCAAACAAATCATTCTACCAAAAAGACACATGCACTCTCATGCTCATTGCAGGGCTATTCACAACAGCAAATACATTGAGTCAACCCAAGTGCCCATTAACAGCGGATTGGATAGAGAATATGTTGTACATACACACCATAGACGACTACACAGCCATAAAAAAGAATGGAATCATATCCTTTACAGCAACATAGATATAGCTAAAGCCCATTATTCTAAGCAAACTAACACAGGAACAGAAAACAAAATACTGTGTGTTTTCACTTATTAGTGAGAGATAAACATTGTGTACCCATGAGCGTAAAGGCAGCAACAATAGATCCTGGAGGACTACTAGAAGGTGGAGAAAAGAAGAAAGGGTTGCAAGGATTGAGAAACTATTAGGTACTATGCTCAGTATCTGGGTGATGAGATCATTCATATTCCAAACCACAGAATCCCATGATATAACCAGGTAACAAACCTGCACATGTTCCCTCTGAATCTAAAATAAAAGTTGAAAAATAAATAAATACAATTAAAACATTTTTTAACGAAGAAAATAAGAGTTAAAAATTTTCCACTGGGTAGGCAACTTCTTTTTTGGACATTTGCTTATATGTTGTCTTAACATGTAACATAAAAATGTGTTTTTTGTGTACTTAATATTTAATAAGTTCATCTGGAGTTATTAAATATTAATAGTTTCTGTTTTCTGTTCCTGTGTTGGTTTGCTTAGAATAATGGGCTTCAGCTGCATCCATGTTGCTGTAAAGGACATGATTCCATCTAGTTCACTTTTATTAATTAGTTCACTGTTGTCTGGTGTCCATTTTAGCTCAGGCAAATTTACTTATCTTATATCTTAGAACAGCATTTCTTTATTATTTGTTTTAATGCTTTCCGCAGAGTACATGTAAACAAGTATGTATTTATTCTTCATTGGTTGGCTTCCAAATTCTTGAACTCATCTCTTATTTCTTTTATATCTTTTATTGATTCACTCATTACTGCTTATATTTTCAAAATATGTTGTAGCTTGTTTTAAACTATTATTTACACATCGCATTAACTATGCACATATTTTTATTTCCGTTTACATATTTTTACCTCATTTCCTTTCATTTCCATCTACCACTTTATGGATTTCTTGTTTTTAGAGTTTATTGTTATTTTTAGGGAAATTTAAAAGCAGCTGTGGTTTAAATCTCATGTGACTTAAATAAGTCATTTTTATAAGCGTTTTGGTCTTCTAACTCATGAGCACAATGTTTTATTCTTTATTATGCAGAGAACCAGATTCAGAATCCTGTTTCTTTGCTTGTTTTTTGACTTGTCCATACTTATTTATCTACAAAAGTTAAGATTTTTATCTAGAAACAAGGGAAATGACTTTCTCTTGGATCTCCTCCCTCTCTCCTTAAATTTTAGAAATTTCAGGATGACAGAAACCTTTCAGCATACACATTTATTTGCTCATTGCTAGTTTACTGATCTAGCTAAGCATAGGGACAGAAAGATGGAACTCAGGCCATGGGTAATCATGGCTGAAGAATTTTGTCCTTTGTGCCAGCTCTGATCATGTGCATGTGTGCATATATGTTTAAAATCACTATTACATATGGCAATTCCCTGGCTAAGCATAGCCAGAACTCTTTCATGGTTAAGAAATAGTCTTTATTCTTTGGCCCAATCATCGTTTCAATTAAACTTTCCAAGTTAATGAAACTGCTTATCCAGCACCCCTGTCACTGTGGGTTTTCAGTGGTCCACAGTCTAGTAGATTGATTTTTGTCCTAGTTCCTGGTCTAATATGCCCAGGCACCTTTTTAGCATATTAAAGTTAGCCTTGCTGCCTTGGACTAGATCTCCACATCTGGGACTTCCTCTGTTGACCTGAAGTTTCTTCTGATTTCTGCCCAGAATCTTGGGATTTACTGTTACTGTGAATCTTATATAATATTTGGTTTGTTGCCTTGATTTGATTTTCAGATTTCTTTTAAATAATTGCAGGCTAATCAAGACTGTGGAAAGATAAAACATTTAGTAAATTATAATGTCTTGGATTTTAAGATCAGTCAGAAAGATATGAGAAAAAAGATAGGTACCCATGTAATAAATTTTATAAAACCAAGGTATCAGTAATACTTTAAATAGAAAAAGGTAAATATAAAGAGAATCGTTATTAGGTGTGAAAAAGATGACTCAGTTCTTGAATGCATTCAATTATAAGAAAGTCCCATTAGAAATATTCTAGACAGTGATCTACAAATGCTTGATTTAAAATCGGTATTAGACTTTTGAATTCACCCATATGAGACGGCTGTAAAATCTGGATTTTAAAAGAAATATTCCATGGATTCTGATGTGCAGTTAAGTTTGGAAACTACTGTTCCCAGTTACCTAAAAGTGTAGATATGGAGAGAAAGCAAGAAATTTGACACCATGTCTGGTGCCTTTAAAGAAAAGATGTATAATTACAAAATAATATGGCATTAAAATTTAAACAATAAGTATTTAATGAGTTATTGTTATTTCTGCTGTATTAATTTCAAGTCTGCAAGTTATTATTTAGATTTCCTCAAGGATAAAAAATCTTCATCTGAAAATGGATTTGATTTTGTCAAAGTAGATTGAAGTCTTCTAGAACTGTTTTTTAAATAAGGCTAACTGAATAGATCTTTGTGAATTTCTTTCCAAGGTCTTAGTCAATTGAATAATGAAAGTGAAAACTAACTCTTCCTGAAGTTATCATTTCACTTTTTAAATTTGATTGGTATTCAAATATCAGCATGAAGCTAATTACCCTTAAGTTGATCAAAATGCTTACAATCAGAAGCTCATTTTAAAGTAAAGGAATTGCTTATTCTTGACACTTAGGTCTACTTATGTTCACAGTCCTGACACAAATGAATATAAGCCTTCTTATTACACGCAAAAAAAAAAAAAAAAAAAAAAAAAAGTCCAAGTACTAAGTCAAATGGTATGTACTAAGTGAGATTGGTATTTAATTACATGGCAACTCCCTCTGAATAAAAAAGAATGGGCCAGAAAACTACTCTTTCAATAATGGATTTCAGATAATTCAACTGTATCCCAGCACTGTTCACATGTTTCAATAGCTTGTACATTAATTTTAAGGATATATAACATTAAAGCTAAACTAATTTCATACATAACAGACATCAAAAATGAATGGAAGCTGTGTTCATTTCTATTATGTGAGCATAGGGAAGTTCTTAAATAATCCAAAATTAAAGTCATAAAATATTACTTTTATATACTAACTCTACTTTTAAAAATCTTATATTTTCACTTTTTTTCCCCTACCCTATAGTTGAATTAATTTTATTTGAAGAAGGCCCATATAATAGGACGTTATAGTTTCAGACGGACTTTCTTTCTTGCCATGGCTAATATCTGTAGTTCAGCTTTTTATAGAGAAGAAAATTACCCAAGAAGCTCTAAGGTCAACTTTGCCTTAGCTGGAGAATATCAGTTGATTTACATTTTCAAAGTGTAAATCTGGGAAGTAATTTTTAAAAGAACGTATACTATCTGGTTGTGGAACATTGGGGTTATGATTAACACAGCTGTGCAGAGATAAAGTAAAACAAGGTTATTAAAGACTCATTGAGAAGCCCTTACCAAGGTTGTTTTCAAGCTTTTATTCTTGGTGAGCTCTAACAATGAAGTACGAAACATATTAACATGACACATCCTGTCTCATCATCCAAAGATGTATTCTAACAGAGAGAAGCAAGGTTCAGTTTCCCTGCTGTGAAGTCTCATGAGAATGCGTAAATAAAACTACTTTAGGAAAATGTGCTTCTCTCTAATTGTGTATATCTTTTTCTCCTGTAACATTAAAATCACCTGTGGGACTCAGTCTCAATTTTGAAAGATAGCTGGTGATACCTCCCAGTGAGGCAGTGTGTCTATTAAAAGTACAAGAGAAATAAATGTAACATCATGTATAAAAAATCATGGTCTATTCCAGCCATCTCATTTTAAGGCAAGAGGGTTTGTTTACCCTGAAACATCATGTACTGGCTTGATGACAGGGTCAGGATCTGATTTTAGGGCCCTTGGTAAGTATTCTCTTTCTCCTAACTATGCTTCCTTGTTGATATCCGTTCTGGTTAATTTATCTTCTTTCACGTTACAGAGAATGAACAAAGAGTTGAAAAGTACCTAGAGGAGCCTGTAGGCAAGGTACTGACTTTAAAGTGGGTGGTGCAAGTCAAAAGGTAGGGACCAACTAAGGTCTCAAGCCAAGAATTAGGGAGTCTGTGGCCACAGGTAAGAAGAGTAGAGGAGGAAAGCTAGTGTTAGAATCTGAGAGGCCATCACCATAAAAAATTATTTGTGAGGTGACCTGATCCAAATGCATGTGTCATCTGTGCTGTTGCTGTATGAGGGCCCCTTTTTAAATTCCTTCATTCTTACCCGAGAACCTGGCCTCTGCTGGAAATAAAACAGGATGTTTCTCAGAGCCAAACCTCCTATGTTTCATGTTCAAACTGTATTTTATCCCTCACTTCCACCCCCCACCCATGAGACATGCTTTTTTGTATATTTAGGTAAGGAACAAATATGTGTGGCAAACATAAGCAATCAATGCTTTTGAGGAATGAGAAGTGATCACAGGAATAGAAAATTATTATGTAAGATTTGTTGTTTTGATTTTTTATGTTATGTTATGTTAGGTTATCTTAGGTTATGTTAAGCTATGTTATGTTATTTTGAGATGGAGTCTCTGTCGCCTAGGCTGGAGTGCAGTGGCATGATCTGGGCTCTCTGCAACCTCCGCCTCTTGAGTTCAAGCAATTCTACTGCCTCGGCCTCCTGAGTAGCTAGGACTACAAAAGAGTGCCACCTTTCTGGCTAATTTTTTATTTTATCATTTTAGTAGAAATAGTGTTTCACCATGTTGGCCAGGCTGGTCTGGAACTCCTGGCTTCAAATGACCTGCCTGCCTCGGCCTCCTGAAGTGCTGAGCCACTGCACCCAGCTTGCTTTGAATTTTTTAAAAGGACTTTTGTAACTTCCTCCAACTTCTTTTAAGACCTAAGAAGAAGGAGTCATGAAAATTTATGGCTAACTCAGAAAAAGGAGTTGAATAAACTTGTAAATTACTAATGTGATCATCCCTATTATGATGAAACTATATTTGGGCCCAGTAACCACAAAAATAATTTAGCTAACTTAAATTTATAATTTGGCTCATTTAATATCAACTGAGTATATAAACTGATTTTTAAGAATGTACTTACAAAACAACCAATCTTCTCCTTTTTATTCACATAAAAGCCTAAGTCTTTTTTTTTTTTTTTTTTTTTTTTTTTTTTTGAGACGGAGTTTCACTCTTGTTACCCAGGCTGGAGTGCAAGGGCGTGATCTCGGCTCACCACAACCTCCGCCTCCCGGGTTCAGGCAATTCTCCTGCCTCAGCCTCCTGAGTAGCTGGGATTACAGGCACGTGCCACCATGCCCAGCTAATTTTTTGTATTTTTAGTAGAGACGGGGTTTCACCATGTTGACCAGGATGGTCTCGATCTCTCGACCTCGTGATCCACCCGCCTCGGCCTCCCAAAGTGCTGGGATTACAAGCTTGAGCCACCGCGCCCGGCCAAGCCTAAGTCTTTTTTATTGACTCAAAATGCAAGTTTCAACCAAAACTTCTAAATCGCTTAAATGTGACTCCAAAGTGTCATGAGATAATAAAATTTTATCACATTTAAGGGATTTTAAAAGTAGGTAGGTATTTATTATATTATCGTTTGCTATGTATAGGTTCTTCACTCAGACATAACACGTTTAGTTTTACTTTGAGTTATGCTTTCGTTTTATCAGGGAAAATTGTTTTTCACTTTATTTGTATTCTTTCACCTGTTTTCCAAATTTTTCAACTTCTACAATTGATTAAACACTCTCTTGGAGACTGGGGTGGAGAATTGCTTAAACTCGGGAGGCACAGGTTGCAGTGAGCAGAGATCGCACCACTGCCTGGGTGACAGAGCGAGACTCCATCTCAAGAAAAAAAAAAATGCACACTCCCACACTCTTTACAAGACAAATTCTGGGGATTTTTGTGGAGATGGGGAGTGGGGAAGACAAAAACCTAATTAAAACTCATTTAATAGTGCAGAAATTTGAAGCTATCTAATTGACATAATTGACTCCAAACACAATCAACTTAGTTAACTTTCATGTGTCAAAATCTTACGTGAAAGTTTTTTGATATTTCCCTGAAGCTGCTTTTTCCAACAATTGGAGGTGCTGATGCTTTGATAAATTTCTAGCACCGTGCAGTTTAGGAAAGAAGAAACTACAGCCTTTCCAGACAATTATAGCTGGATACTTTCTAAAAAGTATTTACTATTACGGGTTTTAGCTTTGAATGACTTGCTGAACAAACAATTTCATGTTCATTGACTCAGAAAAGGATTAGAGATGAAACAATTTTGTATTTCAAAAGTTTATGTTCTCAGAAAATTGAAGAAGGCAGTGCATTTGGAAGAATATGATGATTTACAAGAAACACTTCTTGACTCAAGATTAGAAAAGATTGGATGGGGAAGAGTAGAGTTCGAGGGAATCAAGGAGTCCTTGATATTTCAGGATTCCTGATAATGGAGGCTTCTTCTCCACTCTTATCCCCTGCTAGGGTGGAGGGAGAGGAATAACAGAAAGTCCAGAAGTGCTTGAGGATCTCAAAGCAGATGGAAATATGATTTTCTCCTCTATGAAAATATAGAAAGGTGGCAAGATTACAGTATAAGAATGACCATGTGATGGCTGAGACAGCTCCATAGTTTCCTTATCTAGTTGGGCATGATCTCTGGGGAATCACTAGGATACCCTAGAAGCACTGAGGTAATAGATGGGTCTTTGGGCCTGAGAAGCAATGACCTAAAACTACTGTGAAGTAGATTGAGTAACAGTCACCTTGGTGGATGTCAGTGTGGGTTGCGGACACCAAAGGCCAGATACAGCCTTAACTTCCACAGGTTATGGCACTATGTAAGTCCACCAAAACTTGTATATAAAGCCAGAGGAAATGGAAGTTCACAGTAGATATTAATTTGTCATAGAAATATTATAAAGTAACTTTCCTTACACACTAAAATTTGTGGATTAAATTTCACACTAGAAAAGTAAATTGTCATTAACCTGAGTTTGACTCTTTTTAGTTTAGAGTTCTTTCATTTACATGATGTCTCCTTACTGTTATATCACCCGTATAATATTATTATCCAGGGAGGTGGTGTTGTATAACAGCTGAGAGGTGAGCTCTAGTCTGCCAATCTGCTTAAGTTTGAATCCCAGTTGGGCAACTAAACCTCTCTGCAAAAGGGAATGAAACAATGCTCACTTCACAAAATTGTCATGAGAAATGAATGATTTGCAACATGTGATGTGATTAAAAGAGTAGTATCTAAGTGATTAATAAATACAAACTCTACTACCCTTTTATAGCATGAAGTTCATTTTTCTTAGACAAGATCATATAGCTAATAAATATCTGAGGTACAACTAATTATCCAGTTTTCATGCTATTTTCAGGATAACTAGGTGACAATATATTTCCTTGTCTAACTCAGGAAAATTTTGAAAACAAAAGAAGGACTATTAATATTTATGACAGAATGGTAGGCATGGGGTATGGCTTATAGTTACCCTACTATAACCCAAAGCACCAAGAAATATATTTGTTTTGCTCTGTTTTGCTATGTCTTTTGTTATTTACTTGATCCCTGAACCTTTCTCTTTATCACCAAGTTGTGATTGCTGTCGTGGGCCTCCTATGCATGATGCTGAGGAATGCGTTCTTTAGAAAAGGCTCTCCTGCTTCATCATTATATGATCGTGTCCAAGTCACATAACTTCTCTGAGCCTTGCATTAAAAGATCATTGTTTAAGGTATCCCTTCTGTAATGATAATTCCATCCCCCTTTTGCTTAACTCATTCTACATCTTTGGCACTCTTGCCAATAGTGCTTTTCTGAATCTCTGGACTATGGGCTGGTCTCCTAGTTCACAGACTTTTTCATAGTTAAACTCTGCTATCCTTCTGGTTTTGACTCTCACCTGCTATGGAATCTGCATTGATGATTATTTATCAGATTCCTAGTTTCTTGGGGTATTATTAGAACTGCTTAAAATATAGTCATGTCTATATAAATAGAAATTCTTTAACACTTTATCCTTTTTAATAATCAAGCAAAAAAAAAAAAAAAAACCACTGCAGCCATCAAACTGTGGTGCAATCTCTTTTATTGAATGTGATAACATTACTGGGTAACACTCAGTGTTCTTGTGGGGATTAATGCATGAAACTGCCATTTTGCATAACACTAATGTCAAAAGCATAACTCTGAAAAGGTCCATCTTAGTTATAAAACTCCAGCAGATTGGTATATTACCTTTAAGGAATTCCAAAATGCTTTGTGATTCTGCATTGTATAATATCTCTAACAAGATATAAGGAGAAAGTATTCCATTTAAGTACACAGGTGTGAATCTGATCCCAGAGCTCTGTTTCCAAAGTCATGTTTGTTTTAGGTAAAGGTCGCCAAGAAATGCTCCTTTTGAAACTTTAGCTATTAGAAGAAAATATGGCAATATTGGGGTGAGTGAGCTTTGTGTTGATCACTCTGTCAAGAATCCATAAATATGCGCGTATGAGAAGAGGCCTGTCCTAGAGTCACAGATTTTTAGAACAAAATTCAATATTTGGAATGATTGTCACTTGTATTTTATTTGACAAATGCAGGCTTTGTAACATCAATATTTAAAATCCGTAATATTATACTCCCTTGATTGTAATTGTGTAAGAAAAAAACACTATCCTTCTTCTTTTCAGCACTGGGTATAGTTGAAACACATAATAGCAAGTGGATCCATATACTTTTTATTCTGACTTACTTGATCCTCATGGTCCTTTATTTTGTGTGGCTGTTTATCAAGAAACACCATGTGAAAGTTAATAATAACATAATTTAGAGCAATAATTACATTTTTATTCAATACCTATGGAAAAACACTGGGTTGAATAATGAGATAAAAATGAGTGTCTCAGTCTTAACAGGACATTAATCAACATATTAACTGTGTGGGCAAACTGATTTGAGGCTATTATGGCTTAATTTGTCTCAAAATCATTATTTTTAATGTATTGCATAATGTACTTTAAAATATGTGTTGAATGGATTGTAAGTAAGCATAAGATTTCAACAGAATGGATGTTACTCCTCACTGTGTGATGACTTATCCCTTTTTCATAGCGCATGGTGTAAAATCGATATTCCTGAAACTCTGACATTTCACAGCTATGTTCAGATAAGGCCAAATTAGTTCTGCAACCTCTCTACTAAATTCTTTCATAACAACAGAGCCTGAATATTTTCATAATTCTGAGTGCCAAAATATATTTATTATTCTTTGTTGTTTTAAGAGATTTTCAGAAAAATGTTTACCTATTATTACAATCCCATAAATAATAGTAATTTTCCAAACTCAAGAATCTTTGACCAGTTTTAGGTGACAGGAATTCAATTTTTAACCCTGGCTCTTCGCTTAACAAGAATTTGAGCCACTCCAAAGGATTCAGCTACCCTCCTCAAACTCCTTCTCATCCTTCAGGAATCACTTTCAGCATCACGCCGCAAGGAAAGCATTCCTTGATTCCTCCATTCCCAGGCCAGGCACAGATTCAGAGAAAATAAAACTCTCTCTGTGTGTGTGTGTGTGTGTGTGTGTGTGTGTGTGTGTGTGTGTGTGTATCTATGTAACTATGATGAAGGTAAAATAGTTAATTTAGAAGTTGACTACAACTGGAGGAGTTTTGATCTAAGAATAAAGTGGAATTCTACTCATGGAAACGATTACTCATTTTTTTTCAGGGAAAACACCATAATGGATTTTACTTATAAAATTGAAGAACTCTATTCTTAGGCATAGGCAGCCCAGTAAAAAAGTTTTATGTAAGGGGAATTAAGTCTTGCAAACAAAAAAAAGTAAAGAAGGAGAGGGAGGAGAAGAGAAAGAAAGGGAAAAGAGGGGAAGGGGGGAGGCAAAAAGAGGAGAGGGAGAGGAAATAGGAATTTTAGTTTCTACTCATGAGTAGGTTAGATAAGAATTTGAGAACTCCAAACTCAGAGAAAATTTGAAAGAAGGAGGAGAAATGTCACTACGATGAAGATTGGGGTAAAGGCAGTAAACCAAGGCCTAGGAGGATAAGGCAAGTGAAAAATTCTTTATGGTAGAAAATGGCTAATACATTTAAGACACTGACCTCTAATATTTAACCTTAAATTGTTTCCTGTTCCATGCAGTGCTCAAATTCTCCTCCCCTTCATGTTCATTGAGGCAGCACCAAACTTGCTAAAACAGCTATTAACATGTCATTCACCTCTTGGCGTTGCTGAAGATAGAAAAGGAAGGATAATATTTCACCTTTAGGTGAGTAATACAGGGCAGAGGAAGATAAATGGCCACAGAGAGGTAATAGAAACTGAGGAATCAAAAGTAAAGTAGGAAAATAATATATAGTAGAAGTGACCAGGTAAATAAAAACGTGTTAAGCACCTGCAGGGATATCGAGAAAGAGGCTGGTCCTCTCACACTATACATGTGTAGTGTATGTTTATGTATGTACTGGTTTGCAGTATATCAGTGAACATCCAAATACATGTTTCAGGGATTTTTATTTAGGTAACTAAAGAAAGGATCATCTTAGGAAACTGGAAACCATAGCCAAACATCTATTAAGGACATGGATGAATGTGGATGGAATGACAATGTTCAGGCTGATTTAAAGGCTTCCTAGCCCATGTGTTTCACTTATGGTCCAGAGTCACCACTCCTTACCTGAGGGGGAGGAAGACTGTAGCCTAGAATCAAGAAGTGAGTCTAATATTTGAATAAATTTCAAATTCCATAGCAGAGACATCATTTCCAAGCCATGGCTTTCACTTGCAGAAACCATATTCCCTAAAGAGACAAATTGTTTTAAATTTTATTTTTTAAAAAAATTTAGCTATTATACTTTAAGTTCTGGGGTACATGTGCAGATTGTGCAGGTTTGTTACATAGGTATACATGTGCCACGGTGGTTTACTGCATCCATCACCCTGTCATCTACATTAGGTATTTCTCCTAATGCTATCTCTCCCCAATCTCTCTGCTATTCCTTCCCTAGCCCCCCACCCCCAGGCCCCAGTGTGTGATGTTCCCCTCCCTGAGTCCATGTGTTCTCATTGTGACCATGCTAAAGACAGAGTTGATGCTATATTTTATTATTTCTACCTATTATTTTAGTAAAACCTGTCAATCAGAGCTGCCTGGCCTGCATGGGACTGTGGAATGAGTAAACATTTTTATTTTGTTGAGCTATTGAGATTTGGGGGGAAGTTATTTGTTATATCAGCTAGCATTAATTGACCTAATACACACTTGTTAAAATCTTGCCAATTCTTTATTCAGATTAGGCAACAATATGAAAAAGAAAATCTATACAATATAGAAATTTCTAGTTTCATTTGCCTTTCAAATTTTCTTTTGTGTCTTATCTTTCAATCTATATTTTAACTTTGTTTTAAAATTCTTTGCAGTTTCATAACCTGTACTTTTGCATTTTTTCTCCATAAACAATTGCTAAATCAATGAATAAATAAGAATAGATATGTGCCTGTACAAGATTTATTAATTTTATTCTCGTAGTTAATTCTTTATTCTATTGTTTTGAGAAGGAAGAAGTAGATAAGAGGAATGAGAGCTTGTTTTCATAGTGAAATGTATGCATGCAGTGAAAGCCTCTGGTGGGCAAGTTTCATACACAATGAAGTACAACAATCCTCACTCAGCCTTGGATGCTGAATTTTTTCTTGGCAGTCCACAATGCCGTATTTCTTCAATAATGGTGTCTCTAGGCAGTGCATACTTTTGTTGGAGACCTTTGGGTTATGACATTTTACCTTTGCCCAAATATACCCCTGAGAACACAGGGTAAAGTTTTCAAAAGAAATACTATTTTCCCATCTGCAGAAAACGTACACAATCAGTGGCAAGTACATTGACAATGAAAATGCAATTAACTATTGCACTAACCGGCATGAGTTTTTTGTATGAGCAAATAGCTATTTTGGAGGGTGATTCAAATACAATTATATTTCTTAGACGTGTTCTTATGTAAGTGAAGATGGACAAAATCAGGATCTCAAAATATGTAGTTATTAGAATGTATACACCCTCTTTTCACCTGCTGTAATTTTCCTTAAACGATAATACAGATAAAAGCACAAGCTATCATAGGATGCAAAGAATGTTGAAAAGTTGTTTAGCTCATCTTTTTACTTCTAAAACAGATTAAACCTAAATTTCAAATGATATCCAAGAGTGCACCAAGATGAGGAAAATTACACATGGCAAAGCACATGTCCCTGTCCACTCCCAAGTCATGCAGTTGATTATTTTCACCAATTTCTATTTCCCCTCCTCTCCCTACCCCTCGCCTCCCTTCCCTTCCCTGTCTCCATTTCTTTGTCTCTCTGTCTTTCTTTTTCATTAAACACTGACACAATGTCATCACTGTCTCCCAGATTTAGATGTTAAACTTTGTCTTTATAATTTAAAATGGAAACACAACAAATGTGTGAAAAAATTGATCCAGTAATTTTTCAACTCTACCTTTGAAAGTAATATGATTTTTAAAAAATCAGATGGATTTATTCTGTCAGGGATTTTAGTAAACAACCACTCACTATAGAAATCATAGAGATGAACAGAATTTTGAAGAAGGAAAGACACGTATTGAAGCAGCCTATTCAAATGTTTTAGCCACTTCACTGCAAATCTCAGAAACGTGAAGTGGATTCCAAATGCTTCTTGTTTCAAGTACTTTATCACAGTCTTTTTTTGTTTGTTTTTGTTTTGTTTTGTTTTTTGAGACAGGGTTTTGCTCTTGTTGCCCAGGCTGGAGTACAGTGGTTCAATCTCAGCTCACTGTAACCTCTGTCTCCCAGGTTCAAGGTATTCTCCTGCCTCGGCCTCCTAAGTAGCCGGGATTACAGGCACCCACTACCATGCCCCACTAATATTTTGATTTTTAGTAGAGAAGGGGTTTCACCATTTTGACCAGGCTGGTGTCCAACTCCTGACCTCAAGTGATCCACCCACCTCGGCTTCCCAAAGTGCTGGGATTCTAGACACAAGCCACCATGCCCGGCCTAACCCCATCTTTAGATTGCACATATTTTTCTTCATCCTCTACAAGCTGAAGCTCACATGTGACGTAGTCAAGTAAACTCTCCTATGGACCCCAGTTTGGACTCACTCTGTGAAGACTGGTCTTTTTCATGGAACCACGGCCTATCACGAATTGCCAACCCTGTTTCACCACTCCCGGCAGAATCTTTTCAGGCAAGATTCAGTGCACAATGCTCTCATTCTTAAACCTTGCAACCTTGAGGATTACACTGTGTATACAACTTACTGTACACACTGGTCCATGCATGTAGAAGAATTTTTGCCAAATTAGTTTTTTTCATTTTACATTTTATTCTGTAATGTCACAGTGCACTTTTCTCTTCCCTTTGTGAATTTCTTCTGTGCATAATATTTTCTTTATTATACTATTAGATGACTGACTTTAAGAAAGCATCTAACTTTAGCTCTTTTCTTCAGACAAAATTGAACAAATACAGCCTAAGTATTTTAAAAATTTATATTTAAAACATCTAAAAATAATTCCAATATTATTATTAAGCCACTTCAATATTTAACAATTTTCATTTCCTATAATTGATTTACTAAGTATATCTACATGTGTGAATATATGTATGTGTATATATCTGAAACCAGTTCACTTAACTAGCCAAGTATGTGTTTCATTATACTTGATTTTTTATAAAATACTATTTATTACCTTCCTTTAAAATAAAATAGTAGCCAGACTCCATGAATGATCTACAGTATCTGAACTGGTAACACTTAGCAATTAGGTACTTAGCAATGCTAATGTCAGATGCCAGACAAACTGGATGTCAAACAAAGACTCGCTTGACTTCACATTTGGTATGCTCAGCAAAGCTGGCTATGATTATACATTTCAGAGCACAATAGGAAAGTAATGTTTAAAACCTGGCAGAGTGGCTTTGGGTATGATACATAGAAAAGAGAAATTCACGCACCTGGCATTTGAATCAGAAGTTTGGAAGACAGAATACTTCTTAGCAGCTAACCTTGTGAAATTGGTACTCACTTAGGTTTTACATTTTCTTTCTTGTTGAAATGTGCAAATGTGTATATTAAAAGCCTGGCCTCATAAGAAAAAAAGTTCATAATAAAAAGTTTGATTTTCTTCAATTTAGATGTTTGTGAGTCACACTTAGCAATTTACCATATACTTTGATTAAGGCTTATGTATCTCTGATACTGTAGTTCTCATTTCAAGCATTTCACTTGTCTTTTTTTATAGTTTGCAGCTCCTCCAAAATTTTTTATCTTTTCATGCATGCGCCCACCTTTTCTACTAAATTTCTTAACATATTAACATAGACAGTTTCTAACAACTGGATCATCTGTGGGTCTGGTTCTATTTTCTTAATATAAAGTCATTTTTGCTTCTCTCTCTCTCTCTCTCTCTCTCTCTCTCTCTCTTTCTCTGTGTGTTTGTGTGTGTGAGTCTGATAATTTTTTATTCAATGCCAGATATTGTATATTTTTGAAAGTTAAGACCAAGGTAAATAATATTTATGCATGGAAACTAGCATGGTTCTTCTATCAAGCCATGCATTTATACTTAGTGTATCCTAGATACTACCTAGGACAAATGTTGGAGTTAAAGGAAATGGGTCAACTGAGCAGCTATTATACATTTAATGCACTCAACCATACTGAGCATGTTTATTCTAAGGAGCTGGTTTCTCACACCCTCTAAAACCCCCACCTCTGGTTATTGAGCATTACAACTATTTAAGCAATTTCTTAAACTGTTTAAAACAGTTTCTAAAATGTGCATATTTTAGAGAATGAATTACTTTATAAATCCAACACCATCTACATTTTGTCTTTAGAAATTTGCTGTAATTTTTAGTTCCCCAAAGACACCTTTCTTGTTATTCCTCCGTGGATGTTCATTTTTTCTTTAGTATTTCTAGTAATTTGTCAAAAGAAGGGAATCTGGTATATTGGGGGGTTTTGTTCATCTATTAATTCTCCAATAATCTGACACTGAGTATCCTGCAATTCAATTCAATTTTGACAGTAACTACCAGGAGTTAATGTCAGAATCCAGTTTCAAGTGTTCATCCCCACAAGACTGCCTTCACTTCAGACACCATTTGCAAATATGGGGTCCCCAGGTTACCCATGTTACTAGAATGGGGTCCCAATCCAGACCCCAAGAGAGGATTCTTGGATCTCGTGCAAGAAATAATTTGAGACTAGCCCACAGTATAAAGTGAAAGCAAGTTCAAGTTACATTTGAGGGATAGAGGTAAAAGTGAATTATCAGAGAGCTGCAAGAGAAAAACCCAAAAGAAAGTAAACTTTTAAATCAATTATATCTTGCTCATGTGGTGACATAAGTATATGAATATTTGAACACACTTAATTATTAGCTTATGATTTAAACAATGTTTCCATTAAGTCAACTAGAATAAGAGCCTGTAATGTGTTTATTCTTGAGTTATTCTATGTATACCAGGATTGCCTATATGACCCTTTAATTTTGTATTTTATATCATCAACCAGTTAACAAAGACTCATTAAGTCACAAACCATTACCTATATTTCTGCTAATTAAGAAATGCATAAAAGTTTTAAGGACCATAATGGTTGTACAATGCTTTAAATATACTTTAAAAATTAAATTTTAGAGTTTAAATAGGTGAACTATATACTTTGTAAATTATCTCTCAATAAGTTATTTTTAACACTTGTTATATGCATGAATTAAATTTGGTGACTATTCCAGATATTTGTTGTTTAATCAACAAACTGACAAAAAAGATAATGGAGAATATTTTGAAATTAATTAACCAAATCCCTTTCATATATGGGTTGCATAATGTAAAAAAGAAGTATATAACAATCTCCTACTATCACTCTCATGAATACTGAGAATACAACTAGGAAAAAGCAAATATGCACATAATCTCCCAAAGTAGTGTGGCTCTACATCATATGGCAGTACAAAGATATTAATCATACAGTACAAACAATGAGGACAAACTATTTAATAAGATATGGCAGGTAGAAATCACTAGGAAAGACTTCATAAATAGGTAGTGCTTGAGCAGGACTCAGAAAGTTGATTAGGAGGATCCTTATTACTCAGGGAATGGGTAAATACTGCTTGCAAAGATACAAAGTTACATGCAATGGTACAGTGTGATACGAAGTGCCTATGCTAGAATTATAATTGGTACAAATAAGAGAAAACCCTAATAAAGGACCTTACACCAAAAAAATCGTACTCCAGTTTCTGCAAAGACCAGTATTTCTCATTTAAAACAAATTCAGAGGGGAGAAATTACTGGTTCAGAGGCTTGATGATCTTGAGGCTGGAGCTGCCACACTCCACAATTCCATGATGCCATAAGCAAAGGGCGTTGGACCTTGAGCTAACACTGCTCAGGGCACAGTTCTCTACACTTACCACCTCACAAACGCAGGTCCTTTCTACCCCTCCAGACATGCTGGACACATTCTCCAGGCAGGAAGAAGAAGCAGTTAGGCAGAGAGACAGAAGCCTTCTTTTAGTGAGGTATTGCATTTTCATTCAAGTTTTGAGTTTTCCTAACTTGAAAATTTTGGTTTTCTGCAAGGACTCTGTCATAGGATCAGTGCTTAGCTACAAGGGAGGTTGTCAGGTGGTAAAGGAATACCAAGTTTTTGGGAGATTAAGTAAAGGCAAAGGGAGTTGGAATGCATCATAAAGAGGCCAGTCAACAATTTTTCTCAAAGAATGTCAATAGATATCCTTGCCTAATTTGAGCATGAAAAAGATGGAAGTATATATTAGGACCCAACAGTAAGATGCACTGGCAAGACATAGGAGGTTAGAACTAATGTTCTAATAGAGCATTTCCTGTATGATTTACCTGAAGCACTTGGTGCCACAAAATACTCTGGGACCAAAAAAAGATTAAAATATATTTGAGAAATGCTGAATTTCTATGTAATTTCCTTCTAGATAATTAATACATAAAAAAGCCCAAGGAGCCCAAGAAGTTCTTCATTTAAAATGAGGGGCTTAAATTTTTATAACCTATTTGTTTAGATGTTTTTTACTATAGAACTGCACATATGTTTATTTGTGTGTTTGCATGTATGATATGAGCGAAAGTAACTGTTACCAAACCAGGCATGTATTTCCGGAAATTCTGTGCTAGAAACTTGGGATTTTCTCAGGTTCTTGAGTCAAAGAGTAACATAAGATACATGTATTGTTTTATAAACACTAATCAGGAGATTATGTGCAGAATTAATTTAGTTGGGGCATGGGGATGTGGCTAAGGTTGGAATAAGGGAGGCTATGTAGGTGGCAACTTATTTAATTTTCATTGAAATGGAAGCACTAGAACTAAGCTTATAACAGAGGCAATTAACTTGAAGGGAACAAATACATTTTTAAAATATCATTATAAGAATTATAGGATATTAGAACTCAAATGGCTCTTCAAGATCAGCTAACTGAAAAATTCACATGACAAAATGTGATAGATTGTTGTTAGTAGAATAAATGAAAGGAGGGAAGAGAATGGTGGAGGAAAAGAAGACGCCAAAGATAGTAGGTTTTGAGTCTATAAAACTACGGAACGATGGTGCCATTTTAATGAATGACAATGTCAGAAAAGTGTGCTTCTCAATGAATTCTATGCAGGACATGGTGAGTTTGAGGCACAGCTCAGGATACAAATAAGAATGTTCAACAGCCATTTAAAGGCTATAAATTGGAGTCTGGATAAGTGTTACGGGATTTAAGAAGTATATTTTGTGGCCATTTAAAACATCACAGGACACACTTTTGCAGAAGAATAAAGATCAAATTAAATGCCAAAAAGAAAAGGAACAGCAGAGCAAGCCCCTCACTTATTCTCATCTCCCCTGTTTTCTTTACATGTTGATTGTATACTTGAAGATTGCCATCTAACCAAAATAAAATAGAAGACAATCTAATAGCAACAGTTAAGCATTCCATAATTATAGTAGATAACACTTTATTTTAAAAAAGTGGTAAACTGTAGAAATTTCAGATCCATTTTTTCCCATTAAAATTACATTTTTTTCCAAAAATGGTATAGCAGTTCCTCAAATAAAGTTACTTTGTTCAAAATCATTTTGCTGTAACTTTGATGAGAAATAAAAAATCACTTCCCAGCTGGGGTCACTGTGTATGTGGAGTTTGTACATTCTCTCCATATCTATGTGGGTTTTCTCTGGGCATTCTGGTTTCCTTCCACACCCCAAAGATGTGCACATTGGTTTAGTTGGCATGTCCAAACTCTCCGAGTCTGAGTGACTGTGTGTGTGAGTGCACCCTGCAATGGAATGGTGTCCTTTCTAGGGTTGGTTCTTGCCTTGTGCTTTTAGCTGTCAAGATAGGTGCCAGCTACCCATAAACCTGAACTGAAACAGTTAGGTAGATCATTATCTTACTCGTTTCTATTAATCTGTTTTAAATGTATGTATAGCTGGTATGTTTTAGAACTGTGTCCTCCTCCAAAATCTCATGTCAAATTGTAATTGTTAATTTTAGAGGTGGGACGTGGTGGGAGTAATTGGATTGTGGAAGTATTTCTCATAAATGGTTTAGCACCACCCCTTGCTGCTGTTCTCATGATAGTAAGTTCTCATGAGATCTGCTTGTTTAAAAGTGTGTAGTACCTTTCCCCTCACTGTCTTTCTTGCTTCTGCTCTAGCCAAGTGAAGTTCACACTTCCCCTTCACCCTCTGCCATGAGTGTGTTTCCTGAAGCCTCCCAAAATAGGCTGAGGGTTCCATAGAAATTGTGCACCAATTAAGCTTCTTTTCTTTATAGATTACCCAGACTCTGGTATTTCTTTATAGCAATGTGAGAACAAACTAATACAGAAAATTAGTACTAAGAAGTAGGGAACTGCTATAAGGACATGTAAAAATGTGAAAGCAGCTTTGGAACTGGGTAATGGGCAGAGGCTGGAAGAGTTTACAGAGTTCAGAAGAATACAGGAAGGTAAGGGAAAGTTTGGACTGTCTTAGAGACTGGTTAAATGATTGTTACCAAACGTTGATGATATGGACAGTGAAGTCCAGGCTGATTAGGCTTCAAATGGAAATAAGAAACTTATTGGTAACTGGAACAAAGGTCATGTATTAGTCCATTTTCATGCTGCCAATAAAGACATACCCAAGACTAGAAAGAAAAAGAAGTTTAATGAACTTACAGTTTCACATCGCTGGGGAGGGCTCACAATCAGGGCAGAAGGCAATGAGGGACAAGTAACGTCTTACATGGATGGCAGCAGGCAAGGAGAGGAGAACTTGTGCAGGAAAACTCCCATTTTTAAAACTATCAGATATTGTGAGACCCACTCACTATCACAAAAACAGCACAGGAAATACCAGCCACCGTGATTCAATGACCTCCCACTAGGTTCCTCCCACAACCCATGGGCTTCACATGGGAATTGTGGGAGTTACAATTCAAGATAAGATTTGGGTGGGGACATAGCCAAACCATATCAGGTCACTTCTGCTATGCCTTAACAAAGAACTTGGCTGCATTGTGTCTCTGCTTTAGAAATATGTTGAACTTTGAATTTAAGAATTATGATTTAGGGTACCTGATAGAAGAAATTTCTAAGCAGCAAATCATTCGAGATGTGGCATAGTTGCTTCTAACATTCTTGGCTCATACGCATGAGCAAAGACATTTCTTAACGTTGAAACTTTTATTAAAAATGGAAGCAGAAAGTAAAAGTTTAAAAAATTTGCAGCCTAGCCATGTGGTAGAAAAAGGAGAATTTAAGTGGGCTAGCAAGCAACCACTTGCTGGAGAAATTTGTGTAACTAAAAAGGCAAGTGTTGATAGCCAAGACAATGGTAAAAAGGCCCCAAAGATATTTCAGAGAACTTTGCAGCAGCTCCTCCCATCACAGGCCTGGAGGCCTAGGAAGACTGAACAGCTTCTTAGGACAGGCTCGGGACCCGAATAACCTGGGCAGCCTCAAGACTCTGCTCCCAGTACCCCAGCTGCTCTAGCTCCAGTCATGGCTAAAAGGGGCCCAGGTACAGTTCTGGCCACTGTTTCAGAGGGTACAAGTCACAATCCTTGGTGGCTTCCCCATGGTGTTAAATCTGTGTATGCACAGAGTACAAGAGTGGAAGCTTAGGATCCTTAACCTAGATGGTGGTACTCTAATAGAGAACCTGTACTAGGAGAGTAAGGAGGAAGAATGTGAATTTGGAGCCCCCACAGAGTCTCCACTGGGCACTCCCTAGTGGAACTGTGAGAAGAGAGCCATTATCCTCCAGACATCAGAAGTAGATCTACTGACAGCTTCCATGCTGTGCCCGGAAAAGCTGCAGGCACTTAACACCAGCCTGTGAGAGGAACCACAGGTGTTCAAGCCTTCAAAGCCACAGAGATGGGGCTTTCCAAGGCCTTAGGAGCCCATCCCTCACACTAGAGTGCCCTGGATTTGGGACATGGAATCAAACGAGCTTTAAGATTTAGTGACTGTTCTGCTGGGCTTTGAACTTGCAGGGGGCCAGTAGCCCCTTTCTTTTTGCTGATTTCTTTTTGGAGTGGGAGTATTGACCCAATACCTGTACCCCCATTATATCTTGAAAGCAACTAACCTGGTTTCTATTTTATAGGCTCACAGGTATCAGATGAGACTCTGGACTTTGAACTTTTGAGTTAATGTTGAAATATATTAAGACTTTGGGGAACTATTTGAAAGTCAGGATTGAATTGCAATGTAAGAGGAATAGCCTTGGGCAGAATGATATGGTTTGGGTTTGTGTCCCCACTTGAATCTCATGTCAAATTATAATCCCCAATGTTGCACAGGGGGGCTAGTGGGAGCAATTGGATCATGGAGGTGTTTCTCATGAGTGGTATAGCATCAACCCCTTACTGCTGTTCCTCTCATGATAATGAGTTAGTTCTCATGAGATCTGGCTGTTTAAATGTGTGTAGCACCTCCTCCCTCATTCTTTTTCTTGCTTCTCCTCTGGCCATGTGAAGTGCCAGCTCCCCTTCACCTTCTATTATGATTGTAAGTTTCCTGAGGCCTCCCCAGAGGTCAAGCAGATGCCAGTATCATGCTTCCTGTACACCCTGTGGAACCATGAGCCAATTAAATCTTTTTCTTTGTAAATTATCTAGTGTTATGCATTTCTTTATAGAATTCAAGGATGGACTAACACAACAACTCATATTTACCTCAGTATTTAGTACTATAAGTGTTTAGTCTTTGTTTAGAAGTTGGTGATGTTTTTCTAATCAGAAAGATGCCATATGAATTTAACCATTTTTTATGTCTATTAGCCTGTTGTTATTAGTCCATTCTTATGCTGCCATAAGGACATACATAAGACTGGTTAATTTATAAAGGAAAGAGGTTGAATGAACTCACACTTTTCCGAATGGCTGGGGAGGCCTCATAATCACAGAGGAAGGCAAAGGAAGAGCAAAGGCTTATGTGGTGGCAGGCAAGAGAGCATGTGGAGGGAAACTGCCCTTTAAAAAACCATTAGATCTCATGAGACTTATTCACTGTCACAAGAACAGCACAGGAAAACCACCTGCTATGATTCAATTACCTCCCACTGGATCCCTCCCATGACACCTGGGCATTGTGGGAGCTACAAATCAAGATGAGATTTGGGTGGGGACACAGCCAAACCATATCATTCTGCCTCTGACCCCTCCCAAATATCATGTCCTCACATTTCAAAACCAATCATGCCTTCCCAAAGTCCCCCATAGCCTTAACTCATTTCAGCATTAACTCTAAAGTCCAAGTTCAAAGTCTCTTCTGAGACAAGGCAAATCTCTCTGTCTATAAGCTGTAAAATCAGTCGCAAGTTAGTTACTTCCTACATACAATGGGGATGAAAGCATTGGGTAAATATGCCCATTCCAAATGGGAGAAGTTGGTCAAAACAAATGGGCTACAGGCCCTATGCAAGTTTGAATTCTACCAGGGCAGTAAAATCTTAAAGCTCCAAGATGAACTCCTTGGACACCATGTCTCACAGATAGTTCATGCTGATGCAAGAGGTAGGCTCCTACAGACTGGGCAGCTCTGCCTCCATGGTTTTTCAGGGTACAACCCCTCTCCCAGCTACTAACACAGGCTGGCATTGTCTGTGACTTTTCAAGGTTCAGGGTATAAGCTGTCAGTGGATCTACCATTCTGGGGTCTGAAGGATGGTGGCTCGCTTCTCACAGTTCCACTAGTCAGTACCCCAGTAAGGACTCTGTGTTGGGACTCTAACCCCACATTTCCTTCTGTACTGCCACAGCAGAGGTTCTCCATGAGGGTTCTACCCCTGAAACAGACTTCTGCCTGGACATCCAGGCGTTTCCACACATCCTCTGAAATCTAGATGAAGATTACTAAACCTTAATTCTTGACTTCTGTGCACCACAAGCTCAACACCACATGGAAATTGCCAAGGCTTGGGGCTTGCACCCTCTAAAGCAATGGCCTGGGCTGTACTTTGGCCCCTTTTAGCCATGGCTGTAGTGGCCAGGACACAGGGCACCAAGTCCCAATGCTGCACACAGCAGGGGAACCCTGAACCCAGCCCAGGAAACCATTTTTCCCTCCTTAGTCTCCAGGCCTGTAATGGAAGGGGCTGCCATGAAGGTCTCTGACATACCCTGGAGACATTTTCCCCATTTTCTTGGTGACTAAAATTTGACTCCTCATTACTTATGCAACTTTCTGCAGCCAGCTTGAATTTCTCCCAAGAAAATGGGTTTTTCTTTTCTACAACATCATCAGCCTTCAAGTTTTCCAAGCATTCATGTTCAGCTTTCTCTTAAATGCTTTGCTGCTTAGAAATTTCTTCTACTAAGTCAGTTGTGGTGGCTCACACCTGTAATCCCAGCACTTTGGGAGGATGAAGTATAAGAATTGCTTGAACCCGGGAGGTGGAAGTTGCAAGGAGCTGAGATAGTGCCACTGCAATCCAGCCCAGGTGACAGAGCGAGTCTTTGTCCCCCACAAAAAAGAACCTTCTTCCAGATAGGCTAAATCATCTCTCTCAAGTTCAAAGCTCCACAGATTTCTAGGGCAGTGGCAAAATGCCGCCAGTCTTTTTGCATAGCAAGAGTGACCTTTGCTCCAGGCCCTAATAAGTTCCTTATCTCTATCTAAGAACACCTCAGCCTGGACTTCATTGTTATATCACTATCGGCATTTTGGTCAAAGCCATTCAATAAGTCTGTAGAAATTTCCAAATGTTCACACATCTTCCTGGCTTCTGAGCTTTCCAAGTCTCTAAGAAGTTCTAAACTTTCCTACATTTTCCTACCTTCTTCTGAGCCCTCCAAATTGTCCAAACCTCTGCCTGTTACCCAGTTCCAAAGTTGCTTCCACATTTTCAGGTATCTTTACAACAGTGCTGCACTCTAGTTCCACATGGCTGGGGAGGCCTCACAATCACGGTGGAAAGTAAAGCAGGATCAAAGGCATTTTCCTTTATATGGAAGCAGGGAAGAGAGTTTGGGCAAGGGAACTGCCCTTTACAAAACCAGCAGATCTCATGAGGCTTATTCACTGTCAAGAGAACAGCTCTCCCCAGAAAAAACCACCCTCTGTGATTCAATTATTTCCCACTGGGTCCCTCCCATGACATATAGGGATTATGAAATCTACAATTCAAGATGAGATTTGGGTGAGGACACAGAGCCAAACCATACCACCTGTGTTAAAATTGATTTTCTTCTACATCATTTTGCTTATAGTCAATTTTCAAGAACCTATCAATGAGGTTAAGTGAGGACTTACTTTACTTTTACAAGTTTCACTAAAAAGCCCAAGATACTATGTCCATAACAAAAAGAGTGCATGAACCCAGAAAATATAATGGGAATTAGAACTACAGCAGTCCCTGTTTATAATTCTTAAATTTATACTTCATTTACATGTTTTTGAACTTTTTGAATTGTATACCTAGCGTTAGGTTCTGTCTCAGGCTTATTCTCTCTGTATGCCTTATTCTCCAGTGTTGTAGCAACATTTTTAGGTAGCCTTCATGTGGGAAATCATACAACCAATTTACTTACTATTTGGGAAATGTGTATAAGTCATTTAGTGTACAGAAATAGAAAAGTAGATGGTCACTTTTTACCATTGAGTGGAGGAAATATGATTTTAAAAAATGAAAATATGAGCAGTTCTGGCAACTTTTTATGTTGTCTAGGGTTTGGTTCCTTAACATTATGAGCCTTAAATCTGCATCAAACATTAAAGTACACAACTTCCTTTGCACATATGCATATTCACACAAAATTTATTAACATAAAGCAAAATATCACAAAATAAAGGTATTAATTTATGATGGTTCTATAACTGTATAATGACTACCTTTCATAGATTTTGTGATCAAAACTCACTTCTAAGGACAGAATACCTACCTGGAGATGTAATTTCTAGTAAAAGCTGGCTTATAATTTAGAGTAAGTAGATTTTTTAAGCCCTGAGAAATATTTTATCTGGGATTTGTTAGAATTTATTTTTAATCTAAGAAAAAATAATATATCTTCTTTGTAACCCAATTATTATTATCAAGCACTTTCAAATTATCATTAAACAAATAGTATGGATTTGCTTCTGCTCTGAAATTCACAATGATCACTCTTGTTTTGATAACTCCTAAACATTTAAGGAGCTATCAGGCTTGTGTTTATCAACTATTCTTATGGATTTTTAGATTACTCAGTGAATTGACTCACCAACATGCCTATGTTCTCTACCCTGAATGCATAGCAATTGATAGTAAGAGGAAAAATAACCAGGCTTAAAATCATTGTGAATATGTCTAGAGAACTGAAGAAGAACAAAAAGAAATCACTGAATGGTGCCTAAAGGTATAAGCTGGCTGATATCACATGTATTAAAAGTACCTCACACAAGATCAACATCATTAGTCCTTGGGAAAATGCAATTTAAAAACATAATGTGATTCTTGCATAAGCCTATTTACATAGGCAAAAATTTAGAAGACTGACCAGACAATTGTTGACAAGGATGTGAAACAATTGGAAATCTCATACATTGATGGTGAAAACATAAACAGGAAAATCCATTTTGGGTAACATTTTGGCAGTTTTATTTTTATTTTATTTTGAGACAGGGTCTCACTTTTCACCCAGGCTGGAGTGCAGTGGTACCATTATAGCTCACTGCAGCCTCAACCTCTTGGGCTCAAGTGATCCTCCTGCCTCAGCCACCCAGTTGTTGGGACTATAGGAGTGTGCCATCATGTCTAGCTAATTTTTTTTTTTTAATTTTTAAAAATGTTCCAGCCGGGTGAGGTGGCTCAAGCCTGTAATCCCAGCACTTTGGGAGGCCGAGGAGGGTGGATCATGAGGTCAAGAGATCGAGACCATCCTGGTCAACATGGTGAAACCCCGTCTCTACTAAAAATACAAAAAATTAGCTGGGCATGGTGACGCATGCCTGTAATCCCAGCTACTCAGGAGGCTGAGACAGGAGAATTGCCTGAACCCAGGAGGCGGAGGTTGTGGTGAGCCGAGATTGCGACATTGCACTCCAGCCTGGGTAACAAGAGCGAAACTCCATCTCAGGAAAAAAAAAAAAAAAAAAAAAAAAAATGTTTCATAGAGATGTCTCACACGTTGCCCAGGCTAGTCTCAAACTCCTGGACTCCGGTCATCCTCCTGCCTTGGACTCCCAAAGTGCTAGGATTACAGGTGTGAGTCACCATGCCCAGCGTTTTGGCAGTTTTTTAAAGTTAAACATACACCCATATAACCATTATACACCTAGGTATTTGCCAAGAAACAAAAGCATGTTTGTGTAAAATGTTCACGGGTATTAATAGCAGCCTTATTTGTAATAGCCAAAACTTGTAAACAATCTAAATGTTTATCAACAAGCCAATCCGTAAACTATTGTAGTATAACCATATAACAGTGTACTTCTCAGTAACAAAGAGAAACCATTATATGCACAACATGAAAGAATTTAAAAAATAATTCTGCTAAGTTAAAGAAGCCAAACACAAAAAGGTCTACACTATATTATTCTATTTATGTAAAGTTCTAAAAAGATACGAAGCTAACCTATAATTATATAATAAAGATAAGTGGTTATGCGGTGGAAGGGTGGAGAAATGGATTACAAAGAGTTATAAGGTAACTTGAGAGGTTCACCATTAAGATGATGGTTACAGGAGTGTGAGTATATATGTGCCCAAACTCATCAAGTTGTACATTTTAAGGATATACTGTTTAATTAATATCAGTTATACATCAATAAAGCATTTAATTTAAAAAATTACGTCAAACAAAATGAAAAACCAGGACTGCCGTCATAGCAAAGAAAACTAAACCAAAATATCTGGCAAAAACATAACAGCTCATGATTTGATGTTTTAAAGGTTATAGAACTGGCAAGAAAAGAGAAAAATGGCATAGCTTGTGATTCAAACTGTGTTTACTACCCACTAAACACAATGATAAAAATCTACATTATGTCTGATGTAACCACAGAAAGGAGACTCCTAAGTCATTTCAAGAACTGCTTCTTTTGCAACCAAGCGACAAGTTGTTTTTTTTTTTTTTTTAAAAAAAAATGCTTCTGGATGGAGGTTCACAAAGAAGGATGTAGGAAGCTGCACACTTTCTAACTTACCAGACACGTAGGAAGGGAAAATAAAGTTAAACAACAACGAAAATAGACAAAAGCATTTCCTACCCAAATTATAAAATGTGAATAAAATTAATAATAAAAAAGACAGCAACAAAATAAACTCTTGCTATGTAATTCCTTATAAATTAAAAGTTAGTTCACGGATAGAATTAATTATTATTATTGGGATGCTCAAAAAGATAATTAAAGAGAACCATCCATTAAAAATGAAAAAGATGTAAAATAAAACAGCAAGATACAAAATCAAAACGAGTGGATGTCAAAAAGTCCCAATAGTGACACTGAAAATGAAAAGAAAATATATAGACATTTAAAAAAAAAAAAAAAAAAAAAAAAGAGGCTGGGTGCTATGGCTCACGCCTGTTATCCCAGCACTTTAGGAGGCTGAGGTGGGTGGATCAACTGAGGTCAGGAGTTCAAGACTAGCCTGGCCAACATGGTAAAACCCTGTCTCTACTAAAAAAGTGCAAAAAAATTAGACTGTCGTGGGAGCAGGTGTCTGTAATCCCAGCTACTCTAGAGACCGAGGCAGGAGAATCGCTTGAACCTGGGAGTTGGAGGTTGCAGTAAACCGAGATTGTGCCACTGCACTCTAGCCTGAGCAAACAAGAGCATGACTCCATTTGAAGAAAACAAAAACAAAAACAAACAAACAAAAAACAAATAAGGAAACAAAATAGATAGGTTAAGCCCTGGACTGAACAAGGTTGAAAAACAATAAGGTAGAAGATATTAGCAAGAAAGTCACTCAGAAGTTCAGGAAAACGTAGAAAATAAATAAAATTAGGCATTGTGGTTTCCATCTATGTATGTGTAATCTCATCAAGACTTGGTCTCCCACTATAAACAACTAAGAACCTGGACGTAATATATGAAATAACTGGTTTCAGATATTGAAACAATGGAAATTCAGGACTGTGATCTTTGAAAGATAGGAAACAAATTCAGTGAGTCTTAAAATGACCAAAAGTTTTCTCTTAGATGTAATTTCCAGTTTGCAGTGCAAAAGTGGAGAATTGAACTGAGGATATAGAGAATGGATTTCAAAGAACCCAAGGTGGCTACAATGTCCATGGCAGAGTACTGGAGAAAAGGAAACAATGCAGAAAAAAAGATCCTGGATTCTGCATTGGAAGGGTATTAGAGAGGCATTGAACGGGCTCTTCATTAAGCTGAAAATTGCACATGTAAAAGGTGAAATTCCACAAGACTGCGTTAATCAGCAACTAGTAAGAAAAAAAAAAAAAAAAACAAACGAACAATTACACAGGAAGCTCTAAGCTAGAAAACAAAAATTCCAAGTGATAGATGGGAATTGTTTGAATGCCCAACAGTCAGAATAGGGAGACCTTATTGAATACACAGAGTATTCCAAAGAGACCCAAGAAGGTTTTCACATTAGTAATGGAACTAAATTAAGTAAAGACTACCATAAACCAATTCTAGGAAAAAGAAAAACTCAAGAAATTCTTAAAAGGATCAAGCCATTTCTACCTAATCCAACTACCTGAGAGAACAAATGCCAACATGGTTTAAAGAAACACAACAAAATCCACTACTTATCAAGGTAAGAATAACAATGTCCAGCATCCAGTAAAAATATTACTAGATGCATGAACAAGCAGGAAAATGTAATCTCCAAAAATGAAATAAAAATCTGCCAATGTAAATAGAACCTAAAATGAGAAAGACGATGGAATTTTCAAGTATCATAAATATTATGAATATACTCAAGGATTTAAAGGAAAATATAAATAATGAGAAGAAAATGGAAGATAGATTTTTTTTTCTTGTAAATTAGTTTTAGTTCTTTGTAGATTCTGGTTATTAGCCCTTTTTCAGATGTGTAGATTGCAAAACTTTTTTTCCCGTTCTGTTGGTTGCCGATTCAATCTAATGATTGTTTCTTTTGCCGTACAAAAGATCTGGAGTTTAATTAGGTCCCATTTGTCTATTTTGGCTTTTGTTGCCAATGCTTTTGGTGTTTTAGTCATGAAGTCCTTGCCTATGTCTATGTCAAACTTTCTTTTCTTTTAGAAATATTTGTCAGATTTTCCAAAATATACCCCTTTATTATAAATGAAACTGTGATATAACTTTAATTCAATTTGGAGAAAAAAAATGACATACTTACAAATGCTAAGTATTCCTCTTTATTAACCTAAGCACAATTTTAGTGATTCTTTCCATGTGTCCCATACATTTCTTATTGAGATTAATTTCCAGTATTTTATACAATATTATTTCTCATGTAAATGGGATCATTTTTCATTATATTATCTAATAATTTATTACTTGTATAATCATATTAATAATAACTAACATTTATTCAACACATTTAACCTGCTAGCTGGTAATCGGCTTTCATGAAATTTATAATGTAATCTTCACAACATTTCTGTGAGGCACTCACTAATTCTAGCTTCATGATGTAGATAAGGAAACTGAGGCATAGAAAGGTTAAGTAACTTATTTATGATGCTATAGATTATAATAAAGTATTTATGCTCTGAAATCTAGACGGAGGTTGCCAAAAAAAAGAAAAAAAAACAAAAAATAAAATATTTAATGTAAATTGCATAATTACAAGACCCTAATTTTAATATTAAATCAAAACTTTTTTATTTATATCCTGTCATGTAATTGAGCTCTTCTGTTAGTCCTGGAAGTATTTTAGGTTATTTTTATAGCTTCTCTGGCTACTTCATTTATATCTCATACTGCAGATAAAGCCTTTTATTTATACCAGTCATCCTTTCTCCACTGAACAGAGAAAGCCTCCTTTATTCTTCCAAAATTCTTGGTATCTTTATCTCTGAAGAAGAAAAAAATTTTATATATATATATATATATATATATATATATATATATACACACACACATATATACACACACATATGTCTATATTTTATATTTCTATATATTTACATATATATTTTTATATATTTATATTTATATTTATATATTATATAATATATATTTTTATATATTATATATTATATATTTATATATATTTTAGATGTATACATATAAATATATATACATATAGAAATATATATATTTGTACATATATTTATATACATATGTCTATATCACCAATTTTTATATATATGTATTTTTGGGGGAGATATATATATACATATATATATATCCCAAATTTTAATCCAACTGTGAAGTTCTTGGGCCCATTGTTAGACAGACACTAATCAAACTATATTTTTAAACTATCCAGTAAATGTACATTATTCCACTGATTGCTACTGTGTTCTCTTATAGAATATTAGTTTAATCTGAAATACATAAACAATACACCAAGTATTAAATCAAATTTTTTTCATTTATATGTATATATTAGCCAAAAGCCTTTAAATGTACATGGCTCTAAAAAGTCCATTTAATAAAGCAAATACTTATTCAGCCTTAATTTACATAACCCCATGTGATAATTTGTATATATTCAGTAGTTAAAAAACAAGAAAACAATGTAAATATAAACCTCTATGCATGAGAACTTAATTACTATAAAATCTTAATAACAGGTTTACAAAAACCTCTCTTTATAAAAGTTCTAACCTCAAGTTACAATAAATAGCTCTGCATAGAAATTATGCTAAGAATTATCTTTGCAACTTATTCTTTAAGTAGTTTAGGTAGCAATAAGGGAGAAAATCATCTTATGTGACTTTGTTGTGTGACAAATCCAAGAATTGACAGGACCGTGTAAATCATGTGTATTATCATGCTTTATCTGAACGTCTCTACAACATATACAAGTTGAAGGATTAAGTATGAGTAGAGCTTTCAAAGCTGTGTCAGTGCTGAGGGCTGTCAACACTGATTAAGACACTGACAGAGTGCACAAAAAAACCATTTGTTGGCATGACATATCAGATGGGTGAAGTATCCGTCTTTGTCTATTGAGTTCAGTTTTCTTCCAAACCGACTTACAGATTAGCTGTAGTGGTTCCAGAGGCAAATAGTACATTGATTTTTAATATAGGCATTATGCAAAATAGTTAAGAATGAAAAGTTTTTAAAGAGGCTTTTCTATGGCATTAGTAAGCACAATGAACAATTGTGGATTAATATGAATGGTGTTTCCTTCCATCTTCTACCTCTGAGAGCCACTTTTTAAAACAGCAGCTCCCATTAAAAGGCTAATTCTCTTTCTACCCATGACTAAACTGTGTGGTGAGGTTTACTTTTGTTTGGCATTGAAAAATAAATGATGGAAAATTGGAGCTAACAATATGTTCTGATTATTCCTATGGTATGTAATATTCTCTGAATGTAACGAACCACGCTTATCCCACCAGGGAGAGTAAGGGAGAGATTCCCTGTGATTTATTGGCATGCATAGTGCTGTTAAATATACATTTTATCATTCTGCCTTGACATTAACAAATTTTATTTAAATTCTAGGAATTAAAACTTTTTACACGTAAGATCTTACCTAAATGTTGTATTGACTATGAGAAATAAAAGTTATTTGGAGTAGTTAAGACCATTGGGTCCATCAAATGCCATGTTCCATGTGTTATTCTAAATTGTATGAGTTTTCATTGTTTCTATCAAATATGTTTTAAATGGTCTCCTTCACATTTTAAAAAGTGGTAGCACAGAGTAGATCATCTTTCTAGGAAGCCAGATTCTCCAGTTAAGGATACAGATTATCTCCATATATATCCTTATTTCTATTATCTTCTTAGCTTAAAGGTGATGTCAATACAAGCAGCCCTAACCAATATGTCTGGCTATCTCCACAAAGGAAAAATACATATTCCATTTCATGAATATATGCTCAGTAGTGAATTGCTCATGCCAAGAAAAGAAGATATTTTTTGTAAGGGGAAAGGAGAGTCAAAAGCCCAAACACTCTCTATCCTGGTACTATTGAGATGAAAAATTAAAATTCCAAGATGACTGGCTAGAGTTATTGGAAAATATGTGGTTAGAGAAGACAGTAAAGCATGACTCAACATATGAAACTCAACTCTGTGGTCCAGTTTGTGGCAAAATATAAAACACTATTCCAAATAATTCTAAAATTTGTAATATTTGTTTATATCTAGTGGAATATAACTAAGGGGAGAAAAAAGTCTTTATTTAATGAGTATTATTATTTTCAGACTGTTGTGTATGTATTACAGGATAAAAAACAAATACACTATTAGGCTGGTGCCATTGAGAACCAGGGAGTTTTGGCAAGGGAGAAACAGGATACAGATATCAGATAGATGAGTTTAAATTAAAACTCTATAATCCTGAATATGAATTACAAGTGTCCATGATATATTAAAGAAAATAAATTTCTTATCTCTGTCCACTGAAAAATCCTAGAAGCAATGATCAAATAAAATCTCTAGACCTCAATGTGGTCTCTAAATATAATTCCTATCTAAAACAATATGAGAATCTCTTAGGAAATGGTGGATTCCGCATTTTGAGCAGAATATACACAAGAGGACCCTGGAACATTTTGTCATACCAAAGCAAAGAAACAAAGGTAATAATAAAATGCCTCGGGAGCTTACTTGAAGATATTGTCAATAGCCTGAACCGAGACAATCTAGCATCAGTAGGTGTGAACATGCAATGGATTGAAAATCATCTAAAAGATTTAAATCAATGAGTCTATAGTACCATCAAAAGAAAGAAACAATGTATGAGAGTCCTCTAGAAGATACTGAGAAACCAACTCGTTTTTTAAACTAGTGAATCAAATGTTGAATATGATTTTTCTAAGAAATGTTCATCTAAAGGTAACCAAATAGTTGATGAGGAAAAGTTCTTCTTTATTAAAGTAGTCCAGCTACTTGAATACTAACTGTAGTACAATCTACTAATAGAAGAAGAAATGACATAACTAAAGTATACTTGTTTTCATAATCTATCAAAATAATGGATTTAGGCCAGAGGTCAGCAAACTTTTCCTGTAATCAGAAGGTAAATACTACAGGCTTTGAGGTCCATATGGTTTCTGTTTCAACCCTGCTGTTATAGCATAAAAGAAGGCATAAAGAAAACATAAATGAATAAATGTGTCTGTGTTCCAATAAAACTTTTTTTTTTTTTTACCAAAAGAGGCTGCAAGACAATTTGGCCCATGGACGATAGTTTATCTTTGGTATAGACAATAGTTATCAATGGCTGCCAACATCAGAGACAGAGATAACAAGACTATATGCCTCCTGATAGACGTATATAAAAATACATAACACTATTAACTATTCTTACACTAAAAATCAACCTAAATCTAATCAAGCACACACAAACATAAGCTTAGATGTTTTAAACATCTAAGACAGCTGTATATGGGGGTATTTTTCCTAGTGAACAGCCATTTGTAACCAGAAATATTGGTTATTTTGGGTATGTTTCTTTTCCAGGAAATGAGAGTTAAATGTCTCCACTTTATAAATTTGGAACAAAATTCCCCCACTTTTCAACAAAACACGAGAGAGAGAGTTCTTGTTTTCTAGTGGGGGGAAATGATTGTTAATGTAGGAAACATACCCAAAATAACACTGCACTTCCAGAGCTGGTTGAGATGACCCTTCTATACATTCATGTGGCATCTTGCACTTCTAACATAGAACTGATCACATGATGTTGATTTGCTTATTCAAATACTCTAAAAGCAGGAATCATAAATGCTCATTTTTGTGCCTGAAGTGCCTAAAACAGCCTCAGACACAGAGTAAGTACACAGTAAATATTAACTGAATGAAAGTTGTATCCACCATAAAAGGCGCAGTGGATTATGAGAATCCTTTTCACCACACTCAACATATTCACATAGATTCTTTATGTGTATGTATTTATCCCAAGTATCATTAAGGCAATCCAAAGCATAAAAATATAAGAAATGTATGACTCCCATGTACGGTAAAGCCAAAACCGAGTTGACCTTACTGCTTGTTACCCAAAAGCAAAATGTATAGAAAGAATAGATAAGTCCGAGAACACTTTGCAGGATGCTCAGTAATATATTTCTGCATTTTCAGGAGGTTGCAAACAGCAGCAAATGGATACTTTCCAATTTAATTTGAAATTAAAAGATAACTTGAACAGAGAATTCCATAGCAGAGACCATAGTCAGTGTGCCCTGGCATCAAGCGTCTCAAGATTAAATGAAGGGCAAATTAAGTACCATGCTGAGTCATAACTCAATGACAACCCCATTAGATTGCATTTTTTTCCAAAAGCATTTTTGAATAGACTGTTACTATACAGAGTCCAATGTCAGAAGTAAAAGATTGAAAGGTCATTCAGTCCTTCCTGAAGTGACCTGAAAGTTTTCTTTATATAATACAGTATATAGTGTTTTCTCCAATTAGGTCTTTAGTATTAAATGTTTTGCTCAAAATTCCACTAAAACTAATTTCAGTGAGTTTAGTTTCCTTTCTCTCCTGTAAGAGTCAAAACCTTAACACTTCGGATCTCATGTGAGTTTCTCCCCGCTCCCATTATATTACTAAGTTCTTGTATTCCTCACCATGATCACCCTTGTCTAGCTACTTTGTTCTTCTTCCTTGTACAAACCAGGTATGCGCCCACCTTAGGGCCTTTGCACTGGCTGTTCCCTCGCCCTTGCGGCACCCTTCCCACAGATGTCAATAGGGGGCATCACTTTTACCAATTTCAGATCTTCAGCCAAATGCCATTTGCTCACGGAGGCCTTTCTCTCCTACCTAGTGCTGGAAGCTTGCCCCAATACCACTCATCTCCCTTGCCACCTTCTAGTATCCTATGTAAGTGACTCATTTATTATCTTCAATGTGGATTTCTCCCCACTTGTGTGTAAACTTCATGAGGGAAGATGATTTTCTGCTCTACCTCTAGCACCTAGAACAGTCTGTGCGTGAACTACTATGAGTTCACAGGGCAACTTGTTGAATAAATAAACACAATAGTTATTTTTTAAAAAAATGCATAGTTGTCAAAAGGACTTAAAGATGTTGAACAGCTTACTGAAATGTTTTTTAAAACCATAATTTTGTATACAGCATGATTACAATTATGTGAAAAGAAATTTAAAAAGCAACCAGCCAGAATCCCATACATGGTAATTTTAAAAATGAAGAAGAATGAAGATTATACACACAAAAATAAAACTCATAGAAATTGAATTTGTATGATGGAACTATGGGTGAATTTTTTCTTCCTTTTGATTTTCCATATTTCCTAAATTTATAAAGAAACATTACTTTAGCATTTTAAAAAATGTGAAGAAAAACATAACTAAACATTTTTTTTTTTTTTTTAGCTGCTCTTCAGTATTTTTTTTAACTCAGTTTCTCTGTGTTGCAATCTGGACGAAATCCTTGGTGCTATCTCTTGAATCATGAATTCTCTCTTCATCTCTGTCTAGATGTTACATTTTTTAATTCTCTTTTAAAAAATAACTTCAGCATTTCTAGTTGATTCTTTCATGTCCACTTAATATCATCTTTGAATTTTTAAAAGAATAATTTTAATTTATGATTGTTTTTTGTTTCATAATTTTTTAGGGGTTGTTTTAGTAAATATAATTCAGTCTTTTATCTTTTTGAGATTCTCAAAATGTTTGTGAAGTCTTTGGGGGATACTTCATAATTTTTATCTTTGTCTACATTGAATTCATCTCCCAGCAACTGATTTTTATTTTGTTGGCTGTCTTTTGGGCATTTATTTTATTTTATTTTTTTTGAGATGGAGTTTCGCTCCTGTTACCCAGGCTGGAGTGCAATGGCGCGATCTTGGCTCACTGCAACCTCCGCCCCCTGGGTTCAGGCAATTCTCCTGTCTCCGCCTCCTGAGTAGCTGGGATTACAGGCACGCGCCACCACGTCCAGCTAGTTTTTTTGTATTTTTAGTAAAGACGGGGTTTCACCATATTGACCAGGATGGTCTTGATCTCTCGACCTCGTGATCCACCCGCCTCGGCCTCCCAAAGTGCTGGGATGGGCATTTATTTTTAATAATAATTTTCAGACATTTCTAGATTGCATGTTTACTATACTCTATCTCTATCTTACTGTGTCCTTCTCTTCCCTCAATTTTCCCTGTGTGAAGTTTTAAGTTGACTACACATCACTTTCTGGCTGGGGCCTTCAGGCCACAACATGAGCTGTCCTGGAAGAATGTTACCCCTGTGCTGCAGGGTAATTGTAAATATTTCAATTCCAGAGACTGTACTTAGTGGGTAGCTTGGCCCAGTCTTTGGATGCAAGGTTGAGTCTCCTCCCTTTTCTTAGAAATCCAGTTTAATTCATATAGGCATTGGTCCCAGTCAGTGACCTGTTACAGCTTTATTCAGTTTATTTTTTGGGTTGAGGATGCCTTAGTTTACTCCCTGATTTCAAGCATGGCTTTTCCTCTCATCCTTTTACCTTTGAACATTCCTCAACTGACAGATGTGATACTCAGCCAGCCGCAGCCTTTGCCCCACTTGCTGTTTTTTATTTCTCTTCAGTGTCACATTGCGGCTTTCTTTGCTTTTGAGTATGGTTATGTCCTTGTAATTTAATCTTTTTTCTGTACATAATTAATCAGAGAAGACTTCCAGATAAAGAATCAGTTGTATGGAGAGAAAAACATCGTGTTATTGAGTTATTAGAAAATGAGTTAAATTAATACATTTTGAAAAAGTACACATTTATAGGACCTAATCGATAGAGAAGAGAAGGCACCAGAAATAAAAGGATACTTTCCCTTTCTGTGATGTAAAAAGTGAAGAGAACTAAGATCTCAGTAGGATTTGATTACGCTGAGATAAGGATTCAGAATTGTTCATTCAGTATTTATAGATGTCTTGACAAAATGATTCTCGTTTTAAAAAATAATTATAGGGAGGAAATTGCATGAAAATAAAAGTATATAGCAATTTAGGTAGAGAAACTTATTATCTAACAACAGTGCATGAGAGGACTAAGGGGGAGAATGTGGCTTATTAATAAGGTCTTACACTGGTCCTGCCCGTTTTAAGGTACATGTATTGTACGACCTCTTCTGTCTCTCAGTAACTTACCTGAGTCATGTAGACTGCTGGTTTTCCACTCTGACTTCACGATAAAATCACCTAGTGACCTTTCAAAAAATATTGATGCCCAAGCCTCACTCCCAAAGATTCTGCTCTAATTGTTTTACTATCAGGCCTGCCTGGCTCATGCTATTTTTTAAAGTCCCTCAGATGCTTCTAATGTGCAACTAGGGTTGAAATACTACTCAGAAAGACTGAATGAATAAATATCATGTATTTGCACATCCATATATATATATATTTTTGTTCTCTAGCATATTTTTGCCACAAGGCCTGAAAGTGACCTTGGGCAGAGAAATGGCAGAAATCCATTCTCTTGACAAACTGTGTAAATTGGCTTATGAATTAGTTCCCTATTGCTGCTGTAACAAAGTATCATAAGGTTAGCATTTTAAAAAAACAGACATCTTTTTCGGGGACGTACATTATCCTGCCTTCCACAGTTTGATATAGAAGCGATTGTAGCAATTTGATAATTAGATCACTCTTACCACTGTGAAATTCAAGGAGATTAGACTTTTTCAGAGGAGTTTGAGGGAGAAGATCATGGAACCAATATTGTCAAGAATTGCTATGTTGCTTGAATACAACAGGCTATTTAGATACATGGCATGGCCTTATATTGCCTTGGTTTTAAATCTGAGATGGTCATTTTCAATAATATCTCTTTGTTCCCCACTTAGTTAAAATGTTAGCTCTTCTACCTCTTCCTCTACCTTTTTTGCCACCTTTCGTATATCCTACTTCCTGTCTGTTACACTTGAATTTTTACCTCATTATTATTGTTAACATTTACATTTCTTCTACACGAAAGGCAGTCTTCTTAACTCTGGCTGTGAGTTTACAAGTTGAAAAATGATATAAAGAATAACATTATTATGGCTATGCAAAAATTTTTCACTGCTGAGCCAATTAGTGGGCTGGGAATTTAATTCTTTTCTCTCTTGGTCCAATGTCATGACTCTGGATGACTCAATAAAAAAATGGTCCTAGATTGGGCATGGTGGTTCATGCCTGTAATCCCAGCACTTTGAGAAGCTGAGGATTAGGAATTACTTGAGGCCAAAAGTTCAAGACTAGCCTGGGCAACACAGCATTATCTGTCTCTACAACAATTATTTTTAAAAATTATCTGGGCATAGTGGCATGGACCTGTAGTCTCAGATATTCAGGAAGCTGATCTAAGAAGATCACCTGAGTTCAGGAATTTAAGGTTGCAGTCAGTGATGATCATATCACTGCACTCCAGCCTAGGGGACAGGAGACCCTGTCTCAAAAAAAAAAAAAAAAAAAAAAACTCCAATTTTACATCAAATACAATACCGATGGATTCTCTTTTCTTATGCTATTAATACAATTATAAATTTAAATGTTCATATTTTCAATTATCTCATATTGAGATCATGATTTTCTTCCTAAAATTTACTGTCTTTAAAAACAATATTATGGGGAAAAACTTCCCCCATAAATTTTCATTTAAGAAAATTGAATAAGCTGTAGAGATATATTATAAAACATCATATTTATAGTCAACAATAATGTATTGTACACTTAAAAATGTATTAATGCTCATGTTGTCTTATCACAATAAAATAAAATTGAAATTTGTCTCTTTTTTTGTAGCCATGTATTTTTTTCCAGTTTTTAATAATACATGTAATTTATTGACTCCTTTTTCCACAAAACTTTCCCCTACAACCTTCTCTCCTCAGGCTCCAGTCCTGATTAGCTGTTAACGGCATTGCTGTATTCTCAAACCTCCCTTTCTACAATTTCTGTCTCTCCCTTTCTGTTTCTCTCCGTGAATATCTATGAGATTACCATTAAATTTCTCATTTTTAAAAATTGATTGCAAACGTATACATCTTTTTAACAGACATTTCAGGTCATTTTTTTAGAGGAAACTCAACTGTCTTCTACCAGAGGTGAATGTTGACCACTTATGAAACCATAGGTTCATTTGACCCTTACAAAGGTTTTAATTTTTTTTTTCATTCCTGCATATCAGATCAGCCCTCTCCAGTAGGTGCTAACTCTGGACTCAGGTTTTCTTAATAATTTCACTGCAAGAAAACTGGCTTCAAACTTCTCTGCAGCTCTCCTGTGGTGTGTTTTAGTCTGTAGTGTTCTTATTTCATCCATTCTTCTATACTTATTTGCTTTCTTTCTGTCATACATTCGCTGAAATCACTGGTTGATTTCTGACTCACCCTCTCAAAATCTTTTTTTCTCTCTCTCTCTATTCTTCTCTCTTTTTTTCTTTATGTGCATTTCTATGCATTTATTCTAGCAGAAGGTGGGTCCTGGGAAGGACCAGAGTTAGCATGTGTCTAGTAAGTGGAAGCTTATTCATGTAACTTAAAGCCCATGATGAAGGACAGCGAAAATTAAAAAAAAAAAAAAAAAAAAAAAAAAAAAAAAAAAAACAACTTGGTGACTCTATTTAAATCCACATAACCATTTAAAAGTTTCATTGACTAACAGTATCTCCAACTTCACAAAAATAGTGAATTTTATCTCTGGAAAGGTAAAATAGCCATTTGTAAGAATAATTCATTGAACTGGGCAGAAACCAGTGGAAGAAATCCATTGACCTGAAATGAATTAAGTGAGACAATTTATTTTTCTTTACATTCTAACAGCTCTCTGCATTGGAATCCACATAATTATAACAAGTAGTGGATTTTAAATCAGGCATATTTGTGTCTAAATCCCCCCATCAGGAGGCACATGTGTAATCCTGGACAAATTATATAACATCTGTCAGTTGCAGTTTCTATAAAGATCTATAAAGAACCTCTTTCACAACGTTCTTGGGAGTAGTTATGGATAGTATACGTTACATGGCATACCTCAACATCCTTTTTGTTTTTTTAACTTTTATTTTAGATTCAGGGGTTCTCAACATCTTTTTAATAGGAAACTATTTTCAATGTTTCAAAAGTAGCTATGAATAAAATGGGAGAAAATGGGATTATTCCCTTTGTATAACCTACAGCTAAGAATTCTTTTAAAATACATATTTCAAGGATCAATTTTGTTTCTACACATATACCCACGCAATCTCTCCTTACAAATTAGCTTATCAAGTGATTTGGCTTTCAATATTTTACATTTTTTTTCAAAATTTATGAAAAGTGAATTCTAAGAGAAAGTGTAACTAGGGCCCTTTATGAAAATGCAAGGGTCAATTTTAATTCCTTTTTCCCATATATTGCAATCTATTGATCCCTCTCTGTATACATATTCATGCGTTTTTAGATAATGTGTGAGCTTACAAATATTTAAAACACAGCACAGCAAACATAGCTCATTCTATGTATTATGCCTCCCTATTTTTCCCACTTACAGAACACAGACATACCCAATCTCATAAATATCCAACAGGGAAAGAACCCCTAACTCAGCCTATGCACATGAAGCCATCCTATCTTTCCCTTCCCCTAGCTTTCTCTAGAGAAGATCCGCTAACCAGGGTAAAAAAAAGCATCCGCAGCACACCTCCTCCTTTCAGGGAACTAGGCGGTGCTCTGCTCATCTTTCCTTCTGAGAAACCATTTATGACTCGTCAATTTCCCCTCAGGAAACAGTCTGTGGTTGTCGTGGCTTTGCCGTGGAAGTTGGTTTCCCTCTCCTGTCTCTCACGCAGTTACCTCAAAATAATCTTTTTCTCCCTTAGCAATTCCTTCCAAATTCCTTCTATTTGAACACACAGAGAAACAATAACCTCAATTATGGTTTATAAGCATCCATGATACACCTGTAATATAGAGTGTAGGAGAGTCTCAAATTGTGAAGTGAAATTAGACACAATCATAAGCCAGTGTTGTGCACTGCAAGAGCCCTTGAGTGTACCCAGGAGTCTCCTTCAGAATTTCCACAACAGTCTCCACCCACATCCTCATCCTCCTCTAATTAAACCTGCTTTCCTCAAGCACCAGTATTTCAAAAACCATCCTTTTCAATTTTATCATTTTCCTGTGTTATTTGATTTCTAGTATGAAAACATCCACAATTTTTACAGGATTTTTGTGAAAATGTAAAACAATGTTGCAAAAACATTGGGAGAGGTTAGCCTGGGGTCTTAATCACCATTATAATATTGTTGCTGGAAAAAAATGCATTCTGAGTTCCACGTAAGTGACTTACAAATGAACTTTCAGAACATAACCCATTCGGAATGAGGGGACTGCCTATATACATAGTTGAAAAACCACTGAGGCTTGATACCATTAGGTATCATAAAGTCTGCAACTCTGTATGTAAATAAATCAAATTATTCACCAGCCCAAACAATTTTGCAGTGAGTTACCACTCATTTTTGAAAGTTCGTTTATTTTCCCTCACCTGACATAAATTGTTATTCAAACTGATCACTTAAACCAGAAGACAAAATTAGTATTAATAAAAATAGTGGAAAGTAGCACAGAGAAACCAACCAAGCTTAAGAAGGACAATAACTATATGTATACACATATAACATTTGGCCACTTATACAAATGTCTGAGGACATTTCAAAAATCATGAAATTAAAGCATTCATAAGAAACTAGAAAAAATTACAGAATACACTAATAAGACATTGTGTAATTTCTTGAAAGAAACCTGTGACTGTAACCTTTAATAATATCCTGACACCTCTTGCATCCAGGATCCAAATGTACAAAGAAAGAAAAAAATGGTAACAATTTTTTCAACATAAGCACTCCTATTTGACCAATGGATTAAATTACAGTAGCAATACCTATGTGAATCATTTTGGATTCATTTTGATTCAGAAAAAAAAAAATGCTGGGAACCATTATTATTTATAACTTGAGCATCATGCTGGAAAATGTCACTTGAATCTTACTTGAATTATATTTCCTATGTGAAAATGAAACAGCCCACAAGTTACTCTAAATCTATAGTGTATGTGGATGTCAGCACTCACAGAGACAGGAAAAATTTGTTTCTTTCTCTTTCCAGATGTAAAAAGCAGCAAATTACTGATTTTTTTTTCTTATTTTATCCTGGAAGAAATGATATTCTTTCCCCCCCACTCCCCAATTATGTTGCTGGCCTCAAAGGTCAATGAGCACATTCATGCAGAAAGCCATAGATGACTATAGGGAACTGGCTCTTTCTTACTATTATAAAGGCTTGCATATTTTGGCCAGGAGAAATTTGCACAAGGGCATTTTCTTCTACAGGTAATAGTAAGCAAATTCCTTAGGTTCAAAGGGGAATTCAGTGAAAATTCGGTCTAACTGAACAATGCTGTCTAGGAAGGCTTCCCTGGTAGTGCTGTTTGTGTTTGGTAGCAGACCTATAGAATTGCTTTTGCCACCTAGGGACCCCTCAAATCCTGCCATTGGAAAATTAGCTTCCTTTTCTTCAGGTACGAATCCTGCAAAGGCTGATAGATACAATGTACAGAGGTGCCACTGGATGTAGGCGAGATGCCAATTTGATAGCGACAGAACAAGGACGTTAATGGATAGATAGATTTATTTTGGCTTTGAAGTATGCTGATATTGTAGATGGAATTGAGAAAGTAAAAACTTTGTTTTCGCCTTGTGGTTTCCTATAAAATGTGCGTCCATTGAGATAACGTTGCGCTTCTAAATCTGTCTAAACAGGAGTGAACAGGAAGGTCCAACTTCAGTTTCATTTTTAAAATGTTTCTATACACTTTAGTTTCAACTTCTATGGGATATTTGGAGTCTTTAAGGGTTAGATTTCCATTAGCTTTGCCTTTAGGCAGGTAGAGAAATAAGTTATACCAGCTCACATATGAGGAAAAGTAAAAGAGCACAAAAATTAAATTTAGAACTCTGGGTTTGAGTCCAACCTCACCATCAACATTCTGTATGCTCTTAGATAGTTGTATTAACTCTCTGATCTCCAAATTCTCTATGTGCTAAGTGGAGGCAATAATAGATCTTTAATTACCTTACTGGTAATTAAATTACCTTACTGGCTATTATATGAAAGCAGTTTGTAAACTTTTAGCACTAATAGTATTCACTGACTTAAGATTTTCTAACTTAACTGCCAAAGAGCTCAAAGGAGTTTCTCAGAATTTTTATGTAATTTAATGTCCTGGTATAGTAAGTGATTCAAGCATTTTTTTGGCAAATGAATTCTATGAAGAAAATGTGAACTAAACACTAAACCCTTGAGTCCTGTCAAATCCTACTCTCTGAAAATATTGGTAACATATACATAATGATCCAGGTATTCCAAATCACAAGAATGAAAATAAGAAGAAAAATCAATTTACATATACAAATGCGAGTTACCTTTCCTACTCCAGGACTGTAATTACTTCTTTTACAGTTATATTTTCACTTGCAGAAACTCGTTGCTCTTTACTAGTCTTTTATTTAGTGACAATTAATTAAATGCTAAAGAATGGAACATAATGCTGCCTTCTTTTCATGAGGCAAAATTTTTCTTAAACTACTGAGGAAAAGAAGATGAACTTGCTTTGTCCTAGTTCCTAAAAGGACTGTGAACATTAAAGGGAACTGATAACTTCCTTCAAATATACTTAGCCTGTAAGGTAGCAAAGGTGACTAGCAGGAATGGTGATTAATTTCCTAGTCAGGAAGAGAAAAATATAAATAATCCGTTAAACTGGTTCAATCCATATGCATTTGTACTAGAGATTCCTAAATTCCAGAAGTATCAGGTAGAAAAATCCCGAAACAAGAATCCAGGGAGAGAAGGACTCTAACTTGAAAAACACAGAGGAAATTAGTGATGGAGACAAGCCTGAAATTAGTATTATTTAAAGAGTGTCGTTGGCACCTACAGCATGAACAAAAGTAATTAGTTTAACATTGTATCTTGTCCTGACAGTTTTCTTTTTCTTTTTTGATGCAATCAGGCCCCTTTTCCTTCACTGTCCTAGATCATCGCAGGCTTCGTTAGAGCCACAAAGCAGAAACTGCTGGGGACGTCTTTTCTGCGGGATACGGCTCTTTATTCCGTGACTTCCGCTCAGGCTGCAGACTCCCTGCATATTTAAGCACTGGGGACTCAAAAGGAACTAACTCCTGTTTTATTTGTTCACATTCCGAGTGCTACATGATTCTGATTACAACGCAGATGGCTTGAAGCAGTCAAGGATAAATACAAGGGTTAAAGAATCCCGCAGTCACTGAAACTGGACCCCAGAAAGACTAAGTCTAAAAGCTTCTTTGTTAACCTGTCACTTCAAGTGTCTTCACTCTGTATGCAAATACCGTCCACCTTACAGGCATATAGGTGAACTCTTTTCCTCTCTGCGGTTTGTTTTCGTTTGTGTCATTTTTCTTGACGTGGAAAATGTCTGTGTCCTGAAGAAATGCTTTCACCTGCGAGTAAGGTAAACACATTGTACACTGTTTTACCAAAAGAGGGCAATGTTGCTGTTCAGAATGTCCTCATTCTGTTCCTAGGGACCTGTTCTCTAGAACGGTAAATAATCCTTGCTGTCTCTTCCCTTTCACCATATACAAGTTTCCACATGTCTATGCGCTCTGTAGTTAATCAGGACTTTGTAACTATCTGTCTTACCTATTAACTGCATCCACTCCCAAATTGTTTAAAGGTTAACACATTTCACTCCATGCATGACTGGCACACATGAGCAAAGGGCTGTCTCTGAAATTCTAAATCCTTTTCCATTTTCCAATGATAGGCAAGAGGAGAAACAACCTGCTTTAGGCAATATTGAAAGGCATCTTTACTATGTCCCTATCCTCAAATATTCAATCAGTGTATTGTCGAACTCTGGTTCTCCTAGGTAACCAGACTAAAAACAAAAGAAAGGAAACAGCATGTTCTTTTTGAGGGAATTTACTTCACAATTATTCATCTTATTTGTCAAAATATGATTCAAAACGAATACTAGAATATTGATAATAATCTTGATAACTGGCACTCAATTTCTTTTGTGGGGAGTCAGGGAATGAATGTTGCATGATATGATTTTCAATGATATAACCCAGCGTGAATTCAGGACTTTATGAAAGAATTTTCTTTAGGGGACTCTAAATTAGTGATCTGCCTTTTCTTTATTAAGATGTTGCATTTTTTCCCTTGGCAGCTTATTATACTTTAATAGGTTGTATCCACCTATTTTTCATTCCTGAAAGACTTGTAACCCAGTTGTTTTCTGGAAAGTGCAATTTAGATTTTCAATGAAAGTTTCGTTTGAGTAGCAGAATTCTTGGATTTTTTTTTTTTTTTTTTTTTTTTTTTTGTCAAAGAAGAACCACTCTCAGTCTATGGAGTGCTTTTGCTCTCCATAGACTGAGTGCTTTTGTGCATTACCAATGCACAGCAAACTACTCTTGCATTTAACAAGTCTACTAGCTTAATTTTTTTTTGCAAATATATATGTGTATATACATATGTATGTACACCTACATATGTGTGTACTCACACACACACTGCTATTTCTGTCTTTGTTTTTTTTTTTAAGTACTGACTCATATTTAAAGTTCATTAAAAGGAAATAATTGTAGGCTATTTTGAGCATTAAACATGTCCTAGGTACTGCAACTAAGTGTTTTATCAGAACCAACAGTCTGAAAATACGAAAATCACAGTCACTAAAATTAAAAATACATTAAGAGGAAAGAGAATTTGGCGTGGAGTGGCAAATTCTTAGAGCAGGGGTTAGTCTTCAGTGGGCTTCTTGGTTTTTTTCAGTCTCTGAAGTGCCTCATGTTGCCATATTTAACTGGGCTTGAAAGATTTAAGTGGAATCTACTATCCCAGGGACATCAATAAAACCCATAGAAAGCTGTGTCTGCTGTAGGTGGTTGAGGAAATCCTTATTTAACATTGACTTAGTTTACTGTGGCTCGTCTTTTTCATTTTTTCTGAGTTAAAGCCTGGCGTCTCATTTCTGCTTCCTTCTTCTACGTCTGTCAGTGTATGTACATGAGAAGGTCTATGTTATTAAAAGAATAATAACCATATTCCAGGTTTCTGAACCCAAGATTGTATTTTCTTTCTCAAATATTCATTAAAAAATATAGATTGCATTTTATTGAAAGTGCTCTTTAATGAATAGTATTCCTGTTTGCATACAAGAAGGAGCTTCCAGTGCAATGCCCTGACAGTAATTGTGGTCTGAATTGAGAACATACAGTAGCGGAGTGCAGTTAATGGCCGCCCTGCGGATTGAGTGCTCCACTTTTGTCATATCTGGCTACTTTTTAAAATGCACAAATTAGTTAGGCCAGGAAAGAGTTAATTATGTTCTTGTATCAGGAAACCCTCAATGAACAGTCAGAAAGAGGAATTCTTTGTCTTTAATGCAAAACAGAAATTTCAAAGACCCTGGCAGATGATAGTCTATAAATAGTAACTGAGCATCTAGTGTGTGTGTGTGTGTGTGTGTGTGTGTGTGTGTGTGTGTGTAATGTGAGAACAAGGGAAAACCCTTCAGTAACGCAGTCCACAATTGTAAGGGGCACTAAATGAGTCAGTGATACCTTTTAATTTCCGTAAAATTAAAATAAATAAATTGGACAAAGCACCTTTCTAGCCAAACTTCATCTTTTCACTTCTCTGATTTCATCTCTTATCACCTAATAATTACCAGCGTGTAAAAACGAATGTCTAACTGAAGAAACAGGTTCTTTGTGTGACTATGGTCAGCTCTAAAAGGTCCACACAAAACAGACATGTTCATAAATAGGTTAAGAATGAGAGACTTCAAGTTTGCAAAGACCAAACAGGAGATGTTGACATTTTATAAGATTTTGGGAAATAGGAGCCTGTATAATTAAATCGTTTAATCTTCTGATTTCTTAGAAATTGAGGAAAACAGTAATTTAAAATATCTGTGTGTGAGCATACACACACATACACACAGACACATGCACACACACACACTCATACACTCAGAAGTCATCTAGATGATATACTTGCCATAGGGAATTTGCTCTGAAAAGCAAAAAGCTAATATAAGCAACAATGGATATTTTTTAAACTTATCCAGGCTTTTGCAAAACAGAAGATGTTTTTCTCAAAAGTTGTCTTAGAAAGGGAGAAAATCCATTAAAGATGGAGCATTTGATAAAATAGCTTAGCTAATATTTAGAGTTTGACATCAAAGGTGAGTGGTGCATCAATCCATCAGGATTGCTGCATAGCCACATCCACCTCACCTAAAAACACACTAGTATTCATAGCTCTGGTTCCTGAGGCTAACTACATCCTAGGTAGAGCCAAGGATTTATACCTCCTTGGTATGTGACTGATACTGGTTTTTGCAAAGCCATAGTGCTCAGTAGCATATTTTCAAAAATCAGAAACTAAGGTTGTATCAAGAACCCTACCAATATAACAATATGAAAAAAAAAATCCAAAAAAAAAAAAGAGTGTTTAGTACTCATCCAAATACTTGTTTAATTAATTTTTGCTCTCAATCGATTTTGTTATTCGTTCAGAATTGACAAGTTTGGTTGGACAGTCAGAGTCTAAGTTTTCATGCTCAATTCAGAAGCTGATCTCAGTAATGATGATATACTTTTCCTCTTTAGGCAGCACAGATGACTCTAATAATCATGTTTGAACTGACAGGTTAGAGGAAACTGGGCAGTTTTAAAACTATAATTAAAAGCAATTTGTTTAACGTTTTGAATCTTTTTTAAGCATTTTTTTTCTTTCGGCCTCACTGTGCATTTTTATTTTAGATAAATGAGTTTAATATGTAAATCAATTTTTTTTTAGTCAGCACTGTAGAATCAGTGTACTACAAATTAAATTGTGTTCTCATATATCATATGCATGATGTCCAGCTAAATTCTGATCCCTCAATCTACAGAGTTATGAATGAAGCAGAAGGAATACCATATTATTATGTTCATGACAGTCATACTGAAAACTTAGAGTCTTATTTGGATATTTCACTGCATCTGTGACATACAAGTATTTGTTGTATTGGAAATGAGAAGGCATACGAAAAGGTTCACTAAAGTAACTGTACCAATTTGCCATTTCGCAGTTAAATAAATGCTTCCCAAATTCAGGGCAGCACATAGTACCAAAGTACATTTCAATACTGTTGGCACATTTTGAGAGATTATTGATTATAATGCAAATGTTAAGTGAGATGTAAATACCTTAAAATGTAATTGTGGTAAGTTTAAAATACATTAGAGTAGGGCCTATCAATACCAACATTTTCATCTTTGATTGATAGCACAGATGTGTGCATATTTTGGAGTTCACCTGAGGCAACAGTATTTTTAGGATTGAAACATGGGCATTTATATACTTTGGTATTATTAGCTAGTGGAAGTGAAATGATTATGAAGAAAAGGGAATATTCCATTTTTAAAATCGATGTTAACTTGCAACTTTCCTGAGTTAAGAATAAACTACAACCTAAAGATATGCTGTTCTTAGTATGATTTAGAAGGTAACATTTCAAAAAGATGACTCAACCTAAGAGAAGAAATATATGTATGTATGCATGTATGTAAATATGCAATTTTATTTTACTTTAGCTTAGTTTACTCATATCATTAGTATTTGTGTTTGAAGCTATTTTAAAGTTATAAATATGTAATTTATAATAATTTCCTCTTCCTCAATGACAAATATAATGCAGGATGTTTCAAAGTAGTATAACATAAAGACATAGTTGTTTCTAGAAGCCAGAGAGTTTTTTTGAGTGTGTACCTAATAATCCCCCAAACCTTTTTGTTAGTATTTCAAAGTAATAATGTAACATTACCCTCATTGAACCAGTTGGGTGCTTACCCCACCCCATCTCTGCCAAATAGTGTCAGTGACATCAACTCATTATTTGTTGTTATTTGTTTTTATTCTTAAATGAATAACAACATAAAAATGAAAATGATCATGTTAATTTTGAATGCTTGGAATGTTATATATTCATTCATGAAAGTAGAGCAAACACATTCACAATTGACAGGACGTTCCTACACAGGATAATCAAGTATGCCAGTTGTCCACAAATAAGTAAATAAATAAATACAAATAAAATCTCTTGGTTAGTTAGTACTCCTGTTATTCTCTGCTACAGTCTCTTTGGTGAATGTAAATAGAAATTCCTTCTGTACAGGACAATTGTATCACAAGCAATAATTAAAATATATTTGCAACCAGAGTTGGTGATTGCCATTTTCCTAAAGATACCTTCCTCAGACATCAACTCGAAATGGTACCTAACCTCCATGTCCACAATTACCCACAAATTCACTTTTCAAGATTCTGAACACACATCCCAAAGAAATATCTGGGCATTTGGACATTAAAAATCATTGCTTAAAGGCAGAATGACACGTAAACATATGTGTTTCCAGAATACAAATATACCAATATCTGGTATTACAGAGTTATAGGAGAAAACTTTAATGCAAAGTACATAAACCTGCAATTATCTTCATTGTCAGCCATATATTAACCAGCACAACAGCATGATTCCATTTGCTGTATCTATTAGCAAGTGTGATCATTTCCTGGCTCTACTTGGAGTTCAGTTCAGGAGAATTTATAAGCTGAAAATTGAGCTCTGAGCTCTTTCATTGGGCCATTATTTAAGTATAAATACAACATTTAAAAATGTTTAGTAAAAGAGGGAATGTGTGGCCAGGTGCGGTGGCTCACGCCTGTAATCCCAGTACTTTGGGAGGCCGAGGCAGGTGGATCACAAGGTCAAGAGATCGAGACCATCCTGGTCAACATGGTGAAACCCCGTCTCTACTAAAAATACAAAACATTAGCTGGGCATGGTGGCACATGCCTGTAATCCCAGCTGCTCAGGAGGCTGAGGCAGGAGAATTGCTTGAACCCAGGAGGCGGAGGTTGCCGTGAGCCGAGATCGTGCCATTGCACTCCAGCCTGGGTTACAAGAGCGAAACTCCGTCTCAAAAAAAAAAAAAAGAGGGAATGTGCAAGAGATGTGAGCACATAAGTGAAGGTCAAGGCTTCTGTGTTCTAACCTTATCCTGCTGTTGCTGCCTTGCTGTGTGGTGTCCAGCAGCACTCTCAACTTTCCTGTGCCTTTATATCCATTAGCAAAGTTTAATTAATGCTTGCCTGTATAACACCGCAACAGCCCTGGAAAAGGTGCAAGTAACACTGTGTACATCCTCCTCAGCTAAAACAAATATGCATTGTCAATAATATTAAAACAAAAATGAAAACCAGAAGCCTACTCCAGATGAAATAGAAATCAGTTCCTAAAATGCTCTCAGATAACATTTAACCTGAAATACAAGGCTTATATAAAATAATTTAATTTCCAGTCGGTGTGCTGTATAACACAGTGATTATTAACCACTCTGAGTTGGAGTATATTTATGTAGTCCTTTCTACTTTACAAAATCTCTTCATTTACATCATCTCGACTTTATCACATATCTCAGTATCACATAAATTATCTCTTATAACTTATCCATCTGGGCAGCCTAAATCACCTCCGTTGTTTCCTCAGCTTCTAAAACTGATTCCACAAGCCACAAGAAAAAATTCATCTCATAACTTTACAGGCTCAACTCATAGATACACTTATGGTAGGGCTTTATTTCTGAGAAAATGTGTTTCCCTAACAGTTAGGCAGGAAGGAAATCAAATCCCAAGGCAACCACCCACAGAGCACGGGGGCTACCTAAAGTGTTCATTTGGTTGTGGGTAGTGCTAAGCAGAGGGGCAGGAATAGGCTCTGTCCTTCAAGAAAATCAGGCACATGGATATAAAGCTGACAACTTTTCAAACAAATCAAACAATCAAACATGCTTGTTTGTGTTTCATCTAAATGCATCAGCTGCCCCTTTCATTTCTTACCATAAAAGCAAACCAAAAGATCCATCTAAAACAATGTCATCTCTGGCACCTGGAGGGAGAATTCACTCCTTTCCTTTCACGTTGGTCTCAGTCATCAGCACCTGGTGAGACAACCAGAAACACGGACACAAATGGTTACATTATACAGTTGGTAGATTTAGGTATCACTCACTGTAGAGTTCCTTGTTTGTTTTGATTTTTACATTAAAGGAACCCTGCTGACCTCTGTCATTCAAAGCAGTTCCTGAGGCATGCTCAAGTGTCTCAAAAGGAAGTGTTACCCAAAACACAAAACCAACCCAATTCCTTTCCTTTTTCAACAATTTATTTCTCTTCCTCAACTTGTTTTGCTTCCTGTTTTGATAATAATTTATATGTCATTAATATTTTGTAATATTAGTACCTACATCATAAAGTTACCAGGAGGATTAAATTGGCTGATACACATAAATCACTTAGAACAGAAACCTGCACATAGCAAATGTTCAAAAATATTAAGTAGTATTATCATAAAATCTATATTCATTTCCTAGTGCTGCTATAACAAAATATCACAAACTGGATTCCTTAAAACAAGAGAAATGTATTATCTCACAGTTCTGGAGGCTAGAAGTCTGAAATCAAGTTATTGACAGGGCCATGCTCCTTCCTAAGCCTCTAGAGAAGAATCCTTCTTTGCTTCTTCCTAACTTTTGATGGTTTGCAGCAATACTTGATGGTGCTTCTTGGCTCATAGATGCATCACTGTGATCCTCTGTCCTCACATGGTGGTCTACCCATGCCTGTCTTCACGTGGTCATCTTCTCATAAGGAACCAACTATACTGGATTAGGGACCCACTACCCCAGTATGGCTGCAGCTCCATTTTAATTACATCTGCGATGACCACATTTCTAAATAAGGTAACACTCTGAGGTAGTAGGCTATAAGATTTCAACATGTGTTTCTTGAGGGGACACAGTTTAACCCATGTGCCAATTATATCCCATATGCAAACTGACATTTCTGCCTGCAAATGGCCGAAGCTGAATGCATCTTCTTTCCACTGTAGCTACCTTTCTCCTGAACCACCCAGGTTTGGTAACTGATCCTCCAGCTGTTCCCTTCTTGAAAAATATCTAGGAGGCAGTCAGTGATCACTCCAAAAACTTAAGTCAGATCGTGTCAAGTGCCTGCCTATGATATCTACTAGCCTTTAGCTGTCAGGATCAAGTCCCAAATGTAAATCCATTTCATTATATGGGATCTGCTAGCTCTTTGCCTTTCTGTCTCCCCACCGTTTCCCTCCAAATTCTCAGCCATGCTTCAATATTCGGAGTTCCTCCTCCTTGTGCTGCTTTTCTCTTTCTCTTAGACTTTGCTTAGCACCTTGCTCTTTGTGTACTATAATTTTTGCTCTTCACCAACTCCTTATGCCTTTGGGGATAAGCTCAGATATTAAATTCTCATCCAAATCATGTTTAACTAACCTCTCTTAACCCCTGTCACGGCTGAATTAGATGCCACTCCTGTGGCTTCCACAAAAACCCATAGCTTTTACCTAAAATAGTTCTCATCCCATTACATTGTGTTTTTCTATTCACTTGCCTGCTTCCCCCTAGACTGCACACTTCTAATAGACAGGACCTGCGTATTGCATATCATTGTGTCATTATACCCCCAAGATTAGCACATTCATTCAGCAACTGCTCGATGCCTACTCTGTGTCAATAACTGCATTATCCTTTAAGGACACAAACGATTAACAAGAAAAATATTTTCCTTGTACTACACAACTTTATATCCTGCGAGTAAAATATTAAATTCAATCAATAGTTAAAATATAGCCCAATACATGCCTTGATAAGGGTACTCTAGGTTTCTGTGGTCTCAGAGAGTCGAGGATGAAACCTGAAGGAGAGCTGAAGGATGAACTGAGCTATTCAGGTAAACAGTAGCAAGTGTAGGTTTCTGTGAGAGCGGAACAGCATACGTCGACATCCCACTGAGAAATGCAACGAAGGGAAAGAGGCAGATAGCAGGAAGTGAAGTCATTTTAAAGGCATTTCAATTTATGTTAAAATGTTTTGAATTTCTTTAATGAGAAAATATCAAACGGTATTCAATATTAGAATGACTCACAGATCTATATTTTAGAAATGTCACTAAGGCAATTATATAGAAAACTGATTGAATGGGGACAACGTTGCAGCTAGGATGCCAGTTACTGTCCAGGTGAAAAGAAACAGAGGTCTGGCCTAGGGGAGTGGCAGTGCAAAAAGGGGGCACTTAGGCAACCTGCCTGAGTAATTAAGAGACAGACAGAAATAATTTGGTGATTGTGGTAGAAAGGACTCAAGAATGACTAAGGGATCTCTGAACTGGATGCATTTTGGTGACATTAACCAGAATAAAGAATTTTGTACGAAGTGTGTATTTGGGACATGGTGAGAAATGATGATGCGATTCTGAATGTGAGGTAGGCATCTGTTCCAGGTCCAGGATGATGTATGCTTGAAGATGATGCAGGAGGCAGCTGGTGCTCGGGCCTATTTGCTCAAGAAAAACAATGCTTGACTGAAGATATTGATGTGTTTTTTTAGTCATTCAGCTGTACAGGTTATGATCACAAGCTGCATATTAAAATCACCTAATCATAAAAAAAAAAACTATGCCTGGTCCTCATTTCCAGAGATTGCAATTTAACTGGTCACCGGCATTAGTATATTTTAAGAGCTTCCAGAGAATTCTAAAATGAAGCCTAGGTTTAAAACCACTGCTGCACAGTAAAATATATATAACATGTAGTATACACAGAAATGTATATTATATATTATGTATAAATGTATATTATATATTATATAATGTATATAATATATATTATTTTATATATAATAATATACTATATGTTATACTATATATTATATATTATCTTACTATATACTATATACTATAGTTATAATATAGTATATACTATATAACTTACTATATACTATATAACTATATACTATAGTTATAATATACTATATATTATATACTATCTTACTGTGGATATAATATATATTATATATTATATATGTAATATATATTATATAATATTATAATATGTAATATTATATATGTAATATATATTATATAATATATTATATTATATATAATATATTATATTATATAATATTATAATATTATAATATATAATATTATATATGTAATATATATTATATAATATATATTATATAATATATATTACATATATAATATTACATATTATAATATATATTATATCCACAGTAAGATAGTATATAATATATAGTATATTATTACATATGCAGTAATGTAATATTATATATACAATAAAATAAATTATCCAGGGAATAAAGGTCCTGGATAATTGGATGCAATTCTTCTCTGATGGCTAATTTTATGTGTCAACTTGAGGAGCTAAGGGATGTTCAAATAACTGGTAAACATTTCTGGATGTGTCCGTGGAGATGTTTCCAAAAGAGAGCAGCGTTTGAATTGGTAGACTGAGTAAGGAAGAACTGCCCTCACCAATGTAGTTGGCCACTGTCGAATCTGTTGAGGGCTGAATAGATCAAGAAGACAGAGGAAGGGTGAATTTGTTTTGTCTCCATTAGCTGGGAATCTGTCTTCTCCTGCCCCCCTGACATTTGCACTCCTAATTCACAGGCTTTCTGACCCAAGACAGCATCAGTCCCTCATCCCACTCCTATTCTCAGACCTTCTGCTTGGACTCAATCACATCACCAGCTTTCCTGAGTCTCCACCTTGCAGTTGTGGAACTTCCCATCCTCCATATCCACCTGAAGCAATTCCCGTAATAAATCTCTTCATATATTCTTACTGGATCTGTTTCTCTGGAGAATCCCAATACATCTTCTTCAGCCTCTCCTGCCACTTCATGCATCCTATACACCTTGTATGCCAGCAATCCTGGTCTCCTTCTTTCCCAAATAAGCTGAGGAGTGACACACATTCATGCCTTTACTTGTGTTCCTTCCCCTGCTGAAATCCTCTTGTTGGCCATTCCACTGAATTCCTGTTCAGCCTTCAATGTTCAATTCATATGTCACCTCCTCTCTGAAGCCTTACTTCAGAGGTTGGCCTCATCCAGATGTAGACTTAATCTCCCACGCTTACCACATCATATCATAATTATTTGATTGCATTTTAACTGGATTATTAGAAAAAAACATATTGTGCATTCTTGGAAATGTTAATGAAAGAAGAAAAATGAAGAGCGTTAATTACAGCGTTGCTTTCTTCTTCACTTAAAAACAAAAGGCAACTTACATTTGCACAGCATTTTCATCATTTCCACAGACATTTTATTTAATCCCACTGTGACCTTGTGGATTAGGCAAGCAAAGTATTATTTCTTTCATCAATATTAGTTATTTTAATTCTTCTCTTCATAAATAAATGATAAGTATGTGAGGCAATACCTATATTAATTAACTTGACTTAGCCATTCCACAATGTATACGTATTTTGAAATATCATATTGTACACTATAAATACATCTAATGTTTACTTGTTAATTAAAAATAAATAAATTGATAAAATTTTCTTTAAAAACAATGATTCTCCACTTCCTTTTTCAAAAGTTTCACTTAAAATTGTTTAAAATAAATTGAATTATGTATATTAAGATATACAACATATGATGAGATACATATAGATAGTAAAAGGTTACTATATAGGGAAGCAAATTAACATCTCCATTATTCCCAATTACCCTTTTTTTTCCCATTTTTGTAGCAAGATTAACTAAAATCTACTCATTTACCAGGAATCTCAACCACAGTGAAGTTTTATTGCCTATAGTCTTCATGCACATTAGATCTCTGGAATTGTTCTCCCTATGTATCTGCTACTTTGTATCTTCTGGCCTAGTCTTGCCATTTCCTTCCCACCTACACACATCACCTACCCGGGACACTTGGCAATCAGCATTTATTCTCTATTACCATGTTTTTTAAATAAGACAGGGCATTTCTCTGTTGCCCAGGCTGAAGTGCAATGGCTCAATCACAGTGTACCGTAACCTCAAATGCCTGAGCTCAAGTGATCCTTCCACCTCAGCCTCCTAAAGTGATTTATAGGTGTGAGCCACTGCACCTCGTCAATTCTCTATTTTTATATATTTAAATATATTTTTAAGAATCCACATATAAATGAGATCATTACATTTTTCTTTCTGTGTCTGTTTTATTTTACTTAGCATAATGTCCTGCAGGCTCATCCACCTTGTGACAAATAGCATGATCTCATTCTTTTTTGAGGCTGAGTAATATTCCATTGTCTACCAGTTTCTTTATCCATTCATCTGTCAACAAATACTCAGATTGTTTCTGTATTTTGGCTATTATTAATGATGCTGCAATGAACTTGAGAATGCCATCATCAGTATGAGATGGTCATTTAATTTCCTTTGCACATATGCCTATAGTACCCCATTTTACATTTAGATAGCAGGAACTTACTTAAATAATTGAGTCAATTCATGAGGTACCTAAACAAAGTTAACAATTATGTCTAAAACATATAACTCGGCCATTAAGAGCATTGACTTTGGAATCAAAGTATCTTAGTTTAAACCTAGACTCCAGCTCTGTGATCATAACAAAATAGCCTCTCAAACTTGTTTTATCTTTTATGAAATAGGAATACTAATATATCTTCCCCTAGGATGCTTAGAGTATTATAAGAGTTGATGCATATATAATACTTAGTTGGGGACCAAGTATAAAAGAAATACCTTGTTATGTTATTATTATTATCAAGACTAAGAAAAGACTTTACATGTAACCTCACTAATAACCAAAAATAGCCACACACTAAACAAATTTACTCATCAAAAAGATCCATTTTTTATTTAGACAGGATCTTGCTCTTTCTCAGGCTGGTGTGGCACTACTGTAGCGCAGGCAGCCTTGAACTCTTGGCCTCAAGCAGTCCTCCTGCGTTAGCCTTTCCAGTAGCTGGGATTACAGCCATGAGCCAAGAAGATTGATTCTAATATAATTCAGCTTCGTTTGAATAGCAAAAAGAGAAAACATAAAAATATTAAATATATGACATTTAAATATTTATGCATACACAATAGATATTATTAAGAGCATTTTAAGGGTGTAGCAACAAAGATTGATTATATAAGCAATATTTAATCATTAACAGATGAAGCCATCTCAATCATCCTCCCCTTAATCAACTCTCCATTGCTCACCATTCTTTCGATGACAACTACTGACTTTTCCCTACAACATGCTGAATATTTGTGTTAATAGGTTACCAGCAGGAATGAACCCCAAAGGTTATTTGAATGCCTACAAAGAATAAGTGATGTTTACTCCCAAATGTGCTTATTTCCAGTGCAGATTGTAATGATATAATTTCATATGTTAAGCTAATGAAATAAACATAGAAAAACAGAAAACTGTTTCTGTTAAAACACTGAAAATAATGGAAAGATTTAATCAGAGTTCTTTTAATAAAATATGATGTCAGCCTATATTAGTGAAAAAATAGTTTGAAAAATCATAAAAATCTAGAATAATTCTGCATGAAAGTTGATTCACAAGTTTTCACTCCAACTTCAAGAAATCAACCTGAAAACCTGAAAATCATTTGCCCTATGGATATTATTTTTATATGGAAGATATATCCAATGGAAGACCTATATTAAATGTTCAAATTGCACTGACAATTGGCAAAAAAATTACATTAAGTTAAAAATCAATGTTTAATATTTATATGTTAGCTTTTTGAAATTTTCTTTCTTTAACTCATCTTTTCCATTAACCTCTCAAACATCGCTCTCAATTTCACTGGAACAGAAAACATTCACCATACCATTTATTTGGTCTGTATTATGTATACTTTATTTAACTGTGCCATTGTGTATACTTTATTTAACTGTGCCATTTGCCTAGAGAATCTACTTCTTTCTTTTCCTGGGCACACAGCTGAACTCTGTTTTCCAGCCTCCTCTACACTTTGGAATAGACATGAGTCTAGATCTTGCCTAGGCGTTAAAGAGCAGAGATGTCTCCTTGGGCTCTTTACAATGAGGGCCTCAGCAGCAGCAGCAGCTAGATGCAGTTGACAATGAGGCCCTAGAGAACAGTGGAATCACAGAATTATGTCACTTAAATGACCACAAGAAGGCAAGTCATCAGCTAATCATAAATATATTTATTTTTTATTCATTTATTAAGCAAATATTTATCGAGAACCCACTGTGTGTCAGATGCTTTGCAAGGAGCCAGGAAAATATTAGTGAGCAAAGTAAGTCCTTATACTCAGGAAGCCAATTCAACATTTCTCTACGGGCTATATTGTCACAAACTCCAGGTCCTCTCAAAGTGTACCCAGGCAATTTCTCAGAGTTTCTAAAGTAATGCTTTTCAAATATCTGTAGACATAATTGTCAATCATCAATGTATTATAAATCACGACCCAGTATACTCACGTGAGAGTTTACAAAAACAATACTGTAGTTAAAACATATTATGTAGCTTAAAACACATTATGTGTACAGGCGTTTGCTATTCTAGTCTAGTCCATTCTAACATATTCTATTTTATTTTTTGGTGATGTTACCCAGGAAACTGATTTTATTTGCCACTAACAGACAGCAGATTAGAGTTTGAAAAGTACTGTTCAGGAAGCCTGTTTCTCATGGACCTCATCTCTGGGTTTCTTCTCATGCCTCATACAGCTGCCTTATGGAGATGCCCTTCCTGCTTGAGACCCCCTCTCTGTCATGCACGAAATTCTGCTCCAGGTAATTGTCTTAGCAACCCCACTCCAATCCTGTAAAAGATACAGTTTCCCCTAGCTACTCTTTCTGAACATGGACAAGTGTTTCTTTCTCTTTTCTTTTCTTTCTTTCTTTCTTTTTTTTTTTTTTTTTTTTTTTGTTTGTTTGTTTGCTTTTGGTTTGGTTTTTGATTGCTTGCTTGTTTTGAGACAAGATCTTTCTCTGCCATCCAGGTTTGTGTAGAGTGGTATGATCACAGCTCCTGGGCCCAAGTGATCCTCCTCACTTAGCCTCTCAAGCAGCTGGAACTACAGACACATGCCACCATCATAACTTTTCATGGCATAATACACATCAAAGTCTCACTTTTGACAAAATTGTACTGAAAACTTGTAAGTAAAGTAAATAAGATCCAACTATCAGAAATGGTAGTTCTACTGAATTATTTAGAACAAAATAATAGTACATCTAGGGTTACTTCTCTATGAATCTTGGGGTAAGGAAGATGGCTGGGGTATAGATGAAATAATAGTGGCCATGAAATGAAAATGCTGAAGCTGAGTGACAGGTGTAATGGGACCTCATTATGCTATTCTCCTGTCTTTACATGTGATAGATATGGTTCATAATAAAATATTTTTTAACAAACAGAGAAAGGAAGAAAAAAAAGAGGAATGGAGGAAGGAAAACAGAAGCAGAGAAAGAGAGGGAGAAAGGGAGGAAGGGAGAGGTGAGAAGAAAGGAAAGGAAGTGTCCGCTCATAATCCACATGTTCAAATTTGACATCAAAACAACTGAGTCAGGTCCCTATAGCTTCCACATGTCAGAGCCTAACCTTCTTCCCCTCTTTGGGAATATCCACTTGTCTTATATCTACATATTTAAAGGACCACTAGTATGACACCCAAAATAAAAGAGACTTCTTACTTGAAGGTGGAGATGGATGATAACTTTATGAATAGCTGATTTTTCAGCTTTAAAATCTTCTAGGTCCATCATTCTTGGACATACATATATGAATATATGTAATGGCTGTTCCTTGTATATACAAGTTATTTTAAAATCTTCCCTAAAAGAAGCTACTGTTTTCTGCCTTCTTTTTGTTTTGAGACCATAAAGAGGAGTATGCATGTGTTTTTCTACCCCTGCCATTTTCAGACTATTGTCAAACAGTCCTTTGCAACAACGTCCTCTCTGTTTATGTATACTCTCTACAGCCTCAGTACTATCTGTTCTTACATACGTCTTCCATCCTCTGTGAAGGTTTAGAACCTTACATATTATTCCTATGTATGGTTGATTGTATTACAATTGGTCTACAAACGTTCTCTCCTCCTTTCCTCACCCAACCTCCAAAGGAGTATACTTCTCTGTCCAATTGACATTGAGTTTGGTCATATGGGATGATGTCCAAATGGGATGTTACCAGATGTGAAGTGATCAGAGACCTGAATTACTGCATGATCAGAGAGTTACATGATTGAGTTTGCCCTCTGGAATTCCTATATTTTGCCATGAGATTTTGCCTCTGGTAGCTACTAGCTGTGTTTGAAAAGGTAATATAAAGCAGAGATAAGCTTAGAAAATAGTTGGCTGGTTTGCAAGAAGAATTTAAAGAGAATATAGAGACTCTATAGATTTTAGTGTTGATAAATGAAATTGTTTTTCACTACATAAAATGTATAACCTTTATGACAGCCTCAGAATTCAGGTACTGGTAGTAAAACATGGCCTCAGTTCAAAGACCAAATCAAGGATGTGCCTATCAACACCTTTCGGAAAGACTTATGAATTAGGACATTAACAAACTTTATGTTTTCTAAGTCTGGTAGTTGCTTTCAGCTGGATACAAGGGGTCCCAGAAAGCTTAAGGGATGGTCCCACATAAATTTGACGCATTTAAATACGATTTTTACGACTAGAGAAAGAGACATGTCTCCAAAAGAATCGTGAGTGTGGCTTTTAGCATTTGAATTTGACTTGAATCGAACATAAGGAAAATCAGTGAGGTTTTCGAGAGAACTCTCGGCAACCACATTACCAGCATGGACTGGACAAAAAGAGTTTGAATCCGTTTGAGAGGTCAAAAACACCACTGGGCACCCAAATTTCTACATTCTGAAAGTGAATGAGTAAGTTGCTCGGTGGCTAAGAAAGGCATATCCTTCAAAGCCTTCTTTTGAAATGGCAAAGAAGGATGACCTTAAAGGAAGTGTGGATTCAGGAGCCCTGGCAAACAATGAAATGCATAGGTGCTCCCCAGGAGATGTGGGACCTAATCAAGGCATAGTCTCTATCCTGGGGGTGGGGGCGAGGGGCTGGCAACATTAGAGACCAAAAGGGTTTAAAAATTGTCAAGGACTACGGACTGCTACATGCCCACCAATGAGACTCTCACTATTTGTTAACTTACTCTACTTTATTGTTCTTTCTTCACAGTACTCATCATTATTTGAGGGCAAGTAATTTACTTTCAGTTTGTACCATTCCCCAGCTTCAATAAAAGTGCCTTGACAGCAGGGACTTTGCATTTTGTTTTGCTTTAGTTTTTGGCCATTCTATTCTTAGCATATGAACAATGTCTACCATATAGGTTGTGTTCATAAAGCATTTGCTATGGAATGAACGGGACGACCATTTTTCTTGCTGAAGTATCAGTACAGGGTAGTCCTTTAGTAGTTCTCTCAGTAAAGGCCAATGAGTGGCAAATGCTCTCTTATAAATCTGCAAGTCTGCGTTTTGCGCTTGCATTTAAAAGTTTAGCTGGATGGTTTGGAGCTATTATTCTATATTCTGGCATGTTTTTTGCTAGTAAGGATTGTGCTGCTGATCTATGTGTCTACTGTAAGTATTCTTTTTCTTGATACGTTTGAGTGTTTCTATTTATAATGTTTTACAGTTTCATACAATGTGTCTGAGCATTTAAAAAATCTGTGTTTTCTTTTAAATTGAGAGGTTAAAGTTTTCTTTAATGATGGAAAATTATTTGTCATTATTTCTTTGCTTCTCTATCATTCTCTCTCTTGTCATTCTGCTACAATGTTGCCTCTTTTGTCATATTTTTAATCTTATCTCTTGAAGTTGTGTTCTGAATAATTTTCCCATCCATCTTCAACTTAGGAATCCTCTTTTTGGCAGTAATCTTTTTCTTCAGTGATTATTTACATGATTTCTACTTTGCTCTTTTTCATATGTATTCTTTCATTATTCTTAGCTGCGATCTTTTTTTTTTAATTTTCTATTTTAACAATATTCCTATCCATATTTCTTTAACTTTCTTAAACATATTTATTTTTCAATATTTAACATGTGCTCTCTTTTCTGCTTTCCCTTTGTTTGAGTGTTATCTTTCCTAGTGTTTTATTTTATTTTGTCTCTTGAAATGTTACTTTGGAAGCTCTTCTTGAGTGAAATTTTATTTTTCTCACTCAATTTCCACTCTTTCTTACATAGTATTTAGGATCTCAGAATCTTCAATTTAGACTATTGGTCTCTGGACTCTAGTTCTAGGGAATGTCCTAGGTGGCAGAGAGTCACAGGTCAGCCTGGGCAGCAGTTGGCACTTCTCAGCCAGCAGGCAACAGTACCTGCTATGATCTCCTGCCTCCAGCGGCATAAGTAATTCCCATTAGATGGCACCAATTGAATTCCTACACTCTTCTGTCACTTGGGCAGACAAGCTACTTCAGCATTTACTGATTATATTTCTGACAGTTTCTGGTTCACAGAAATGTTCCTTTTGTTCTTACATCTGACTGTTTTCCCTTTTGAAATATTTTACCTATCATTGTTTGATGTTTGCCAGGGTGTGCTTGCTTGTGGTGTGTTTTGAGTATTTTTTCAAATTATACTTTAAGTTCTGGGATACACATGCAGAACGTGCAGGTTTGTTACGTAGGTTAACGTGCCGTGGTGGTTTGCTGCGCCCATCAACTCAGCATCTACATTAGGTATTTCTCCTAATGCTGTCCCTCCCCTAGCTCCCCAGCCCCCAACAGGCCCCAGTGTATGATGTTCCCCTCCCTGTGTCCATGTGTTCTTGTTGTTCAGCTCCCACTTACGAGCGAGAACATGTGGTGTTTAGTTTTCTGTTCCTGTGTTAGTTTGCTGAGAATAATGGTTTCCAGCTTCATCCATGTCCCTACAAAGGACATGAACTCATCCTTTTGTATGACTGCATAGTATTCCATGGTGTATATGTGCCACATTTTCTTTATCCAGTCTATCATTGATGGTCACTTGGCTTGTGAGTTCATACATTACAAATCCATAAGCTAGCAGGAGATAGAGTATTTTTAATGTATGAACTCACAGCCACCTGTATTAAATGTCTCCTTATATGCATTCTTATCCTCAAGCCAAACCATGTTAGCTTTATTTCCATTTCCCTTGTGCTTTTCCTGTTTTTCCTATTTCAGAGTCCCTGCTCTTCACTTTGCCCCATGCCCCTTCCCTGTTTTATCATTCTGTTCAAACCTCATTAATTTTTTCATACTTGGCTTTTAAGCCACTTTTTTAAGAAAACATTCCTGTTCTCATCATCCGTAAGTAATAGTTCTAATGCGGATGTTACGCGGTACATCCTCTCTTCCTTTTTCTGAAAACTCAATATTCTTTCCAGAAATGTTCAGAGGCCTGTCTCAGTACCTGTGCTCGATTCTGCAGCTAACAGAGGAGTAATTCATCCTTCGATATCTTCTATATTGTACCTAATTTATGCACATGATTTATTTTCTCTATGGAAGTTTAAGTTCCTTGAAGTCAATAACTCTACTGTATTCATCTTTTCCTCTCTGGTGGCCTTTTGTACCAAATTGGTACTCACTGCACTGATACAAATTGAATAAAGAAATAAATTAATGAATGAATAAGATGATACTTTCTCCACTCCACTGGTTTGTAATTACTTAGAACACTTGACCATATTTTATACTTTTTGGGTTCTCAAGGTCTAGAAAGTGTCTGTTACGTAGCTGTGTTTACCAAGTAACTGTGAAGGAGGATAATGGTGATTTTTTATTGTTATTTTAGTAAACTAAGGTCTTAAGAAACTAATTACAGTGTAAACAAACATTTTAAAGTTTGTTACATAGGTATATATTCAAAATTATGAATTAAAAAGTATATTTTCTAAGTCTTTCTCTCATGTTTAAACTTGAATAACTTTTCTCCTTTCCTTCTTTTTATCATGTAATATTTATTTTGTAAGAACTGTCAGGATTTTAATCAATATTTCTTTGCCCTGTTGTGCTAAATGGTTTCTTATTTCATCTTTACCTTTATATAAAGTTCTCCAGAAAACTGCTTAAAGATTCTATTACTATTTTTCTTCTTTCTAATTAGATTTTCTCAGTTCTGATTATGCAAATTTATGTCTTTCCTCTAAATTTTCATATTTCTTACTTTAATGTTTTTATGCAGTTTTTCTCTCATTACTCTGGCTATGGGATTAAATGGAAAGATGATTGTTGGTTTTAAACAATATTGGTTTAAACCCTATATACATAGAACTTTTAATAAGAATTAGATTTCTTTTAAGACACCTCAGTATACTTCATTTCTCTTAGTATTTTTTTTTAGAAAAACTATTTTATACTTTACTGCTCGTGATTTCTTCATAGTATTTGCAGAGCTAAAAAAATCACAAAAATAAGGCAACATGAAGAATTCCCAGAAATTTTCAGGTTTTAAAACTACTGATTAAGTTTTGGTCTGAGGACAGGGGTATTATAAGGTAAGGGGAATACTCAAGTAAGATAATTGAATACAGTTATCTTAATCTTTGTAACACACTGCTTCCAACCTCATTGCATTTTCTCTTGCAGCTTCTCTGACACCAAAGCACTTACCATTTGTTCAGTCAAAATTTAATAAAAGAAGAAAACTGCGACGTTATTTTCACAAATGTTTACTGTGTGCATTTTTCATTTGCCAGTGTTTTGATTGGCAGCTTTATATGACCCTGGGTTTTAATTTTATATGAAATTTGGTAGGAATTATAGTTTAGAAATCGTAATCAAAAATGACTGCTGCTTCCCTGTAAGAATTTTTCTAAGGAAGTGTTTGTTTTTCCAAGTCGAATAGGATAGTTCTGACACACAACTGCAGCATTAAAAGGCTTTTGCTGTGTAGAATAAGAATTCCAAACCCATTTAAAAATTACCTTCGTGGAAATCATTTAGTGTATATTTGTTCCATTTTTATAAGTTTCCCGAATCTCCTGAATGATCTGCTCTTTTGGTATATTTTTCCTTTTGGGATCTATTGAGTATCTTTTGTCTTGACAGAGTTTAGAACCATGGGAGCAGTGTTCATAAAATAAATAAGTTATTTTCATCAAACCTTGATTGTTATCTTAAGAACCTGCTGTTCTGTGTTCTCTCAAACTGTCTACCCCAAGTGTTGTCCATCACTTGACAAGTTGTTGTGAATCTCAGGCCCCACCACGGATCTACTGAATAAGAATATTTATTTTAACAGAAACATCAGATAATTCATATCCCTTTCAAATTTTGAGAAACACGACTCTAACAGTTCTATTATGTCTTTTAGGACCATTCCTACACTCCTTTATCAGCTAATTTTAAATGCTTCTCATGTCTCCAACTTAGTTCCCATGCCATGAAGTTCACGTCCTTCATTATTCCAACATAAGAGAAGGAGTTATCATTAGAGTTGGGAAGAACTCTAATTCAAAGTACCCCGAATTTCTAGTTAATGTACAGGCATCACTTTTTACAGTAATGCTTCCTTATTTAGGTGGAAAGTTTCCCAAAATGTATCACATATTTCCTAATCTCTGAAAACAGCATATACTCAATGTAATTTAACATTTTCTTGATAAGTACTGATCATTATTATGAGCTTCAATAATAACACTTTTGGAAACAAAAATAAACTTAAAAGTTAGTGCATTATTCATGCTTTAATAAATCCTGTGTGAGATCTGACACACTGCTATGTTATTTTAATTCATTTTTTTTTTTTCTAAATTTAACTTGCTCTTGCTTCTCCCTCCTTCATAAAAATGTCACTTTCTCATTAAGCTTCCCCACTCTCAGGGGGATTCCTTCTTCCCATTGTTGTTACTTCTGCTGTCATGTAATTCTTGCTACTCTTAGCTCTTTGCTTTATTGAGGCAGATTACTCTTTCTTAGTTCTTTGTGTCTATTTTTGCTTTTGGCTAGTATTTTTTCCTTCCTTGTTTTTGCCTTTTCGTTTCTTGCTATATATTATCCCATCTGACAACTTTAGTCTTTTAAATTGCAACATTTAGTACATTTACAGTTATAGTAAAATAATGGTGCATTTAGATTTGCATTTACTGTTTATCTATTTGTTTCCATTAATTGCCTTTTATGCTACTTATATTTCTTTTAATGTATTTCTTTCTTCATTATTCTATTAACCCCAAATAATTTAATATTATTTTAATGGATACCCTGGATTATAAGATACACCCTTGATTTATTGTATATTGATTTATTATTAAAATTAATAATTGTACCACATTCTGAAGAATGCTAAAATTTTAAAATATTTTAATTCAATTTACTTTTCCTAATTTTTATGTTATTGTTGTCATGCATTTTAGCTCTACATATAAAGTTCTCTAACACTACTACTATTGTTTTGCATATTCAGTGCCAATCAAAATCCACTAATATTTACCCATATAGTTACCCTTTTGGTTGCTCTCCATTGCTTTGTGCAGTTTTATATTTTTGCTGGATACTTCTAGGTTGACAGCAATTTTTTCAGCATTTTATGTAATTGTATTGTCTTTATTTCCACCATTTCTGTTGAAGAGTCAGCTGTCCATTTTGTTGAAAGTAACATGTCTTTTCTTCTCTGACTGCTTTCAATATTTTCTGTCTTCAGTATCCAGTTATCTTTCTTTATGTGTCTAGGTGTGTTTTTCCTTATACTCAACCTGCTTGGGTTTGTAGAATATTTTTTAATCTGTGTGTTAATATAGTTTTTAAATTTTGACAAATCTTAACATTATTTCTTCAAATAATTGCTTTCACCCATTCTTTTTTTCTACTCTTCCTGAAACTTCAATAACATATATAAGATATTTTCTGCTCTTGTGTCAGTTTGCTGAGAATGATGGTTTCCAGGTTCACCACATGTTCTCACTCATAGGCGGGTGCTGAACAATGAGAACACATGGACACAGGGAGGGGAGCACTACACACTGGGGTCCGTTGGGGGGAAATGAGGGAGGGACGGGGGTGTTGGGGAGGTGGGAAGAGATAGCATGGGGAGAAATGACAGATACAGGTGAGGGGAAGGAAGGCAGCAAACCACACTGCCATGTGTGTACCTATGCAACAATCTTGCATGTTCTTCACATGTACCCCCAAACCTAAAATGCAATAAAAAAAAGATATTTTCATTTTGTCCTACATGTCAAGGGATTGGTCCCGGATGGGTTAGAGTTAGTCTGCAAGCAGACTTGCGCTGCTACAAAGAACAATTAGGATAATCTGATACAATTCAGAGACCATTGGGTTAAGAGCATTGATGACTTGATGAAGCAATGAAATGGAAAGAGTTAATGTGAGAAAATGGACTTTAGGTAAATCAGATGACATTTACAGCTCCTTTTACCTCGTATTTTTAGGTTCTTGACTAAGAATCTAGAGATAAAATTTTTCACAGGGCCAGGTGTGGGGCTCAAATCCCAGCACTTTGGGAAGCCAAGATGGAAGGAGTTAGAGATCAGCCTTAAAAGACAGCAAGACCCCATCTCTGCCAAAAATAAAAATAAAAAAAAAATAAGCCAGGCCTGGTAGTGCACTTATAGTCCCAGCTACTCAGAAGGCTGAGGCAGGAGGATCATTTATGCCCAGGAGTACCAGGGTACAGTAAGCTATGATCAAGCCACTGAATTCCAGCCTGAGTGACAGAGCAAGACCCTGTTTCTTAAAACATTAAATAAATAAATAAATAAATAAATAAATAAATAAATAAATACAGAGTTTCCACCTTTCAAACATTTTACAGGTTGCTAAATAAAAGAAAAGTTAATTTTTTTAGAAGCATGGTCATATTTCAAACCTTGCTTTCTTATCTCCTGTAATATACTATGTGGTACAAATAACACTGGCTTAAACTTAAATTTGCATTTGAATACTGGCTTCACTGTTAACAAGTTTATGATCCAGAGTACATTAAATAATATCTTTGAATGTGTTTCTACAAATTTAAAGTGGGAATAATAATAACACTAAACATTTTGTATTGTGATAATTAACAACAACTGAAATAAATGTGTTTGGCACATAGTAGGCATTTAAAATGACAATTCTTCTTAGAGAATAATGTCCATATTATAATTGTTAATCTCTATATGATTGATGAATAAGTGTTAGGTGCTTTAAAAATAATATCATTATTTGTGCTGAATCATAAACTTCTGACTAAAATCCTATAGTAATGACTCAGGTGTGAACTAAAAATCAGTGATATATTCTGTTTTCTACAAGACAGGTATCCTTAGACATGGGTGTGATTTTGTAGGAGTGCAAGTGTTCCATACTTGTGCTCTCATTTCATCTTACCAGATTATCTTGGCTTCATCCTACCTTATGTTGAAGAACCAAAGACAAAGAACTTTACTGAAAGAAGGAAACTTTTGTTTCCATAGGTTCATGCATATTATACATTGGCTATACCATATAATGTTTAAGATATGCATGTGGTTAAAATTTATTAATCACATACTATGTGCCAGGCACTAGTCCAGATATTTATGTATCAATATCTTGAATACTTGTAACAATACAATTAGGTGTGTACTATTGTTGTTCTCATTTTGTAGATGAGGAAACTAAGGCAGATATTTTAAATAATTGCTCCACTATTTCACAACTGGGAAGTGGTAGAGCCAGAATAAAACCCTAGTAGTCTAGTTCTTAATCTCTACATAGAATGCCTCTCACAATTACTATTTTTATTATGACTATTACCTTAGAGTTTGGAATCCTGGCCAGTTAAATCATTACTCACGGAGGGCAGGGAAAGGAATGTGCGTAAACTTAGTTGGAACAAAACTCAATGAGAAACTCATTGTCTTGTTATACATACTGAATTTACTGAAAAGGCTTTAGGGAAACTCATGCTATTCTTTAAAAGCTATATTGCAACTAAGCTTAATGTCAGACTTATACATTTATCCCAAATGTACATAAAAATATCCATTGAAAAATTTTTTAAAATGTTCAAAGAATATCAACTTCACATTTGGTAGTCTTCTATTTCTATTATGAAATGTTTGCCTGAATCTTTTTTCAGTGGTAAATTTTAAAAAATGTGTTACTATTATAAAACTGTTGCTCCTTGAAACTGTGCAATTCTAATTCACTCACTTATTCACACTAAATCATCGTATTGGTAAGGAAACTTCCTTTTGCATTTCTGCTATGTCCATTATTTATTCAACTGAAAAATCTCACAGTCATACTGTGAAATGGGTAAATAGTGTACTTATGCTTTTAATATGTGTCAAAAGGACAATTCTGTGAAATAAGACCCTAGCCATATAAAATAAGAAATATGAACTTATCAATGAGAGTTCTGAATGTGTGAGTAAGACAGTCTATTTATTCATTATGCGTTTCCAACCCTGTTAAATTTTACCTTAAGTTCCAATGAAAGAATTCTCAGAGCCCAGGTAAAGCCAACTTGAAGTCAAGACTTGCGCACAGTTTGGGAGATTTCCTCGAATATAAAGGTTCAAAACACAATTGCCACTTATATGATGGCCTTTCCAAAACCTTAGCTGTTGGATGTGTTGCATGTGAACAATCAGATTTTTTGAGAAGCGTACAAATGGAATCCATGGGCCATTTCTCTATATCTCCACATTATATTTATAGCATTCTATGTTAACTAAACGTGTTCTTTTCACAAATTCTGTCTTCTGTCACTTGCACATTTGGGCAGCAGCCATTACTGTAAGCTGGTTTCAGGAAACTCAAATATGTAAAACGTAAAGGATAAAAAATCTGGCCACTTTTTCCGGGCTCAGGTTTTAAGTGTGTGAACTTAATCCTTGTGTTCTCTGGGTTCTCTTCCTTCTGCCAGTCACAATTCTAATTAGCTTTCCCAATGGAGGAAGAAGATGGATTATATTTTAATATCTAGAGACTAAAATTAGTTTATATTTTAGCAAGTTAGCACTTCTTAGCAGCTGATTTACTCTTGAAGCTGCAAAATCTGTGAGCTTGCAATTAATCATACGTTGGTCATTTTCTTTCAAAAATGTTCAGTTTGGCTGTCTGTATCATAATAGGGAAAAACATGTAATTTATGCAGTTTAGAAATTATAGCCTTGTGTTTAACTATGTCATAATATATTTTCTCACCCGCTCATTGTTCTTAACACTATAAAAGAATGTCATTTCACTGGGATTTATTTAAGCAAAACCTTTAAAGTGAGAACCCTGGCAAAACAGTAACCTCTTGGAGTTCTGCTTTATTTTTCTGTAAATGGATGCTTTCAGGATTTGTTTTGACCACTCTCGCTTTTGTGGCAACTTTTAAAAATAATTTTTTAAACAGAGGAGCATATTCTTGGCTTTCTTCTTGCAATATGAGTGCTTTATCTCCTCAAAATTATCTTTAATATTCTCATGTGCATAACACATGTAAAAGTATTATGTTAATATGCACAGAATACACAAAGCAACTCCCCAGTGGCAATGTGATAATTTAAAGACACTATAAATTCAAAGGAATAGATATCTTTTAATTCACTGAATATTTTAAAAAGCAGGCACTTAGTTGAAAATCAAAAACAGTACATATTTTAAGCAGTTTCCCCAAGTAACCTCTGCCAGAAAATTAACCCAAAAACTGTTTGACATCCTTGAATAGTATATCAATGTTGCCAGAATACTGATCGCTCACTGTGCTCTGAAACAAACCAATTAGCTTGCCAATTGTGTTCATTAGAATTCATTCATATCTCCATAAAAAGTTAATTAAAAGTAAGAGTGAGAAGGAAATCATGTCTAACATTCTTATTAAAACCAAATCACCAAAGTAATTTCAAATCTAAATCAACAATCATTACTAAAACTCTCCCTCCAAAAGGTAAGATATACCTGAAAAAACAAGCAAGAACCTGGAACTCTTTAATAAAGATTTCCAAATTAAGGTACCTATCCTATTACTGTTGTTATTATTCTGTTGTTATTTTTAAATTATTTTATTTTATTACTAATTTCTTTTGACTGTGAAAGATGTCCCTTTTTTGGCTAAATGCCTGAATTTTGCTAGCACAGGTGAATGCTAAAACTAGCACTGTACCTCATTTTTCAAGAAACTCAGCTTAATACAGCATCTTAAAATGAATGGCAGCACAGAATAACCAGAGGAACATAGCATTCTAAGCCAAAAGAAATTATCCTGATATAAGGACCATAGCATATAGAAACCAGCTGCCAAAACAGAAACCAAGCGACAAGCCACAGCTTTCTGATTCCTAAAAGAGACTCTACTCCTAACATAATATCTAAATGCCTCTGGTAGAGCTGTTAAAAGCAAAAAGTGTTTGAATGTGAAATGTTCTGATTATAACACGAAGCACTCTCTCAGCTTCTCTATTTCTTCCATATTGGGTAAGGTATCTGTTTCTTTTGTTCCAGAGTCCAAAATGAGAGCCCATGTAAGGATAGAAGAATCTTCCTGACAAGCCACGGAAAGCTTTAGACTAATTTCATATTCAGTTCTTGGCATTGAGGTCTGGGTGGAGGTGGGCAGGTCCACCCTGCCTTTCAGTCTCATTAATCATTTGGCTTTCCCTGGCTGCTCATAGCATCTTCTGGAGGAACCCTTCTCTTTATTCATTCAGACAACCCTTTGGATTAAACAGAGCCAGCTAAATGTCAAAGCAAATCTGAGTCTTGATGCAGATAATCATTTCAATAATATTTCTCCATTTGTGCCCAAACACCAGGGGAATAAAGCTTTTCTGCTGTCAGGTACTGTAAGACTACAGTTGGTGTAAATGCTTGACACTGAGCCAGATGGCTTAGCCGTGCCTCAAACATATGTTCAACAAGCAGGCTTGCACACATTGGAATTTTATTATTTTGAACTGGTGAGGCTTGCATATTTATTTACTTGACCCCCTTTGGTGTCACTTTGGTATTAAAACAATCAGTTATAAAGCTTCTCCAAGCAATAGGGTAGGGCTGGTTTATAAACTACTTGTCAGTTTCATATCACCACCTGCAGTGAAGTATTCCTCATCTTGTGGTCTCCTCTTGATAATTTAAAGAAAAAAGGTGGCAAGGCGCATGTGACTGAAAGAAGAAGAAAATGGGAATGAAGGAGAGAATGCTGGTCTACCCCAAAGATAAAGATGATTGTGCCCTTTTTTAACCAACTCTTTACATGACCTGGGGACAAGTAATTTTCTCACATATTGCCATGTATTTGATACATATTCACTCAGAAAATCTTGTCTGAGCTTTAAGAAAACCAGCCATTAAAAAATACAAATGCAGGTACCTTTCAAAATGTCAGCAGCAAATCAATCTACACACACATTCACACCCACTATCATATATATGTGTATGTTTATGTGCGTGTTGAAAACAAAAACTCATGGCACTGGACTTGTCAGGGAAGAGTTTGCAATAATTACAAATATTCATCGTGTTGCTAATATGTTCATCAAAATAAAACTAAAGTAGTTTTATATTTAGTGAAAATATATTTACAGAAAAATTAATTTTATATTATTTACTAGGTTTTAATTTGGTGTTTAATAAAAACCGGAAACAGGCATGAAAAGCTATGAGCACTGCAAATGTAATATGAAGATTTTGCTGTATAGATTCTATCCTATGGAAATAAATTTCTATCTGTAATGATATGGTGTCTAAAAAATTATAGAGTTCATCAAGTCCAATACTCTCATTTAATAGAAGAAAAATTCAAGCCCAGGGACATTTACTGACTCACCCCAAATCACCCAGCAAGTAAGTGTGCATAAGAACAAAAACCCAAGGCACACTACCCCACATTTTTCTGTGTTATGTACATTTGCCCTTCTACCAAAGTAAACATTTGCTGAACAATTGGCTATATTACAAGTGACCTGCTGGGAGACGTAAATCTACCTGATATAGGATGCTCCTAGACAGTGGTTATCAACACTATCAAACCCAACGAATTCCATATTATAATAAATATGCTATAATTCCCCCATTATTGCCCTAACCTAAAATTCACAGGTAATAGAACTTACCTACACAAATAATTTTTAAATGTCAATTCAATACCCTATTACATCAATTATAATATAATAAATGAGAGAAAAGTATAGAAGGTGTGTGTGTTTATATGTATGTGTGTACGTGTGTGTTTGTATGTATAGGTATATGCATGTATTTCAATATGTTAAACACTTGGAAACAACTACTAGATAATACAGTGACCTCATTAGATGTTTGCTCCTTTAAGAAAAACTCATTAATACACAGCTATAAAACAAAAAGCATTCACTCATATGTTACTGATGATTGAAAGGATTTCCCAAAATGGTGAGCTAAAGCTTACCAAATTATATGCACTGAATTTTTCTTATTATTTTGATTACTCTTGTATACATTTCCTGTATTCTTAGAAAATTTTGCACTTATTAAAACAATACCAATGTACTTTGCTTTAACATATAAGTTGAGATAAATCCTAGACTCAGATTATTATCAACAAGATTTCCTCCTTCCAAAATGTCTACCTGGAAGAATATTTAAAGATCATGCAATATTGAGGACAGTTCTTCATTGTAAGAACAGCCTATGCAGTGCAAGATATCTAAAATCCTGCCTTCTGATAAGTCCCATTAGATCTTCTCAATAACTACGATAATCAACAACGTCCACATAGTTTTCAGAATGACCCAGAGTAGAACCGTTATCATAGAATATTGTATACTCATAAAAAAGTTATATATAAATAATATATAATTTAAAATGAATTCTTAATTTAAAACATTATATATCTTTGAATTTAGTCTTTGTACATTTTCACAGAAAGATTTAATTTTAAAATACTAAGCTTTAGATTGTGTCTTTGCAAACAACACAATTTCAAAATCAGAAATCCTAAACTAACATTAATATAAAATATAGCTTAATTTAAACTGTAACTCATGTTATATTTAATATTGGTTTAATTACATTTTATAATAACCCAATACATAAAATAACATTAATTTTTGTTTGCAAAAGCAACATGTTCTTTTTATGTAGATATGGATATTCAATAAACACTATTTACTCTTAATATTGAGTTTACATGAGGTTTTTGTGTCAGTCTAGGGTAACAGTACAAGTATCTTTGGAAATGAAAGATAACGCCTCCACAATGGCCTGTTTATATTGGCCTATGATTTATTTAATTCAGATTCTATAATTCTAGACTTTCTGAATTCTAATTGACCAGGATGCTGAGAATTTATCTTATATGTGATCAGTTTCTACTATGAGCTTATGGGTGAATTCTGTTAATTCACCTCTGTATTAGCAACCCGTCTCACAATTCTTTAGAGACTATCTAACTATGTATATGTAGTTCTGATACATCACAAACTATAATATATATTATTTGTTCATTTTGTTTGTTGGATTGTTTAACTGTCAGTTGAAATATCCTTCCATAAAAGAACATAAAAACATCATCTGCCTCTTATTCTCACACACAGTTTTATCTACTGTGTGTAAAAGATCTCTACCATGTTCAGAAGACAAATAGGCACAGTTGAAGAACAATAGTCCATTTCTATGTCATGATGATTCTGTACTGAAATGTATAGTATAGCTTTTTCCCTTGAAAAATTACTTTATGTCTCTTGACCACTCGAGGACTGCAAAACATAATGGAAAATTACAATATACAAGGGTATTCATAGTACAGTATTTTGCTAAGGCTTCAGCAAGCCATTTTCTAACCCAACTAACAATAAAATCACCATGATTTGAAATAGAAACAAGTTGTAGAATGATCTTGTATTTCCTACTGTTGTGCAGAATAGATTTTTTTTTTAAGGGTCGAGGTCTCTCTCCATCTCCTAGGCTAGAGTGCAGTGGTGCGATCATAGCTCCTCAGTGCCTCAAACTCCTGGGCTCAAGTAATGCCCCCACCTTATCCTCCTGAGTTGCTGGGATTACATGTGTGAACCACCATGCCAAGCTCTAGACTAATCTCTTGCTGAGGTTATTCTGGCAATAATATGCCCAATCCTACATATGAAACTTGCTTCTCCCAATCAAAATTGCAGGCTTCATACAAGAAATACCCACTTGTAGTGGGAGAAAGACAGGGTTCAATTTAGTAGGCTTTGTTGCTGGGGCAGCAGTAGTTTAATAAGAGTTGCATTAATAAGCATGTCTAATACATTCTTTGCCTAGCAGGTAGGTAAGTGAAACAGGATAATTATGAAATGTGGAAATCAAAAATGACAAGAGGGAAGCCTCTAGTCTATTGTTCCCTAAACACAGTCCTCTCCTTTTCATTCACAACCACGTTGTCAGGATGAATAGCCAAACCCAAAGTGCTGAGAGGAGAGATCAGAAAAATCACTGGCGTATATATGTACACAAACTGCTGTTACCAGATGATGCAGTCCTCACTCTGATGTTAGAAGAATCCTTGAGGTTGGTATTTTATGCAACTACCTGGCCAGTAAGAACATATAGATGAGATTTCAGAAGACATGGAGCTGGGGCAGACCCTTTAGTGCAGTGCTTCTCGTTTATGTATGTGCTATTTACTCAAAGATCTGATTAAAATACAGATTCTGGTTCAGAAGGTCTGTGGTGTGGCTGAGATTTGGCTTTTATAACAAGCTCCCAGGCAATATTGATGCTGCTGATTTGTGGACCATACTATATGCAGCAAAGCTTTAGAGAGTCTCAGAAACCTAATAGCTTTCCTTAGGACTGGGAAACTGATCGAGAAATGTAACATGGTGAAGTACATGCAAAGAGAAACTCACGAAGAGAACGATAGCACAAAGAAAGAGAGACCTTGTAAGGTTAACATCATACAACAAGAACAAAGTGCAACAGGTAAATAAAAGTCATCATCCTCCTGCCTAGACAGAAAAATAAAAACCATCAAGCAGTTTCATGCAGTGCATGAATGTGCAAATGTGGTGACACAGGGCAAGATGAAAGATGGGAGCAGCAGAATAGCAGTTAAGACAGAATGCCTTCATCATACGCTTTCTAAACCTCACCTAAAAAATTTCACAGAAAAGTAGACAATACTATTACAAAAGTAAGTAGGTAATTTGTGGATGATCAGTGTGAAAAAAAGGCAAATATATACACACACATACCTATGCAAACGTATAAACAAAGGCAAACATATATATATATAGTACATACATATATGTATATGCCTCTGTTTCACCCTCATCATCCACATGTATACCTATACACATGTATATGCATATACATATATATGCATATAAGTTTAAACATATGTATACACACACATATATAACATGTATATACATGTATATAAGAACATATCCATCTCTGTATACATATATGTATATATTGTTATATACACATGTATATAGTTTATATATGACAACATATGTGTGTACATGTACACACACATGTATGAAAATATACATATAAACTAAGTTTCTACTGTAGGCTCTAATGGCTAACAGATTTTATCTATTTCTAGAGAGGAATCATTGCCAGGTAAATGAAAATTCACCCTATGATATAATATACAATAGATTAGTTTTATAGATGCCTAAGATAATGCCCTGATAATTCTGCTGCATTTAACTACTTTTTCTTCAAATGGTGGTTTTCAAAGTTCTAAGTTTAAGGAAGCTTCCAATCAATGTTCAAAGAGAATATCTGAACAAGTAAGATGAGACCTCACTAGGCAATTTTAAAAGTTGCATTTGCCTACTCACCAGTTTTATCAAGGTGTTTGAAGGAGCACTTTTCTTTTTCTGTTTTTCTTTTTTTAAAGCCTGGATGATGATGATATTAACTTGTACTGCTTTCATTTCAAGGCATTTTTTTCTTCTTTCTTTTTTTAAATTATACTTTAAGTTCTGAGGTACATGTGCAGAATGTGCAGGTTTGTTACATAGGTATACACGTGCCATGGTGGTTTGCTGCATCCATCACCAGTCATCTACATTAGGTATTTCCCCTAATGCTAAATGCTATCCTTCCCCTAACCCTGACCCCCTGCTATTCCTTCTCTATACCCCCTACCCATGACAGGCCCTGGTATGTGATGTTCTCCTCCCTGTGTCCATGTGTTCTCATTGTTCAACACCCACTTATGAGTGAGAACATGTGGTGTTTGGTTTCCTGTTCTTGGGTCACTTTGCTGAGAAGGAAGTTTCCAGCTTTATCCATGTCCCTGCAAAGGACATGGACTCATCCTTTTTTATGGCTGCATAGTATTCCTTGTTATATGTGTGCCACATTTTCTTTATTTAGTCTATCATGGTGTGGGCATTCACTTTGGTTCCAAGTCTTTGCTATTGTGAATAGCGCCACAATAAACCTAAGTATGCATGTGTCTTTATGATTAAAATGATTTATAATTCTTTGGATATATACACCCACTAATGGGATTGCTGGGTCAAATGATATGTCTAGTTTTAGATCCCGGAGGAATTGCCACACTGTCTTCCACAATGATTGAACTAATTTACACTCCTACCAACAGTGTAAAAGTGTTCGTATTTCTAGCGAGCACTTTTCAAATAAAATGTATTGGCTACTCAGACTACAGAAAAATGCACCACTTCTGATCAAGATTTTCCATCGATCATGAAAGGATGTCATACCAGGTAATATATGGCTTAAGTAGGACTGTGACTTTAGGTATAATTAGGCACTACAAAATTTTATCATAGTTTTCACTCTAAAGAAAATTAATGGTCTGGATGCTGTGGCTCAGGCCTGTAATCCCAGCACTTTGGGAGGCAGAGGCGGGTGGATCACCTGAGGTCAGGAGTTTGAGACCAACCTGGCCAAAATGGCAAAACCTGATCCCTACCAAAAATGTGAAATTAGCCAGGTGTGGTGGCATGTGCCTGTAATCTCAGCTACTTGTGAGGCTGAGGTGGGGGAATCTCTTGAACCTGGAAGGCGGAGGTCACAGTGAGCTGAGATCATGCCACTGCACACCAGCCTGGGCAACAGAGTGAGACTCTGTCTCAAAAAAAACCAAAGTAATGATTTCTGAAAGCCCCTGAAATCTGAGTATGAGTTCATCTGTTAAACAATTAGGATACGGTTTTAAAACAACAGCAACAACATTAGTAATTAGTTTTAATGCTAGGTCCATATCTTGTAAACCACTTATGTGTAGAAAATATTTCTAAACGAGGCAGTAACATGTACAATGATATACAGATAATTTTTTTATGATGAAACAATGCCAATTTTGCATTGGCTTTTATCATTTTAATACAGAAGGGCATCCCTTATGTTCTTTAGTGAATATAATTCTTGAGTTTAAAAAATATTTGGCTGTGATCTGAAAAAGTTATAAATGAGTTAGTAATTGTGTAAGATTCTAATTTATGATGTATAAAACTACATTAACATTTATAAACAAAAAACTTATAATACACATTTTTTTTTTGACAGAGAGAGAGTCTCACTCTGTCCCCAGGTGCCAGGCTGGAGTGCAGTGGCACAATCTTGGCTCACTGCAACCTCTGCCTCCTGGGTTCAAACAATTCTCCTGCCTCAGCCTCCCAAGTAGCTGGGACTACAGGTGCACACCACCACGCCCAGCTAATTTTTGTAGTTTTTTTTTTTTTTTTTTTGGTATAGATGGGATTTCACCATGTTGGCCAGAATGGTCTCAATCTCTTGACCTCGTGATCCGCATGCCTCGGCCTCCCAAAGTGCTAGGATTACAGGCTTGAGCCACCGCACCAGGCTGTAATATACATTTTTTAGATAACCTTAAATTTTATTCAATAAATCACTTACAACTTGATAATGCTCAGGAAAAACCAAAATAAATGAAGGAAAAGGGCATGTTTTTAAAAAGAACAGGGAGCAGAGAGTTCTTTCTGAGATTAAAATAAACTGTCTTCCCAAAATGTGAGAGGCCATTCTTTCTCATTAACCCTCATTTACTCTGGGAAAAATTATAAAATTACTTATGTAGATCATCCTTTCAATTTAGCATTCCTATTTCTTTACTGATGTTTGGAAACTTTATTGATGTTAGCAACCCATACTGGCTTTCTTATTTTTGTTGTTGTTTTTAAGAGAGTGTCGCACTCCCTTGCCCAGACCAGAGCGCAGTGGCAGAATCTCAGCTTACTACAACTTCCATCTCCCCAGTTCAAGTGACTTTGCTGCCTCAGCCTCCTGAGTAGCTGGAATGACAGCCACTTGCCACCATGCCCAGCTAATGTTTTGTATTTTTAGTAGGGACTGGGTATCGCCATATTGGCCAGGCTGGTCACAAATTCCTGACCTCAAGTAATCTGCCCCCTTTGGACTCCCAAAGTGCTGGGATTACAGGTGTGAGCCACTGCACCTGGCCCTGGCTTTCCTTATTGGTTTTGTAATGGTAGGAAACAACCGTTGCAGCCTAAGAGATTAAACAGTGACTAGCTGTAGGCTTTCAAGGTCTGCCTTTTTTTGTTCTTTGTAGATGACATAGTTTGGCTCTGTATCCCCACCCAAATCTCATCTTGTACCTCCCATGATTCTCACCTGTGGGGACCTGGTGGGAGATCACTGAATCCTGGGGGTGGGTCTTTCCCATGCTATTCTCATTTGGGTTTCATGAGACGTGATGGTTTTAGTAACACGAGTTTCTCTGCACCAGCTCTCTATTTGCCTGCTGCCATTCACTCCAGATGTGACTTGCTTCTCACTTTCTACCATGATTGTGAGGCCTCCCCAGCCATGTGGAACTACAAGTCCAATAAATCTTTCTTTTGTAAATTTTCCAGTCTTGGGTATGTCTTTATCAGCAGCATGAAAGTGGACTAATACAGTAAATTGGTACCAGTAAAGCACGGTGCTGCTGAAAAGATACTGAAAAATGTGGAGGCAACTTTGGAACCCGGTAGAGGTTGGAAAAGTTTGGAAGGCTCAGAAGAAGACATGAATGTGAGAGAGTTTGAGAATACCTAGATATTTGTTGAATGACTTTGCCCAAATGCTGACAGTCATATGGGCAATGAAATCCAGCCTGAGGTGGTCTCAGATGGAGATGAGGAACTTGTTGGAAACTGGAACAAAGGTGACTCTTGCTATGTTTTGGCAAAGAGAATGGCAGCATTTTGCCCCTGCCCTAGAGACTTGTGGAACTTTGAATCTGAGAGAAATGATTTAGGGTGTCTGGCAGAAGAATTTTCTAAGCAGCAAAGACTTCAAGAGGTAACATGGGTCCTGTTAAAGGCATTCAGTTTTAGAAGGGAAACAGAGCATAAAACTTCGGAAAAATTTATATCCTGACAATGTCATAGAAAAGAAAATCCCAGCCAGGTATGGTGGCTCAAGCCTGTAATCCTAGCACTTTGGGTGGCCGAGGAGGGTGGATCACTTTAGGTTAAGAGCTCAAGACCAGCCTGGCCAACATGGTGAAACCCTGTCTCTACTAGAAATACAAAAATTAGCTGGGCATGGTGATTCATGCATGTAGCCTAGCCACTCAGGAGGCTGAGACAGGAGAATTGCTTGAACCTAGGAGGTGAGGTTGCAGTAAGCTGAGATCATGCCACTGCACTGCAGCCTGGGCGACAGAGTGAGACTCTGTCTCAAAAAAAAAAAAAAAAAAAAGAGAGAGAGAAGAAAAGAAAACAAAAACAAAAGAAAATCCCATTTTCTGAGGAGGAATTCAAGCCAAGTGGCTGCAGAAATTTGCATAAGTAATGAGGAGCCATATGCTAATTTTCAAGAAAATGAGGAAAATGTGTCCATGACATTTCAGAGGTCTTCACAGCAGCCCCTCCTATTACAGGCTCAGAGGCCTTGGAGAAAAACGTGGTTTCATGGGATAGATCCAGGGTCCCTGTACGGTGTTCAGCCTAGGGACTTGGTGCCCTATGTAAGGGTCCAATGTAGAGCTCAGGTCGTGGTTTCAGAGGGCACAAGCCCCTAGCCTTGGCAGCTTCCACATGGTGTCGAGCCTGCCAGGGCACAGAATCTAAGAATTGGGGTTGGGGAATCTCTACCTAGATTTCAGAGGATGTACGGAAATGCCTGAATGTCCAGGCAGAAATTTGCCGCAGGGGCAGGGCCTTCCTGGAGATCCTCTGCTAGGGCAGTATAGAAGGGAAATGTGGGGTTGGAGCCCCCACACAGAGTCCCCACTGGGGCACTGCCTAGTAAAGCTGTGAGAAGAGGGCCACCATTCTCCAGACCCCAGAATGGTAGCTCCACTGACAGCTTGCACCACACTCCTGGAAAAGCTGCAGACACGGAATGCCAGCTGAAAGCAGCTGGGAGGGAGACTGCACTGGGCAAAGCCACAGGGATGGAGCTGCTCGAGAATGTGGGAACCTACCTCTTGCATCAGTGTGACCTGGACGTGAAACATGGAATCAAAGGAGATCATCTTGGAGCTTTACGATTTACCTGCCCTGCTGGAATTTGGACTTGCTTGGGCCCTGTATCCCCTTGGTTTTGGCCAATATCTCCCATTTGGAATGGCTGTATTTACCCAATGCCTGTACCCCCATTGTATCTTAGAAGTAAATAAACTGCTTTTCAGTTTACAGGTTCATTGACAGAAAGGATTTGCTTTGTCTCAGATGAGACTTGGGACTGTAAATTTTTGAGTTAATACTGAAATGAGTTGACACTTGGAGGACTGTTGGGAAGGCATGATTGGTTTTGAAATGTGAAGATATGAGACTTGGAATGGGTCGGAGCAGAATGATATGGTTTGGCTCTGTGTCTCCACCCAAATCTCATTTTGTAGCTCCCATAATTCTCACATGTTGTGAGAGGGACCCAGCGGAGATGATTGAATCATGGGGGGTAGTTCTTTTCTGTGCTGCTCTTGTGATACTGAATGGTTCTCATGAGATCTGGTGGTTTTAGAAATGGGAGTTTCTCGTCATAAGCTCTCTTTTTGCTGACTGCCTTCCATGTAAGATGTGCTTGCTGCTCCTAGCCTTCTACCATGATTGTGAGGCCTCCCCAGCCAAGTGGAACTATAAGTCCAATAAACCTCTTTCTTTTGTAAATTTCCCACTCTTTATCAGCAGCATAAACATCAACTAATACAGTAGGCAAGTTGTTTTACTGATACGAGGATCATGATCTTGTAAAAGCAAGCACTCATGGCTTTAGGAAAAACAATTAAAAACCTTCAGCCCAGGAAAATATTGCTACCCTCTGTAAATGTTATAGGGATAACAAAAGCCTATGGACCAATTCCTGTAACTCAGGATTGATCCACTTCTCAATGGCATTCCACAGGCAGTATATTTACACAGCCAGAATCCTTTACAGCATGATTTGGATTTCTGGATTGTTCAAGACGATTCTGAAACATCTTCTCCAAAAGTAGCACATGTGTAACTATAGCAAATACACTTGAAATCATTCTATCTCAATTGTTTCTAATATTCAATCCTTTATTTAGACATTACCAAAGCTTTAGATCAGGTGTCCCCAGACTACCGCCCGCGGGCTACATGCAGCCCCCTGAGGCCATTTATCCAGCCCCCCACCGCACTTCAGGAAGGGGCACCTCTTTCATTGGTGGTCAGTGAGAGGAGCACAGTATGTGGCGGCCCTCCAACGGTCTGAGGGACAGTGAACTGGCCCCCTGCGTAAAAAGTTTGGGGACGCCTGCTTTAGATTCTAAGATGCTGACTTGAAACACTGTGAACCATAATCAAAAAGATGACAGGACAAGAGATATGGGGAGAAATGGGTGTGGCCTTTTGGGAAGACATCCTGAGGGGCTGATGTGTAATACAGATGCTGTCCTTTGTTTCTGATGCATTTTGGAGGTACTTGCATTTTTCTGTGAATTTGAATATAACTTTTTCTCTGCAGAGGAAGTAGCTATAATCTGCAGTTAAAATAAGAAGTAACATTAACAGGAAATTCACAGTCCTGATAAACCTGTTTATCTTTCTGTCATCTAATTTTATTGGTGGTATTTCATTTGTATAATACATAACTATCTAAAATAATTTGTTTCCATTTTACCTAAAAGGAGTATATTAATAAAGAATCTTTCCTGAAGACAGTCTTTAAATTTTTGTCCACTGAAAAGTAACTAGCAAGTAAAATCCCATATTAATAGTATACTCTTACCATACAATTGTAAACATAAATATGATCATCTGCTCATCTAAAATATATACAAAGATGAAAGTAGTATTTTGGAGTGTCTCTCCCAAGAGAAAGTCAGCTTCTAATTAGGATTATAGGTGAGTAGGCTCTGCTACCAGCACATCTCCCAGTAGACCACTGTGTGTTCTGTGACTGTTCCTTCTTCCTTGCTCCCCTTACCAATTCATATACCTTACTCTATCAATGCTTCTTTTTTTCAGTTCATCTGGAATCCGCTTGTTCTCCTTCCTTCTCACTCCATGCCTACTGAAGGTTCTTTAAACACCCTCAACCTAGACTGCTGCGATAGTTTCCTAATGAGTTCTCAATGGTTTACCCTCTTCCAAAGTTCTTTAGAATGAATTTCATTTCATGATTCCCATTGAGTAATCTTATCTTTAGGATAAACCTGATAGCTCTTACCCTGGCATTAAGGGACTAACACAATCTAGATCCAAAACAACCTTCCAATGTATCTTCCATTATTTATTTTCTTTGCTCTTCCCGTATTCAGTATATCTAAAATATAACATAGGCATTCATACCTCCATAATTTAGTCCACGGTGTGTCTGTGTGTGTGTGGGGGGGGGGCGGGGGGTGCATAGAATTTCCTCCCCCAATCATTTGTGATCCTTTGAAATCAGAAAAGATTAACTCAGTTTTCAATTCCTCCGTAAGGTCTTATTCATCTCCTCTATATACTGTGCTGTCTCTTTTTTGTAAAGTTCCATTGCAAGGCTATTTGTAAATTATTTACTATCTGGGATTATCCCTCACTATTTTCCACTGGAAGTTTTTCTTTAGACAACAAAATTAAAAGTTTGAAGTCAAGGGTGATGTATCTATCTTATTTACCTGTCTAGTACTTAACTTTGCGATGCATACAGTAGCTACTTAAAAAATAATACGTTTGAAAGATGAGACAAGGCCGGGTACGGTGGCTCAAGCCTGTAATCCCAGCACTTTGGGAGGCCGAGGCAGGTGGATCACGAGGTCAAGAGATCGAGACCATCCTGGTCAACATGGTGAAACCCCGTCTCTACTAAAAATACAAAAAATTAGCTGGGCATGGTGGCGCGTGCCTATAATCCCAGCTACTCAGGATGCTGAGGCAGGAGAATTGCCTGAACTCAGGAGGCGGAGGTTGCGGTGAGCCGAGATCGTGCCATTGCACTCGAGCCTGGGTAACAAGAGTGAAACTCCGTCTCAAAAAAAAAAAAAAAAAAGAAAAAGAAAGATGAGACAAAATGGCAAAGCAAAAGCCTTTGATACAGCTATATTAATCTAACAAAAGATGTTTGCTGTACAACTGACTACACTGAACAGATATCTTCATGTTCAATTGTATTTTTAAATATACCATGAAACATGGCATATGTAAAGTGAATGGCACTTTGGTAATATGTTTAAATGTCTACTGAATTATATACATTTAAAATTTAGATGTTCATTTTTCATCATTGGTAATATACCTATTATTTACTTGGTAAGAGTAAACTAATTGGGAGAAAAGTTTTTCTGTAAGTCACTAGAACCAAATTTACAGTAAAAATATTAAAAATAAGGAACTGTCATAACTACAAGTAAAAGAGAATATTTAAATCAGATCATATCAGTAGAAACTAAGTAAAAAAATAACATTTGTGAATATAGCATACAGTTTCACTTACAGTATTTTTCAAAAACGTTACAAGGTATGAGCTCTGTGTTTCAATAGGGAGCTTCACGTTCCTCACAGAAAATAACTATATTAACAAATATAACATGGCTCATGTAAACACTACTTTGTTCCTGCTCACTTACTGTTTGCTTGCTATTTAGTCCTTGCTGTTGTTATTGTTCTTACTATTTTCTTTTACTTTTTTTAAATTTTAGGTTTGGAGTACATGTGCAGGTTTGTTATATATGCATATTCCTGTCATGGGCATTTGTTACACAGATTGTTTCATCACCCAGGTTTTAGGCCTAGTACCTAATAGTAATTTCTTCTGCTCCTCTCCCTCCTCGTACCCTTCACCCTCAAGTAGGCCCCACTGCCTGTTGTTCCCCTCTTTGTGTTCATGAGCATGGGGTATTTGGTTTTCTATTCCTGCAATAGTTTGCTAAGGATAATAGCCTCTAGCTCCACCCATGTTCCTTTGAAAATCATGATCTTGTTCTTTCTTATGGCTGTGTAGTATTCCATGGTGTATATGTCACATTTTCTTTATCCAATCTGTCATTGATGGGCATTTAGGTTGATTCCATGTCTTTGCTATTGTGAGTAGTGCTATTTTCAATTTTTATTATTTTACTTAGAAGTTTTTGCAATTTATAAAATAGTCCATTATATAAAGTTAGTTGTTAACTGTTTTATCTAATTAATGTATACTATGGACATCATCTGTTCAAAAATGCAGAATTTTTACTCTGTTTTATTCCTGGCCTCTTATTTCTCAAAGATATATGTTATATTTAAAGATCAAATCAGTTAATGTCTAGAGAAAACTTACACCTGTAGTAACTAATTGGGTTTCCAGATGATTTTACCATTAAGATTTATCTATTTATAGTTTTAATAGACATTCCGTCTTGAATTTAAGGGTAAATATGGAAGTGCTGACTGCTGTAGTTGCACAAGATGAGATATTCAATTCATTTAATAATGGTTGCAAATGATTTCCATAAACAGGTTCCAGTTAGAACATTACTGTTCTAACTGGAAATTGAAAGACTTAGGTACAGCTCTTCCTTACCATTCTAGATGACCTTGGGCAGCATTGAGACCTGACATTATGTATGAAATGGCAACTGAGAATGAGGATATGAAAAATATGAAATTCCAGAAGCAGGGTCTCACCTTATGAGCAGTTGTCAAGAGCTATTTCAGGTCTCTTGAAATTCCTCACCACTTTGAAAATAAGAAAGGGTTGAGAGTGGATTTCAGGAGGCTAATTCTTTGGCAGGAGATGTTGCCAAGCTCTGGGTCTCATTGGGAGTTGGCTGAGTTGTCTGCCTTTCACTTTTTATCTAGGACAAGAAAAAGGCTTCACTAGGTCCATTCAGAGATTTTAATGGGGTCTTTAGCAGTTTGGGGCCCAGCAGGAGGCTACTATCTGACACATATTGAGAAATCTTAAGGTAAGCAGCTATGCTAAAGACCTGAGGTGGTGAACTGGGGAAAAAACAGAGACCATTTGGCATAGAAAATGCCTCTTACCCAGGACCAGCACAGAATTATGAGTGTTTTTCACTCACTGAGCCAAAAAGATTAAGAACTGACCTAAACCACTTCAAATTCTATCTGACATGCCACTCAGAACTTAATACGCTGAAAGGCCTAGCGTAGGGAGACCCTGAAGAACCCACATAACTTCTCGGGCAGGAAAATCATCTATAAATAAGACCAAAAATCTGAGAGTGTGAAACAATCTTACATAATAGTATTATATTTTCTGCGCCTCTTTTACTTTCTTCCCCTCTGCATCCTGTCTTTGGAAGAGCCAGAAACTGCTTGGCAAATGGAGGGTGGAGAAGCAGAAAATGAAAGAAGGTACTGAATGTACCCACTTTGCAGGTATCAACATCTATCTAAAAAGATTCAATGCTCACTCAACTTAGGAACTAGGTGTTCTAATACCAAACTAAGACTGTTTTGTGAGTTAGAGGGAGCATAGAGCTTATCACTGACGATAAAACTTATGAAGTCCCCTAGGAGAAATATATGCCCCATACTTTGAAAGGACAGTGAGAAAAATAAAATGAATTTCGATTACATTTCCCCACTTGTGACAGCTTAACACACAAGTGACGCTACTTAATTTGTCTAGCTCTCAGCTGCCTTAGACATAAGTGAAGTGTGGAGAAACTGTTTTCAGAATTAAGTATTGTATATCACAGAAGTCTGTCTTTTCTGGGAGGTGGGAAGGGAGGAAGAGTTGCAAAATCATATTTCATGATCCTAGTTCAACCCTGATAGGAAAATCTAATTTAAAAAGCCTTGTGCACACACACACACACACACACACACACACACACACACACACACCATTGAATACCACAGATCAAAATTTTATTAATGACATAAAGGTAAACATCCTAGGTAAGTAACAGTAAATTGAATTCAAAAGTATATTTTAAGATAAGCCATGTTACATTTTATTATGTAATTGCAAAGATCAATCAATAAAAATAGATTTGCTAATATAATTTATCATATAAATTAGATGCTATTAAAAATTTTATAAAAGTCAACCTAGATGTCTGATTTTAAAACAAGTAAATATTCTGTAATCTAAGTGAAAATATTTCTTTTTAGAACAACAAATACTATCTATCTAATACTGCAGACAATATCATGTGTATTTGTTAAGACTCAAAATAATTACTATGAGGCCAGGTATGGTGGTTTACGTTCGCAGTCCCAACACTTTGAGGCAGGTGAATCATCTGAGGTCAGGAGCTCGAGACCAACCTGGCCAACATAGCAAAACCCCATCTCTACTAAAAATATAAAAATTAGCTGGATGTGATGGTGCATGCCTGTCATTCCAGCTACTCGGGAGGTATCTATGGCAGTGATAGCCTTACAAAATATATTTCTTGAATAGTAAGACTTGAAAGTCAAAATTCCTCCTTGATCGTGGGCTACAGAATGGATGTTGTATTAACAGACGTAAAAACAACATTAATCTGCTTGTATATCTTCATCGGAGCTACTGGGTGACAAAATGCATAGTCAATGAGCAGCAATATTTTAAAAGTTATCTTTTTTTTTTCTTTCCCTGAGCAGTAGGTCTCAATTGTGTGCTTACAACATTCAGTAAATCCTGCTATAAACAGATGTGCCATCATCCAGGATTTGTTGTTCCATCTGTAGAGCACAGGCCGTGTAGATTTAGCACAATTTTTTTTTTTTTTTTTTTTTTTTTGGGACGGAGTTTCGCTCTTGTTACCCAGGCTGGAGTGCAATGGCGCGATCTCGACTCACCGCAACCTCCACCTCCTGGGTTCAGGCAATTCTCCTGCCTCAGCATCCTGAGTAGCTGGGATTACAGGCACGCGCCACCGTGCCCAGCTAATTTTTTTGTATTTTTAGTAGAGACAGGGTTTCACCACATTGACCAGGATGGTCTCGATCCCTTGACCTCGTGATCCACCCGCCTCGGCCTCCCAAAGTGCTGGGATTACAGGCTTGAGCCACCGCGCCCGGCCTGATTTAGCACAATTCTTAAAGGTCTTAGGATTTTTGGAATAGTAAATGAGCATTGTCTTCAATTTAAAATCACCAGCTATATTAGCTCCTAACAAAGAGTCAACCTGTCTTTGAAGGTTTGAAGCCATGCATTGACTTGTCTTCTCTAGCTATGAAAGTCCTAAATGGCATCTTCTTTTAATATAAGGCTGTTTCATCTACATGGAAAATCTGCTGTTTGGTGTAGCCACCTTCATCAATGATCTTAGCTAGGTCTTCTGGGTAATCTGCTGCACCTTCTACATGGCACTGACAGCCTCACCTTGCATTTGCTTTTTTCTGAGAGAGAGTCTCGCTCTGTCACCCAGGCTGGAGTGCAGTAGCATGATCTCGGCTCACTGCAACTTCCACCTCCCGAATTCAAGTGATTCTCCTGCCTCAGCCTCCTGAGTAGCTGGGACTATAGGCACACACCACCACACATGGCTAATTTGTGTACTTTTTAGTAGAGAGCGTTTTTTTCCATGTTGGCCAGTAAGATCTTGAACTGCTGGTATCAAGTGATCAGTCTGCCTTGGCCTCCCAAGGTGCTGGGATTACAAGCATGAGTCACTGCCCCCGACCACCTTGCACTTTTATGTTATGGAGATGACTTCACTCCCTAAACCTCATGAACCAACTTCCGCTAGCTTCAAACATTTCTTCTGCATCTTCTGACTTCTCTCAGCATTCATAGAATTGAAGAGAATTAGAGACTTGCTCTGGATTAGGCTTTGGTTTAAGGAAATGTTGAGGCTGGCTTGATTTTCTAACCAGGTCAGTCGAGTTTTCTTTGCATCAGCAATAAGACTGCTTTGCTTTCTTATTATTCACTTTTCAGTGGAGTGGCATTGTTAATTTCCTTCAATAACTTTTTTTTTTTTTTTTTTTTTTTTTTTTTTTGCATTCACAACTTGACTGTTTGGCACAAGAGGCCTAACTTTTGGCCCATCTTGGTTTTTTTTTGTTTGTTTGTCTGTTTTTTGAGACAGGGTCTCTGTCACCCAGGCTGGAGTGCAGTGGTGCGATCTCTGCTCACTGTAACCTCCACCTCCCAGAGATTCTAGTGCCTCAGCCTCTCAAGTAGCTGGGATTCAGGTACACATCACCACACGAGGCTAATTATTGTATTTTTAGTAGAGACAGGGTTTCACCATGTTGGTCAGGCGGGTCTCAAACTTCCTGACCTCAAGTGATCTGTCTGCCTCAGGCTCCCAAAGTGCTGTGATTACAGGTGTGAGCCCTTCTTGGTTTTTGGCACGCCTCCCTCACTAAGTTTATTATTTTTTTGAGACAGAGTCTTGCTTCTTTACCCAAACTGGAGTGCAGTGGCCCAATAACAGCTTATTGCAGCCTTGATCTCCTGGGCTCAAGCAATCCTCCTACCCTAATCTTACAAGTAGCTAAGAGCACAAGTATGCACCACCACGTTTGGTGAATCGTCACTATTATTTTTATGATTTGTAGAGATGGGGGTCTCCCTGTGTTTTCCAGGCAGGTCTTGAACTCCTGGGCTCAAGCAATCCATGCTTCAACTTCAAAAAGTGCTGAGATGGCCCAGGCATGGTGGCTTACGCCTGTAATCCCAGCACTTTGAGAGGCTGAGGCGGGTGGATCGCCTGAGATCAGGAGTTCGAGACTAGCCTGACCAACATAGTGAAACCCTGTCTCTACTACAAATACAAACAATTAGCCAGGCATGGTGGCAGCACCTGTAATCCCAGCTACTCAGGAGGCTGAGGCAGGAGAATCACTTGAACCCGGGAAGCGGAGGTTGTGGTTAGCCGAGATTGCACCATTGCATTCCAGCCTGGGCAACAAGAGCAAGACTCCATTTCAAAAAAAAAAAAGTGCTGAGATTACAGGTATTAGCCACTGCACACAGCCAATTTAATTATCTTTAATTTTTGATTCAAAGTGAGAGACATGCGATTCTCTTTCTCTTGAACACTTAGAGGCCATTATAGGGATATGAATTGGCCTAATTTCAATATTATTTTGTTTTAGGAAATAAGAAGACCTGATGAGAGGCAAAGAAACAGGGAAATGACCTGTTGGAGCAGTCAGAACACACTCATTTATCAGTTAAGTTCACCATCTTATGCGGACACAGTGACACCCCAAAAGAATTACAATAATAACATCAAAGGACACTGGTCATAGATGACGATGGCAGATATAATAATAATAATAATAATAAAAGTTTGAAATATTGTGAGAATTACCAACATGCGACACAGACATGAACTGAGCACATATTTTTGGAAAAGTTGTACCTATAGACTTGCTCACTGCAGGTTTGCTACAAACCTTCAATTTGTAAAACAATGCAGTTATCTCAAAGCACAACAAGGCAAAGTGCAATAGAATAACGTATGCCTGTTAATACACAGGTTGGTGCAAATGCAATAATTAGCTATAAACAGAAAAAAATATTACTTTCAGTTATTCTTTTTTCCTTGATATCATTATTAAAAAGGCCCCCCCATCCAACTATTATTAAAATGGTTGTTTACATGTCTGAAAACTGTAATGTATCTGAAATGTATTCTGGAGGTAGTTACTCATCTAAATTTCCTCTGTCGAGAGCAAGACTATTCATTGAATAATCATCTTTCCCTCTCACTAATTCAAAACATCACCTATCACATACAAAATGTTGCATACATATTCTTGAATCAACTTCTGGACTCTGTGTTCTCTTTCAAATGGTCTGCTTAATTTGAAGTTAGCATCACTGTATGTTAGTTATTGTAGATTTATAACATGACAAGAAATTCTGCCCATCTCTGAGGCCACTCTTCCTACCTGACCCAATAACTATTTGGAAGTTTTGCATTTTACTAATTGTCATAGGAGATTATTTGTTCTATTTACTGTTGCAAAATTCTTCTCAAATAATAGCTACAATCCTGTTCATATTTAGGGGACTTACTGAAGATATGTAAATGTTCCATGGATTCTTAAAAGAATTTTCTATAGAATGCAAATTTAATCAGCATCATTATCATTCCAATTTCCTATGTCCTTATTTATTTTTAAATCTCTCAGATTTCAATTTTATTTTTAATAGTGTCTGTTTTATATGTGTGTGATTTTTTTCACATCTACAACTCAGGGGTGTAAGAAATATAACTTTATTTTTTCCTAACTGAAATTAATTTTACTCTCAAGTCTTCACTTTCCCTGATGCTGAAAACCCGCCAATTTAGGGGAACACAGGCTCCTCTGGGTTAAACTCAAACTCTCTGGAATAAGTACTTGGGAAAATTATTTCTCTCTTCTCCATTTATTTTTTTCCCTTCTCTTCTTTTTCCTGGGGGATTTGAGCTCCCAAAGACTTGCATTTTTTTTTTTCCTCTAGTGAGTGGCACCTGGGTTTTGCCATTCTCTGTTTTCAGGGTCCACCACTGGGCTGGCTTGTTCTTCCTATCAACGCTGGCTCAAGGGCTGAAGCCAGTCTCTGGCTCACATTCACATACTTCTTGACACGTAACTTGTAAAATCTCTTTAAACATATGATATAAACAACTTCTCTCAACTTCTTTGGGGAACAAGAAAACTTTGGAGATTCTGCAAAGCCTGCCTGAGGCTATTTATACGGACCTCACTCAGACACTGTTACTCTGTTCTGTTACCATAGTGGCCTAGGATTCAAGTCCCCCAGGCACACTTCAACAATTTCAAGGTTCAGCCTAAAAGGAGGGGCAACAATTGGTCACTCTTCAGAGGCCACAGGTGCTCCAGCTATTGTCTCATTTCCTCTGAATCTTCTTGCCTATCTAGTGTTTGGATCCTTAGTAACTTTTAGGTAGAAAAATAACTAAAAATGCATCACACATGTTTATCTCAGCCCAGTGGTTTCTGAAATAAACTCTATAATCCTAGTCGTCTAGCCTTTTGCACTTAATATGCAACGTTGCATTTTGAGTGTGGCAAACAAACACCTTCTTTTTCAAAAAGCCCAGCTGTTGGCAAATTTCAATGACTTTCAAGAATATTGGCTCAGCCAGTGATTTACAAAAGCCTATTTAGCAACTTTACTATTTATCATAAAGCAGTTTTGTAATATATTTTAAAATCTGATATGCTGTTCTTTTCACACCAAAAACATATTTCTACAAGACAAAACTTCAAACGTAATTTAAACTGATGTAATTAAAAACGGAACAAAATGAAAACTACAGCTGTACTGACTTCTCTGAATTGTCATCCCAGAAACTTCCTCCAAGTTATATTCTCTTCCCTAAATTTACTAACTTAAATTGTTTTACTTCTACTAACTTGATTCCTTTTCTAAAACAATTTAGTCTACTTAATACCTCCTCTTCTAATATAATTTTCTCATATTAAGAGATTAATACAACTAAATAAATAGCCAAGGAAGGGCAAAGAATTTTATAATGTACACAAAAGGAAAAATCTTGTTGTACTTAATATTTCCAAAATTACTTCTTTGACATATATTACATTGCTTTATTATTACATACCCACACAATTGCGACCATTATATCTTTCTGTCATAGCATTCCTTTTGACAAAATAAGATTACTCTCAACTCGTTTTTTTTTGTTGTTGTTTTTTGAGACAGAGTCTCACTCTATCACCAGGCCACAGGCAGGAGTGCAGTGATGTGACCTCGACTCACTGCAACCTCCGCCTCCTGGGTTCGAGCAATTCGCCTGCCTCAGCATCCCAAGTAGCTAGGACTACAGGCACATGCCACCACGCCCAGCAAATATTTTTGTATTTTTAGTAGAGACGGGGTTTCACCATGTTAGCCAATATGGTCTCCATCTCTTGACCTCGTGATTCGCCTGCCTCGGCCTCCCAAAGTGCTGGTATTACAGGTGTGAGCCACCGCGCCTGGCCTCAACTCGTTTGTTTAAATTTTGAAAATGTGTGTTTGCTGTACTATTTATGTTATGACTTTCTATTTGATTCTATTTGCCCAACGTATCTTTGCCTTCTTTGTTTTTCAATCTGTCTCATTTTGTTTTAGATGTTTGTCTCACACATCAGTTTTTGTGTCTGGATAGAATGCTTAAATGATTTACAGTGTCACATCCTTTTTTTTTTTTTTTTTTACTTTTATTTTAGTTCATGGGTACATGTGCAGGTTTGTTACATAGGTAAATTGTGTGTCATGCGGGTTTGGCATACACTTTGTTTCATCATCCAGGTAATAAGCATAGTACCCGATAGGTAGTTTTTCAGTCCTCACCCTCTTCCCACCCTGCGCCCTCAAATAAGCCCTATTGTTCCTTTCTTTGTGTGCATGGGTACTCAATGTTTAGATTCCACTTACAAATGAGAACATGCAGTATTTGGTTTTCTGTTTCTATATTAGTTCACTTAGGATAATAGCCTCCAGTTCCATTTATGTTGCTGCAAAGGACACGATCTTGTTCCTTTTAATGACTGTATATTATTCCATGGTGTGTGTATGTACCAGGTTTTCTTTATCCAATCTAGTGTTGATGAGCATTTAGGTTGATTCCATGTCTTTGCTATTATGAATAGTGCTGCAATAAACACGTCTGCACATGTCTATGATGAACCATTTACATTCCTTTGGATATATACCCAATAGTTAATCTCATTTGCCAATTTTCTTGTTTTGCTTTCTACATATGGGTAAATGTGTTATACTTTATTTGCCTTTCTTCTCTGGAGATCAGAAGATATCAAATGTGATTAATTTGGAAAGCATCTTTATAGATTTTAATATCCTTGTGTGTATATAATTTTATCAGTAATAAAACAGAAGTTTATTTATTCTTTCCTTTGTAAAATAAATAACAAACATAATTCTAATTTCCTTCAGTATTTATTTGAAAATGTTTTTAATTTGTTGCTATTACCTAAGGTTTTAGACCCAGAATATAATTAATAAATATTGATTTTACACATCTTAGTTTTTTTTAGAAATGTTTCGTATGTATGTGACTTATAAGAACATTTGCCAACAACAAAAAAAAAGAACATTTGCCATGGTTGTTTAAACATGATTCACTAAATTATAGTCAAACTATACCACAGCTTCTCTTTCTTGAGATCTTCAGTTTGATTTTATTATCTGTCAAGTTGGTGTGTATCTGACATCTTTCCTAAGAATTTAGGAAAGGAATATAAGAAAGATAATCCTATTTTTCCAAGTAAAGTACATGGGAAGTATAATTGTTTGTAAAATTTTAGAATGGCACATTAGAAGCTGAAAATTCTGGATGCTGGAAGAAGCGAGGTTTTATACATGAATTTTGGTGGCATTGCTTTTTCTTCTGAAGAATTTATTGATACTGCTCCCTTAACTTCTGTCTCCCTTAACTTCTGATGATTACTAGTGCAGAGAAATCTAAGGCTAAAATGACTTTTTATGCCTTTCCTATAATCTTTTTTTCTGTTTTCTATCTAAATGTTTATAGATTTTTTAAAATGTTTTGTAAGAAAACAAACTTGCCAGGAATTGTCAACCATTACCTTCTCTGAAGCCTCTTTCCCTGAAGAGTCCTGTTACAATCTCCAGACTAAAGTCTTTTGTCATTTGAGGGGAGTTGTCTTCTCTGATATTGTTTTTATTTCATTTGGTTTTGTATATTGATTTTTTTCATTTGTTTTTCTTTCTCCTTCAGGGACACCAATTATTTGATTTTGCTTGATTAAACTTGACTGATATATATTTGTCTTCCTTATTTGATCTTGTTTCTATGTTTTTCACATTCACATGTATTTTTATAACTATCATCTTCTCACACAAAATTTTAATTTTTAATAACAAGATTCTGTGCTTTCTGAAAAAATGTTTTGTGTTACCTACAACATAAACTTTCTACTTCTGTAATATGGATTTTGTTCTCCATTGCTTGCAAAGCAGATTTTAGCTGTGCTAGTGCTTTTTTCTTCAGTTTCTTTATGACCTTTTCATTTTTCTAGGTTGATTTTCATGTTTGAATACATCTAATTTAGTTCCATTTGTATCTAATCCTGTCATTGTTATTATTTTATCTCTTATTTTAAAGAAATTTATTGTCAATAAAAATAGATTTTTTACAATATGACAGCAACAAATATAAAATAGTTAAATATATGTATTTTATAAATATATAAAATATAAAATATTTCTTGCTGTCATATTGTAAAGTTTAAATTTTTCTGTGTATTTTGAAAATAAAGTACCTTTATATTCATATTAAAGAATATTTTCAAAGCCTCATGCTGGATGTATATCAATTGTACCCACTCCTCAGAGTACACAATTTTCACCACTTTTCTCACGTTTACCTGTTTCTCCTGTAGACTTTATTGAGATACACTATATAACCTGTGCTCATTTATATCCAGGAAGATTGCACTACCAGGACACTTTCACGACCATTTCAAAAGGGGTCATGAAAGGGGATGATAGGAAAGAAATGCCCTTACTCATTTTAGGAAACATCTACAACATACTGTCTTTGCTCCCTTGGTCAGCAAAAATCTGATCTCTCTGATATGGGAACAAAGTGTTAATGGCTTACAGAAATCTTCATGTTGCTCAAATCTGCATGAACATAAATTTCTTATGAGATTTTGAAGATGATTGATGAAAATCCCGTTTGTAATGTTGCCATCTGAGGCACTCCACCCATACAGTCAGAGGTATCTGTGAGAATTATTAAAGAGGAGGTTGGAAGAAAAAACAGCTTCAGCTAGTTTACCTCTATGAGAACCAATCTCATCATATATATTTAAATGAAAATAAGCAATGTTTATTCTCCTTTTGGAATAATTCTATTTTGCACATTTTACCCATGCTTTCTTTCTATGTTAAGGTCATGGCAATGTATATGAAAAGGTAACTTATTTCTATTATTTGATGTATTAGTTCACTAATTAATTTTATGTTGAAATGGACTTTTTAATTAAGACAATAACAGGGTTTGTTTTAGTCTTAACTAAATTATTAAAAACCAAAGGCAATCTATTTCTAATATCTGATCTGTTAATAATTGATCTGGTAAAAACATGAGTGAAAGAAGAGATCCAATTTTTGCTTCCATATACTTTTTAAAATTTTATATTTTTCCTAACAAAATGTATAATTAAGAGCTAGCATGAAATTTAAAATACTTTGTCTACTACATATAAGACACTACATTGTACTCACTAAGCTATTGACACGGCCTTTGCCTGTGCTGTAATTCCGCCATTTCCATGGGGGACACCTTCCAAGACCCCCAGTGGATCTTGAACTGGAATGCCTGAAACCATGGATGGAACTGAACCACAGGCTGGGTGCGGTGGTTCATGCCTGTAATCCCAACACCTTGGGAGTGCAAGGCAGGCAGATCACGAGGTCAGGAGATAGAGACCACCCTGGCCAATATTGTGAAACCCTGTCTCTAGTAAAAATACAAAAAATTAGCTGGGCGTGGTGGTGCATGCCTGTAGTTCCAGCTACTCGGGAGGCTAAGGCAGGAGAATTGATTGAACCCAGGAGGTGGAGATTGCAGTGAGTCAAGATCATGCCACTTGCACTCCAGCCTGGGTGACAGTGTGAGACTCCATCTCAAAAAAAGAACCATGTATATGGTTCACTTACTATAAACCATATACAAAAACATTTTGTTTTTCCTATATATACATACCTATGATAAAGAGTTTAATTTATAAATTAGGCATAGTAAGAGATTACCAAGAACCAGTAATAAGTTAGAAGAATTACAATAATATATTATAATAAAAATTATGTGAATGTGATTTATCTCTCAAAAAATTTACTGTACTGTACTCACCTGTTTTCTGACCACAATTGACTCCTGGTAACTGAAAATGCAGAAAGCAAAACCATGAGTAAGAGGGAACTACTGTACTATATACAGATGGGCCAGTGTCCATTTGAGAAAAGGAAGCTGATCATATTGCTTCTGCTAACTGCAGTATCACCTCTACCTAAAATAAGTGTTTCTTCATTGTAGAGGCAGTGGTCCATAATTCTAAAAATAATAGTCATAATCTTACAAGGCTTTCTGCTTAATAAGCTAGAGCTGAATCAGACTTTGGACTCTGTATTTTCACATATGGGACACATTTTAGATTTTTCAAAATAAAAATGAAGATTTCAAGTTAGAATTTTTAACTAATAAAGAAGTGTGTGCTTTATAGGGACCTATCACTGTGATCATTTATCAAAGTATATCATATTCTTTTGTCCATTTCCTTAAAAATCCTTTCCATCTACCTATGCTGCTGGAGATAAAGCTCTGCTTTGAGGAAGATAACCCAATCCAATGTCAGCTGACTTTCCTTTTGAAAAGACCTGTCACTTTGTGTCAATTGTAGGAATTTGTGTCAATTTCTGAAGTCATTTCATATTTGCTGTGCATTATATCATTGTGTTCATGTCTCAAGCAACTGAAGATACACCTGGAAATTTATTGGACAAGACAGTTCCCTTCCCAAGTGCAGAGACATCTAAAAGGCAAAGGTGAAAAACAGTCAACGTTTTAGGAGCAGATAAAATATGTAACTAAAAGGGCACAAAATTTTAATGTTTAAATTTAATTTGACATAATTTCCATCGACTTTAAAAATAATAAATTGAGCTGGAATTGACTTGCACTCAAATTCTTTATCTTCACGGTTATTTTTGTAAACTTTGCTTTAAACCTTATATGGCGTTTAAATTACTGTCTTTTAAATAGTTGAATTTTATATTTGATGATAACTATGCTGTCTTGCACACTGTAGACTCTGAATTAAGCTTTCTTTCTAAGAGTAAAGAAATCATCAACACCCTTGTCACTTTTTATCTGGGAAAGGTGTGGTTGGGAAGCAGATTTGGTCCATGTAAAGTGTTATCTCTATCATTTAAATAGAAACAGACATCTTACTTTGCATTTCAATTTAACCAGCTGAAATGATGTTTGGCTTATTTCCCAAGGTTAGTTCTTTTCTGAAAAAAAAAAAAAAAAAAAAAAAAAAAAATTGCACTTCTCAAAAGCATCTACTGGTCTTGAAATTCTTCTGTCCTTAAAATTTAAGATTTTTCTTAGCATCTACATTTGTTTTACTCTAAAGTAGAACTACTGAAAATTTAGCTACCATACTGAGTTAGGAATATAAGGATTAATACTCAATATATGGAGAATATATGAAGGAATAGGTCTTTTATGACATTTCTTTTTATGAGTGAGAAGAGACCTAATAAATTACTTTATTAAATCTCTTCTCACAAGTGAAGATAAATGTCATCAAGGGTTTAAGGTCTCATGTATTACATATAATGTATGGTTCTCCTATCTATCTTCCTATATTTCTATATTTTGTCAAAATCATCCAATGGGCTTTACTTCATCATCAAATGCTTTTTTTTTTTTAAGACAAAAAAATAAAATTATGTATTGAGAAGAAAATGTCTGGCTTCATTTAGGCTCTTGCTCAACTTGGTATATTTGCTCTTAGGTTACTCTGCTGTTACACTTTTCTTCCTGTAATTTCTCTTCTCTAAAGGACAAACAGATGAGGGGTGATGGTAGTGCAAATTAACTGCTTACGTTTAGTAAAAGTTTAGACAGGATTTGGATCCTTTCCTAACCACCCTCTGTGTCTTCATTTCTTTGTCTGCAGTGATATTGCTTCTCCCAAAACTTGTACCTCCTCCTTTAGCACTAGTATTTTGAATAAAGTTATAAACACCCAGTTATATAAATTAGAAACAGAAATGCCATGCTGTACTCATCTGTTACCTTCAAGCCACATAACTCACTAAACTCTAAATTCTATACATTTTACATTTTCTTTATTATTCCTATTTTTTTCTCATTTTTTAACGCATTGGCTAAATTCTCATTTTTCCTTGAGACAAGGTCTTGCTCTGTTGCCCAGGTTGAAGTACAGTGAAGTGATCATGGCTCCCTGCAGCCTCTACCTCCTGGGCTCAAGTGATCTTCCCACCTCAGCCTCCCAAGTAATTGGGACCACAGGTGTGCACCATTGTGCCTGGCTAATTTAAAAAAAATTTTTAGAGACATGGTAAGACAGGTATCACCATGTTTGTGCAGGCTAATCTTCATAATCTTTACCTAGACAATTATCATAGTCTATTAAAACTATGACTCTTAAAACAGAGACTTTCAAACTTTTCTTATTGCCATGAAGAAACATATTTACATTACAACTCACTATAAGCATACATCATTAAAACTGCACATATTGGGGCCAGGTGTGATGGCTCACATCTGTAATCTCAGCATTTTGGGAGGCTGAGGTGGGTGAATCATGAGGTCAAGAGATCAAGACTCTCCTGGCCAACATGGTGAAACACTGTCTCTACTAAAAACACAAAAATTAGCTGAGTGTGGTGGTACACACCTGTAGTCCCAGCGACTTGGGAGGCTGCACAGGAGAATTGCTTGAATCTGGGAGGCGGAGGTTGCAGTGAGCCAAGATCATGCCACTGCACTCCAGTCTGGCAACAGAGGGAGGCTCTGTCTCAAAAACAAAACAGACAAACAAAAAAACTAAACATATATTGTGCAGAATATATATATATATTCTAACCTTCATATATATTGGTGAAACATAAGTTCTGAGAAACAATTCTTCCTGTTAATGTGTGATAGACATGGTTATACGGTATTTGATTCCTGTAGTAAAATATATTGATTTTAAAACCTCACTAATGGGTTGCTATCTGCAAGTTGAAAAACACTGCAGAAGAATTACCCTGTCTCCAGCCATAAGTCCCGCTAATGAATTTTCCATACTGCCAGCACAAAATTTTGTCTTCTACCTATCTAAAAGATAATTTCTCTCCTTAAAGCTTTTTTTTTTTTCAACTGCTGGATAAAGACTAAACTGAATACCATAGCATTCAGTCTGGGTTCTTCCTGCTTACACCTCCAGTCCTCACCCTCCTCCTCAAACTTACATGCTCAAGACATTCCATTTCATGTCTCTATGTCTTCTACACAGTACTTCTGCTCGGAAAACTGCCTCTCTTAAATCTTCATATTTTCTAAACTTCAAGACTCTGCTAACATCTGTCTCCTCCTCTGTAAAGCTTTCTCTAATCCTTCTCAAAACAAAAATAATTACTCTTCCACCACTGTGTTTGTAAATATTCTTTAATGAGAGACACTCACAGAATTCACTCTCCACTGATGTTCCCACCTTGTCTACATAGCCATTTGAGTGTGGCTTTACCATAAAGGCTTTATCAATTTTAAGGACTGAAGAATTTCAAGATTGCATGCAGCCTAGGATGACTTTGAATGTGGCCCAACACAAATTCATAAACTTTTAAAAAACATTATGAGGTTTTTTTACAATTTTTTAGCTCATTAGCTATTGCTGGTGTTAGCATATTTTATGTGTAGCTCAAGACAATTATTCTTTTTCCAATGTGTCTCAGGGAATTCAAAAGATTGGACACCCCTGTAGCCAGTGATAGGGGTCTTGTTTTCCACCACAAACAACTAAATGATTAGAGAGCTAGACTAAATATATGAAGCAACTGTTTTCAATCACTGGATAACAGGATGCACAGGAATGCAGACTCTGATAGAGAAGCAAATGAGATGAAGCCTATAAGCTCCTTAGCTTTCTGCAAGGGCAAAACAGAACTCAAGCTCAGTGTTGAGGGACAGACATAGAAATTCAAGGACAAGTCAGCTAGAGAAGAGGGAACTCTTCAGAAAATGACTTTCAGAAATCTACCTAAGGATCCCCAAGAGTCTTAGGCTGTATTCGTCTGGACAATTTATAAAGAAAAGTGTATTGAGACTGGACAATTTATAAAGAAAAGTGGTCTAGTTGACTCACAGTTCCAAATAACTGGGAGGCCCCAGGAAACTTAGAATCATGGCAGAGGCAAAGGGGAAGGAAGGCACATCTTGCATGGTGAGAAGAGCAAAAGAGAGAGTGAAGGCCGAAGTGCTGTACACTTTCAAACAATCCGAACTTGTGAAAACTCTATCACAAGACAGCACCAGGGAGATGGAGCTAAACCATTAAAAACCAGCCCCATGATCCAATCACCTCCTACCAGATCCCCCCGCCCAAATACTTGGGATCACAATTCAACGTAAGATTTGTGTGGAGACACAGAGCCAAACCATTTTACAGGCTAAATCCTATGTTGAAAAGCAATTTGCATATGTACCAGGTGAAACATTATGAAGCTTGGTAAAGATAAGCTGTAAGGGAGCTATAGGCTGAACAATTCCCAAAGTTCAAACATGGCTGGCTGACACGCAAGTGCTTACCAGCCATAATAAGAAGATCTTGTTGAATATCTGAAGCATTCAATAGAAATACCAGAAAGGTCACACCTTACAAGCAAGGTTAAACTTACTTTAGAGTAAAGGCTCTTTTAGACCTAATCTAAAAATATATTTTAAAAAAAGAAAACCTCAAAAAAACCCATCCTAAGTTGCAAAATGTAGCAAAATTGGAAACATAACCAAGAGAGAAAGCAATTAATAAAAGCACAGCCAAACATAGCAAAGATGTTGAAATTAGCAGAAAAATTTTTAGTGTTTTTCACAAATATACTTAGTTATTTAAGGGAAAACATATACTTGATGAATAAGAAATAGAAGATATTTTTAAAAGAACAAATGGAGTTTCTACAACTGAAAACTGTAACATTTGAAATGAAAATGTTATTGGATAGGCATAACAGCATATTAAACCCTTCATAAGAAAAAGAAATCAGTGAACTTGAAGATACAGCAGTAAAATATATTTAAAAGCACAGAAAAAAAAGGACTTAAAAAAATAAAAAAAGAAACTTAGATCCCAAATCCTCTGTGAAATAATATGAAGTAGTCTAACATACATACATACATATATATATATATACATACATACACATATATATATATGTATGTATGTGTATATATACTTAGAGTGAAAGAAAGTAGGGAAAATAAGAAAAAGGCAAAAAAGATATAGAAAAAAATAATTTAAAAACCCTCAAATTTCATGAGATTTATTAACACAGAGATTCAAAGAAACTCGTATTAAGCAACATCATAATCAAATCATTAAAGTCCAATGATAATAAGTAAAATATTTAAAGAAGAAGACCAAAAAATGACATCTTACATGTGGGAAACAAACATAAGAATGACCATGGAATTCTCATCAGGAAAATCACAAGCCAAAGTCAATAGATTGACATATTTAAAGTGCCATAAGAAAAAAAATCAACAAATAATTTTAGATTGAGTGAATGAATATTCATGTCAAAACTGCAGGTTAGGTAAATATTTTTGCAGACAAGCAAAAATCTGAAAGAATTCTTACCCAGCAGACCAACACAAGAAGAAATGTTAAAGCTATTAAATAACTTAAAACTGTGATACTGGATGTATACTTGGAAAAAGGGTACCTGAAATAATAAATACCTCGAAAAATATAAAAGAATCTTCCCTTGCTTTTCCATTTCTTTTAAAAGACAATTGACTATTCAAAGTAACATTTGTAATGACAAATAGTGAGGTTATATGCAGAAGGAAAATATGTGATAAAATAGCATCAAGGATAGAATGGGAAAATCACACCACACTGTTGTAGGTTTTTTACATTACTGTGAAATTTCTTATATTTGAAGCTTCAAATATAAAAATTGGCAGTTATAGGTGGCAAACTACGATCATAGGTCATGTCTATTCTGAGTCCTGTTTTCGTCAGGTCCACAAGCTAAGAAAGTTTTTACAGTTTTAAAGTGTTATTTTTAAAAGGACTATATGACAGAGACATTATGTGACCAATAATGTCAAAAGTATTTATTATTTGGCCTTCACAGGAAAAGCCTGACAATTTCTGAGTTAGATTATGACATGTTAAAGATGTGTATTGAAAACTCTAATGAATCTACTAAAAATATAAAGCACAGAATTATTGCCAAAAATTTAATATTACAGATAAAATCAAATGTGAAAAATATATTAGTTTAAAAGAGTGAAAAAGGGGGGGTAAGCTGAGAAAATACAAAAATAGAAAATAGTGAAAGAACCAATTTGAGCTCAAGAATATCAGTAATTATATTAAATATGAATGTTCTAAACACTTTAATTAAGAGACACAGATTTCCAATCTAGACAAAATAGCAAGATTCAATCATATACTGTGTAAAAAAGCTACTAGAAATATAGAAACACATACATATATGATCAAAGTAAAAGTACAGAAAAGGATATATTATGCAAACATTAATCAGGGTAAAGCAGACACTTCTATATTAATATCTATAAACAGATTTATCAAAGGGAATTTGCAAATAGATTCCCTTTTATGAAATAAATAAAACAAACTTCATGAAAGGGATAAAAAGGGACATTTTTATTTTGTAATGATAAAACAGACAATAGATAAAGATCTAAAAATCCTAAATGTGTATGAACTTTTAAAAGCACCAAAAAATATATGAAGAAAAAACTAAAAGAACTGCAAGAATAGACAAAACCCCATTATTGTTGAAGATTTTAATACTCCTCTCTCAGTAATTCATAGACCTAGTAGACAGAAAATCACTAAGTATATAGAAGACCTGAACTTTACTATCAATCAATTTGATCTAATTGACATTTATACAACATGCCACCTAACTGCTGAAGAATACACATTACTTTCAAGTGCATATTGAACTTTTACTACAATAGACCATAAGCTTGGCTATAAACCAAGTTTTAATAAATTTAGAATTATTGTAATATCACAGAGTATGTTCTAGACCACAATTGAATTTAACCAGAAAGCAATAACAACAATGCAATATATGAAAAATTTCTGAATATTTAGAAATTAAATGAAACAATTTTAAATGGCCCGTGTGTCAGATGCTAAGAAATATTATGAAGTAATTATAACTGCATGATAATGAAACTACAACATATCTGCTGCTAGGTGATGTTTAAAGTGAAATTTATGGTTTTATATGTTTATGTTTTAAAAAAGAAAAAGTTCTAAAAATCATTATCTAAGCTTCTACTTTAAGCTTGGAAAAGAAAAATAAATCAATGTAAGTAGAAGGAAGGTGTTGGAAAATATAACCTATGGCTATTTTCAAATATATACTGTTCAGGACTTTCTGAGCTGGGTAGGTGGCACCTGGATTAAAAAAACGATTGAATAGAAACCCTAAAAAGAGAGACCCCCTGAGAGATTTAGAGACAACTTTCCCAGAGACATTTTTTACATTCGAAAGAGTAATAAAATCCCAGAGATCTTACCCTCCTACCCCGAGGGAAGATTCGGTTACATTCCAGAGTAAAAAAAAATTTTTTCTCCATCTCTGTAGGGGAGGAGGAGTGATGTGTAAGCTGCCTTATATGAACTCTGAAAATCATCATTTTAGAATTTCTTTCCTGTGCACTGTATGTAAAGGTGACATCTGCCTTAATTGTGTAACTTTATGAGAAATTGGGGTACAGGAAAACCTACATAAAAAGTTTTGTCAGTAATTAAAAGCCTACCTCTGATCTAGAGAGCTTTTTCTATTCTAATAGGATATAACAATACATGTTTGTGCGTGTGCATGCACAAAAGTAGGATACCATGTTAGACCTTTCACTATTTCAGACTGAATACTAAAAAACAAGAAAAATATAAATGAATATCAATTTAAAGGGGTAAACAATAGCAAAAATCAATAAATATAAAAGCTGGTTATTTTAAAAGGTCAAACAAATTGATAATCCTACATATAGATTGATCCTCTACATATTCTTCTGAAAAGAATAGAGAAAACACAAAATAAATTTATCAGGAGTGAAACAGATGACATTATTACAGATACGAAATACTTGGTGATACGTTTAATTAAATATATACAACAAATTCCTGAGAGAAACTAGAGATGGTCTAAACAAAAAGAGAAATAAACCATGTTCATTAATTTAAAAATTTAACATTTTTTAAGATGTAAATTACCCCCCAGGTTAGTCTATAGATTAGTAGAATTCAAATCTAAGTTCCAAAAGTGTTATTTTTAGAAATTGCCAACTTATTTCTAGTAAATTATATGGACATACAAAAACTTTAGAATGGCCACAGCATTTTGGAACAAAAGCAAAGTTGAGTCACAACATCTAATTTCAAGATGAAATATAAAATTATAGCCATCAAGATAATGTATTACTGGTGGAATTATAAATATATAGATAAATGGAGGAGGATTCCAGAATTAAATTCACACATACATGGTCAATTGGTTTCAACAAAAGTGTCAAGATAATCGATGGAGAAGTTTTTCTTTTCAGTAAATATTGCTGGAAAAACCAGATATCCATTTTATAAATGAAGCATTCCCTTTATCTAACATCATGCACAAAATTAATTTGAAATTGACCTAAATGTAAACACAAAAACTACAAAACTTACAGAATAAAATATAAAAATAAAATTTCCTAATTTAGAAAGGGGCAAAGATTTCTTAACACTTCCTTAATCATTGATACGTAATATTTATACCTATTAAAAAGGGTACATGTGATACTTTGTTATGTACATAGAATGTGTGATGATCAAGCCAAGTTGTTTAAGATATCCATCACCTCAAGTACTGGTCATTTCTATGTGTTTGGAACATTTCAAGTTCTCTCTTCTAGCTATTTTGAAATATATAATACATTGCTGTTAATTATAGCCACTTTCTCTGCTATTGAACATTAAAACTTATTCCTTCTACCTAATTGTTTCTACCCATTAATCAACCTCTCTTCATCTACCTCTTCCCACCCCTACCCCACCACATACTCTTTCTAGCATCTGTTAACTATCATTTTAATGTCTACTTCCAAGAGATTAATATTTTTTAGCTCCACCATATAAATGAAAACATATAATTTTTGTCCTTATGTGATTGGCTTATTTCACTTAACACAGTGGCCTCTAGTTTCCCCATGTTGCTGCAAATGACAGAATTTGGGAGGTTTTATGGCCAAATAGTATTTCATCATACATGTTTACCAGATTTTCTTTCTTCATTCATCCATTGATGAGTACTTAGGTTGATTTCACATATTTGCTATTGTGAGTAGTACATGAAGGTGCAAGTATCCCTTCCATAGACTGATTTTCCTTTGGATAAATACCCAGTAGTGGGATTCATGGAGTAGCACTATGTTTAGTTTTTAAGAAATCTCCATACTGTTTTTATTATTGCTATATTAATTTAGGTTCTCATTAACAAGGCATGAGTGTTCCTTCCTCTGCATCCTCACCAAGATCTGCTATTTTCTTTTCTTTTTGAGGAGAGCTGCTCAACCTGGGGTAACATAATATCTCATTGTGACTTTGATTTGCACTTCTCTAATGATAGTGGTGCTGGACATTTTATCATATACATGTTGATAATATACAAATTCTTCTTTCAGAAGAGGAATAGACACTTCTCTTCTTTAAAGAAATGTTTATTCAGGTTCTTTGTCCACTTTTTAATGCAGTTGTTTGTTTACTGTTGAGTTGTTTGTGTTCCTTATATATTCTGGATATTAGCCCCTGTCAATTGAATACTTTGCAAATATTTTTTCCCATTCAAGAGGTTGTTGCTTCACTCTGGATTGTTTTATTTGCCATACAAAAGCATTTCCGTTTAATATAGTACCATTTGTCTATTTTTTCTTTTATTGCCTGTATTTTTGACATCTTAACCATAAAATCTTGGCCTGTCCCAATGTTCTGGAGCGTTTCCTTCATGTTTTCTTTTAGTGGTTTTATAGTTTGGGCTCTTATGTTTAAGTCTTTAATCCATTTTGAGTTGATTTTTGCATCTGGTGAGAGATAGGTGTCTAATTTCATACTTCTGCATATGAATATCTACTTTTCCTGGCACAATTTATGGAAGAGGGTGTCTTTTTCCTGATGTATGTTCTTGGCACCTTTATCAAATATCAGTTGGTTATAAATACATAGATTTATTTCCGGGTTTCTCTTCTGTTCCGTTGGTCTATGTGTCTGTTTTTCACACAAATATCGTGCTCTTTTGATTACTATAGCATTGTAGTATATATTGAAGTCAGGAAGTCTGATGCCTCCAACTTTGTTCTTTTTGTTCAGGATGCTTTGGTGGCTCAGTTCCATGTAAGTTTTGGTCCCATATAAATTTCAGGGTCGTTTATTTACTTCTGTGAGAAATGACATTGCTATTTTGTTAGGGATTGCATTAAATTTCTAGTTTACTTTGGAGAGTATAGTCATTTCAACAATATTAATTCTGTTGATCCACAAATGTGGGATTTTTTTGTTTGTGTCCTCTTCGATTTCTTTCATCAGTGTTTTGTGTTTTTCCTTGTAGAGACCTTTCACCTCCTTTGTTAAACTTATTATAAGGCTTTTTTTCGTAGCTATTACAAATGAGATTGTTTTCTTGATTTTATATTCAACTAGTTCATTATTGTCATATAGAAATGCTACTGATTTTTGCATGTTGTTTTTATGTGCTGCTACTTCACTGAATTTATCAGATCTAAGAAATTTTTTTTTATAGAGCCTTTTGTTTTTTCTAAATATAATATGGCATCTACAAAGAAAGATAATTTGACTTTCTCTTTTCCTATTCAGAAGGCTTTTACTTCTTACGCCTTCCCAGTTGCTCTGGCTAAAAACTTCTAGTACTATGCTAAACAGAAGTGATGAAAGTTGACATCCTTGTCTTGCTCTAGAACTTAAAGGAAAGGCTTTCACCTTTTCCCCACTAAATGTGATGTTAGCTGTGATGAGTCTGTTACATATGATCTAGTTTTTGTGAGTTTTTACCATAAAGGAATGTTAAATTTTATCACTCTTTTGTGTCTGCTGAGATGATCATACGGTTTTTCATCCTCATTCCATTGATGTGATATTATTGATTTGCTTTTGAAACATCCTTGCATTGCTGGGATAAGTCCCACTTGATAATAACGTATTATCTTTTTGAAGTGCTGTTGTTGGATTTGGTTTGCTAGTACATTGTTAAGGATTTTTAGTCTATGTTCATCAGGTCTATAGCCTGTAGTTTTATTTTTTGTTGTGTCCTTGTCTGGTTTTGGTATCAGGGTAATGCTTGCTTATAGAATGAGTTAGGGAGAATTTCCTCCTTTTCGATTTTGTAGAATAGTTAGAAAAGAATTGGTGTTAGTTTTTGTTGGTTTGGTTTCATTTTGTATTGTTTTTACAGGTTTGGTAGAATTCAGCCATGTAGCCATTGGTCTTGGGCTTTTCTCCGTGGGGAGAATTTTTATTACTGATTTAATCTCATTACTCGTTATTGGTCTGTTCAAGTTTTCTGTTTCTTCCTCATTCAATCTTGGTAGCCTTATCCATTACCTCTAGGTTTTCCAGTTTGTTAGAATACAGTTGCTCATAATAGTCTCTGATGGTCTTTTGTAGTTATTTCTGTGGCATCAGCTCTAATGTCTCCTTTTTCACTTTTAATTTTATTTGGCTCTTGCTCTTTTTTCTTTGGTTAGTCTAGCAAGTGGTTTATAGATTTTTATCTTTAAAACCAATGTGTTTCATTGATCCTTTGTATTATTTGGGGAATTTTTTAGTCTCTTTTATTTAGTTATGCTTTATAATTTTTTCCTTCTACTAAGCTTTCATCTGGTTTGTCCTTGCTTTTCTATTTCCTTGAGGTCAATCATTACACTGTTTATTTGAAATCTTTTTATGTTTTTTGATGTAGGTATTTACTACTATACACTTTTCTCTCAGTACTGCTTTTGTTATATCCCATAGGTCTCGGTGTATTGTTGTTTCCGTATTAATTTGTTTGAAAAAAATTGTGATTCTCCTCTTAATTTCTTCATTGACTTAATGGTCATTCGGAAGAATATTTTTAAATTTTCATGTGTTTGTACAGTTTCCTAAGTTCCTCTTGTTATTATTTTCTAGTTTTATTTCATTGTGGTTACAAAAGATACTTGATATGACTTTCATTTTCTAAAATGTATTGAGACTTGTTTTGTTAGCTAGCATATGATCTATCCTATATAATGATCCATCTGCTTATGGGAAGAATGTGTATTCTGCAGATCTTAAATAAAATGTTATATAAATGTCTGTTAGGTCCGTTTGATCTAAAGCACAATTTAAATTCAATGTTTCTTTGTTAATTTTCTGTCTAGATAACCTATCTAATGCTGAGAGTGAGGAATTGAAGTCCCCACCTATTATTGTATAAAGTTATCTCCCTCTTTAGATCTAATAATATTTGCTTTATATATCTGAGTGCTCCAATGTTGGGTGAATACATTTTTACAATTGTAATATTCTTTTGATGAATTGATCCCTTTATTATTATACAATTAACTTCTTTGGCTCTTTTTACTATTTTTGACTTAAAGTTTGTTTCACCTGACATAAGGGTAGTTACTTCTGCTCACTTTTGGTTTCCACTTGCATGGAATACATTTTTTGATCACTTTACTGTAAGTCTATTTGTCTCTTTATAGGTGAATTGACTTTCTTGTAGGTAGCAGATAGTTTGGTCATACTTTTAGCCACTGAGCCAGTCTATATCATTTAAGTGGAAATTTTAATTCATTTACAAAGTTATTATTGATATGTGAGAACTTATTCCTGTCATTTTGTTGATTATTTCCTATTTGTTTTCTATATTTTTGTGTTCCTTTCTTTCTCTCTTACTGTTCATCATTGCAGTTTGGTGGTTTTCTGTAGTGGCAACTTTTGAGTTCTTCCTCCTTTTCATTTGTGTTTACTCTACCAGTGAGTTTTATACATTCATGTTTTCATGATAGTATGTATTGACCTTTCACTTCCAGGTATAGAGATCCCTTAAGCATGTCTTTCAGGGCCAATGTAGTTGTGGCAAATTTCCTCAGTTTTTGCTTCTTTGGGAAAGACTATTTTTCTCCTTCTTTCATGAAGGATAATATTGCTGGCTATAGCACTCTTATCTGACAGTTATTTTTTTTTCTTTCTTTCAGCAATTTGAATATGTCAGCCCATTCTCTCCTGGCCAATAAGGTTTCTGCTGAGAAATTCACTGTTAGTCTGATGGAGGCTCCCTCACATGTGACTAGAAGCTTTTATCTTGCTATTTTTAGAATTCTATCTGTCTTCGACTTTTGGCAGTTTAATTGTAATGTGCTTTGAAAATCTTTTAGGGTTGTATCTATTTGGGGATCTTTGAGCTTCCTATATCTGCATGTCTAATATCTTTTTGGACTTGGGTAGTTTTTAATCTATTATTTCATTTAATGGTTTTTCTATGTCTTTGCCTTTTCTTCATCATCTTGGACCCAAAATAGAATATTTAGTTGCTTTATGGTATCCTATATGTTACGTAAGCTTAGTTTAATTCTATTTTACTTCTTTTTCTTTCTTTTCTTGTCCATTTCAAAATGTTTGTCTTCATGATCTAAAATTCTTCTAGTGATGCTCTCAAATGCATATTTTTAGTTTATTCATATGATTTTTCAATTCTAGGATTTTTTTAGGATATTTCTCTCAAGTGAATTTCTCATTCATATTCAGAATTTTTTTCTGATTTATTTGTAATGTTTATCTGTGTATTTTTGGATCTCAATTAGCTTCCTTGATATCACTATTTTAAACTATTTTTCTGACATTTCATAAATTTATTTTTCATTGGAATCTCTTGTTGGAGAATTATTGTGCTTCTTTAGAGGTGTCATATTTCCTTGTTTTTCATTTTTATTGTGTCCTTACATTGATATCTACACATCTGGTGTGACAGCCACTTCTTCAAATTTTTTGGATTCTCTTTCATAAAGGAAGACTTTTTCCTGAAGATGCATCTATGGAATTGTTTGACTGCAGCTCTTTAGTTTTGTTTCTGGGTGTGTGCAGTAGTGTAGTCTACATATGATGTCTTCAGCTATAAACAGTGTCAGTGGTGTCTCTGATTTCTCCAGTGCTTAGGCTGCAGTTGTTAGTAGAGGATATTGTGAGGCTTTGCTAGGGATGGGTATGCTGGATGGGCCAGTCCTTGAGTCCAATGGTGGCTTCTGTAGGCTAACCATACTTGTACTTGGGGCAGGTCCAGGGGATCTAATTTTTGTTGCTCCAGGTGACTGGCTTAGGTGCCAGCAATAGCAGCAGTGGGCTAGGCAGGTAGTTGGGTCCTCAATCCCATAGGCAGCAAGTATGCTGTGGGATATGGCAATAGCAGTGGTGGGATAAACCTTGGGCTTTCAGGTAGCACACACTAGTGTTAGCATTGGCTGTAACAAGCTGAGTGGGCCAGTTCTCAGGTTTCCTGGTGGCATGTGTGGGGGTGGGTGTTGGCAGTGGTGGTGCTGGCAGGCTGGGCAGGCTCATTCTCAGGCTGCTGAGGGAAATGCACAGATCTAAGATGTGGTGAATGGGGCAGAGTAATCCACATGCCCCTAAGTGGCATGCTCCAGCATTGAGGGGGCTGGTTCCAGTCTAGATGGGCCTGTCCTAAACCCCTTCATGGTGCACATGGGTGCAGACTAGAGTGAATAGGTGGGGCAATTCACACTCCTCTGGGCAGCATATTCAGGTAGTAGCAGCAGTGGTGGTGGTGGGAGATGACAGCTTGCTTCCAATCGGCACCTCCTTAAAAGCAGTAGAAATATATTATCTCACTCCCAGCTATTAATACAGTGTCTGGCCAATAGTATTCAAATAATAAATATTTGGTGGATTAAAAATACAAATATTTGAATAAATAAATGACAGTGAATATAGTCAGACAAAATACCAAGCTATTTTACAATGAATAACATTTTGAGAGGATCATGAAAAGACTCTCTGCTTGAATGTTCTTTTGGAGCCTACCATGGCATGATTCTTGATAGTCTACCATTAAAGACAAATAACACTGGATAATGAGCATTACTTCTCCAAGATTCCAGTTTTTTTTTAAATACATATATTTCTGTGAAGGGGTAAAAAATTAAATCACTAATACCGACTAACATCAACATATCAAACTTACTTAGATTTCCAGTAAGAAACTGTTAGAATACTTAGGAAGTTCTTATATTCTGATGTGGGAAAGAGGGAGAAAGGAAGGTCTAAATATGGTGTTACTGCTAGAGAACATTGGCCTAAGTAGGGAACCATGAGTAATTTGAGAGCTGCAAAGGGGCACTCTCGTTTGAGCAGTCAGCGATCTGTTAAAACAAACAAACAAACAAACAAAAACAATGCAATAGGGAAAGGGGAAAACATAGGGATCACCTCTTGATCCTTCTTCTTTTTTTTTTCTTTGAGAAAGTTATAGAGTGAGTCATTTTGTCTCTTGGAACATTCTGGGAGATGATTCTCTGGGACAGTGGCCAATACAAGGACCCATCTGCTTAGGAAGCCAGAATTTGATGCTTCTCAAACTAATAACATTCCTTTTTCCCAAAAACCCATTTCTGGGCTGACACATACTGTTGTGACACTTCCATGTGGTTCAGCAAAATAGGTAATAAATTTTACTTGAATTTAATTGGCACTAAGCAACTAAAACAATCCTTGAGCTTTGGAAAATGTTTCTTTTCTTCCAGAAGGCCCATACCAAATAGAAATCATGTAGATGGAACACATAATTTACTTAAAACTTTGTACAGTATAGCAGAGAAAATGTGCATCATTCACACATCATATTCTTCCTCCCAGGGCACATGGAAAACTGTGTTTCCCAGCAGTCTTGCATTTAGGCAGGGCCGTGAACCAAATCCAAAAACTTAACTGTGGGTCACTTGCAGGCAAAGAAAGTAAAAAACCCTTTCAAAATCCCCTTTTCCTCCTCTCTTGCCCTCCCCTGATCACTGATGACATTTAATCTACATGGCGAAGGTTCCATGTCTTGGGTACCTAGATGACATTGCAGACAAAATTATCTGCCTTACAAGCCTTCATTGAACATGTAACAAGAGTCAGAAACAACTTTTGTTGGGCAAAGTAACTGATTTGACTTAAATTAGCCTATATGACTAATGAAGTTAACCTTTTAATGCAAAATATTATATTTTCCTGTTTAAAAAACTATATTAGAATCAAACATACAAAAAAGAACTTTTGAATGAGGGGAATTAATGGGAGTTTCTTTGATATGCCCTTACTGGTCCATTTAAAATAGTATTTGTTTCATATTTATAAATTTTCCAATGTATTGCTATTTACTTTTAATCTTGTGGAATGTTTTAAAAAGCTTGGCAGAGTCTCATCAAATCTGAAGTGCAAAATCACCATCACTGACAAATAGAAAGTATACTAATGAAAATACAGTAAGGTTTTTGTCTCTCTTTATATAAATACACATACATACATATGTGTGTATTTTTGCATATATATGTATACATATGAATATATAAACTTATGATTTAATGCAGAATATATGGCAGTGATATATTAATTCAACTATTTTCACCTTTCCAAATTTTTATTTTATTTTGCTGAACAATTTTACATCAGAGTTCTACACAAAAGATTTATAAAATCCATCATACAAAAAGATAAAACTTCTCAAGAAGTAGCTAATAAAAAGAACATATTTTTCTTAAAAATACAATATTTTTATCCTATAAAACAGGATTTGGCAAACTTTGCCTGAAAAGGGCAAGAGAGTAAATACTTTAGATTTTGTGGGCCATATATAGTCTTTGTCAAATATTATTTGTTTTGTATATATGAAAACCCTGTAAAAATGTAAAAATGTAGAAATAACTCCCCATTCTTAGCTTCCACAAACAAAAAACAGGGCTAAAATCAGGTTCAGCCCACAGGCTACAGATTGCTTTCCCTGCCATAAAGAGTTCATATATATATATATACTATATATATACTATATATATATATCATATATATATCATATATGATATTGCTTTCCCTGCCATAAAGAGTTCATATATATATATATCATATATATCATATTCATATCATATACATATCATATATATCATATATATACTATATGATATATATATGATATCATACGTATAGCTTTCGAAGCCCTTCACAGTAAAAAGAAATGAAGACAACTTACAGAGTTCAACTGAAGGCAAAGAATGGTTTTGTGTTATAAGGCATAAGACAGTACAGAGAAAATTGAATTTCTCTACATATTTGCATTTGTTATATGTAGAGAAAGGCTACAGATTGCTTTCTCTACCATAGAGAGCTCATATATATATGATATATTATATGATATATATATGATATCATATGTATATCTTTTGAAGCCTTTCACAGTCAAAAGAAATGAAGACAACTTACAGAGTTCAATTGAAGGCAAAGAATGGTTTTATGTTATAAGTCATAAGACAGTACAGAGAAAATTGAATTTTTCTATGTATTTACATTTGCTATATGTAGAGAAAGGCTACAGATTGCTTTCCCTGCCATAGAGAGTTCATATATATATAATATATATATGTTTATGTATATATATACATGTATATATATCATGTATATATATATACATGATATATATAATATATATGATATTATATATGGTATATGTTATATATTATATATTATACCATATATATCATATGATATCTGATATATATCATATATAATGTATATGATATCATATATATCATATATCATATACATGTATATATGTATTACATATATATGTATATATGATATATATTATATATATGATATATGATACATATACATATATGATATATCTCATATATATATCATATATATGAACTCTATGGCAGGGATATGATATATATGATATATATGATATATGTATATATGATATCATATATATCATATATACATATATATGAACTCTCTATGGCAGGGAAAGCAATTTGTAGCCTTTCTCTACATATAGCAAATGCAAATATGTAGAGAAATTCAATTTTTGAACCCAATAAGGCATTTGTCTTTTCTTTCAAATGGTGACTTAAAATAAAAAGCTGCTAAGAAAGAGGTAGGTGAGGATAACATGAGGCCACTCACCTTATGAATTTCAAGTCTGAAGCAGCTTTGTTTTCTGCTCTCTCTATTAAAAACACTGGTCAATGTCAGTATGTCCACAATCCCTGTCTGTGGCTATGGTGTCTAGATAATACAGACAGAGCACCAAATAAGGAATTGCACATGAACTGGAGACTGAGGCAGACTCTGGGATTTTTAACTACCTTTCTAAATTATTTATTGTACTGTCTTATGCCTTATAACATCAAACCATTCTTTGCCTTCAAATGAACTCTGTAAGTTGTCTTCATTTCTTTTGGCTGTGAAGGGCTTCAAAAGATACGTTTATTAGACAACAACCTTAGTATTAAGCAGAGAGAGTGACTTTGACCAATTCGAACAAAAAGTTATATGCACATAGGATAATTCATAGATTATTTTTTTAAGCTAGACAAGAAGGGCAGGGACATGGGTAAGTCACAGACTTCTTGGCCAGGGAGCTGTTTTCAGATATTAGGATCTGCACTGCATTATACCCAGATGTTCTCTACTACCAATTAAAGGCCCCAGGAGACAATATGATTGATCTAGATTGCATCACAGCCATAGTCATTCAGTCAAGGAGATGGGAGGGAAGTATTTTCCCTTAAGGAAAAGAAAGAATGTAAAAACAGTAACAAAATAATAAAAACAGATAAACAAGAAAAGAAAAAGATATTCTTATAAGATTTTAACAATCATTCTATTCAACAAAGTATACAACTAGTTCTATCTAATATGTAAGAAGCTACACTAGATTATTTTTAACGCTATTTCTTCTTGGAAAATCAGAAATATTAGCAATAGTTGTCTTTGGCAAGTGGTAGAGACTACTTTTTTTTACGTCATCAAAAATTGATCTGGAAAAGAGCAATTTTATACGTAATCTAGACTAATAAACATGAAAACTGTTGCTTGTTTCAATAACAAGTTGGGACACCATAGTTTCTGGACCTCAAGACCACAAATGACTAGTTTCCAGATATAGAAAACTAACATGTCAGTGCCATTTCTTTGCCTTTCAGGTGCCTTATTGTAAATAATATTGAAGGGCACTAAATTCAGAGACCTCTTATCCAACAGCTGCTACTCATGCTTCAGTAGCAAAACTCATTCATTCTCATGTCAAGCTATCATTTACCTGAAAGTTAGCTCTTTATCTTTTATTTAGTCACTATTAGGGTGTCAGTAGTTCACAGTCACTTCTAAATAATGACATTCTATGATATAGGCACATATTAATTTAACAAATATTGTGTGGTTTCGTCTCTCCCTAAAGTCTCAGAAACATCTGAGTTTCTAATTCATATATTTATTCACACCACCTCATGACCTCTAACTTCTTTTATCGTTTCAGACTTTGAGTTTTCAAATAGTGGCTGTGTAGTGCTTTAGATACTCTATTTGGAGAAAAGTTTCCTTTATGTAATTAACTGTTATGTAGATGTTAGTAGATGCTTGGCTAATTCTTTTTATTTATTTATTTATTTATTTATTTTGAGACAGGGTCTTGCTCTGTCACTCTTGCTGGAGTGGAGTAGCACAATCACAGCTCACTACAGCCTTGACCTCCTGGGATCAAGCAATCCTACCTCAGCCTCTCAAGTAGCTAGGACTGTAGGTGTACACCATCATACTCTGCTATTTTTTTGCTTTTTTGTAGAGATGGGGTCTCCCTATGTTGCCAGGCTGATCTCAAATTCCTGGCCTCAAGCAATCTTTCCATTTTGGTCTCCCAAAGTGCTGGGATTACAAGTGTGAGCCACAATACCTGGCCTGTTTGTTTAATTCTCTGAGTTATTTTTTACCCCTGTTGTGTAGCATAGATATGTCTTTGTAAAATTAAGTCTATCTAAGAAAGATTAACCATCCCATAGCAATGGAGAAAAAATAAGAGTATCCTTGTATCCCCAATTGTGAAAGGAATCCTGTGTAGTTTCTGACTCCAGCATACCTCAAGTCCTCTGTGGGAAACTTCAGAAAGTCATTTGACTTAGCCTAAGTATCTGGGTTGTATTTTGTATATTGTGAAACTCTAATAGCCTCTTTATGGGTATGGGACCAGAGCATAAAGGAACACACAGCTCCTCTCTGAATCTCTTGGGGGGCTGTTCCATTGGAAGAATCCATTCCTACCAGTACTTTGTAAGGCCGAAATCTTCCTTACAGCATTTATTCTGGAAAATAAAAGAAAAGCTGTATATCATTTCTTAGGAAAGGAGATCATGAAGAAAATAACACTGCTCTAGATTCAGAATGATGCATTTAAATCCTGGTCCTATTTATCAGCTGAGTGACCTTGAGCAAGGGATTTTAATGTTCTGGCACATTTAGCTGCATCCAGAATCACTATCCTTCCACCCAACTGACCACAAATAGCATTCGTGACCGAAGTCTTTCTAATCTCATCTCTGATGACAATAATACAACTCAAGACACAGGTTATAGTGCCATTTTGAAAAGAATGATGTAGACATTTGACTATCCCTTCAAAAGCTTTCTCTTTACCACTTCGAAGTGGCTGAAATGGTTAGACTTGTGGTTGGCCTTATCCAGGCCGTTGTCCAGACTCTTCTTTCAGACTGGAGAAACAAAACCAGAGATTGTGACAGGGCCTGTAACCTTGGCTGAGGTCTGCAGGAACTGGGGCTGATAATGGAGAGAGCAGAACTGGACCGGGTTGCAATAGTTTGCAAAGAGAAATAGAAGTCTGGGTCACTTAAGGAAAAATGGGAAGAATAAACTTTCGTTGCACATGGAATGATAATTGGTCAAGACAGAAAGGATGAATCTGGGATTTGGATGCAGTTTATTTCTTCATGCCGCAGAACATAGAAAGTGGACATTTTATGTTGTACCTGCAAAGGAGTATATGGATAATATTACATTTCTGCTACAGTAATGAAGTCACTTACATAGTTAAGAGTGAAGACTTTGTTACTGCCAAATTTGCTGCGAGGATTACTTCCTGTTCTTAGAGATCAACACAAAATGAAGATCGAAAGCTAGTCCTGCAAAGACCAAAGACTTAAGATGAGCAATATCTCCTTAACTGTAGTGTTCTCTTGTGTTCTCTAAGAGATCTCCTGTAATCAAAGTCTCAACTCAAGAATGTAGGGGATTTGCAACACCTTCAAGTTCTTAAATCCCAATGTGAGACACAGAGTTGTATATCAAGACAAAATATTCATTCAGGGTATCTCATTGGTGTCTGTGATGAATATGTGAACTACCTCTAATAATATTCCAAGGATATTCTTTTTGTAAAACTGTGATTATGGTTCTTCTCTCTAACTCACAGAGAAGAATGTTTCTGACACAAAAAGTGTGTACCAAATACTACCTGCTTGAAATAAGATATTTCCATGGATTTTTTTTAATTCATACCTCAAATTAGGAAACAGAAATGCTTTTACATAATTTCTAGATTGTGCTACTTAAGGGAAATTCTGCTTAACAATGAATTTTATTATTTCCTCTTCAACATTATATAAACAAGCTTTTATTAAAGTCACAGGTGCCTTTAATTTGAGGGATCATTTTAAATCTCAGGCACATAAATGTTTGTTTCGATATAAAGAAAAGACCTGGGAAATATTCAAATCCTTCTTTCTTTAAGTTTTGCTAAGCATCCTCTAAGAAAGTAACATAGCCTCTAAATTATTACCTGGAGCTGCTAGGAATCAAAACTTTCAGTAAAGCCTTGAAATTGGAACTATAAACAGAATAATGGTAGAAGCACCTACAGAGTTTATCAGATCCCCCAAACCATCTTCAAACCATGCAGTTCTGAAGGCTCTGTAGAGCAAGTAGTTTTAAGTTAAGACCATGAAATAGAATGTAAGTTTCTCACACACTGTGAAGTTCTTCCTTCTCTCTAATATAAATCCCTCTTGCTGCAGTTCTAGCTCATTTCCTGCAGTTTGAGCCTCTGTGATAAGGAAGAACAGCTGGTCTCTGTCATCCTTACAATAACCACTCATATTCTGGAAGTTATATCAGCCTTAGGTTTCTTCTTCTCTAGCTCAAAAGCCCAGCTCCTTTAACTTTTCCTCAGAGGTCCCATTTCTCAGCCATTTATCATTTTCTTGATTGCTTCTGGACTCTCTCCAAATCCTGTATCTTCTGTCAGTCGTGCTTCTCTCAAACTGGAACAGGCTGTGAGTACTAGAGACCTTGCTACTGCCAAATACATCAGAAAGAATACTTCCTTTTCTTATTGGTCAGCTACTGCTAATAGAACTATACTCATCAAAATAACCCTCATAAAATCCTGAGCTGCCATTCCCCACTGCTACCCCCACGCTCAGTCCTCACATACAAAAATGGAGATAAAATATATTTTTAAAATAGAGACAAGTCAGGTCAGAGATGTGCCACTTTCACATTTAGCACTGAGACTGGCAGGAGGCAGTCAAATGCCCAGGCAGAAAGTGGCAGGTCCCCAGTGAAACCCCACCTCCAAGCCGAAGGCAGGCTACAAGTTAAATCCTTGGACCAGGTTGAGAACCTGTCTTCCTGTTTGGCACGCTTTCCTCTGATTGTCCCCATCCTTCACCTACTTTACACATATCTACCCTTTCCTAATTGGTTTTCCACACTGTTGTGCCCACCTTTGAGTGATGTCTTTTCTTTAACTTTTTTTGCATACTCACAAACCAGTCAGAACACACTCCCCATTCTGAATCCATAAAAGGCCCCGGACCCAGCCACACGGAGGAACTTTCCTGACTGGGGGACTACCCCTTGCATCCTCTCTCCACTGAGAGCTGTTTCATTGCTCAGCACAATTCTTCTCTGCCCTCCTCACCCTTCAGTGACCTCATTCTTCTTTGGTGTGGTACAAGAGCTCAGAAACCGCCACAGGTCAGCACAAGCTATGGCCTAGTGAGGCCTGGATGGGGCCAGGCCCTATCTTGCTAAGTGACTGAGAAGAAAAATCCTGCATCAGCGTCTATCCTTTTTCATGCTTGCCTTGCTGTCTCTGTCCTTGTCAGGCTAGCTCTCTTGCCAGCCTTTGAACACATACAGATTTGCATCTATAGCCTCTGGAACATCTTCCTGCCTCGTGACATTGTGCCAGAGGTTCTGAGAGCTCTCCCACTCTATCTCCTCATCTACTGTCTTCTTTCAAACTCCTTCCATACTAGTTAGATCTACTTTCAGCACAAGTGAGAGAACTTCAACTCAAATTGAAAACGAACTCTTACTGAAAATCAGAGATGCCTGATTGTTCAGTTTTACAGATTTGTGAATGTTATATATAAATGCTGTCATAGAAGGATCATTTTTCTGTAACTTCTTATTTCCAATGATAGTATGCTTACATTTCTTATCTTATGTTGATGTATATACCTTAGATTCACCTACTTTTCTCTTTTATTTTATGTTACAGTATGTAAGCTGTTGAATTTTCCTGTCAACAGATAGATTATTTTCAGAATTTTCTGTTATTTTAAGCAACGCTGTTATAAAATTTTTTGTACGTTTCCATTTATGTACGTGCAAGGTTTTCTCTAAGACATATCCCTAAGAATGGAATTGCTGAGTCATTAAGTATGTACATTTAATAAATGTTACATCATTTTCCAATGTTATTGTAACAATTTGTATTTCTACCACCTGTGTGTATATGTATATTCTAGATATTAATATTTTATCTGATAATGTATACCTTGCAAAGATTTTCATGTGACTTAACTTTTTACTTTCTCTGTTTTCTTTGGTGAACAGATGTTCTTAATGTAGTGAATATTTTTTCCACTTGTTTCACTTACAATTTTCTAGTCTTATTTAATAAGTCACATTCTAACTTAACATTATAAAGATACTCAGCTACATTTTCTTTCATATTTAGATTTTTAGTTTATCTAGCATTGATTTGTTTATTGTGTGAGCTAGGAACCCATTTGTTTTCTTTTACATGTGGATAAGAAGCTTTCACTGTACTATTTATTAACCTGTTCATCTTGAATGTCAGTTCTGTCATATATCAAGAGTCCATATGTGAGCCTCATTTTAGACCTCTATTCTGTTCCACTGATCGTTTGCATATCCAAATACCACTGCTTCACTTTCCTAATTACCTTAGCAAGTCTTCACTTTATTCTTTCAAAATATCTTGATACTTCTTGGCCCTTTGCTATTCCACATAAATTTTAATTCAACTTGTCACATTGTCTCTTTCTTACTTCAATTACCCTGTTGGTATTTTAACTTGAAATATACTGCATCTGTATATCAATTCATGGAATATTAATATATTTTTAAGATGTTATTGAATCCATGAATGTGGTCTATCTCTCCATTTATTGATCTACTTTCATGTCTTTTTCTAAATTTTTATAGTAGGCTTCATAATGGTTATTTTTGTTGAGTGATAAGAGTTCTTTACATAGTCTGAATGTTAACCTCTTATCAGATATATGATTGGCAGATATTTAATCCCATTCTGTGGGTTCTGTTTTCATTCCCTTGATAGTGTCCTTTGATACAAAAAAGTATTAAATTTTGATGAAGTCCAAGTTACCTACTTTTTTCTTTTGATGTCATACCCAAGAAATCATTGCCAAATTCAGTTTTGTCTTCCCCTAAGTTTTCTGTTAAGAGTTTTATAGTTTTAGTACTTACATTTAGGTATTTGATCCGCTTGAATGAATTTTCATATAAGATACCAGGTAAGTGTCAAACTTTATTCTTTTCACGTAGATACTCAGTTTCTCCAGCACCATTTGTTGATAAAACTGTCCTTTTCCCATTATGCCAGTCTTTTAAAAAATTGTTCTTATTCTTCTGTGTCTGTGCCAGTAACACTTGCAGTTTTCATTTTCATTTCTTTAACAATGTTGACCACTTTTAAATGTTTCTGTTGGCCATTCTTATATCTTCCTTTATAAATTTCCTGTTCAAGTCTTTGGTCCATTATTTTAGTGGGTTCATTTATATTTTAATATTGGGTTGTAATATTTGTATATGTGTTCTGGACAGAAATCTTTTTGAAATATAAGTATTGTGAATATTTCCTCACAATCTGAGACTTGCTTATTTATCATTTTCTTAGTGGTATCATTTGATTGGCACTTTAACTTGGATTACATCATTTTATCTATTTTTCCTTCATAAATAAGGATTTTGGATCCAGTTCTAAAAATTTTTCTACACCACATGGTCATGAAGATTTTCTCTTGCTTTCTACAAGAAACTGTAGTTTTATACTTTATGTTTAGGTCTATGATTTGTCTTGAATTAGTTTTTACATATGATCTGAGACATGAGTGAAGGCTTTCCCCCCCACACACACATAGATAGCCAGTTTTTTCAGAACCGTATATTGAAAAGATTTGTCTTTCTCCATTGAATTGTTCCAATTCCTTTATTGAAATTGTTGACTATAGAAGTGTAGAGTCTTTGACCCTTTATTCTTTCAGACAGTTAAAAAAATTTCTTTACAGCTATCTTACTATAAATCACTGTCTTGATTACTGGAGTTGTATTACAATGAGTTGTGAAATTGAGTATTAATAGTTTAAATGTTTAAATTTGATTCTTCTTTTTCAAAATTGTTTGGCTATTCTAGGTTCCTTGAAAGTCCATACAGATTTTACAATCGTCATGTCAATTTCTACCAAAAACCTTTTTAGATTTTCACTGAGATTGATTGCACTGAACCAATAGGTCAATCTGAAGAAAATTTATTTCTTAAGAACATTATCTTACAATCTGTACTCATATTATCTTTCTATTCATTTAAGAATTTCATTTTTCTTAACAATGTCTTGTTAATTTTAGTGTACAAGTCTTACACATATTTATTATATTTACATGTAAGTATATCTTGGTTTTAATACCATTAAGAATAGTATTTTTAAAATGTTATTTTTCAATTGTTAATGATAAGTATTTGAAAATACAACTGATTTTTGCAAATTGGCCTTTATACTGAGCAAGTATTCATGATAAAGTAGGTATGCATAGAAAGAACCCTAGAGATTTTCATCAGGGTCTCATTGCTTCTGTTGCCAAACACTAAGCTGTGAATGCATAGGGCAAAACTCTACAAGGTCAGTCAATGATCTATCATGCAGTGGTAAGTTGAGTTACCCTACAAATCATGAGTTTGGGGATTTTAGTTATCTGCAAGTAACAGAATTGTTTGTGAAAAGTACTTTGATATAGAGTGATAACAGAATTCAGACATTCAACAATTTAATGTTAACAATGCCCTGCATCGAACCAAAAACTTTGAAAAATAGAAAGAAGCTAAAAAAATGTTACCTATAAACAGAAGGGAAAAAATGAGAATATAGAAAGAGACAAAAACTAGAAAAAAAATGGAATTAGCACAAAAAGATTTGGAAAGATGCAAAAGGAATTAAAGTAAGACATAAATGTAAATGAGCATAGAAGATGAAGATTTTTTTAAAACACACAAAGAAAATCCTGAAATGAAGGTAAGATCAAATTGAACACATAGCAATAGAAATATCCATGTCAGATATTGAAACTGTTACTTCTAGAATTTCCATTGCTTTTATGTATTCATTGAGATTCCCTACTTGTACCTTCATTATATTCATGGGTTTTTTTGAAACTTTACTATATTAATACTAGTTCTTTTAAGTATCTGATGACTATTTCCATCAACTCTATCATTCTGTTTCTGTGAGTTATGGGTCACATTTTCCTACTTCTTCCCAGTTCTAGTAATTTTTATTGGATGCTGGACTTTATGAATGTTACATTGTTGTGTATCTGGATTTTGATATCTTCATTAATAGGTCTGAGCCTTGTTTTAGTAGGATGTTAGTTTACTTCTACACCATTCAATCTTCTTAAAATTTGTTAGAGTAAGTCTAGAGTAGCCTTTTCTCTAGGTCTAGTATAGTCCCAGTAATACAGGGTGACCCTTTTAGAGTCCCTACCCAGTATTCCAAGTGTTCAATAATGTCACTGTACTTAGACTATGTTGCTCAGTTTAATTATTGTGGTTCTTTCCCTGGCACTTGTTCTTTCTTTTGGCTGCCCTTTGTCTCATATTGTAGAGTACTGCCTTGCATATGTATGATCTTTATAGTATGAGGCCAAAGACTTATTAAACCCCTATATGGACTTTTGGAGTTCCTTATCTGAATAGCTGTTTTCCTTTGGTATTCTGGCCCACAATTCCAGCTTCTCTGAACACTGGTATCTGTCTACTAAACTCAGTGAGACTGCCATGCTCTATTTGAGCTTTTCATCCTTGCACTGCAGGCAGAAAATGGGTACAGTCATAGTACTCACCTTGCCTATTCACCTTCCCTCATAGATTATAGTCTTGCACTTCTTTGTTTCCAATATCTAAAAATCTTTATTTCATATATATTTGCCAAGTATTACAGGTGTTTAAATGGGAAGACTATTAACAATTATATGGCTAGATGCAGCAATGTCTCTAAGTAATTTTGAGATTCAACTGATTTTTGCTCTGCACCTGGGTTCCCTTTTATTTGCTATCTGCTAAATTTGAAAAGCACTCTGTCCTGACTGAGTAGTTTTCCTTCCATTTCTCGATACAATTCCTCTCTTTGCAGTGAGGCATGTTGTTGAGAAAACAGATTACAGAAAAGACAAAGTGTCTTTTTTTTATTACTATTTTGTGAAAGTACAACTACTTAAAATACCCTGTGCAACTTTATTTGTTACTGTTCATCTACAGTTTTAAAAGTGGGGCTAAGTAGAACAGTAGCTATATATCCATGGTTCTCATTTGTGCACACCATTTCCAAAGTAGAGGGAGAAAAACTGCAATCCAGTTAAGAAGCCAGATTGGGAGTTGGAAAGAGATCAGCCCATACCTACTTCTTTTAGTTCTGCCTTTATATCCTTGGATTACAATTCAATTGCCAACTCAAACTATTTAATGCCTATGTCTTCTATGACATTCCCATAATGCTATGCTTGTCCCTTGAAATTAGGGGAGATTAGTCAGTTCCTATAATAATTCTTTAGCTTTTCGGAAGGAAAGTTTTATGCTATGCAAAAATCTTTCTTTGTTTTGAGCAATATTGGCTAAAATTTTTTTGAAGTTTATTAGATATTCCTACATTTCAGATCTGACTTCTACACTGTGGTAGTCATGACAGCTGTCCACCAGGTAGTTCCAACTCCGATCTTCTAGGATCATGGTAGCTTGGCTTCTTTAAAGTGCCTCTTTGGAATTTAGGCTTCTTCATGTGACTTGACTTGACAAATAAATTGAAAAAAGGAAGGGAGTGGCACATTTCCAAGCAGAAGCTTTCAGAGCCAGTAAATGGTTCAACATGTCCTTTCCCTTTTCATGGTTTGTACTGAAACATGTATTGAGATGAAACTCATATTTGCATCAGGCATGAGCAGAGCCCCCAGCATGCTGCTGCCACGACCACCAGCTGCACGCACAAAGTTGTGTTCGATTTATGGTGTGATTGAGAAATAAACCATTTTGTGGTAAGTTACTGAAAATTCAGGACTGTTGGTATGACAGCGTAACCCAGCCTTTCTTGGCTAACATGTCAATCTCATTTTCTTCTCAGTGATTCTTTTCACTGGTTCTTATAAAATATGTTGCAAATTTTGAAAGTTTTCTTATGCTGTCTTTGCTAAAAATCGAATGTATGTGTGTGTGTATATCATTACATTTATATATTATTATATGTTATTACACACACAAATGAGAATCTCAACACAAACCATAGGAAAGGAGAAATGGAGTACTTTCTCAAAAAAAAAAAATCTGTAGAAATCATTAATGTTGAGAAGTGATGTTTATCTACTTGGACATCCCAGATGACCAGATTTGCATTTTAAAGTATTAAACCTTCTGTCAGAATTATCCTAGGCATTCCAAAGGTTAATCATCAGAAGGCCATATTCAGAGGGCCTTATGGCTGTCATTAGGATAAGATACTATAGGTCATCGAAGAAAAAAAAAATTAACTCGCAAACTGAGACAATATAAATTTGACCCAAATGGGGAACAAAGACTTCATACCCAAAAGAAAGACCCTACAGCAAAAGTAATTTAGGGTTGAGTGCTAATGCCTGCTCATTTTTGATGTGGTTCATGCCTTTTTTTTAAGTACAGTACATCAAATACATATTTCATCACAAAATTGAAAGAAGTTCTTAAAAGCTTGTAATTCAGTAGCATGAGATTACTTCAGAGAAAAATTAAGAAGCGTTTTTAGGCAATCAGGATGAAAAGAAGCCAAACTTTGATAGGAAACAGAATATTATACTGGTTATAGCATGAGCTATTTCAGACTGCCTACTTTCAAATTAGGCACTTCCACTCCCTAGCTTTGTAATTCTGGATGAATTGCTTAATTTTGTCCGAGATTCAGTTTCCTTGTCTCTAAAATGGAGATATTAGCAGTATGCACCCAACAGTGCTATTGTATACATTCCATAAAATAATACATCTAAAGTACTTCAACTGATGACTAGTATCTTGTTATACTATTTTATTTCAGTAAAAATTAGCTATCCGTATTACTGTTTTGAGTAGAGGTCTTTTATTTATTCATGAACACCTTTTACAATTCTAAAAATTATTTTAGTGCTTTCTCAAATCTTAAACTTGGTCAATCCATTTCATTGTACTCTCCTGCCTTTATACTTCTCTATTCATGGATTCTTAAGATATTACTAAAATCATATATATTAAATATTCTAACAAACTCATCATATAAATAAGAAAAATGGAGTCCACTCAAAATACTTCTATCCACTTCTACTTGCTTTACAAATTATTAATGTATCTTAATACCTTTATTTGTCATATACATAATTTTGCCAGTAAATAATTTCTTTTACAAATAATTGGATGGATCATATATATTAATATTAATAATTTATGAACATAAATAAAATAACATTAACCTAGGAGGTCCAGGAATCCTGTTTTGCTTGATTTGTAATTTTGATAACCTAAGTTTCCCATGAGAATGTATCACTGGGCAAATCCTTAGGTAGGTTTTGCTGTGGGTCTTTTTCTTTTTCACAGATTGTATCTAGACTTTCCATTTCTAGACTAAAAGAAGGATATAGTAATTCATAAAGTACTTTTTGAGCTTAACAATTCTCTTAGCAAAGAGCTCAGAAATTCTTTTTTTAAAACATACTACTTTCAGAAAACACTACACAGCCCATACATTTTCAAGGGGAAGAAAAGTAAAGGAGAGAGAACTAAATTGAATTCTGACCACAGCACTCTCCTCAAAACTAGATTTTAGTATTAAGACTACAACAAAAAAAGGAAGAAACAAATTCACTAACATTCACCTATTGTGCATCAGTTAATGGGAAGCTAATCACTTCTCTCTAACCTAAACCACACAAATTCTGTTGTGCCTTATTTTTTTTTAGCATCTCTGAATATTAGATATAATGTTCAAATTCCAAATAAAGTAGGAAGATCCAAATAATAGTTTAATTCAACAAACATTTATACCAATGTGCCAGGCACTGTACTAAGTGCTGGGTATACAAGGTGAATTGTACATGTATCTGCTCTTGAGGAATTTCTAATCCAGGGGTTGGAGTCTGACAGCTATGTAAAAAATACTTTAACGTCCTAATGCATTAAATGGTCCGATAAAGGTATATGTCGAGAGCTCTGAGAGCATCAAAGACTACATATGGCACAATCTGAGGATCAGCAATGCATTTTGGAGAAAATGAGGCTTGATTTTCATACTGAGGAACACTACTTGTTAGCTAGATACAGAAGGAGAAAAAGCATGTCAGGCAACTTTCCTTATGAGTCATTTCACTGAGTGAGCGCAGAGTGTAAGAGAGCAAGATGCAGAGAACTGTGGATACTGTATTGTATTCCATAAATAATGGGAGGCATTGAGGTATTTCAAGAAGTGTAAAAAACATTGAGACATGTTTGGAAGGTACCATGAGCATGTTCACCTGCCCTTTGGGGCACACGTAAAATTGCAGTTCTCAGGTCCCTGGTTGTGAGTGGTGTCATGTGATTAACTCTGGCCAATAGGCTGTGGATAAGGAGGACATATGGCACTTCTGGGTCAAAGAGCCTGTCTGTGACCTGCTGTGGTTTATTCCCCTGCCATGGTGTTTGCAGAAGCACATGTCCAATGGACTTCCTATAAGAACAAAGATGGATGTAATGCTGAATCTTCAAAAGGACGGCTAATGCAGAAGACTTTGGAAGAATGAGAAATAAACGTTTGTTGTGTGAAGCCACTAAGATGTAAGTGTCACTTGCTACTAGTGAGTAATCTAGTCTATGCTGACTAAAAGATATTGGTACGGGTTTATTAGTGTGTATGAAGATTGAGGTAGCAGAAGAAAAATATTTTTTGTTTCGGTGATTGGTTAGATGATTTCATATCTATTTAATGAGAGAGCTTCAAGTGAAGAAGCTAGGAAAATCAGTTTAGAAAGATACACAAATGGCAATGTGATAATGTGCTGACTCTAAAGTAGCTGTGTGTCATGCCAGTGGGTATGTTTAGCCAACACTTAGGTATAGGAGCAAAAAGCACGGTGGATTCTTGGGGCTAGAAAAGTAGAGACGTGAATGTTCCCCTTAGGCATAATAGTTAAAATTACAAGAACAAATAGGATCATCCAAAGAAGTTGTGAAGCAATTATCTACCGAATTTAGGCTAAGCAAATAGCCAAAACCTCAAAAATCTGTTTCATTATCTGAATTATCCAATGTGGCTAAACACCCTTTTAATAAAAATTAGCTTTCAGTGGGAGTTTCCATCTTCCTAATTAGCAGTAAGTCATTTTTCCTTAGCTTAAAATGAAGACTAAAACAGAAACAGAATGGGTCTTTCTATATTGGTCCAATACAAGCATGATTTTGATTTTCTACCTCTTCTTAGATTTGAGGTATTTTATTTGCATATACAGAAGATATTACCCATTAGTTTGTGACTCTTCCAGATGATTCTATTTTGTTATGAGTCTGGAATCCTGACTTCACTAATGATCAGTACCACCTATTCACTCAAGAAATGCTCACTCTGGAATGGCTAGAAATCTTGAAAGCAGTATCCTTTTTATAAGTCATCATCAGGAGAGTGAACCTGAAGCTCATTTATGACAGTGGCTGTTTCTCTTAAGCATATCAACATTGTTATTTCACAGAAAACACCAGTATCTTCTTATTTCCTGGTTGCTTTCTAATCGTCTGCTCCTCCTCTCTCACTCAAATATGAGCTCAGTCTCTCTAAGGAAATCATCTGCCTTGTTAACCATTATATAGCCAGCACTGAACCTGGCACATGGTAGGTATTCAATCAACATCTATTGTGTTTGTTAAGTGGATGGACATGTATACACTGAAGGACAACACACAACAAAATAATCATCCTGTCTCCTATGTCAGTCTGAGAATATGATCAGTGTTTCCTATTAAATAAATATTTAAAGAGTATTTACTCCTTTCTTTTCTCATTCCTGTGTTTCACTCATGGGCTCATTGAATCTTTTCACAAATTCTCTATATTGTGCTTTTAAAATATCCCAAATGTGACCATTTGTCCAAGCTGTATCACTCTGGTCCCAACCCCCTCACCTCTCACCTGGATTACCACAGTCTATCCTTAACCAGTCCCCCTGCTGCTACCCTGGCTGCCAAGCCCTTGCCCCTTCCATTCCCAGGTTAATTTCAATACAGTGTTTGGAATGATTGATAGTCTAAAAATGCAAGATCCTATCATTCCTCTTCTCAGAGTCTTCCTTTCTTACTGAAATTAAAAGTCACCACCAGGCCTTACACCAGGTCAGTTGTCACTTCAATGACCTTACTTTTTATTGCTTTCCTCTTTGCTTCCTTCCCCATACTAGGTATTTTTTTGTTTGTTTGTTTGTTTGTCTGTTTGTTTTTTACCAGAGTTTCAGTCTATTGCCCAGGCTGGAGTGCAGTGGCACACTCGGCTCACTGCCACCTCCACCTCCCAGGTTCAAACAATTCTCCTGCCTGAGCCGTCCAAGCAGCTGGGACCACAGGTGCTCACCACCACACCTGGCTAATTTTTATTATTGTTGTTTTTTTTTAGTAGAGACAGGGTTTCATCATATTGATCAAGCTGGTCTTGAACTCCTGACCTCGTGATCCACCCGCCTCGGCCTCCCAAAGTGCTGAGATTACAGATGTGAGCCATTGACCCCACCCCGGCCAACCTTCCAGGTTTTTTAAAGGCACCATGCCTGGCTCACCACAGCATATTTGCTATTGCCTCTATCTGGAACCGCTTACTTCCACATTTCTGCAATGCTGGATGCCTCATCTTCTTCAGGTCTTTGCTCCAATGTCATTTTCTCAGTAAGACCTTGCCTGATTGTCCCATATCAAATATCAGTGCCTTCCTCTTCACCCCTCACTACTAGTCTCTTCAACACTGTTTCAGTTCTCTTCATAGCATTTATCACCATCCAACATATCTTGAATTTATTTGTATATTTATTTACTGTCTTTCTCCATATAGTAAAGTATAAGCTCCACAAAGCCCAGATTTTTGCCTGTTTTGTACCCAGAATAGTGTTTTGCACAAAACAGATATAAAACAAATATTTATTGAGTAAAAAAACCTGTAACTACTGTGCTAGCCCATTTGCATCACTATTACGGAATACCTGAGGCTGGGTAATTTATAAAGAAAAAGGTTTTATTTGGCTCACAGCTCCACAGACTATACAAAAATGGAACTAGCATCTGCCCAGCTTCTGATGAGGCCTCAGGAAGGTTATACTCATGGCAGAAGGCAAAGGGGGATATCACATGGTGAGAAAGGAAGTGAGAGAAAGACAAGAAGGGGCTAGGCTGCTTTTTAAACCACCAGATCTCACATGAATTCATTAACTTGGAGGGGCCACAAAGCCATTCATGTCTGCTGCCTTGACCCACATACTCCAGGTGACAGCAAGACTCTGTCTCAAAAAAATAAACAACAACAACAATAAAAAAAAAAACTTAGCCACACTGGAAGACAAGAATACAAAGTAGACACTTGTATTTAAATGTGAAATAAATAGATGTACACACAGGACTGTTACTTATCTTCTAAGATACTATCAGTTTAATCTTAAATTCAGATTTAATAAAGTATTTGCAGGTAAAACCATTCACCAAATATCTATGAAACAGCCTTTAATCTACTGCGTAGAGTAGACTGTGATGTAGGACAGCAATGTGTTTTACCAGCAGCTAAATCAATAGATAATATAGCCAAATTTACATCCCAGATTGAAGATTTGTATGTTAATCACTTTTATCATGGCCCTGGTTGTCGCTGATACTCACTCTGGATTAGAAAGTGTTTGAGGACAGTGAGAACCCCAAACCCCGGCTGTTGGGAGACTGCTAACAGAGCCCCGTAGAGCTGCCTTGCTGAGGAGGAGTTCAGTGGTACTGCCTTTGCCCTGCAGTCATTACTCAACCTTCCATTCTGTAATCAAAAATACTATAACAGATACAAAAGCAAGATAATGCTTGCGAGTAATTAAACTAGGAACAGAAAGATGCCTCTTTAGTATAAAATGAACAAATCTGCACAATCTGTACATGTACGCCAGAACTTAAAGTATAATTTTTAAAAAATGATTTTTTGGTAAAACCACTCATCCCTAATGATCTGATTTTCCTATTTCATAAAATAAATTTTGAGACATAAGAGTACTTGGTGGCACATCCACTTTTCATGGCATTTTCCTAATTTTATTTCTTTGAAATGAAAAAATAATTTCAAGAGTAATAATATTGATGGCTATTTTTAAAATTAGCTACCTATATATTTTCACTGCCTAATATGTTTATGAGATTAGTTGTTTTTATCCCCACTTTTAAGTGAGAATTTTTGTTCTCAGAAAAGTTAAACAACTTGTCATGTCATTGGTAGACAACAAAACAGAAAGTTTTTCGGACACTCATGTCCTGGTTTCTCTCCATCACCTTCTACTTCAGGGACCTGGAGGTCTCATTCCCACCACAGCCAAGCTCAAAGGTCACACACACAGACCCACATATCCATAGTGTATATAACCCCCCTCACCTTTTCCCAAAGACCTGTGGGATTCTAGTGTCAAAATAATGAATTCGCTTTGCAGCATAGAAAGGACTGGTTTAGGGAAATCTGCCCCATTCCTGATTGGAATAGCCTTGGGAAAGTCTAATTTTCAGTGACCTTTAGGGAAGTTTCAACCTTCAAGGCAAAAGGCCTTGGCCCAGAACCCAACTTGCCAAGTGCACCCCCTGACACTCTCCTGACCCACAGCCATCAGCTTTACGAGCAGCCCACTCTTTTAATAACCTCCCCGGGTACCACCTGACACTCACACTCCCAGTGCAGAGAGACTGGTATCGGCCAGGCGGGAAGAAAGCGTGCAGAGGGATTAAAAAGTACCCTGTTCATGGCTTGAAAGTTTGTAAAGAAAGTACTGAACACAGACTTCCCATAGTATCAAAAGGAAAATTTATGCATCGCCTTTGAGTTCAACTTCTCCATTAAAGCTTTTCCCCTATAATCTAGGGAGTTCTTATCTTGGTGACTTATGATGTTATGGAGGGGCTCATGCATGGAAAATGTCAATAGAAATAGTAACTCTGGAAGGGAAGGGCCTCCTAATTAGTCCCCATTTAGATTTTATGATGGCTTTGAGATCTGCTCATCCTGACAGTGCGCACTGTGGTTACATATTGTTCTAGCCTGAGGGAACCATAGGAAAATCCAGATTTATTGTACCTATCATACCAGCATATTTCATTTGCCATTATGAGCAGCCATCTCGCAATGATGCAGGAGTATTTATTACAGATTAAATTGTAGGACCTGGATGGTTTAGTGAGGTTCTTGAGGTATCATTTATGTCATTAACTGGCTCATTATCAGATCTGCAAATCTCCATTCTTTTCTGAGCCTTCTGTTTGAGCAGGGAGCCTTCCGGGCTGGAGCAGCTTCCAGGCTGTATTTTGTGGTGGCGTGGGCATGAAGTTTGAACACAGAAAAAGCAAATCGCTTGCATCACCCCCACCCCGTGTTGTTGTTTTACCTGATTTCCTGGAAGGTCGTGGCAAATCCCTCTTAGCGCTGTTTGCTGGGGGTCAGGGCAGGAAGGTTCCCGTCGGGCTGCTCAATTCTGCCCAGGTGCTTGTGTGTATGGAGTCGAGGGGGCGGGGGTGACTTTGGAGCTGCAGGATTCAGGGGATTTATTTTCAGAGGTGACTAACGCTAATTAAGTTAGAAGTGCCTGGCTGCCTTCTAAAGATGCAGCCTCCAGTTTTTCTTCTTTGATAAATAACCCTACGTTTGAAAACCAGGAAGGGAGAAGAGTGTGTGCAATTTAATTGTGGTTATTTAAGAAGTTAGCTGCTCTCCTGTGCTGATTATCTGCGGGGAGAGGGCTCAGTTTTCATGTCTTGGTGCCTCTGGGACTGCGTTTTAATTCTACCTGGGAAGCTGAGAGAAAAGGATTCATTGATAGCCGATTATCATATATATATATATATATATATATATATATATATATATATATATATATATTTTTAAAGATAGCAGAATATTCTTGCCTAAAACAGGCTGGTGAGCATTTTCAGGAAGAAATGCTGAGAGCACAGTGTTCACCCTCTGCCTCTCTGCTCTGGTTTAGTTCTTCTATTTACATTTATTGTTTGAATCAAAGTGGGTGGTGGTGGGGGCTCGGGGTTCTTTGTTGTTGGTGTCTGCCCTATTTACTCTCCTATATTGCTTTTTCATAAAACCCAGAATGGCATTTAAGTTGCTATGTTCTTTGGTATTAAAATACTCTCCATACAGGAGCAAAAAGTACCTATAGAAATTCTGAACTCAAATTCATAGATTATCTGGGAGAGAAATGCCTTGCGATTTAATTGTTGAAGATAATTAATTCACTGCATAGACAATCGTTGCTTGTAGAGGCGCATTTTCACAAAGAAAAATTACAGGTAGGAGCTATTTCGTATTTTTAAAAAGGGATTGATATATTATATAGCTGGATTTGAGACAACAGAATTGGTTTAACGTCAGTATCTGCATAGATTAATCCTTATAAAATAGTTTCATTTTTTAAATTTAGGAAGCCACATAAAGTAATTTTACTATTGTCTAAAACTCAACAGAAGGTATACAAACTGTTTCACATCTGCAAGAATCAAAAAAGGAAACACATTAAAATGCCCTGGTTGAACCAAAATGAATATTAGTGAATGTATGGCAGGCATTTTCAGACCACACACTGAATTTGCCCAAGTTTAGCACATAAGAGGTACCCAGTGTCCTGAACAGATACTGAGCAGCCACTTCTTTTAATCAGTTATATCAGAAGCAGCTGCAAAAGCTTCTCATTTTTACTTGTTGCTTGCAAGTTAGAGTTAACGAAGCAATGTAGAAAGGTCAGAAGGAATCATTTTTACTTCTTGCCACTAAGTAGGATAATTTAGAGGCTTGGTAGCAATGCTGTTGCCTCTATGTTTTTGTAACGAGAATGGACTACCCAGCACTGAAGAGAGCCTGTCATTTTTACTAAGCAAGATTCGATTACAAGAATTATATAATTTCTAATTTGTCCTTCCTGATATTCATCATCTCTCCCACATACTGTTTTGAGACGAGACATTTTAAGACAAATAGCATGCATCATTATTGCCACCCGTCTGCAATGTGCAAAGTAAAATTAGTTTTACTCCAGGAGTTTGGTTTTTCTTTGCTGTTGTGTGTCTTTTTTTTTCCCCTAAAGTTTAAAAGATTTTAAATTATTTCTAATTTGTCCCTGATAGAAACTGTAAAATTATATAATTTTTTGTAAAGAAACATATTTAGGCCTCAATTCTTTATCCCTACCTCTCCCATCTAAATCTTTAAGAACTGTCACTTGTAAAAAGAATTTTAAGGGGGACCTGCAAAATTTTCGTGACCCAGTTATTTTTGTTCTGTTACCCTTAACATTGCTTTTGTTATTTATCTTCAAGTCAACCCTTTAATAATCGTTGAGTATTGCAACTGGAATAAGAAGCTGATCAAAGAATTATGCTTAAAATAACATAAGCATTCAGATTTAGGATCATTTTCACTAAATGTTTAATGACATCGTCTTATATCAAAGCTAATTTTAAAGACTGTCTATTTTTAAACAAGTGCAGTATTTAAGGGAAACATCCATAAGCACAACTCCTTGTAATGTTGTTTATATAGTCCCTTGATAAGTGTGTTAAGCAGATTATAATTACAAACATGTATGTATATAGGCATGTATATGTGTGACACCGTACCTGCCTGGTTAGCCAATTAAGCAGAACTTAGCACTAAATGAGTCATCGCTTGTACTCACTGTACACTATAGGCACTCTTGAATAAATAAAATCTGTGCTGCTATATAAATAGCTTCCTTGAAATAAGAGATTCTTATTTGAGCTTTCTTTGTAATCCTCCTCTCACCACTCTTAGTGCTTGGTCTTTTGCATTATAGTCTTAATATTGAGCTTGCTCATTAATCTCCGTCCTTTTTTAGGTTAGTCTAGGCTGTTCTTGTAGCTGTAGTACTCACTGGGTTGCCGTAGGAACAAGAGATTCGAGTAAATATGCTTATGGAGAAGAAATGACTACTAATTAAATGTGAATCGCATTTATAAATTGCCCAGTTCTCACAAAATGCAGAATACATGATATGCTTTGATGTACTTCATTAGTAAAAGGCACCTATATTTTAAAAATATATACTAGCAGAGAAAGCCAAATTTTAATACAAAAATGATCTTTACGTGGTTTCATTTTTCTGCCGACTATAAATCCTGTAATTTAATGCAGATATCCTTTTACTGCATTTACATGGCAGAAGACGACATTTGGTTGGCCTGTGAAAGTGCTGGAAACCTTTACTATTCCCTCACCAAAATGTAATTCCTTTTTTATTGTTGGATGTATAGCTTTTCTATTACGTTTTAGACAAAAAGAAACTGGCTTATAACGTCCACTCCGAACCTAGGTAGGTAATATTTTCACATCACACAGAGTGCTGTGGTCTTTCCTGCCTATTGCCTGTAAAATCAGGACTCTGGTGTGAAACTACAAAGCAAGCTTTCAGTCACGGGCAGCTTTAGTTTTGCTTTGTTTAATGCTGAAAAGCACCTCTCACCCTTACCAAGATGTTAAGTCCCCAACTTCATTATCATTCTGCATGTCACAGCAGATGACCTAATCAGATTCCCCTTATGATTCTGCAATTCAAGAGTACAATCATCTTCTTTAACATTTTGTCATTTCATTTGAGGAACTGAGTGTTTGGGATTGACTTATTTTCAAACAATTGATAAAGAATTGTCCACAGCACTCTGGCAGAACGTGATTATTGCAAGCCCTATCTGCAATTCCAGGACAGGCAAGCCATTAAGTTAAATGGGCCATGGGCATAGTTATGTTAACTTCCAGGTTAACTGAGAGAACTATCGCAGTTTGATTGTTGTTTTCTAAAGAACTTTCTTTTCAGAAAGATTACTCAAACAACTGGCTGGCAGAATATCAATGAAAAATAAATGTTAGGGTCTTTTTTTAATGTCTTGAATGACATTATATTTCCCTTTGTTTTAATAATATATATGTATGTATATTCAACAAAAGAAAATGTTCTGCTCACATCCTCTTTTTCTCAAAATCAGAGGAAAGTGTCTCCTATCACGATGAAAATCCTGGGTGACAGAGAGTTTACTTTTCATTTGACTGCATGGAAATCAATCCTGTGGTTCATGTAATCTGAGCATGAGCAACTGACTCTAGGGAAGGTGATCTTCTCACTCCTGCTATGTGGGTGTGATTTGGACTATTTTTTCTTTTTATTGTCTTTTGGCAAAGCATTTGTTGCCAAGCTGTGTTCCAGGTTGAGGGTAGTAACTAAGATGTGTTTATTTTCTGTACTGATCTTATTCCCTGAAGTAGCTAAACTCTAACTTTTCGTGTCTACTCTAGAGGAACAAAAGTGAAGTAGAATGATGCTTACCATTTAATAGACATATCTGTGCTATTTCTAATGCATACTATTCTTGTCTAGTGTTTTGCAGAGATTTAAAGTATTAGGGGATTTTTTGTGCAGGATCTTGATTTCATGCAAAAAAAAGCATTATGGGTTTGATATACTCTGATGAGTAAGATTACTTTAAATTACGGGCATTTTGTAGGTCTTCAGTAAATAAATGTTGAATTTAATGGAATAACAAATTTTTTAAATTATTAATTTGAGTAAAATTTGAATATCAGCTTTCTGAACTGAATTTTTCCTTAGAAGCAATATAGAAGAAGACCTTCTAAATTAAAATTACATTACTGGAGTTTTACTGAATTGGCAAGATTGAGAGGATATTCTGTTTACTCACAAAATCAGAGTTGTTTTTGTTGTTATTTTAACTTGAAAGGAAGGGCATTGCAGACATGCACCAATTAGATTCACAATCGTAATTTCAAACTATATATTTGGGGAATATTATTTTATTCTGATTCTCAAGTTCAAAACCTTTGAAACTCTATTTGAGATTAAGAATAGATAATCTAAAAGATTAAAAAATCATATCTATTATCTTATAATAATATAACTAATTTTCTTTGAGTATTGGCTATGTGCCAAGAACGATGCACAATGCTTTATTTACATTATCTTTTCTAATTCTCAAAAAACTATGAGTAAAATTACCGCCTCATTTTTAGATGAAGATGAAATTCAGAGAGATGAGCTAATTTGCTCAAGATATAAGTGATAGGGCCAGGATTCAAACCTTAGCAAGATTCCTTACTCCATACTTAACCCTTTTGTCACACTTCTTATTTTCATCTTAATCTTACTGCAATAACCTATTCTTTGCAATATGATATATGCTTTATGTCCACTTTAGACTTTTTTCATTTTTCCTTTTTTTAACCTTTCCTATGGTGCCGATAGACTGTTTTCTTTAGCTATTCTGTCTATATAGTATGCATAAGTCTCTTTTCTTTCGCTGCTGCCAATATAGACTTTGAAAAATTGTGTTATCCTTGCAAAGTATCATGTAATTATTTAACCTAGTTATACATTATTACCTATTCTCCATTTCCATGTCTTGAGCAAACTAGAAGCCATGGATTTTTAGTATCAGTTTGCAATTCACCTAGAATTCACATCTTCTTTTAAAGATAACAAAGATACCTTATTTGACAGTATTTCAGGAGATAAAAATATTCATGTAAAGGTTATGTTCATCTCAAAAGATTGATTTTTATATTAAAAATAAAATAAAACATTGATTCTTAAACCTAGATGAGGATTAAATTATTGATTTGGATTAAGAACAAACCTCAACAGTTCCATAATTTTATTACTTCTGAGGTTCCATTTCTCACTTAGAAAATCAAGTTAATCTCTCAGAAATGCCTTATGCAAGGTCCCTTCGCATTTACAGAAGTCAAAGCTCATGATACTTTGGGAGTTGTAGTGACTCTTATCTCTAAGCACCACAAAGTATCATAAGTAGACTGTGCTGTTGCTCGCCTTCATTGCCTGATTATCCCAGCCTCTCATCAGAAGAATAACATTTCAAGACTGGACTATAGCCAACTCAACTCTAGCCAACTGAAGACACTAAACCAGGCAAGTAATGTCGAGTACATTTGTGTTCTAAAACAGTTTAGAGATTTTTTTTGCTAAGTTTGATAACCTGTAGTTTAAAGTTTTTCTTAAATATATATATTTAAGTCAGTAAACTAGGATATATTTACTGAGTGTCTCTTTTCAGTAAGATGGACTGATGGACAAAGAACCCAATGAAAGGACCAAACCATTTAGGTACACCTCATTCCAGTCTTATCTAAGAACATTAGATAAAGCTAAGTCACAACCAAAGTGACTTATCTAATGTTCTTAGATAAGAAATGTCCACTTCTTCCATTGTTAAAGGTAGATTTTAAGCCTACTCTGATTACTACACAATATTCTTTTAAGGGTGGTATGAAACAACAGATGGGGCAGTTTTTGAAGAATCGTAAAGCAATATATAATTAAATATATCTCATAAGTTAAGTTTGTTTTTGTTTGTTTGTTTTTTGAGACAGAGTCTCGCTCTGTTGCCAGGCTGGAGTGCAATGAGAGGATCTCGGCTCACTGCAACCTCTGCCTCCCGGGTTTAAGAGATTCTCCCGCCTTAGCCTCCTGAGTAGCTGGGATTAGTGGCACGTGCCACTGTACCCAGCTAATGTTTGTATTTTTAGTAGAGACTGGGTTTCACCACGTTGGCCAAGATGTCTCTTATCTCCTGACCTTGTGATCTGCCCACCTTGGAGTCCCAACGGGCTGGGATGGCAGGTGTGAGCCACTGTGCCCGGCCACGAAGTTTTTTATCTTCCTGAGAATCCTTTTTTCGATTCTCAAAGCATGTCGCTATTAATGAAGAATAAGTTTTTATTGAAAGGCAAAATTTTTATTTTGTTTAGGCACAACAGCACCACTGAATTTTGTACAGCTTCAAATTTTCACTTCTTGATCTATATGGTTTCAATTAACCACTTATGAATACTTAAGGAAAAATGAACAAATTAACATCTTTAACAAGCTAGTAACTTGGCTTATTATCTGATTATGTGATTCTTACTAGGCAATAATAATTAATAGAAAACATTTGTTGCGTCTGGGTGCAGTGGCTTATGCCTGTAATACTAGTACTTTGGGAGGCTGAGGCAGGCTGATCACCCGAGGTCAGGAGTTCAAGACCAGTCTGGCCAGCGTAGTGAAAACCCACCTCTACTAAAAGCACAAAAATTAGCCTGGCATGGTAGCACACACCTGTAATCCCAGCTACTGGAGAGCCTGAGGCAGAAGAATCACTTGAACCCAGAAGGCGGAGGTTGCAGTGAGCTGAGATCACACCACTACATTCCAGCCTGGGCTATAGAGTGAGACTCAAAAAACAACAACAAAAAAAAGAAGAAATAAACAAAAACGCATTTGTTGAAGGCTGACTATTCTAGGTATTGTGTTTCGTAATGAATGTATAATGTTCAATCCTCATAAAAACCCTATGACTATTTCTTTTTAATGGATTTTAGATTTTAACTCACAGCTGACTTAGCTCTTGTTGTTAACCATATTCATATTTCCTCAGTCTCAGGGAATGAGGTCAATTTGTTTTTCAACAAATCATATCTTTCTTGCTCTTAGAAGTAAAATTTTTTGAAGGTCATGTACTTGCTGAAATTATACCCAAATGCATGAATAACTGTGTTAGATATGAATGCTTGAATCAAATGCTTGAATTCGTGTTAGATGTGCCTTCTTTAAAAATGCATCATCTATTAAAAAGACTCACTAATTGTATTTTCACCTTAGCTTTGTGCCCAAACCATAGTAAACACTTTATTTATTAAATTAGGAGTAATTTTTCCCTGGTTTCCAAAACAAAAACCACACAAAAACAAAATAAAGATCCTGCTTCATTATTAAGTGTATTTAAATTTTAGGCTCTACCTTCTAATTATAAAAATGTTCTGAAATACATTGAATGCTGCCAATATCATTGAAAAATATTTTTAATCACATGAGAGGATAGCTTTGAAAGGGAAAAAAAATCCAAATTTTTAGGTTTCAATAAGTTGTTTTAAAATGTCAAAGAACAAAATTTATTGGCTTCTCTTGCAATACTTTCATTTCATAAATTGGGACACTGAGGATCAGAGGGTAGACTGAATATCCCAGTTATTAGCTGAATCCCATTCTTCCAAAGAATAATGTTTGACCCCATTATGCTTCTTTCTACTTCTGTCTTGTATTATTTACTGAGACTAGAGGTAGACAAGTGACATGTAAACTGTGATTATATGTTACATTGAACTCCAATACTGTATACGCAGTATTTACCAAAACTGCTGTCAATTTCCCACTAAAACTACACATACATATTGCTTTTTTATAACTCTTTGCTTGACTAATAAGCAGCTAGTTGTTTAACAAATTCAATAATATGCTAATTCTAGAAACTACTCCTCATATAACATCTACCTCAGCAAAGGAGCTTCCTTGTTTGGACAAATATTTAATGTAATAGTAAAATTTAAAAACAGTATTTCCTTTTAAAAATATCTAACCAAGTATATATATGTCTACAATGATTTGTGTCAAACCAGTAATTTGAATTTATAATCCCTGACGTTTAAAAACATAATGCTTTCTTGAATGCTGTATTTTCTGTTATCTTTGAGTACCTTAAAATTTAACTGACTATATACATTTACTGAAAGACTATTGTGTCTTGGGTTCTGACTACACAAAGCTGAATAAAACATTTTCACAATCTTCAATTAATTTACAGTAAAATAAGATGCAACTGGTAATAACACTGTGAATGGGATAAGTACAATAATTGTGGCACAGAAGCAGAAAGGGGCCTCCTGCCTCATAGAATCAGAAGCATGGGGTGAGATATGAGGCTAAATACAGGAAAGGTGTCCTAGGTCAAAACACGAATAAGTAAAGGAAATCACTTAATGAAAATGCTTGGTGGGTCTGGGAAGGAGAAAAGTGCATAGTTCACAGAGGCAAGAACATGAGGTGGGGAAGGGCAGAATGAGTTGAAAAACTGAAGATCGAAATATTAGAAACAGATTGTGGGGAAACTCTCTTGTTAGGGAGTTTAGATCTTACCCTGTAAGTAATGGGTTATCAAGAAATGTTTCTGATCAGAGGAAAAATGGAATTGTGTCTTTGTTTCAGAAAGATAGCACTCATGCAAGATGAAGAATTTTATTTTTTAAGTAGAAGTAGTTGTATAATTAAATTTATTTTTCAATTCCAAATTTTTTTTCAAATAAGTAAGGGTGCTTCCCGTTTTTCTAAACCAAGTTTGATTTTAGATTTTAGGAACTCTTCAGCTCTCTTTCTGTCTATTATCTTAAATCCTGCCACCAGAATGTCCTTACTTGTTCCCCTTAGGATATTTTTATGCAAATATGAAATTACACCTACTACCGAATGAAATTTCACTTGTTTACTCCCCCCACCCCGCCGCCCCCCTGCTCCCCCAACCCCCGACACCCCTCAGGTCAGCTAGAGTGAATGTTTGTTGGTTTCTGTTTCAGCATGCATTTTCCTTTCTTCTATCACCGGGAACCTTTATTTCCAATGAGGTACTTCTGTGCTTCTAGGTAAGTTCACTCCTTCCTCAGATCAAGCATGGAAACTTGTTTAAGACTAATCAGTATATTTCATCTCCCTGGTTGAGTTACTGCTTTAGAAGTGAGCATGGGTCCTAAGTTGGTTCAATTTCAGAATTTTGCTAAAAATATTGGGACAAAAGCATTATATTTTCTTCTTTGCTAAAGTAAGTCAAGAAAGCACCTAGAGCTGAAAGCTACTGTCAGCCACTGTGATGTCAAGAGGGGAGTTTGGTGAGGTTGGAGGCCTGTAGAGAGGAGGAAATGAAAGAAAGAAATCAAGTCCTGATCAAATAGCTGGAGCCATTGGGTCCAGAATCACTGAAAGCTAGACTATCTCTGTACTTTTAAGTCACTTAAGATAATGACAGTTCCTTATTGTAAAATTATACTCATTAGACTTCCTGTATTTACAACTAAAAACACTGTAACTGTTGGCTATAGATGCTCCTCAGATTGCAATAATGGTGTGCCATTTCCTTCTATGTATTTTCTTAAGCTTTCCTTCTTTGTATTGCAAGGTAAAATGTTGTCTATGTTTAAGAACAACTCATACTAACGTATTTTAATCATTTTTCTTACTTCTCTATTATTAGTAACGGTCTTGAAATTAAACTAAAATAATTACATTATTTAAATTTGATATCAGATTTATTTAATTTCATCCAAAATGAAATTAAGTTACACTTTGGAATGAGGAACAGGACAATTTGGCAATAAGTATGTTGATAGACACGTACAACAATTGTATTTCTGTAAGTTACTTTATAGTTTTTAGAATAAGTCAAGATACATAGTTGATTTCAAAGCAATGGATTTTCAATGATCTTTAAACAACTTCATATAAATTCCTGATAACTTTAGAACTTCACATATTTCCTGATAATTTTTCCAAAATAGTCCTTGGGAGAAGACTCAGAATAGTGAGGAAAACATTTTGATAATCTCAAAGTAGCACAACCAAGGAAATCAGGGAGGAGTAACTAAATTATATTGTAAGTTTAAATAAGATTTCAATATATAAGTAGAGGAGAAGTACCTAAAACGCGTTTTCTTTTCTTAGCCAAATGGGAAGTGACCGATCCTAGATTTCCTTAGACAGATTTTTCTATTAATTAGTTGCATCGTAACTCTCTATAGTAAATAGAACCCTGTGGCAAGGAGAGCTGCTGCCCATTTGTAATTGTGTTAGGGGTAACCCACTATTATTGAAATTCAACGAGCCTTGTGGTTTCATCTCTATAAACTTGCTACTCAAAGACTGGTCTTGATGTGGCCTTAGACATAAGCATATAAAATGAGACTCAGGTTAAAATGCCAATCCTGATTCAGTTCACCAAGCCTCAAGACTGCATTTCTAACAATTTCCAGTGGAAGCTGATTCTACTCACCACAGCTTGAGAAGCAAATATATGCTAATCTTTATAAAATGTAGGATTTAAAAGTGTTAATTTACATATTACTTTCCAAATTCTGTTTTTATGCCACAGAGTCATGGAATTTTAGGTTGGGTGGTATCTGAGAATTTCATAATAACTGCTTCATTATATATATGAGAAAACTAAGGTCTTTGGAAAGAGGCCTCTGGCTGGTCTCCTCATTCCCTGACCAGGGAGGAAGAGCTGTTAATCTGGTTGTTCAGAGCCCAGGACATTAACTGGGCCACTTGTTACGCGAGCTTTAATGTGCCTTAAAGGTCAGTGTCTGCACAGTATCCTCTCTCTTCTTCCTGCCATGAACACTCACTCTCCCACTTTCTCCATTTGTGCAGTCAAGTGGGTGAGTTAGGCAAAGCCTGTTCTGCAGAGCCACTTGCTCTAGCAGGGAAGTCCTGTGCTTTGTGTTGAAGAGGAAAGGTAAAACCCTTTCTCAGCTCCAGGCTCTAAGAATCAGTTAAAAATCAGTTCATCACAGTCACAGAGACTCTTGTCAATGTGGCAGTGCCTCACCAAACACGCAGTCTGCTTCAGACAGATAATGTTCCTCGACATATGAAATGAAACGACGTTTAAGGGAACTCTCATTGTAAATCCTCTGAAAGCATGTATTCTGTGTGCTAGCAAAATGGTCCAGAATATAGTATATCCCCAATAAAAATATTTACCAAGTGAGTGACTGCTTCACTTTTATTACATTTAGATAATGTTATATGTAATGCATTTGTTACATAAAATTTTTCCTGACAGATGGTAAGTTTTTGAAACTGCTGCAAAAATGACTTTATTTTCTCTGAGAAGCATCTAAAATTCTTACCAAACAATCCTTTTTGCTTCTAGTCACTAACCTTTGCTTCTCTTCCTCATGGAAACTTTTTTTTTTTTTGCTTATTTAAGAAAATAATTATAAAAATAGAATATGAAGTCTCACAAATTTCACTACCCAACACTAGAATTTCTTTTTCCATAAAGGTGCCCTTGAGATCTAGTAGGAAGACTCCATTCCAAGAGCCCCTTGGGATGTGTTTTCCTAGCACCCTCTTCCCATTGTAACATGCCTCAAGAAAAGAACTGGATCCAAAGGTACAGCTCAAGCTGTCCTGTGATCGAAGAACTTCAAGACATGGTGTAAATCTATGCTACCTGCCACGTATATGACAACTTCCCTTGGGGCCTTTACATTTCCCCACATTATCATTAAATTACATGGAATAGCAACCATTGAAAAACTGAGACTTCATTTCAAATTATTTATAGAAAACCATGAACCTTCAGATTCTCTTTGTATCAATATCCTACATGAAAGACTCCTAATTTTCTTTTTTGTGCAAGTAAAAATTTACTCAGGTTCATATCAGCTAGTCATTCTGATCGCTATGTCCTGGATGGAAATTATACCGAACAAATGTAGTACTGCTTTTGTTCTAATATGACATCAGATAAAACTGATGCTTCTAATCTAGTTCAGAATTCCAAAAGGTATCCATAAATACAAAGATCTGTGGTTTTCAATCCTTACTATTATTTGTTTCACTTAGCTTCCAAAGAACATATTCTTGATCTTCCCATCTCATTGGTCACTACTTCTCAATTTCTTCTTATTTTTTTCTTCATTTTCTATCCAGCCTCTATGCATTGAAAACTCTGTAAGCTTAGCACTCAAACTTTCCTCTTCTTAATCTCCACTCTTGTCAAGAGTGAAGCTCATCTAGTCTGTTGATTTTAATTGCAAGTGTGTACTCATTACTTCCAGTTATGTGTTTCCAGTCCTCACCTCTCTCTCTTAAATTCCAAGTTCATAGGTTTAATCACCTACTCAACATCTTAAACTTGAACATGTTCAAATCCTGTTCACCTCTCACTCCAATCCTACTTCTCTAGCAATCTTGACTCATGTTGGAAAATAGTGACTCCATTCAAGTTACTCAGGGTACAAGCCTTGGAGTAAGCTTCGGCTTCTTTCTGTCTCTTGAAACCCACATGCAATTAATCAGCACGTTTCCAGCTCCACCTTTCAAGTAGATCATTAGCCAACCACACCTTTCTCCTTTTACGGCTAGCATCAAACCACCACTCCTCTGGCTTGGATTTTATAGCCTTCTAAAAGGTGACCCTTCTTCTGCTCTTGTCTCCTCGTCACTTTGCCCACACCTCTAACAGCATCTCTGAGTAAACCAAAAACACAAAAACAAAGAAACAAAGTAAAAATTTCATCTTTCATTAGTCTGAAAGGCTCTAGGCAATCCTGTCTGACCTCTCAGACCACGTTTTCTGATACTTCCCCTCTTCCTTACCAAACTGCCAACACACTGACCTCCTCTTTGCCCTTAAACACGCCAGGACTATGTTTGGACTTCTCTGCCTCCCCATAAAGCCTATTCCCTCACCTGCCTTATGCATTTGGTTGCAAGTTACCATCTTAATGAGGCCTTTCCTGATATTCCTATTTAAAATTGCAATGTTTCTTCTAGGAATTCCCTAACCTAACTTCATGCCACATTTTTCTCTATAGCCCTAATAACCATTATACTTATTTCATATGTATTTATTTATGTTCTGCTCCCTACCAGCTATACTACAGGCTCTCTGACAATAGAGGCGTGTCTGTTTTACTTACTGCTATGTGTATCCTATGTCAGAAACTCAACAAATGTTTTTAGTGAATAAATGAATAAGTAAAACTATGCATAACTAACAAAGTGCATAATAATAATAATGCATAAACATTGTATAGTATATAATTATAATGCATATATACTAATTTTAAGGAATCTTCTTTTAACCTACTCCTTTCACTTTTACTCAGTATCACAGATTCTGCAAACAGGCACAAAAATTTGAGCAACAGTTAATATGTCTGAACTTTTCAACAGACATGGCTTTGCACTTTTAAAGTTGTGCTCATCCTCTGGAAGGGAAAACTTTGCCTGGATTTACAGTTAAAAATTATTTTAAAAGTTGTTTCTTCCTTTTATTTTTTCATTCTTTTGCATTTCTTTTCCTACTTTCTTTCATTTTATTTATTTATTTTGCATATAGTCATGCAGTCTCATCAGTTATGACCTTTATCTTCCTCAGGCATTATCTACATCAGTTTATCCCATGCAGTTGCATCATTGGAGGATTTCAGCTCATACACAGCTATCCTACAACTTACCTGTCCCTATATTATCTCCCAAAGTGCAGTGTTTAGACATATAACATGAGTTTGCAAATGAGTAGCTATTTCTCTACCAAGGTTATGTTTCATGTCATTTAGATTTTCAAATAATGATTCATCATCCTAATAATAAATATTGTATTTGTTCTACATTTTATTTTTCACTATCTTAGACTAAAAGAATGAAACACAACAGAAGGTCTTCTTTTAACTTGTGTTTGACCCATCTAGCTGTTAAGAGTCCGTTATTTTATTCTAATTGCCTAATTAAGGTAAAATAAAAATATTTTCATGTAAAAACCTCATTAAATGCACCAAACATCTCAATAGGTCTGTGCCCATTCTGGAGATGAATGCAAATTTTGTTGACTGCAGGAAGCACTGGGGGTAGATATACCAATATTGCTTGCTACTGAACTGGCAGTTTTGAAAATCCTTACTAGAAAGTGTTGTGGGTCACTGTAAAACAGGCAAGGGTTTATTTGACATTGGATTAAATAATCATAGGTACATTTATGCAAAAAGTAGCTATGGGTTCACCCCACTCTACATTGCTTAATTGTACAATTAACAAGCATGTACAATTAAAAGAATGACAATAGTGGCAATAAGCTGGAGTCCCCCCTGTAATATCTTAGATATTCTGGCCTACCTCTTATTGGGGCATAGATCTAATATTTACATTTTCATTATTTACTTAAGGCTTATTTACTGTAATTCACTGGATAGTAACTTAGAAATATGTCTTCAAAATTGTTTTCTCTGGAAGTAGATGATGAAAGGAAAAAATGGCATTCGTAGGACCAATTAATTGTCAGATCAAATTAAAGTATTTATTAAAATTGTATAATATAAATTCAATAGCAAATAATTAGAATAAGTATTTTTTTTTTCTTGTGATGAGGGAAAAACATACCTTTCTAACTCTCGTCCAAGGTCATTAGTAAAACAGGATCAGTATGTGTAATTACAATATCATGAATACTTAAATTTCTCCCATGCTGAGAAAGGCATGATAAGATTACAGCTAGCACACTGATTTTCCTACATGACCTTTCAGCTGGAAAACGCCAACAATCTTGCCTTAGAAAAATCAGGGAAATGTCTGAGATCTAAGAATTTACAGTTTGCTCAGAAATAGTCACAAGGATATGTGAAGCTTGTAGGTAAGATATTCATGATCCCATAGTCAAAAGCAATTGTTTCGGGCATGGACTCAATGTGCTCTCCCTGTTTTGCGTTTTTCTAGCTTATGTACCTTCCATTTTTCCCAAATGTAGGTATAATTTTAAAAAAGAAAATTTGGACACATCAGTGAAACATTGTGTGTTGTAGTGGGCCTAGTAATTTCATTCAGTGAACTTCAATTCCCTTCAGTTCAGAAGGTTGTGTAAGTTAAGTTCTGTAGTATTATATAGACTAAAACTTTGTATTTGTATATAATGCCGTAACGTTTTTTATTCACAACCCTTTTGTCTCACATAAACATATTTTGCCAAATTATGTGCCCATTAAAATATAAGACAAGAATTTAAAGTTTATACTGATCATCTTTGCATACGCCATCTTCTTATTTAACTATACCACCACACACTGAAAACTCTATTATATAAGGTCTTTTTAATTTATCTCATGATATGTCCTACCATGGCAACTAATTTAAAGAATATGGTAGGTACAAATAAGAAAGGCTAATGTCCCTTGTGAGCACTTCTTCCTATCTGTCATCTCATCTGTTACATACCTCAACTTGCTTCTATTTTTTTTTTCTTCAGTGTTGGAACGAGGTTTATTCTTGCACATGATTAGCTCAGTTAACCCACATCAGATGCTCTGAAGCCTGCCCCCACCATTCTCACCACCTCACCTGAAACACAGTCTTGAGAATTGACAGCAATGAAAAAAAAATCACCTCATGAACATGTTAAAGGGATTTTCCTTTTTTTCTAAGATTCTCTGAATGCCATAAGCTGGCTTCTGTTCTTGCTCTCTAGTCCTTCTGTGGGTATTAATGATCAAAAAAAAAAATTTTTTTTTAATGGCACCATCCAGTGAGAATAGGCAGAGCCCCAGTATTGTCCCAGTGTGCTGGCGCCTTACGCTAGGCAGGTGTTGACTTTCTAGTTGCCTTTTTGCTGCAGTGGGTGCAGCGTCTCTCTAAAGCTGCCAAGATGGCTCAGGGAGAGGTTACATTGGAGACTTTGTGACTGCTATATTTATCACTCAATAGAGAAGTAATTTAATACTTTAATAATCTATGTGGTGAAGCCAGTGTATACTGTCAGCTGACAATATTGTCTGTCCCTATGACTTCAGTCAACACATTACACAGGTAACCAACAAACCCACAACGCTAGTCCTTAACTCACTCCCAATTGCAGTCCTGTATTTCTAGCAATATGTTATACAAAGAAAAAAAATAATATCTTGTCAATACCTCACAATCAACAAATCAAAAATTCAGTGGACTCTCTTCCACTATAAATGTAATCTTTCCATTGTCCTATTTTTCATTGTAAGAGATTGCCTCCCCTTTTGGCTCCCCGCCTAGAAACTTGAGACCATCTCTGACTTTACCTTCTTCCTTATCCTCAGCGTCCTGAAAACCATCCTATCTTGTCAGTTCTGCATCACAGATACCTCTGTTGTTCATCATCATCTCTATTCCTACAATCATGGCTAGGTCAGCCGCTCTCATACCCCTTCTTTAATTTATTGTAATAGTGCCAACTTCTCTTTTGACTGCCAGATTTCCACATCTCTAATTTATTGTTAAATGAAGATATAACTAGGATGCCTTCTGTGCCTAACGAATTTGAAAATTCTGCCTTGATCAGAAACTCAATTCAAATTTCTATACCTCAAATTTATGAATCGACCTTTCCAGATTCATTTTGTATACATACTCACATGTTCTTATCATCCTTTTATTAATTCTTACTCCCTAAACTGAATTAAGATCTTTCTACCTTTATACCTTTGCTTATGCAATTCCCTCTTCCTGGAAATTCCCCTTCCTTTCTCCCTTCCCTGGTAAGTCCCAGCTTATTCCATAAGGCTCACCTCCCCAAATAGGCTTTCCCAATCCTTTCAGACAAAAATCAATTATTTTCTAATACGTGTCCTACATGGGTCTTTGTACTCTATCTTTGGCAGTAATCAGATTGTTTTATTTTGGCTCATAGATCACAAGCTTCCTGATATTTGGAACTATATCTGATGCCCAATTGTGTCTAATGCAGTATATTGAGTAGAATATGTGCTTAATAAATACATGTGGAGTTGACTTGCAGTCCATCCATTAAGACATGATGATTCATGGATCAATATTTCCAACTTGGAGCACTATATAGCCTCTCATCTGGGTCCTATCATCTCACCAGTGAGTCAAAGCATCAACTACTCATTAAATAAAAACTTCCCAAATCCACTGAGAACAAACATGAGTTAAGTACTACCAAATATCAGAATAACACACATATTACATAAAAGTGTTTTGTTTAATGGGCAAAACCTCAAAGAAATTTGTAGTCTGTGTGATTAGACAAAAAGTTTAAAACTGTGAAGTATTAATCTTGCAATTCTGTCTTGTCTGCAGATATCCCGTTTATAATTCTTTTGGCCTATACCATTTCCCTTAAACATTGCACTGAAATCTTGCATAGTCAAGGTTTCCATCCTAGTATGAAAGATTTACCAGTGATATTGAATTGTTTATATAAAGTATAACAGCAATTCAGGAAGCACTTTGAATATAATTCAAGATACATTTATTGAGCAGATACACTGGCATCAGCACTATGATGTTTGCCACAAAGGATCTTATAATCACGTGGACAATAACTGTTGAAGGCCAGAACACATGAGTGACTCCCTTCTGAAAAATATTCTGAGAGATTTCATTTGGATGAAGGCTAACATGGAAAATCTTGCGGGAGTAAATTTTGTTTTTCCAACTTGGTAAAGGATTATTTGTTAATGCAATATTCAAACATTTCTTGAAAGCTCATTATATATAGCATATATATATAATGGGTATATATATAGTATATATATAGTTTATAACTATAGTGTGTATATATATGCAATGTATATGTGTGTGTATACACACACACACACACACACACACAGACACACACAATAGTATTCTTGGTGCAGAGACCAAAGCTTAACAAGATATAGTCAATGTCCATAAGGAAATTAACATGTCTCTACTTTTACATTTTATTTCATAAAAATTAATTTAACAATTACATATTTGTTGTGGTAGATGGTATAGTGAAAATGACTCACAGAGTGCCATGTGTGAACTTGAGGTTTGATCATAGAGTTTAATAGGGACTCAGTGTTCAACATGTAAATTCTGATCATACGCTGTTCACAAAAACAGAATTCAAAATATCCAAAATTTTATACGTTTTACACAAAGGCAATTTAACACAATGCCACCTCCCTTCCTGTTTATTGAATGTGAGACTTATACTAGAGTCCTTTAAATTATTTTTACCATCAATAACATAATATGCATCTTAAAAATGTTTTTTCCATATCAAGAAATGTATTTATTTTATTTTTTGGCAACTATTATCAACAGTTAATGAAAGAAAAAACTATCATAATAGCATAAATCATTACCATGTTTGGCTTATGTAAAGATCAATGGTTCAACATATGCAAATCTATAAACATAATCCACTCCACATAAACAGAACCAAAGACAAAAACCACATGATTATCTCAATAGATGCAGAGAAGGCCTTTGACAAAATTCAACAGCCCTTTATGCTAAAAACTCTCAATAAACTAGATATCAAAGGAACATATCTCAAAACAGTAAAAGCTATTTATGACTATCCTACAGCCAATATCATACTGAATGGGCAAAAACTGGAAGCATTCCCTTTGAAATCTGGCACTAGACAAGGATGCCCTCTCTCACCACTCATATTCAATATAGTATTGGAAGTTCAAGCCAGAGCAAACAGGCAAGAAAAAAAAAAATAGAGTGTATTCAATTAGGAAAAGAGGAAGTCAAATTGTCTCTATTTGCAGACGACATGATTGTATATTTAGAAGACCCCATCGTCTCAGCCCAAAATCTCCTGAAACTGAAAAGCAACTTCAGCAAAATATCAGGATACAAAATCAATATGCAGAAATCACAAGCATTTCTATACACCAATAACAGACTAACAGAGAGCCAAATCATGAGCAAACTCCCATTCACAATTGCTACAAAGAGAATAAAATACCTAGGAATACAACTAACAAAGGAGGTAAGGACCTCTTCAAGGAGAACTACAAACCACTGCTAAGGGAAATAAGAGAGGACACAAAGAGATGGAGAAACATTCCATGTTCATGGTTAGGAAGAATCAATATCACGAAAATGGCCATACTGGCCAAAGTAATTTATAGATTCAACACTGTCCTCATCAAGCTACCAATGACCTTCTTCACAGAACTGGAAAAATCCACCTTAAACTCCATATGGAACCAAAAGAGAGCCCACATAGTCAAGACAATCCCAAGCAAAAAGAACAAAGCAGGAGGCATCACACTACCTGATTTCACACTATACTAAAAGGCTACAGTAATCAAAACAGCATGGTACTGGTACAAAACAGAGATATAGAACAATGGAACAGAACAGAGCCCCTGGAGGCAATGCCACACATCTACAACCATCTGATCGTTCACAAACCTCACAAAAACAAGCAACAGGGAAAGGATTCCCTGCTTAATAAATGGTGTTGGGAAAACTGGCTAGCAGTGTGCAGAAAGCAGAAACTGGACCCCTTCCTGACACCTTACACTAAAATTAACTCCAGACGGATTAAAGACTTAAACATAAGACCTAACACCATAAAAATCTTAGAAGAAAACGTAGGCAAAACCATTCAGGACATAGGCATAGGCATAGGCACGGACTTCCTGACTAAAACACCAAAAGCATTGGCAACAAAAGCAAAAACAGACAAATGAGATCTAATTAAACTCCAGAGCTTCTGCACAGCAAAAGAAACAATCATTAGAGTGAACCAGCAACCAACAGAATGGGAAAAAGTTTTGCAATCTACTCATCTGACAAAGGGCTAATATCCAGAATCTACAAAGAACTAAAACAGATTTCCAAGAAAAAACAAACAAACCCATCCAAAAGTGGGCAAAGGATATGAACAGACACTTTTCAAAAGAAGACATACATGAGGCCAACAAACATATGAAAAAATGCTCATCATCACTGATTATTAGAGAGATGCAAATCAAATCCACATTGAAATACCACCTCACTCCAGTTAGTATGATAATCATTAAAAAATCTGGAGACAACAGATGCTGGAGAGGATGTGGAGATATAGGAACACTTTTACACTGTTGGTGGGAGTGTAAACTAGTTCAACCATTGTGGAAGACAGTGTGGCGCTTCCTCAAGGACCTAGAAATAGACATTCTATTTGACCCAGCAATTCCACCACAGAGTATATACCCAAATGATTATAAATCGTTCTATTATAAAGACACATGCACATGCACGTTCATAGTGGCATTGTGTACAATAGCAAAGACCTGGAACCAATCCAAATGCCCATCAACTATAGACTGGACAAGGAAAATGTGGCACATATACACCATGGAATACTATGCAGCCATAAAAAATGATGAGTGTGTATCCTTTGTAGGGACGTGGATGAATCTGGAAACCATAATTCTCAGCAAACTGACACAAGAACAGAAAATCAAACACTTCATGTTCTCACTCATAGGTGGGTGATGAACAATGAGAACACATGGACACAAGGAGGGGAGCATCACACACTGGGGTCTGTTGTGGGAGACAAGGGAGGAACATTAGGGGGCTGGGGAGGTCGGGGAGGGATAACATGGGGAGAAATCCCAGATGTAGGTGATGGGGTGGGGGTGGAGGCAGCAAACCACATTGCCATGTGTGTACCTATGCAACAATGTGTACAATGCAACAGATGACCTGCACATGTACCCTAGAACCTAAAGTACAATTAAAAAAAAAATTGCCTTCAGAATTTTCAATCCAGATGGCTCATGTGTATTTGAAGTACATGGTAAATATTTCACTATAAAAGAGTAGTATCGAATTGCACTTTTTCAATTAAATTCCTTGCTGTATGTTTTATTCAAATGTGTATATAATGCAATTTGTTTAGGATGCTAAGTAAAAAGTAACAGTTAATTCGAGGGGCTACTGTTTTAAAAGTATGTTATCTTTTATATATATCACAGCATTACTTATTATCAGCTTCACACACAGCACTTTGCCTTTGATTTACACAAACAACTGTAAATGTTTTATATATTTGTGAGGAAGTGAATGATATTAGACCATCAATCCATGGGGACTGCAAATCAGGGGGAAAAAAAAAAAAAGGCTATTACATTTCAGAAGCTGTTAAATCAGTTGTGCCCCCTGGCTGATTTTGTCAGCTATATTTGCTGTGGGTAAAACCGTTGATTCCTGGAATACTGGAGCGGCCCTGAGAGTGTTGAAGAGTAAATAGCAGCAGAGTTGTAAACTACACCCCACATCTCACACTTACCGCATAAGCCCGGCTTACACTTCCCTCTGAATAAATCCAGCAGCTTAAAAAAGAGCAAGAGAGAGAAATAAAGAAAAGGGGAGGGGAAAACAAGGCAAAACTCGGCCCATGCCTTCTGTCACTGCCTCTAGGTTTAGCCCCTCAGCAGCCTGCCAACAGGACACTGTTCTGCCAGTTGTAAATTTTAATTGGCCATCTGGGGAAAGCACAAACCACTGACTAGAGATTAATCAGCAAATTAACCCAGGCATAATACACATTTCCCAGTGGACCCAAAGCAGCTCTAGGCTGGGGCAGAGCAGCCTGGGATGCTGGAGAACTTGTGTAGAATGCTGTTATTGCTTTCTGCCATGCAGTAGAACATCTTCCTGGAGTCCGGAAATTCCCTTCTGTGTGACCTTGTTAATGCCCCTGATTTGTATGGCAGTTGCAAAAAGGCTTTTTTTTTTTTTTTTTTTTGTAAAGTGCTAAACACAGATGGTGTAGGTACTGTGATTGCTGGGAAAAGTGTTGATGAATCAGTGAAAGTGACAACTTTTCTCTAGTGGGCTATTCACTTGGTTTGCTAAAGTACCTATAGAAAGAAACAATAGTGTACCTGGATTTTTACCAGCTCAATGAGTCACTAGAGAAACAAGTTTAGTTAGCCAGTTTCTTGTGCTACATGAAATGCCTTTGCACAGTCTCTGTACTGGAAAAGCAAATTTGTGTATAATAAAGTTAAATCCTTCTTCAAGTCTAACTTAGAGGGAATAATTTAAGCCTAATGTACATTTATATAGAATACTGTGTCTTCAACTCTTTCAACAAAACAGTCTTCTAATCAGCTCAGGGACATTCTGTAAGCTGAGATAGGGAAAGAGGATTAAGACTAAAGGAAGAACATTTTAAGGTGATAAATATTCAAAAAGTAAAGTGAAGGGACTGTTAAGAAATTGCCAGTGGTTTTGATACAGGATGGAGTGAAAACACTTTGTGAAAGAATAGGTTTTACACAGCTTTTGGAATAATAAAAATGATAGGGCTTTATGCATTACTATAAACAAGGGTCTTTAGAATATGGAATATCATGAAGACTCAGAAGTGGGAGTATACAGCCTAAATAAAATACACACTGAATAAACTTGCTGAAGGGACCTAAGGATGATTCGGCCAGGACAGATCAGGGAAGAACAGAGATTTTCCATCTTGTGGACAGTTTTATTTCCAGAAGTTAGCATGGAGTACTCAGCATGGTAGCATATAGCAGGCACTCAACACTTTTTAATAAAAGAAGCCTAGCCACCTTTAATAAATTGAGAAGTTACTGTTAAATTAGACATGCCTACTACTTGTTGCCTTTCCTGTCCATAGTCCATGCTGAATGCACGGTAGATCACATGACAAGGGACCTGACACATCACGTTTGAGACACCAATTTATAGGCTGACTAGGCACCTATGATATTATCTGGTGCAAAAACTTTTTTTTTCCATAACTTATTAGCATGCAGGTGGTATTTGGTTACATGAGTAAGTTGATTTTTGTTTGTTTTGTTGTGTGTGTGTGTGTGTGTGTGTGTGTGTGTGTGTGTGTGTGTCTTTGTTTTTTGGTTTTTTTTTTTAATTGTACTTTAGGTTCTGGGGTACGTGTGTAGATCATGCAGGATTGTTGCATTGGTACATACATGGCAAGGTGGTTTGCTGCCTCCATCCCCATCACCTATATCTGGCATTTCTTTTTAGTCGTGATTCGTGAGATCCTGGTGTGCCCATCACATGAGAAGCATATACTGCACCACATTTGTAGTCCTTTGTCCCTCATCCCACTCCCACTTTTTCCCCCCAAGACCCCAAAGTCCTTTGTATTGTTCTTATACCTTTTTATCCTCATAGCTTAGCACCTACATATCAGTGAGAACATATGATGCTTGATTTTCCATTCCTGAGTTACTTGACTTAGAATAACAATCTCCAATCTCATCCAGGTGACTGCAAATGTTGTTAATTTATTCTTTTTTACGGTTGATTAGTATTCCCATTGTATATATGTATACCGGTCTCTTTATGCACTCTGATTGACAGGCATTTGGGTTGGTTCCAGGATTTTGCAATTGTGAATTGTGCTGCTATAAACATGCCTGTCCACGTATCTTTTTTGAGTTATGACTTCTTTTCCTCTGAGTAGATACCCAGTAGTGGGATTGCTGGATTAAATGGTAGTTCTACTTTTAGTTCTTTAAGGAAGCTCCACACTGTTTTCTACAGTGGCTGTACTAGTTTATATTCCCACCAGCAGTGTAAAAGTGTTCCCTGATCACTACATCCATGCCAATGTCTGTTTGTTTGTTTGTTTGTTTGTTTTTGATTATGGCCATTCTTGCAGGAGTAAGGTGGTATCACATTGTGTTTTTGCTTTACATTTCCCTAATGATCTGTGATATTGAGCATTTTTTCATGTGTTTTTGGGACATTTGTATATTTTCTTTTGAGAATTTTCTATTCATGCCCTTAAGCCACTTTTTGATGAGATTGTTTATTTTTCTTCTTACTGATTTGTTGGAGTTTGTTGTAGATTCTGTATATTAGTCCTTTGTCAGATATACAGATTGTAAAGATTTTCTCCGACTCTGTGGGTTGTCTGCTTACTCTGCTGACTGTTCCTCTATCTGTGCAAAAGCTTTTTAGTTTAATTAGGTCCCAGCTATTTATCATTGTTTTTATTCTGTTTGCTTTTGGGTTCTTGGTCATGAAATTCTTGCCTAAGCCAATGTCTAGAAGGGTTTTCCTGATGTTATCTTCTTAAGATTTTAGAGTTTCAGGTCTTAGGTTTAAGTCTTTAATCCACCTTGAGTTGATTTTTGTGTAAGGTGAGAGATAAGGATCCAGTTTCATTCTCCTACATGTGACTAGCCAATCATCCCAGCACCATTTGTTGAAAAGGAGTATCCTTTTCCACTTTATGTTTTTGTTTGCTTTGTCCAAGATCAGTTGGTTGTACATATTTGAGGTTATTTCTGGTTCCCTATTCTGTTCCACTGGTCTGTGTGCCTATTTTTATACTGGTACTATGCTGTTTTGGTGACTATGGCCTTATAGTATACTTTGAAATCAATTAGTGTGAGGCTTCCATATTTGTTCTTTTTGCTTAATGTTGCTTTGGCTATGCAGGCACTTTTTTGGTTCCATATGAATTTTAGATTTTTTTTTTCTAATTCTGTAAAGAATGATGGTGGTGTTTTAATGGGAATTGTGTTGAATTTGTAGATTGCTTTTGGCAGTATGGCCATTTTCACAATATTGATTTTACCCATCCATGAGCGTGAGATGTGTTTCCATTTGTTTGTGTCATCTATGACTTCTTTCAGCAGCGCTTTGCAGTTTTCCTTGCAGAGGCCTTTCGACACCTAGGTTAGGTACATTCCTAAGTATTTTATTTTGTTTTATTTTTTGCAGCTATTGTAACAGAGATTGAGTTATTGATTTGATTCTCTGCTTGGTTGCTATTGGTCTATAGAAGAGCTACTGATTTGTGGACATGAATCATATATCGAGAAACTTTGCTGAATTATTTTATCTGCTCTAGGAGTTTTCTGGAGGAGTCTTTAGGATTTTCAAGGTAGACGATATATCATCAGGAAACAGTGTCATTTTGACTTCCTCTTTACCGATTTGGATGCCCTTTATTTCTATTTTTTTTCTTTCTTTCTTTTTCTTTTTTTTCTTTTAAGACAGTTTCACTCTTGTTACCAAGGCTGGAGTGCAACGGCGCGATCTCAGCTCACCGAACCTCTGCCTCCAGAGTTCAAGCCATTCTCCTACCTTAGCCTAGCTGGGATTACAGGCACGCACCACCATGTCCAGTTAATTTTTGTATTTTTCGTAGAGATGGGGTTTCACCGTGTTAGTCAGATTGGTCTTGAACTCCTGACCTCAAGTAATCCGCCCACGTCAGCTTCCCAAAGTGCTGGAATTACAGGCATTGAGCCACTGTGCCCAGTTTACTGGATGCCTTTTCTTTCTTTTGTCTGATTTGGGCAAAACTTTGATCAATACTTAGATGAATTCGGCTGGGCATGGTATCTCATGCCTGTTATCCCAGCACCTTGGGAGGCCAAGGCTGGTGGATCACCTGAGGTTAGGAGTTCAAGACAAGCCTGGCCAACATAACAAAACCCTGCCTCTACGAAAACTACAAAAATTAGCCAGGCGTGATGGTGTGAGCCTGTAATTCTACTTAGGAGGCTGAGGCGGGAGAATTCTTTGATCCCAGGTGGTGGAAGTTGCAGTGAGCTGAGATAGTGCCACTGTACTCCAGCCTGGCTGACAGAGTAAGATTCCATCTAAAAAACAAACAAACAAAAAAAAAACCAAAAAGCAAACTCAGGTAAATTGGTTCAAATGGATTCTGTTCTTGGGAAATTTGAAAAAGGGACATTGAAAAACTCAATTCCTTAGGAGTGAAACTTGTCACATAAAGGCTATGAAAAAGAAAAGAACAAAGTAGAAAATGCAGTGATTTGAGATTCTGGGCAAGGAGAGGAAGTCAGTGTGTTGAAGAAGAATGGAACTGATTTGCTGAAAGAAGCAGCAAAGAGCAGTGCTGGCATCCCTAGTGATAGGAAGTAGCCTCTGTATCCCAGAGCTACCTTATCTGAAGCCTACCTCTACCTCTTTTCCTTGGTCTCTGATTTTAGGAGAGTGAGCAAGCTTACATGATATTCTGATTGTTGCCCCAAAAGAACTTTGACCAGAGCAACCATGTAATAGCACCATCATAAACCAATGGCCACAGAAGACAAATAAAACTAGTAACCTCCTCCCAACTCCAAACTACTAAACAGCGCACAGGATTTTGCATATGGTAATTTTCAGAAATACAAGTAGTGGTGGATTCTTTTATACAGCTATGCTCTGACCCAGCACTAAATCGCACAGACCCATTTCACCTGCCTCTGGTAAAATAGACTCTTTTCTTTCACAACCAGGTATGGATTTTTTTTTTTTTCTGTTTTATTATATTATTGCAAGCAGTGCTGCCTGCCAAGCCACATGCCCTTAAACTGAAATGGCTTCTAGGCAAGCACTGGATTATCTGTGACAGTAAATCAGTCCATATGCTTGGCCTCGGTACCACAGCAGTTAAATAGATGTCTTTGGCTTCAGGAGAGGAAACCTTCCTTCAGATACCCAATTCAGCTTCTAATAAGGCCTTCTGAAAAGCTTTTTATTTAAATAGTATTTTAAATCTCCTAGAAGTTTATTGGGAGGTTTTATATGAGATATAAAGGCATGAAAAGATATTAGACAACAGTTCTGGATTAAACATTGAATGTATAACAAGTAAAAGCAAAATATTTAAAGTTATTTTAATGTTTAAATTATTCCACAAGAAAAAACTTTTGAAAGTCATGAAATGTCTGACCACTGCTCACTATATCTGAATTAAATGCTGTAGCTGTGTATACTGCATACAGGAAATAATGCCTAACACAACAGTTTATTGGAGAGTAGATGCCGTGTTTTCGGTATGCATTGGTGGATGGATTTCTTTATCTCCTCTGGGAGGGATATGTTCCAAAGGTTAGAACAGGCTCAAATAAATTCATTTCAGTATGTGTGGTCTCTTCTGAATTATTCCAAAGGTTTACTGTCTAGCTTCAACACTGTTCTCCTACTTTATGTTATTTCAATTACATATCTACCAAAAATTGGAGAAAATCATATTTATTTATTTGTAAAGACATTAGAGATTCTGGACATTAGCGGATGTCTAGAACACAAAAGCACAGAAGAGTATAAAGATAATCATTTCTCTAGATCACCTACTGTGATATTTGTCTTTTCACTCATAGCTTTCCCTATCTTTATATGTACCACATATTTTCAAGAAATAAAGAAGAGATGTATAGTAATGTTTTTGCATACATATTTTCCCCCAAGATATCTTAAATATAACTTACTATCTTATATTTATATTATCTTTATATCTAAAAGCAAAAGAGCTCCTCAGGGATGACTTTTCTTTCTTTCTTTCTTTTTTTTTTTTTTTTTTTTTTTTCCAAGACAGGGTTTCACCATGTTGGTCAGGCTGGTCTTGAACTCCCGACCTCAGGTGATCCGCCCGCCTTGGCCTCCAAAGTTCTTGGATTACAGGTGTGAGCCACCACGCCTGGCCCCTCAGGGATGATTTTATACAGTGTGGCTAAAATGTAGAAATGGAGTCAAGGAAGCTGAAACACTTGGTAATTAGGTCAATAACGACAGATTAATTCACAACAGTGCGTATTACACAGTAAAAATTAAGAAGTAAATTTATGTATTAGATTTGCCAAAATGTGACCAACAAGACTCTTGCCAGGTGTCCTAATGAAAGTGATATTGTCTTTAAACCCTGCATGGCAATCCCTGATACACCTTCGTGATGTCCAGGCAAGATGGGACAACCTGGAAGTCCAACCACTTTCTTAACAGCATCCAACTTTTAGATGATTTCCAAAATGTCTCATTGTGGGAGTAACAATGGAGGTTCCAAGCAGATACAGATCCACATGTACTTCTGAGGGAAGGCTGTGGAGCTGATGGACAGGAACACTGTAATGCACAAGGCCATCTGAGGCTATCCAGAATACAAATGAGCTCTGGAGAAACTGTTGCCTCATATCTGAGGGAATGTGGGCTTTGTGTTCGCCAAAGAGGACTTCACTGAGATTAGGGATATACTGCTGGCCAACAGGTACCAGCTGATGGCTATGCTTGTGCCATTGGGTCTGGGGCCCAAGAAGACATTTTTCTTCCAGGCTTTAGTCATCACCACTTAAATCTCCAGGGGCACTATTGAAATCCACAGTGATGTACAGCTGATTAGGACTGAGGACAATGTGGAAGCCAGTGAAGCCACACTGCTGAACATGCTGAACACTGCCTGCCTCTTCTCCTTTGGACTGATCATCAAGCAGTTGTTTGACAATGGCAGCATCTACAACCCTTAAAGTCCTTGACATCACAGAGGAAACTCTGCATCCTCATTTCCTGGCGGGTGTTTGCAGTGTTTGCAGATTGGTTACCCAATTGGATGTGAATTATCTGAGGAATAAAATCAAAACTTGGCATAGAATATCATCTAAAGTAGACAATCCACAGAACTACTTGGTGAATAAGAGCACTAACATTTTTTGTGGGAGTGGTAGCACTAGAGACATGGGCAAAGAGCCTGCATTCTCTAAACGGATTCCAAGATTAATCTTTACTTTGAGGCAAAAGAAGTGTCAGGTATTTCAAATATAATTAAAGATGTCCCTGGTTTTGCCTAATCTTTATTATTCTCTTCTTTCAATTTGCTTTAAATTTAATTTGCTTTTCTTTTTCCAGTGTCTTATGATTCCAATGAAAGTTTATTTTATTAATTTCAAATTCTTATTTTTTAATGTAGGCATTTAATATATGTTACAAATTTCCCTTAAGCATTTTTTTGGCTACATTCCATAAGTTTTAATAAGCTGCTTTTTTCATTTTCATGCATATCAAAATATTTTCTAATTTCTCTTGTAACTACTTCCACCCATTTGCTGCTTAGAAATGTGCTATTTAATTTTCAAGTTATTTGTGGATTTCTGGATTTTCTTTTGTTGTTGATTTATCATTTCATTTCATTGTGGTTAGAGAACACACTTTGTTTTATCTAAATTCCTTTCCATTTATTGAGGCTTGTTTTACACCCTGACATGTAATTTGTCCTGGAAAATACTCCATGTGCACTTGAGAAAAACATGTATTTTCCTGTTGTTTACTGGAGTGTTCTGTAGATGTCTGTTAAGACTATAGTTGTTTAAAACTTATTTCCGTGTTGATCCTTTGCCTAGATGTTTTTTCTATCAATGAATGTGTAGTATTGAAGTATCCAACTATTATTGTTGTTGAATTATCTATTTTTCTTCTCAAGTCTGTAAATTTTTGCTTCATGTTTTTTGGCCTCTGTTGTTAGGTGCATATATGTTTATAATTATTACATTTCAGATAGATTGATTCTTACATAATTTTAAATGTTCTTTGTCTCTAGTAATAATTTTGCTTGAAGTCTGTTGTGACAATTACCATTCCAGCTCTCTTTTGGTTACTGTTTGCATAGTATATTTTTTCCAGCTTTTTATTTCAAACTATTTGTATCTTCAGACCTAAAGTTTGTCTTCTGTAGATAGATAGCACATTGAGAGTTCATGCTGGGTTTTTAACCCATCCTGCAATCTCTGCATTTTGTTTAGAGTATGTAATCTATTTTACCTTTAATACAATTACTAAAACTTTGAAATATATGTCTGCCATTTTTGTATTTGCTTTCAACATATCTCATACCTTTTTGTTCCCGTATTCTTCCATTACAGCCTTCTTTTGTGTTAAGGAGATATTTTCTATTGTATTGTTCCCTTGTTGTTTATTTTACTAAAATTTAAAATTGTATTTTCTTAGTGGTGGCCCTGGGTATTACAATACTCACCTTCATTTATAATAACATAGCTTCATTTGATACTAACTTAATATAAATAGTATACAAAACCTTATGAACATACAATATATAGCTTTATAACCTCCTTCCTATATTTTGCTGTTATTGTCATACAAATTGTCTTTACATGTTTGCACCAATCAATGCAGAGTTAAGTATTCCCTTATGCCATTTTTACATAAAATTGGATAGGAAAAATATGCACAAAAAATACATTAATACTATCTTTTATATTTGCCTCTGCAGTTTATTACACCCTCATTGTGATTCTAGTTGCTATCTGTACTATCTAATGGGTTTTTTTTTTTTTTTTGGACTAAAGGGCTCCCTTTAGTAATTTTTTAGAGCAAGTATAGCAAGTATGTTAGTGATGAGTTCTTTTTTGTTAATCTGGCAATGTCTTCATTTCTCCTTCATTTCTGAAGGAGAATATTGCTAAATATAGAATTTTGGTAAACAGTCTTTTTCTTTCAGTACTTTGAATATGTCAGTCCACTGGTTTGGTTTCCACTGTTTCTCATGGGAAATTAGTGATAATCCTATCAAGTATTTCTTGTAGGAGATGAGTTTCTTCTATCGTGCTGCTTTAAAGATTCTCTCTTTGTTGTCCAGTTTAGACAGTTTGCATGTGATGTGTCTCAATGTGGAGCTCTTTGATTGCTTTCTACTTGGGGTTCATTGAGCTTCTTGGAAATGTAGGTTATGCATCTATCATAATCTACATTTTTTATAGGTTTTACAATGACAATTTGAAAATTCCCTTTCAAAAATTGTGAAGTTTTCAGCTAATATTTTTCAAATATTCATTCTTCCCCTGTCTCTTTATCCTCACTTTCTTGAACTCCTATTATAGGTAGTTGGTATACTTGTGGTATTTTCCAGGTCTTCGAGGCTGTGTTTAATATCTCTCTATTCTTTTGTTCTTTCTGATTTTCAAACAAAATAATCTCAATTGGCCTCTGTTACATTCACTGACTCTTAGTTCTGCTTGCTCAAGTCTGCTATTAAGCCCCTCTAGTGAATTTTTTATTTCTGTTATTCTACTTTTCAAACCCAAAATTCATTTTTATTTCTTTTTCTGATAACTTCTTTCTTTGTTTATATTCTCTGTTTGATGAGACATCATTCTTATATTTTCTCTTATTATTTTAGATATAATTTTCTTTAGTTCTTTGAGTATATTTAAAATATCTGACAAAATTTTGCCCAATAAATCCAGTGTCTGGGCTTTCTCACGGACAGTTTCTCTTGATTGCCTTTTTTTTCCTGTGTGTGAGTCATATTTTATTACCTCCTTGCATGTTTTGCAATTTTGTGTCAAAACTGGACATTTTAAATAATATAATGTGGCAACTCTGAAAATGAGATTCTCCCTCTCCTTTGTGTATATTATTGCTACTGTTTATTTTGTTATTTGTTTAATGACTTTACTGAAGTAATTCTGTAACATCTATAATTTTTGTTGTGGCAAAATTCAAGACCTTTTCCTCCTTGGATATATAACCCCTGATTACTGCAAACCTTTGTTCAATTTCTAAAGTTCTGAAAAAGTTGATTTTTGATAATTTTACCATTTTTAAATTGCTTTTATAAAAATCCTTAACTATCCATTGTTACTTACATTGTCTATTCTTAAGTTGGCAGCTTACATCCTTCATTTTAGAACTTATTTTGTTCTAATATAATCATTTAAAGCTACAGATTTGCCTCTAAGCACTGCTTTGCCTATGTACCACACATTTTTATATATTGTGTTTATTGTAATTTGTTTCAAAATATTTACAGTTTTGATCTTGAGTTCCTATTCAGTACTATGTTACTTTGAATTACAGCATTCAATTTCCAAATACTTCGGGATTTTCTAGATATTTTCTGTTACTGATTTCTAATTTTATTCCATTGTAGTCATAGTACGTAACTCTGAAAACCTCGATCTTCCACAAATTTACTGAGATATATTTAATGACACAAAATATAACTGATTCTGTTCACCATTTGATGTACATTTGAAAATAATGTGTATACTATAATTATTTTATGTCATATTAGTGTTCTGTTAAATGTCAATTAATTCAGTTTCTTGTTTAGACCTTTTATATTTCTTCATATTTTTTTTTGGTCCACTTCTTCCATAAATTAGGGAATGAAGGGTGTTACAAATTTATAGGCATGTCTTTTGGGTTTTGTATTGCTTCTGTTACTTCCATCAATTTTTACTTCATAAATGTAAGTGCCTTGTTTTTGAGTGCATGAATAAATTGAATTGTGTTATTTTGATAAATTACCTATTTCATCATTTAAAAACTGCCTATTCTCATCTCTCATAGTACTTTCCTCCTGAAGTCTACTTTTCCTCATATTAATATAATTATGGTAGTTTTCTTAGACTTATTGTTATGTGCTATGTTATTTGCCATTCTTATACTTTCTAACTATTTACATTTTTGTATTTGTAGTACACCTCTTATGGATAAGATAGAATTCAGTTTTGCATTTTTGCACTCTAACAAACTCTGTCTTAATTGGAGTGTTTAGTTTTTATGTATTTCATATAACATTTAGAATGAATTCTACTTTCTTTATGTTTTCTATTTCACTCTTGTTTTTTTGTTCCTCTGTTGTCTCTTTACTGCCTTTTTGGGGTTAACTGAAATTTTTTAGTATTCCATTTTATTTTCAATAATGGTTTCTTACCTATATGTCTTTTTGATTTTGTGGTCTACTCCTGGGTCAGCAATATATGTTCTTACAAAAAATATATTTAGAATTAATATACCACTTAGTTCAGAACTAACCCTTCATAATTATCACTTCTCACCAGATGCTTCATATTTCATACTTCTCACTTCATATTTAATACAACTCAACTCTCAATTCACAAAGTGTATTAACTTACAAGAGAATAATTGCATTCTCTTGTATTTAATAATTGCATTCTCTTAACTGTATCCTGTTATCCCATTTTTATGCAATTGTTTTCATAACTTTTATTTCTACAAACAACATAAACTCCATCTTCAAATGCTATTATTGTTCTTTAAAACAATCAGTATTCTGAAGATATAATGAGAGGAAAAGGATCATTTGTATTTATCCATCTATTTGCCATTTCTTGACATATTTTGTCTCTTACATACAGGATTGAGTTTCCATCTAGCATGATTTCTCTTCGGCCTAAAGAGTATTTTTAGTATTTCTTTCAGTATAGATCTTTCATGACACATTGTCTAAATTTTTGTCATTTGAAATGTCATTATTTTCACCTCATCATTTTATTTTTTCAATATTTTATTATTGAACATTTTAAATATAAGTGAAATTAAAAGAACTTTACAATGAATACTAACCTGTCAACTACATTACACAATTAACATGTTACTATGCTTATTATAGCCTATTTATCTATCCATAATTTTACTTACGTCTTATCCAGCTTATTTCTTTATGCGTTGCAAAGCATGTTGAGAGTTTTGTCCTGTTTTCCAAGATAATTTCACTGAAATTGACTTGGAGAATGCCAATTTTTATTCAAAATTTGTATCTCTGCTCTCTGGATTAAAATTTTTCTATTGATTGCCTTAAGCTCAATGACTCTTTCTTCTTCCATCTATCTCTATTCTGCTATCAACGTATATGAAGTATTTCTTTTGCAGACATTATATTTTTCAATGATAGAACTTGTTTGGATTTTTTTGGTCTCCATTTTTTCCTGAGATTCTGTAAGATCTTATTTTCTTTTTAATCATTTGTACACACATTTTTCTTTACTTCTTTGTCTTTTAATCCCAAATCTGAAGCATGCCAGGGTTAAGTTCTTCTGTTTACTTATTTTTCTTGACAGTTTTTACATATATATACACACACAAACATCTTTGAAACTTTGTGTTATGTGCTAGACATTGCTAATTCTTGTGCACATTTACATTCTATTATCTTCGTCTGAACAGTGTTGATTTCTGTTCTCATGGAAAATTCAATTACTGGCTGGTTACCTTAAAAATGCAGATTATTTTTTAATGCTTTGTTAAGGTACTCTTTCTCAGGTGCATCTAATTTCATAATACTTGACCTCCAAATTTTGTCACCCTTGTGTGTCCTAAGGTTTTAGCCTTCTTAATTCTGAAGTAACAACTTGTGTATCTGATGGGTATGCACAGTTTTAGTGAAACGTGGCTACCATCTTATTCTTCTTGCTGGTCTAGGCTTCCACCATGAAAAGTATCTCCCCAAAATTGTTTTTTTGCAACCTTCTAATGTTCCCTTGATTTAAAATGGTGAATTAAAATCAACTGACTCAAAAAAATTTAAGAAGCAGCAATATTAATTGTATCACTTAGGTTAAAAAAATGTTCACAAATAATGAATTGGCTTTGCAGTAGAAACTCACATATACAGAATCCAGTGAAACAAGAATCTCAATAGTAATCGATAATGTTATTAGCTTGTTTAAAAAGAAAAAAATACGAAGTCTTAGGCTATGTTAATAGACACATAATATTCATATCAAGGAAGCAGTAACCCTGTCACACATGACGTTGTTAGGAGGTCATGCCTGACGGTATATGTACTTTACTGGACATTGCAATTGAAGAACAATATCACAGAGTTAACTAATGCTTAGGATAAATTAACTAAGGTAGATTATATTCTAGTATATTACATCAAAGAAATAAATGATTGAAAGAGCTATGTATTTCACCTTACAGAAAAGATGAAGTAGGGGCATGGTGGGGCAAGATATCTGACTTTAAGCATTCAACCATTCGAAAGATTGTTAAGTGAAAGATGAAAGAGTCTATGCCACGCTGCTTCAAGAGAGAGCTCAAACTAACAGGTAAATAAATGACAAATTATAGCTAAAGGTATGGAAGAATTATATAATTAGAATAGTACACTAATAGTAAAGTAGTTTTCAAAAATGATTTGTCTCACAAGTACTTTAAAAAAAAAAAAGAATATGTTCCTCCTAAATTTCCATTTCTCTCCTTCTAAATTTCGATGTCTGTGTATGTGTGGCAGGCTTTCCAGAAATATTTGGGGAGATGAAAAGAATTTACATTATAGGATTTCAAACAACTAAAACTGAAAAGTGGATACTCCAGTTTTAAAAAGATTTTTTGCTTCTCTGCTATGTCACTCAGCCACTCTCAAACTTGACTTTCTCTTCTCCACTCTTGGACTACTACAAACAATCATAACAGCAAAACACAAGCCATTAAAATATATCTCGCCCACATGTTAACATAAAGAAAATCAGTTCTCTCCTCAAAAATACCTATGAACTCAGCTCCAGGGTAACTCAGATCAGGTGAAGTTGAAATGATTTTTTGTAAAGCCTAAGGAAGCTCTTCATCAGCAATTCCTCCCAGATTAAGAGGAGAAGTCATTTTGGTCTTGTGTTTAGCAGAATTGCTTTAGATCTTCTTAGAAAAATAATGACCATGGAAATGGTTCTAACTGCGTCTGAACTTCAGTACAAACTGACAAAGTTTTCCCCTCTCTTACATATATCAAACAAGTATGCCTATTGAGTTGTTCTATTTCATTAAAATTGGTGTTTTTTAGACTCCAGACTAATTAATTTATGGTAAAATTATATACCATTAAGGGATTCAGCAACTCTCTGTTGGTGGCAGTGGCATTAAAATCATGGTTGTGAACATGCTGATCTAAGTTCAGTTCTAGCCATGTGATGTCGTATGACGTTGTGCTACGCAAACGGTACTGGGAATTAGAAGACTTGGACAGTGTCAGTTCTTCCACTATTTCAGAGATTTTATAAAGTAATCAATTTTCTGGGGCCTGTGTTGTACCACCTTTACTACATCAGTTTCACATTTCTGATTGTCTACTTATATTCTCCCAAAAACAAAGGGAAGCTTTGGTTTGTTAGAGGGAAACAGTTTGTATGGTAGAAACTGCATGAGCTTAAGAGTCAAAACTGAATTATAGTCTAATGTCTATATTTAGGCAAATAAAAATATAACAAATTATTAACTTGATTCATGGTTATGAGAATAAATGGAAATATTACACATGAAAGTTTTTGCCTGAAAAGTCAGTTTTATAGGTTATAGAATGAGAAAAAATAGATTTAAGTATTTGATTATTGAGATAGGGACTTGACTCTAATCAAATTTAAAAGAAATCTGAGCCTTTAAGATAAAACCATTTCAAAGGGAATGTCATCCATAAAAATCATGGATTATATGAAAATATAATTTTAATTACACTGCTTATGTCAATTACAATTATATTTTTATTTATAATGCCTCTTTATTATATAGCAAAGTACATCATTAGCAGTTCTGATAATGGTAGTTAGTCCCCTTTGCACTTTAAATTAATACATTTTTCATTGTTGGGATTCTGTTATAGTTTTTCAAAAGAGTGAAGTGACTATTCCCAGTTTGACCCTGGAAATGTTGCTTTATAGACGGTAAACATTTTTCAGTTCTGCCAAAGTCTGTTAAACTATGTTATCAGAGTCTAAACCACCAACTTCAATATTGAAACCCAAGTTGAGATGATTAATTTAAACCATAGTTCTTCTTGTTCTCCCTCATATTTGGATGGATAGAGTCACACAGATATTCATTCTTCCCATGTAAGGGGATACTAAACACTTGTAGAGGTGGGATTCTTGGCCCTTTTTAAAGAATTTCCTTCATAATTCCACGAAATAAAAGACAAATCTAATCAACAATTACAATAAAATAATGTCTCAAACAACCTTCAGCCTATTTTCTACCATCAGTGCCCATAGGTGGTCTGCCCATTCTTATACCTCTGTTTTCATTTTCCCTGACCATCCAATACTCCCTACTCAGGACTATGTAGAAAATGAGGACCACCATACACAAATGACTAAGAATTTTTAAACCTTCTCTAAAGCAAAGAGGCTCAGCTCCATTGTAATGAGAATGCAGAGTTCTCAAAAATAATTTTATTCTTAACCCTTTTGAACATTCTGCCATATGGGTCCATTGATTATTCCTTGATGTCTGTTACTCAGCTGTTATTACGATCACTCACATCTTATCTCTCTGATTATCCTCATGGGAAAGTCTTCTTCTGTCCCCTAGTATCTGTCTCTTAGCCCCCAACTCTTCTTTAATGCTGGCATCTTGATTGATGACATACATTCCTTTATCTTTAACTACCATTATGTAGGCCAGAGATTTTTGAGAATATAGAAACTACGCAAATTACTTTAACAGAAAAAAAAAAAGTAAAACAGAATTGTTAGAAAATAAAAGGGCAAAGGGGGACTCTTACTGCTGTTAAACCTAGGCTTGGGAAACAAAGGGAAGAGGTTAGAATCATTAAAACTCAAGGGCATGGAGGAGAGCCTGTGAAACTGGAATATAGATCTCTTAGGAGTTTGCACTGATGTTGAAGAGCTAAAAGGAGAAAGCCCACAGAGGTAGGACTCAGTCCTCTGAGGATGAGGCATGGGCTGGATGGTGGTGTGTTTTCTGAGAGATATGTGATAAGGCTGATTTTAATAGCATAGGAAAAGACTGCAAACTGCAATCAGCTATTATTTCTGGAATCAATTGTCACTGTCAGGGTAAAGAGCTATCACCTGACTGGAACTGGAAGTAAATAGCAACAAATTCCTTTTTACTCCTGAAACCTTCTAGATGTTCTCTAGTGCCTCTTACTGGCAAAACATAATGGGGATCAACTGACCATAAATGAGCCTCAGGACCATAAAAGCAAAGTGCATATGGAAGCATGGGTTTGAAGTTGACAGGCAATAGCTAAATAGCCACGATGGTCCAGACTTTGGCTACTCAGCCTCCACACACACTCTTCTACATAAACTTGACTTCAGTATAATGATACAAACCACTTTAATCTTCAACTCTACAAAATCTTTTGTACATTCAAAGTTACGTTCAACCCTTTTTTATTTTGTTTTTGTACATAAGTTCTTTAGTTGTGATTTCTGAGACTCTGTTGCACCCATCACCCGAGCAGTTTACACTGTACCCACACCTCTCCCACCCTTACCCTCAAGTCTCCAAAGTCCATTGTATCATTCTTATGCCTTTGCATCCTCATAGTTTAGCTCCCACTTACGAATTGGAACATAGGATGTTTGATTTTCCATTCCTGAGTTACTTCACTTAAGAGTCGTGGTCTCTAATTCAATTCAGGTTGTGTCAAATGTCATTTGTTCCTTTTTATGGTTGAATAGTATTCCATGGTATACATCTACATTTTTTAATCTTCTTATTGACTGATGGGCATTTGGACTGGTTCCACATTTTTACAATTGCAAATCGTGCTGCTATAAACATGTACGTATAAGTATCTTTTTAGTATAATGACTTCTTTTTTTCTAGGTAGATACCCAGGAGTGGAATTGCTGGATCAAATGGTAGATCTACTTTTAATTCTTTAAGGAAACTTCACACTGCTTCCCACAGTGGTTGTACTAGTTTACATTTCCATCAGCAGTGTAAAAGTGTTCCCTTTTCACCACATCCACACCAGTATCTATTTTTTTTTAATTTATTTTTTGTTTTGGCTATGCAGCCATAGTATGTTACCTTTAAAAACTTGCCATCAATAAGTTTAAAGCCAGACAATCAGACACCGTTCCAAAAAGAAAAAAAAAAAAAACAGAGATGTGAAAATGCAATGTCCCTGAGGGATAAAGAGGTAGACCCTCTGTGTCTCAGTAGCCCTGTTGGTCTTGTTTACATGGCCACTGTTTTTGGCCATCTCCATTCTTTTGCTCAAATATCATCTATTCCCTCCATAACTTTCTAAAATATGAATCATCATTTCCTATCACTATATGATATACTTTCTAATTTCTTCAAATTAAAGTGAGGTGTATTTTATTTTGTTTGAGTAAGAATCTCACTCTGATGCCCAAGCTGGAGTGCAGTGGCATGATCTCAACTCACTGCAACCCCTGCCTCCCAGGCTCAAAGGATCTTCCTACATTTGTATTTTTGTTGTACTTTTTTGGAGAGATGAAGTTTTGCCATGTTGACCAGGCTGGACTCAAACTACTGGGCTCAAGTGATTCACCTGCCTCAGCTCCCCCAAACTGCTGGGACTATAGTCGTGAGGCACCATGCCCAGCCTAAAGTGAGTATTTTGAGTTTAAGAATACAACAAATTGTAAGATGGGGACTTTTACTTTGCTAGCCTCATTATCTCTATTTTAGCAAAAATTAATATTACTGCTTTTGCCAGTAAAGGATATTTTAAGGGTCAATAGCATGGGTTAAAATTATCTCAAAGAATAGCACTATTACATCTTTTGCTTTCTTCTAAGCAAATGAGATCTCAGTCCCTTCAAAAAGTTGGAAAATCCCTTCAAATCCTTAAGGGATTGAATAGTAACTATAAGCAATGATGATGCTTAGCAAATATAATTTGATAGCTGTATAAAGACATCGTCATATGTAACTATGCTTCAAAAAGAACAATGAAAGAAGCAAACATTGATGAGTCATATTCCATCAACATATGATAAAATGAAAAGGCAGTTGTGAGCTACAGAGACTATGGGGAGGGGTTAGAGATAAGAAGTAATATAGAAAATGGGGTCCAAGGCCAGTAGAGGAGTTAAATGAGAAATAGACGTGAGAGTTATGGCAAAACACAGCAAAGAACTAAAAGGTGTTACCAGGCCAGGCATGGTGGCTCATGCCTGCAATCCCAACACTTTGGGAGGCTGAGATGGGAGGATCACTTGAGACCAGGAGTTCAAGACCAGCCTGCTCAACATAGCAAGACCCTATCTCTAAAAAGCAAATGATAATAATAATTTTTTAAAAAGTTAACAGCACCAACTGGAAATGGTATAGAAAATATAACCCGGTTTATAAAGAAAAAAAAGAAGGCACACCAACAGTGATCTACATGTTTCGTGGCAGCAGCCATTAGCACTGTTAGATGCTTAGAACACATATTCACCAAGATAGATAGTAATCCTGATGCTGACCACACAATGTAGTGGTTAGAAGTGTGTTCTCTAGCACCAGACTGTCCAGATCCAAATCCCAACTTAGACACATTGCTGTGTGACATAGACATGTCATTTACTTGCCCTATACCTTCATCTGCAAAATGGAGACAATATTACTATCCACTTCTGAGGGGTTTCATGCGGATTAAATGACTTCTTATATACTAATATATGTCAAGTGCTTAAAATAGTGCTATTGGTGTGTGTGCCTTATTAGACATTTAGAGACAGAAATACTAATATTTATTGAGGTGGTTTGATGTTTGTCCCCTCCAAATCTCATGTTGAAATGTAATTCCCAGTGTTGAAGGTGGGGCCTGGTTGCAGGTGTTTAGGTCACAGGGTTGGATTCCTTATGAATGGCTTAAAGCTGTCCTGACCAAAATGGGTGAATTCTTGCTCTGAGTTTACATAGGATCTGGTTGCTTAAAAGACTGTGCCACCTCCCTCTCTCTGTTTTGCTCCTCCTCTTGCCATGTGATGTGCTGGCTTCTCCTTTACCTTCTGCATGATTGTAATCTTCCTAAGGCCCTCACCAGAAGCAGATGCCAGTACTATGCTTCCTGTACAGTCCGCAGAATCGTGAGCCAAAATAAAACCTCATTTATTTATAAATTACCCACCCTCCTTTTTTCCTTTATAGCAATGTAAAAATAGATTAATACATTTGTGAGGAACATTGTATTATTAATCACTCAGCCATCCAATTAATCCATAACTACTTACTGAACACCCGTAAAGTATTCAAGGTTTATAGATATTTCAAGGTGGTGAAAGGACCACCTAAGAATCAGAAATCAGGCTTTTGGTTAGCTAATACAGCAAATATAACTCGAATAAAATATTTGAAGTGATTCAAATGCAAATAAAATATTTGAAGCTAATAGTGAAGTGATGTGAAAATTCAAGGGGCTCTACCTGAAAACCATATTTGTTCATTTAAAGATCATGTTTTATAATACTAAGCTAGTTCTTGTTGACTCTAACGTGACAAATGTTTAACTATAATCAGGACATTGGATGCGTAGACTCATGTTGACCTCCTGTGTAGCCCTAACAACCACTTTTTTCCCCTAAATAAAACCAGCTTTGAGTTTGCAATGCCCTATTTAAGGTTTATTTGCTGATTCCATTATAAACTTTGCTATTCCAGATCATACCTTGTCACTTCTAATTTTCATCAAGAAAAAATGTTAGTGTATGTTTGTGAGCTTCAATTGAAATTATTCTTTTTGAAAAAAAATTCTGAAATAAGTAAAATGAAAAGTCTATAGTCTTAAATAACCTTTACAGAATTACAAATAAAGTAGCCACTCCTCCTTCTTGGCCTAGAGTTTGACAAAGTAGTAGATACAGTTAATTGCCTATAAATTTTTAATACAGTTATATAGTCATAAACCATTTTAATATGGATTCCAAAATGTCTAAATTTGAAGCATTATAAGATGCTCAAGAATGGAAAAATTAATTTGGGGAAGATATATAAATAAGTATTTTAATAAAATTTACAATGTTTTGAGCACTGTGCCACCTGCCCCTCCCCGCCACAGTTTATTTATTTATATTCTTTTTTTAAAAATATTTTAAGTTCTGGGATACATGTGCAGAACGTGCAGGTTTGTTACATAGATATACATGTACCATGGTGGTTTGCTGCACCCATCAACCTGTCATCTATATTAGGTATTTCTCCTAATGCTATCCCTCCCCTATCCACCCACCCCCTGACAGATCCCAGTGTGGGTTGTTCCCTTCCCTGTGTCCATGTGTTCTCATTGTTCAGCTCCCATTGATGAGTGAGAACTTGTGGTATTTCTTTTTTGTGTTCCTGTGTTAGTTTGCTGAGAATGGTGATTTCTAGCTTCATTGATGTCCCTGCAAAGGACATGAACTCATCCTTTTTATGGCTGCATAGTATTCTATGGTGTATATGTGTCACATTTTCTTTATCTGGTCTATCACTGATGTGCATTTGGGTTGGTTCCAAGTCTTTGCTATTGTGAATTGTGCTGCAATAAACATATGTGTGCATGTGTCTTTATAGTAGAATGATGTGTAATCCTTTGAGGGTTTACCCACTAATGGGATTGCTGGGTCAAATGGTATTTCTGGTTATAGATCCTTGAAGAATTGGCACTCTGTCTTCCACAATGGTTGAACTAATTTACACTTCCATCAACAGTGTAAGAGCATTCCGATTTCTCCACATCCTCTCGAGCATCTGTTGTTTCCTGACTTTTTAATGATCACCTTTCTAACTGTCATGAGATGCTCTCTTATTGCGGTTTTGATTTGCATTTCTCTAATGACCAGTGATGATGAGGTGTTTTTTTTTTTCATATGTTTGTTGGCTGAATAAATGTCTTCTGTTGAAAAGTGTCTGTTCATATTCTTTGCCCACTTTTTGATGTGGTTGTTTGTTTTTTTCTTGTAAAGCTGTTTAAGTTCTTTGTAGATTCTGGATATTAGCCCTTTGTCAGATGGACAGATTGCAAAAACTTTCTCCCATTCTGTAGATTGCCTTTTTACTTTGATAATAGTTTCTTTTGCTGTGAAGAAGCTTTTTATTTAATTAGGTCCCATTTGTCAATTTTGGCTTTGTTGTCATTGCTTTAGATGTTTTAGTCATGAAGTCTTTGCCCATGCCTTTGTCCTGAATGGTACTGCCTAGGTTTTCTTTTAGAGTTCTAGGGTTTTTATGAGGGCCGCTAAAGCCATTGTAAGGACTTTGGTCTTTACTCAATGTGTTCTGTAAAGACACTGGAGACTTCTAACAAGAAAAATGTTATGATTAAACTCCGGTTTTTATTGTTGCTCTGGCGGCTGGGTGGAAATAAACAGTAGGAGGGCAAGATTAAAAGCAGTGAGAACAGTTAAGCAGCTCTTTCTTCAAGGGCGAAATACCAGTGGTCTGAACTAGGATGGTGTCAGTGGAGGGAGATAAGAGAAAAATAGTTAGATTACAGAATAACAGGATTTGTTGATATGCTGGACATGTTAAAGAGAATAGAAAAAAATATCAAAAGCGATTCTTTTGTTTTAGCCTCAGTACTTCAAAAAAAAAAAAAAAAGATTAAGTCACTTTGATAATTGCATTTATTTTGGCTCTGTAGTAAACATACTAAAGACAAATAAAGATAACCAACTGAATTTCTAGACAAAGGGAACCAGAAAAAAAATCTTTAAATAAATTTTTGATGTTCTGATATCAGAGTGTAACTATTCTGTCAATATGAGAACTGATAACTTGACAAAGGATGGTAAGCATCCAGGACACATAGGTCATCAGGAGGCATTCCTGGATCTATTATCTAAGAAGCAATCTACTGAATTATCTCCACTCAAAGGTACAAGCATGAAATATTGTTGAATTTCCCCTCCGCACTAGTTAAGCATTCTGGAAGGAACCTATCATTTTCTTGGTTCTTTTTCCTCCCACATATTCGAAGTCCAACCTAGACCAGTCTAAAATTCCCATCTCGTATCTGGATCAAAGCTTTCACCTCTCTTATTACCTGCCTGGCTTCAGGCAATGGTTTGTGAATGAATGTGTATTCCACCAGTAATTCATTGTTTCATGGCTGGATACTACCAAGACAATGGAAGGAAGCCTGTCTCCTTCCAAGCATCTTTTAACCCAAAAAGAAATTTCTATACTCTTTCTATACCTTAGCCATTTGTATCTTTGCATTGCTACTTCTTTTCAGTCCTCTATTCTCTTGCTTAGGTAGGCTCAGAGCAGATTAACAAGTCCACTGACCAAGCAGATGTCTGACTTAGGGACTGAGAAAGCAGCACTGCAGATGCCTCAGTCCCTAGCAAGCTTGTCCAACCTACCTTATTTCATTGTTGCTGTTGTTATTGTTGTTCCATTTTATGCTTTTAGCTTCTGAAGCCGTGGTCTTTAGTTTCTGTCTCTAAGGATAAGCAGAAAAGAGGGAGAGGAAGGAGTTTTACTGACCCAACCAGAAACAGAAACTTAGAACCCATGACTGTGTTCTCAACCTTGGACACCTGAGGATGATGATTCTCCTGGACTCTCCTTCTCCAGCTTGAACCTGTGGAGATCATAATATTCTTGATGACCCAGATGACTCCTTGATGCTTCCTCTATCTAGCTTGGGATGGTGTCGAGGTACTGAGTAGTGGATAGAGAGATCGAAATTGGCCCACAGGTCTCTTAATAATAAACCCTGAGAGGGTGGTCTGGCTCTTACTGTTGTCAGCTCCCTTCAGACCATTTGTCCTCAGCTCTAGGCCCAAGTCAGCAGTTTAAGGTGTGGACTGAAATAACAGAGAGGGCCACTGTAAGAGAAAATGACATTTATTTCAGAATAGGGCATTGCAAGGGGAATACATGTGCCATAGTAAACTATATGCATCATCAGGGAGGTAAAGGAAGGCAAGGGTTTTTAAAGAAAGAATAAGGAAAATTACGTACTTGGTTTGAGGTAATTATCTTTGGCTACAAGGATCAATAGCAACGGCGATGCCAAGGTTGGACAGGCAGTTGCTGGGCAGATGTCCTCAAAAAGTATTTATTGGGTAAATACTTCTTTTTGTTTAAGGCCTTTTTACGAGATTGCAGTTTTTCTGGTTTTCTGTGGTTGTTTTTGTTATCAGGTGTTTATGCGTGAGAACCGTTCTCGTCAAGACCTTCTCTGGCTCTATTTGTTAGGTGTTCTTTCTTTCTTAACACAAATGAATCCATTTTAATCCTGACAACTTTCACAAAGGCAAGAAAAATCTCACTTATATCCAGCTACACATGCTTAAAGTCTAAAACCTTCCCAAACAGCGTTATTAAAATACAGCTACTCCAAAAGTGAGTGGGCAACTAACCGATTTAGGTAAAGCCGCTGCAGAAACTGACTCATTGAAAGTAATGTTGAAATCTGCTATCAATACTCTTTGATCACATGCTCACATACACACACACATCCCCCATGCTCAGACAATTCATGTTCAAGGCTGTGACAGAATGAACAGTTCTATTCCTCAGAACTGAGTCCAGAGAAGAAAATAAAAAATAGAAGATGTGAAAAAGTTTGCCAACAGATGAACTCTTGACACTACTGATTGGGTAAAACATGGTTACTCATGATCAGAATTTAAAAGGGGTTCCTTTAGTTAGCAGGCAGCCAGGATCAGAGCTACAAGGAGTATAATCACATGTATATTTACGAGCTGTTGCTAGTGAATTTGTTCCCTTTCTACACATTACACTTAAAAAGTATTTTCTTATTGAGATAATTTTTCTTTTTCTTTTTCTTTTTTTTTTTTTTGAGACGGAGTTTCACTCTTGTTACCCAGGCTGGAGTGCAATGGCGCGATCTCGGCTCACCGCAACCTCAGCCTCCCGGGTTCAGGCAATTCTCCTGCCTCAGCCTCCTGAGTAGCTGGGATCACAGGCACGTGCCACCATGCCCAGATAATTTTTTGTATTTTTAGTAGAGACGGGGTTTCACCATGTTGACCAGGTTGGTCTTGATCTCTCGACTCCTGATCCACCTGCCTCGGCCTCCCAAAGTGCTGGGATTATAGGCTTGAGCCACCGCACCCGGCCTTATTGAGATAATTTTTCTAATTACCCTTTCTTTCTGATCGATCACTCTCACTGTGATTCCGATTGATCCATTCTCTATTACCTGGTAGAAGCCTATACTTAGGCAAATGAAGCATCTTCAGAAGTTGATTGGAGAAATTGTTTAGAAAAGAGTTCCAAAATTCTGAGACAGAAGCGACTGGTCTTTTCTCCTCTCTGTGTAGCTAATTGTACGCTCATCCTAAGTAAAAAAGGAGACTTTTAAAAAATTGTTTTGAATGGGTAGTTCCTGATAGCAGTGTTTCCTAGAAATGATGGACCCCCAAGTAGCCATTGTTTAACATGACACATTTTAACTGGCAAACAATCACACATGCCAAATACTTCTCCAGAAAAGTCTGATCATGTATCTAAAATAATTAGATTTTGTTCAGTAATAAAACTCAATCAGATGAATTCTGTGTGAACTACTTTTATTCCCACGTTGAGAAATGTGTGTCATATCCTCTGTAAATTTGCATATTTTTCCATAAACCTAAAACCAATCAATTTTGAAGAGTTATGATAATATAAAGAATCTGAGGCAATTACAGCCTTTTAAACAGGGATTCTAAATGCATTTCACTGCTGGTATTCATGTAGTAAAATAGTTAAAACTTCTTTAACCCTTTTTGTGACATCTCAATTAAGCTGTAATGATTGAGACTTGGGACATTTCTTAGTATTAATGACTGGCTAGGAAAGTGGATGGCCTGAGGTGAAGCCAAGGGCCATTAATTCCCTCTGGTCATTAATCCCCCAGGAAATTTCCTAGGCTGGTTTGATGTTAGCATTACAGGCTGCAAATATATTGTTGGGTTTCCTGTTTGGTTTTAAAATAGTTTATTAAGATGTCATATTTTAATTTGTGCCCTGTATACCCAACATTTCCAAATTTCCATTACCCGTTTCTCATCCCACATTGTTGATTGCAACATAATAAAAATTGATTCCTTGGTCATATCTCACATTTCCTTTAAGTAGTCAAAACATGTTAAAGTTGTTTTCAATACGGAAGCCTCAAATAGTCATTTGTCTTCGTGGTGTTATTTTTTAGTGAAAATTTTGGCCTTGACAGTGGGTGGTATTTTATTCAGTTATATGTGTGCTGTGATCTACTTGGTATTGCCTAAGTTAGTAAAAAGTGTTAAAATCCACCCTTAATTTTGCCTGATATCCAGTGTACATAAATCTGCCCTTAATTTCCAAATAGGGGCTTGGCACAGTGGCTCATGCCTATAAACACAGCACTTTGGGAGGCTGAGGTTGGTTGATCACTTGAGAGTTCAAGACTAGCATGGCCAACATGGCAAAATCCCATCTAAACTAAAAATACAAAAATTAGCCAAGCGTGGTGGCACATGCCTGTAATACCAGCTACTTGGCTGGCTGAGGCATGAAAATTGCTTGAATCTGGGAGGCAAAGGGGCAGTGAGGTGAGATCACACCACTGCACTCCAACCTGGGCAACAGAGTGAGATTCAGTCTCAAAAAAAAAAAAAAAAAAGAAAGAAAGAAAAGAAAAAAAAGAAAAAGAAAAAAGATCTCCGGATATGATATTTACATCTTTAGCTTTTGTTAGAAAATAATCAACACTTGGTCATAAAAATCATATTTTTGGGAATTACCTGAAATTTGTATGGCCTTCATCCCTCTAGACATTCAACTTTAAATTAATTCACCATTTTTTAAAAACGTTTGAAATATAATTGTTTTGTGGAAATATACTTGGGGGTTATATCTGTATTAAATATGAAAAAAAGTCTTTTTTTAGAAACTCTAACAGAACTTACTGTTTTTACCCCAAATATTTTGCTAGATATTGCTTATTATATCAAAGTGTCCTCTTACGAAGTACAGGAGAGATATTGCTTAGAAATAGCTGGGATTAAACTAAGAATCTGATCCTATCTTACCCTGTGAACACTATCAATCCTGCAACTGATGTTATTTCGCTTCTTTGCTCAGAAGCCCAAAGTCAAGTTTACAAGCCATCTCTGGCAAAGTTCTTAGAGGCAATATTTAGAATATAATCTTTACTTTTGAATTTGTTTTTCTCTTTTCTACCCTAATTTACCTTCCTCATTTATTTACCATCAAGTTCAAATATGTATCTTTATCAACTCCTGCTATTGTGTTTGGAATGAGGTGGGATATAATTAACTAGTTAATCAATCAATTGTTGCTACATTGAGCACCTTGTTTTTCCTTCCTCCTTGGTCCAACATTCGCTTCTATTCATCCCTCACATCTAGTTATGTCTTCTTGTGACATGGTTTCCACTGGTTTATCTGCTTCAGGCTGCCTGTCAGGACAAATCAGATGAAAGTCACAATCCCACAATACCTGAAACTAGAAGTCCCAAAGGTCTTTCCCAATTTGTTTAGCAACATTGTTATATAAATATTCTTGTCCCTTACCCTAAATTACACTTAACCTCTGAAAGGTCGTTTTAGAAATTAAAAGTTGCTTCTGTTTCTCCAAATAAACCTCTGTTACATTTTCAGTCTTAGAATATCTACCTTATATTGTAAATTTCCAAAGCCTCTACCTGATAACATACAACATATCAAGGGTAAATAGTTGCTTAAGTTTTACCTTTGTTAAAACTTCAATGGAAAGTGACTCAATGAAAATAAAATACCGTAGTAAAAATAAGCTAAGACTACTAGATCTCCCCCAGCACAATGACTCCTTCAGGGATAATAGGTAGAATCAGCCTTGGCAAAAGAACATTAATACGTGAAGGGTAAAAAAAGATTACCTGCCCCTCTATCTGTCTGACTGTACTTATCTTTCCCTATCTTTACATTTGATGATCGCCATGAAATCCTTGAGTCAACTGAAGGTCTGTATAGGAAGCATAATGTGGGCTTATCGATCTGAGCTGCGAAATGACAACACAGGTCCGTATTCTGTCCTCAGATCAATGCCGCGTGTGTGTGTGTTCCTGAAGCACATGGTATATGCTGTGTCTGTCTGGCAGAAACATTTGTGCTTAAAATACAGCCTGACAGTTCCCTGCCATCTTGCAAAACAGTGTAGCTTATTTAGAACAAATCTGTTATGACTGACCACAGAAAGATGCATGTGTGTTTCTGAGCCTCTCCCTATGAATAGGCAAAAGGACCATCTGGGCACGTGGCATTTACACATCTTTGAGCAAAGTTAGCATTCCGCCTCCCAGTAAAATCCATCTCTCAGGGACTCTGTGGGTTTGTGATGCTTCCTACAGAATGGAGGAGGAAAACAAATGCACTTCAGTAAAACAGGAGTATCTTTTTTTTCATCTGTCATAGCCACAGTTTGATAGTATCTGTATTTCATTTTCACTTCAGAATATCACAAGAGAGAGAAATGGCAGGAAGCAAGTTGCTTCCACATGGTTGTGAAAAGGAGTTGTTATATTTGGTTGCTCTCTGTGGCACATCTCTGTGAAATTAAAAAAAAAAAAAAAACTAGCTACCATCCTGGTGGCAGAAAAAAAGTAATGTCCTTATATTTTCCTAAGAAGAGTCATTTGCTATAATAACAGAATGATCATAATGGCATTCCCTTTTTGTCTGTCCTTATTTAAAACTGATATGACTTATGCTTCAAACGAAATACATACCCTGATGTGTTTATCTTAAAATATGCATTTTAACAGGCAATCTAAAATACTCAGAGAAAACATGAATTAAGATAGACTTAATTATTCTGTAATTGAAAGTTATTAATAAAAAATTTGGTCAGTCATAAAGTGATGTTTTTAAGGAAATTCACCAGAATTATACAGCCAAACAGTTTACTGTCTGCTGCTAAAAATGACCATTTTTCTTATTCAGAATATTTTTTATTTCCTATTTGGAAACTGGCTTTTATGACATATGGCTTATTATTTTCACTATTCTTGATGGAAACATGTCTTTCATTCTTAAATAATAAATTCATTTTTTAAAAGAGTCTAACTTAGGCAAGTATTATTAATAGGAAAGCGATCAAGTGAGAGCTAACCTTTTTGGTTGAAGGGGATATGTGACTATAAAACAATAAAGAAGTTCTCAAATGTCCTTTCAACTCTAAAATTCTACGTGACATTCCTTCTCTGACATCTTTTGCAATGTGTAATTTCAGGGGGCATCTCCAAAAGAAGGGTATCAAAATGTTTGGGAGCAGTAGCAACATTGTTAAATTTCATGAGCAACTTCATGAGGGCACCGTTTTGAGAGACAATGATGTGTTGTCCCTTATTCTGGACAAAAATTGTCAGTCACGTATTTTACTTAAGCGTCAGTACTTTCCCGTCCATCAAGTGAAATACTGAATGGACTAGTGTTGCCAAATCGTACTTCTTTTAATTCAAGTCAACTTCCTCTTCCTCTCACTCTTCCTCTTTGTTTCTGTAGTCCCTGCAATGCTCTAGGTCAGGGGTTGGAGATTTTGGGGAATCAGACAGAGAATATTAGGTTTTGTGAACCACGAGGCAAAATTGAGGGTATAATGCATGTACTTACTTAACAAGATCGAAAACCCCTCTCCCTCCTGCCCTGTTTGCCTGGGGAGGATATTCTGGGAAGCAGGGACACTCTGCAGCCAGCTGCTGTCTAAAGAAGACATTCTCAGAGCAAGGATGGACTAGACCAATAAGGAGGGGCCCAGTGGGCAGTGGAGTACGTGGCAGCCGTATTCGGTTTCACTGTCTGCCCCAGTGACACCCAGATATAGCATGGCCATTTCAACTTGGGCGGCTGCTCAGAGGTGAGGTGATTCACTAGACTGGAATTCTACAATTTGGTGCCCACCAGTTGCCAACAGGGGAGTCCCCAACATGGAGTTGGCAACCTGTACTGACCCTGGCCAGCGCATGGGGAGACTGGGAGGCAGTTTCTGGGTGTGGAGGGGGAATGAGGAAGGAACTCCTTGGCCTCCTGTCTCCCTCTGGCCCAGTGGTCTCCATGGCTTGTGGCGCTAGCTCACTGGAGTAGTGGCCACAGATATTATAAAACCAGCAGTCTGCTGGATTTGGCCATCTTATGATTTAGCACCCTTTAATGTAGTTGTCACTTGTCAAGAAAGTTGATACCTCTCCCCTAACATCTCTGTTTTACTATCTCCTTTACTATTCTAAGAAAGGGTCATGTCTCTAAGCAACAGTTATTCCTGTAGCAAATAAATACAGGCATAAAAAGATCTTGCCACCAACCTCAGGAATCTGTTTGGGGTTTTAGTTGCTATTTCTTCCAATAAATTATTTTTTAGGCCTATCATAAATCCTTCCTTTAGCAGTTCCTCATGTTCTTCCTCAATTCAGCATAAAAATTAAAAGCTCCCAACCCAATTCCTTGGGAGTCTAAGTGGCTTAGATTCCTAACAGAGTCCAAGTGGCATCTTAGATGATTCTGCATTCCTTCTCTTAGAGGCTAAATTGCACTGTGTTTTAGAGCAAGGATCAGCCACCTACAGCTTGTGGGCCCAGACCAGAGCCCCTCTTCCCATTTTTGTATGGTTCATAAGCTAAGAATGATTTTTACATTTTTAAATGGTTAGAGAGAAAAAAAATCAAAAAAGAATACTATTTTGTGACACATGAAAATTATATGAAATTCAAATTATAGTGTCCATAAATAAAGTTTTATTGGAACACAGCCATACTCATTCATTTACATATTGTCTATGGCTATGTTGTGCTAAATGGCAGAGTTGAGTAATTATGACAGAGACCGTATGGCCTGCAAAGCCTGAAATATTTACTATTTGGCCCTTTACAGAAAAAAAAAAAAATGCTGACCTGTAGTGTAGAGTATGGGCTCTAAAATCAGACTGCGTTCAACTCTCTCCTCCCCATTTTTAGTAATTGCATCCTCTTGGATAATTTATTTAACTTCTCCTTGCATCGAGTTTCTTCATTTATAAAACAGAGATAAGATAATATCTACTTTATACACTGATGGGAAGAATAAATGTATTCTTCTATGTAAGCAACTCATACCAGGGCCTGGCACATGGTAAACATTCAATCCATGTAAGCTACTTGTGTTTCTCTGAAATTGGATTTTGTTTGTACAAAATGCATAATAATGAAATCAATATGGTCTTTCCACCTGTAAGAAGTAATCCAATGGCAAAGATTTTGAATTTTCGCATAGAGTGCTTTGGTATTTTATACGTGAATAAGAAATTCTTAGTTGGCACTACATGTTGTGTACAGGAACACGGAATACATCATGACTTCTATCAGCTGTCAGTCTACTGAAGGAACAAACCTCAAACACATGAAACAGAAGCATCCTTAAAAAGATTACTTTTTCTACCAAAAAAATTAGAATACATACATTTTTTTCTATTTCAATAGCAACTCTGTGTATTGAGTTATCTTGTAAGTCTCTATCTATTGAGCCTGATAAGAGTGCTGAGCTGTAATTCATCTTTAGGACCTGCTATTCTTTCCCTTATCAATATGCTTGCCACCTATAACCTAATGTTCATTAGTCCCACCCATGTGGTAGAATAATGGCTGAATAATTAATTGTAAATTAGCTTTTTGTTCTTCTCACTGACATCAGTGATTATAAATAGACTTGAAATTTCCCAAGGCATTTTAAATGGAAAACATTTTTAGTACATAAATTGTAAAACTCTTAATCAAGGAAACCTGTTATAAACTTGAAGTTAACAATTGCAGACTTTCCCAATAAGAGAAACATGACCATTTCATTAATTCAACAACTATTTACCGCATGCTACATAGTACCCAGAGCTATGAATAAACCAGATAGCCAACATTCCCGTGGAACTGGAACTCTTGGCATTCCAGAAGGATACTAAATGATTCTGACTTACCTCCCTCAAAACTTCTTTCTTTCATTCCATCCTGCCAAGAATTGCAGACTAATCTTCCCACTTTTGTCAACACATTTTGCTCTTCAAAAAGCTTTGTCTCTCATTGTGCATCAGATCAAGCACAAACTCCTTAGCATGGCATTTGGAGCCTTCCATGATCTAACCCAAGTCTATCTTTCTGTTTTCTCTTGTTACTGTATTTCCACACTCTCATTCTTAAACTCTCTGCTTCTGTCAACCTCACCTACTTTGTGTCTTTTGCTTCTCTACCTCTGAGTCATAAAAACGATTACTTCAAAAGCGCTTGGGAGGCCAAGGTGGGTGGATTATCTGAGATCAGGAGTTAGAGAACAGCCTGGCCAACATGGTGAAACTCCATCTCTACTAAAAATACAAAAATCAGCTGTGCGGTAGTGGCACATGCCTATAATCCAGCTACTCAGGGTGGCTGAGGCAGGAGAAGCTGTTGAACGGGGGAGGCAGAGGTTACAGTGTGTCGAGATCATGTATTGCACTCCATCCTGGGTGGCAAGAGTGTGAAACTCCATCTCAAAAAAAAAAAAAAAAAAGGAAATGAAATGAACATTGGCTGGCATTCATGGAAAATTCAATTTTAAATTTTGACTACATGAGCAAAGTACAAATCGGATTTTATACTTTCCCTTAGCTATATTTTTGTCCCCTCTCCAGCTTGATGCTTGACTCTTTAACCACAGTATCACAAGACGGAGTCTTAGTCAAATGCTTCACACTGACTCCCGTAACTGTTCCTACCATATCAAAAATACGTTTTTCTTCCTTTGCTTAATTAAAAGTCATTGTTGTGATAGGCCAGTCTTTTTTAAATTTCAGACTCTCATGGTGTTACAGTGGTTCAAATTTACTGGAAGACTTCAAAAACCAGATTCTGCCAGACTAGAAGCTTCATGAGGACAAAGGCATGTGACAACCTTGTCAAGGGTTATATCTCCAATAGAGAGTTATTCATAAACATTTTTATTAAATTAAGAAATCCTACCTTCTCTCTTAAAGATTTTAATATTCTTCATCTCTGAGAGGTCTGAGAAAAAAATTAAAATTAAAAAAAGCTTTTAATACTCTTCTCAATTTTTGTTAATCAAAGATTTATATAATAATACCTCTTTTGCATCAGTCGAGTACTGTGCTAATCTACAATAATGCAAAGATAAAAAACACTGAAAGAATTAACACAATATATTTTTCTAAAGCTAAAAGGAGTATAAACATTTCCCCACTTTCAATAAAATTTTATTTGAACCTTCATAATATGCTAAATAGAGGCCTTTGCACAATATTTTTAAATATATGTAAATTATTCCACCCATAACGCCCTAAATATTTGGAGGTCAGGGACCAATCTGTTTCCTCTTTGAATTACCTGCAATTCTTGGACAGTACTTTGTATGTGGTCAATACTAAATAAAAGTTGTTCTGTTGAACAATTTAGGCAATAAAAAATCATTAACAGATGAACAGCCCTTACATTATAAATGCATAATGCCACTTAGCAAACTTCACACTTGATAGTCACATATACAAGTTCAGCTTTGGCTTGTGATTTCAGTTATCTATTCTATTTTTGTTGTTACTTTACTTAAAGAGTGAAAACTGCCTTCAAAACCCAAGATCCCATGCCTGGGTTAGTCTTATCAGTGAACAAACCCTTATCCACAATATACAACATATAATTCTCATTACTACAGCCCTAACCTGTACTTTATTGGAAGCTAATTCCAGAGAGCCGTGTTCATGTCTCACTCTTTTCACCATTTTGGTTACAGCGTATCTTTTTTCTAATTCATTCACCAAGTAATGATTTATAGAACAGACCTTAACTCAGTCACATTGATCTGCCTCTTGTGGTTATTGTGATGGAGTCAAATTTTACTGCATTTTCAAGATTAAGATTCTATGTAGCCCTATCAAGTTTTCAAGTAATACTTTCACTGGCTTTTGATTCAGTGTAATTTTCTTTTTTTACAGCAATGTTCTTACATGTTTAAAAGAGAAGTAGAGTGTCTAGGGAGTGACATTTTAAGTAAATGAAGGCCTTTATTAGAAATAAAAACAGTTGTGTCAGTCTAAGTTGATACATGGGTTGCACTTCTGGTTGTGATCATAATTCATTTTTTCAAAAGAATGATTTTATATTTACCTGTCCTGGCATTTAAAAGCAGGTTAGGTGGTAGATATTGAATTTGCATATAAACAAAAAATTAACACAGAGCTAAGCTTGTTTTATTATTATTTTATTTTAATGAACTATAATAAACTCTTAATTTGGGAAAAATACCTCTGTAAATCATTGGTCTCCGAACCAAGTCTCTACACTGTCAGTCATGTCTAACAAAGATTATTCCCATACTGTCCTAAAGTAGTGGACATTTTTAGAGGAAAATCTTTCTCATTTTTGAATTTCTTCACTTAAAAATATCTTTACATGTCTGGCCTCTTTAGTCTCCAACTTGTTCCTCCTCTTTTCAAAGGTTATCCTGTTCAGCTGTGTTCTTACTCCCATTCCCTTTTGTCAGTTTCTCCCCTTTCAATTTTCTTATCTCTACCCTGTCATCAAGCTCTCCTTATCTAGGGAAATGCTTTTTTTGCTAATAGATTTATGTACAGATTTTGTAATCCAACAAATTCTCTCTTATAATTTACTGTCTCTCATAGACAAGTTCTGTTTCTTAACTTCCTTCTATTGCCAGATTCTAAAATCAACTTGTATAACTGCCCCCATTTTGATCTACCTATTATCCTTCTAATCCTATGCATACTCACCAAATTTTTATTATGCTCCTAAAATTGCACTCTTGAAGAGTTCGTCTTGGTGATCTACTAGTGATCAAATTAAAATCACTTACCAGGCTTTGTCATCCTCTGTCTTCCTGGAATTTCTAGAAAACTTGATTATAACCAATATCTCCTTTTTAAAATATTTTTCTGTATCTGATTACAGTTTTCTGTATTTACAGTGGCTTCTCTTGTCAACATTCACTAGAAGCCAAGTATCTTCAACCTTTGGCTATAGGCTCATTTTTCTTGCTTATTGTTTGCAGCTATTCTTTCACATCTTTATTATGTATATTCTGTTAATGTAAAAAATGAGCCATTAAGAAAGAAACTAGTAAGTGTGAGTTTCTCCTTTAACTGCTAAATCAAGGAAAGAGCTTTCTGGAGTTTCTATAATAACTCTCTTCCTTGACCTCGAGAGCAATGGGGAATAAAGAAGCTTTCATGTTTCCAGATCACAAAGAAGAGATTATTGAGAGGGAAAAACAAATGGATCAGGATCTGACCAGAAGTAAGTTGAAGCATCTCAAATCAGAAGAGGGTGGCACAGCCCACTCTCTGATTCCAGGCAGCATTCATCCCTGGCCCACCCTAGGTAGATAGCATGATATTTAGGAGGGCAACTCTGAGTATATTTATGTTGTGGGTACCAGGGCTCAAAAGCAACATCACATACTAAAAGAAGCAACCCTAAAAATACAGACTCTCAAACTAAGAGCCTGGTCTTCCCCAAGGTTTCCAGCCCAAAATAAGCTCAGCTTTCTTTTATAACTCTGTTGAAGGAAGAGAGAGATTGAGAACCAACAATAATAACTGAAGTAGAGTTTTCTGCCAGTCACAACATTTTCACAGGTAAGAAATGGGAAAAGACTAAATTTCATTTACATAGATACATATGTTGAATCTTAGGGCAATGTTAATACTCCATATTTATATCATCTGCTCGACCTTTCTTCTGAATTTCAGTTATGACCGCAGAATCAATATGTTTATCTTAGATTCTACATACTAACCTCTAAATCAATTTATCTACCAATTGGGATAAATTTTAGGTTATACAAAACCCTGCAAAGAACGTGCTTATGACAATGTCTTTCCTTCAGATTATTTTCATGAGATAAATTCCCAGAAGGGGCCCACGTCTGTTCAGGATCAGAGTCAGAAAGTCGACAGGAATTCAATAGGGTACTTGCTGAGACAACTGGAACTGCTTATAGTATTTGAAACATTAAAATGAATATAAAATCAGCCTTTAGAATAGAAATATATGATGTTGCTCTCTCCTCTGTTTTCATAGTTATACTCTCTCAAACACATCAGCCATCTATTTGCCCTGCTAAAGAGATCTCAAAAGGTTTTCTCACCGATTGACACTTTCAGGGAGCCGGGGGACGTATTTCATGCATTGTAGAACGGTCAGCAGCATCTCCAGTCTCTCTCTACCTGTTAGATGCCAGTAGGAAACATCTCTCTTCCTGTTATAACAATCTAAAATGTATCCAGACACTGCCAAATGGCCCTTGGGATGAGAACCACTATACTACGTTAGGTTACAAGTTTCTTTAAATTGACCGTTTTGACACAAAGGATATTTTGGAACAGCTATTTTATTTAGTATCTTTTGATATATGGAATTTTGATGCAGCTTGAAAAGCTCAATCATAAAACTTAAATTTTAAAAAACATGAAGTTTTACTGATATCAAATATTTTTATAGCCTAGAACCTCATTAGAAACCTTATTCCCTGCCTAATCTCATGCTTCACTGAGTCTCACCTCATTAAAGATGAAGTAACGCCCAGGCATGAGATGGAGGATTAAAACATTTGTTGTTCATTATCTATATACAAAAAAGTGTATAGTGCAACCTTATCAAAATATCCTGGTTAACTAAATTGTCACTCTGCCTTTCCCATCTCTCTCTCCTCCTTTTTATTCCCTCTGTGGCATAATCAGCTATTTCATGCTCTCAGATTAGTTGGGATGCCCATTTTTGTTAGACATGTGGGTGGCAAGGGAGGGGCATATTCATTTATCATTGGTTAAAGGAACTTGAAATAAGCTGACTATTCACCACGATGGTAAGTTAGCAAGAGTGACCCATGGAGTAGTGTGAAATAAGGCATAGGTCAAAGATCTCCTTAGTAAAGCAAATAGATGGCTAGAAATTTTGTTCGATGATCTAAAAGGTTGATATGTTAGGAAATATTTTATAGGCTCAAAGACTATACAAACTTAAAGAGTTCAAAGTAACAAGAATCAATGAATCTAGAATCATTCCCAGTGATGAAATGATATGTAATCAGTACTAATTGTTTAAATTCAGACTCTATGATGACCAGTGAGTTTCTTTGTTTTATTTTTTCTAAAGGTAAAACTCTGTTATTTGGGTAAAATGGAAAGTGGAACAAAGGGATTTGGTACAAGGGATTCTGGACTCTCTTCAGGTTCTGCTGCAGATTTTTCTCAACTGCTACAATGATGAGCCTTCATCTTGGCACCCCTCCTTCCTCCCTCAAATGGACAGTGTGAAAATCACCATCATTATTATTAAAGAAAGGGAGGCACCTAGAAAGAAGTCAGCCCCTAAATATAACTGCTTAAATGCTAACCAGCTTTGTGGAGTTTGTTTGAGATGAATGACTATTTTCAGATTGCATTTCATTCATTTATATTAAAATGCTATATCAGTGCAAAATAACAGAGTTGCTGTGAGCTGCCACCCAGCTGCTCATTTCCCTGTCAGAAGCTGTTTCTTTTCAGAGGTAATCTGGTAAGAGGCAACTTGCCACCTGAAAGAATACTGGTGAATGTCAAAAAGAAAGACACTTTACACACACACACACACACACACACACACACACACACACACACGTACATGAGAGAGAGGGAGAGAAAGAGATTATTGCTAAAAAAAATAATAATAATAATATGAGTTGATGTAAAAGCCCATGTAGAGGTTTTGGATCAAACTGTAGAAGACTGAAATCTTTAGAGGTCTTGAAAATAAATTGCATTGACTTTTTTGCAACAATAATCGTTTAAATCAAAGGATGTATAACACTATCAGCAAAATTTTGAATGAGAGGTTCTCATGTATTGGGAGTTTTGCTTATCTTGAAATCCCTAAGACTTATAACAGGGTCATGGTATTCAGTGCATGACCTCTCATCAGGAGAGGTATTCAATGCACTTTTATTATATTAAATACCATCGGATCATTCCCAAATAGATAACCTACAAGGTTTTTCATTTGAATGCTTTATCTTACAGCTTTCCCTGCCTGCTGCAGTTTGACTGTTCCTCTGCCCTCTCAACTTCAGTGTGAACTCATTATGTATCTCCCAGGCTAGTTTCTTTTTCAGATGCCTGTAATTCCATGGCAAATCCATTGACCCAATTAACCAGGAACAAAATCTCAGTTGACTTTAAATTTTCATACATAGTCACTTTGTCTTGTTTATTCCTCTTCTAAAATTACTCTCACATCTCTTCCTGGTTATCTATTTCTACCAGAGTACCATCCTAACTATAGTATTGAAAATTCACAGGCCTTTGGTCTTTAATCACTCAAATTGAGACCCTGAGCAAGCCTCTTAGTTTTTTGTGCCTCAGTTTCTCTTCTGAAAAGTGAGGGTGATACACCAGACCATGTTTTATAAACAGCAGGTCCCAACCTTTAGAAAATCTTAAAATAAATATGATGTGTTCCTGCCAGCATTTTCTAAAATGTAAAAAGCATAGAGCTAAAAATGCCAAATGTCATCATAAATAGTAAGGATAAATACTATCTTATTAAATGTTTTTGGGTGTGTGTATGTATAAAATATATTTCTTACTATGACTCATAGTTAAAAAAAAAGCTGGAAACTCACTGCAAAGTTAATCTTGAAGTAATTCCATTTATAAATGATAGGATTTTATTCTAGGTCCTTACTGTTTCATGCATAGATTATTTCAATAACTTATTGTTATTATTTTTTGAGATAGAGTCTCCTACTGTTGCCCAGGCTGGAGTGCAGTGGTGCCATCTTGGCTCACTGCAACATATGCCTCTTGGGTTCAAGCAATTCTCCTGGCTAGCCTCTTGAGTAGCTTGGATTACAGGCATGTGCCACCACATCTGGCTAATTTTCGTATTTTTAGTAGAGACAGCGTTTCACCATGTTGGTCAGGTTGGTTTCAAACTCCTGACCTCATGATCCCCCAACCTCAGCCTCCCAAAGTACTGGGATTACAGCCATGAGCCTCCATGCCCAGCAAGACAGTGTGGTGATTCCTTGAGGACCTAGAAATAGAAATTCCATTTGACCCAGCAATCCCATTACTGTGTATATATCCAAAGGATTATAAACCGTTCTACTATGAGGACACATGCACACAAATGTTCATTGCAGCACTGTTTACAATAGCAAAGACCTGGAACCAACCCAAATTCCCATCAATGATAGACTGGACAGGGAGAATGTGGCACATATACACCATGGAATATTATTTTAATAACTTTCTAATTATTCTCCCTGTGCAGAGTCTCTTCTTCCAATTCACCATCTACACTACTGGTAGACTGATCTTAAGTAGCTCCTTCCAAGTGTAATTCCCTGGCTCAAAACCTTAAATTATTCCCTTTTGTAAGAAAGTCCTGTATTTAGTTTAGAATCACAGGTTCCCCCTAGTATGGCTCGACCGTACCTTTATAAATTAATCTTCTTCCTTTGTCCTATATGACCTCTGGATTTCAGTCTAACAGACACATTTGATTGACTGACTTAGCATCTTCTGAACATTCTTTTCAAATTACCACCCTTAAAATTGGGCCCACCCATTTTCACAGCTTGGAATACTTTGCCCCCTTTCTCCATGGATTCTAAGGTTATTTTTCTGGAAAATCTCATTCCTTCAAGTTAAAACAAAATAAAAACAAAAAGCGTGGTAATATTTTGATCAGAATGATTTTAATTATTCTTCAATTTAAATAGAACTGAAAGGTTTAATGCAGGCATCCCCAAACTTTTTACACAGGGGGCCAATTCACTGTCCCTCAGACCGTTGGAGGGCTGCCACATACTGTGCTCCTCTCACTGACTACCAATGAAAGAGGTGCCCCTTCCTGAAGTGCGGCAGGGGGCTGCATGCGTCCAGCGGGCTGTAGTTTGGGGATGCCTGGTTAATGTATTGAATAGTCTTCCTTGCAGACAATATGGCTTTCTAGTTGTTCAAGCCTTCTTTTGTGTCTCTAGTTAATGTTCTAAAGTTTTCTTTATTTATGTTCTATGAAATTACCTCGTATATGGTAAACATTTAATAATGGCAACTTCGTTTAATGATGAATTAGTACCTAGTTTGCTTGAGAAGGATTCAATGCCATTCATTTTAATTCATTCAACTTAAGAGTATAATAGAAAGTTTTTAAAAAATTTAAATGAAAATGATTTGTTGTACAATTTATAAATACTTTAAAAACAGGAAACAACCTTGGATGTGGAATCCTGAGAATTGGGGTTCATTTCTGCTACTTCCTCCTAGTATTTTAAAAGAGAGAGAGAGAAAAAAAACTTGATGAAAACAAGTAGAAATCTAAGTAAATCAAATTTCCCTATGCTGCCACTGACTTACTCTTTATCAGTTTTATTATTTATAATTCTTTACTCTGACTTTTGTCTTTCTATACATTTAAAAAATTTTTAGACCTATTAATATTTGCCTGCCCTTCACTACTCACTTATAAATTGAAGGAAAGCTTCTCTATCATGTAAAGAGTAGGATTTATGCTTTTTAAAATATAGATAGATAACCAGAAAGAAGACTGAATATGATTTGGTGAGTCCCTCAATAACTAGCATGTCTTCCCCACTTGGGTCAAGAGAATTTTAAAAATAAAGTGAAGAGCAATAAAGGGAGCCTAGATATTAAGCTTGTTCTGTATTGAGGTTAGTCGAATGGCTTTTTTGGAGCCTCAGTTTAGTCTAGAGTGAGACTAAGATAATTTTGTTTTCCAGCTTTCCCTAAAACTATTATCTATTTCCTCTTACTATTTAAAAAGAAAAAAAGGAAAAGACTATAGCATTATCACTGTAGTTCACATACAGGAAGATCATCTTGGAGGACTTTCCAATTCTTGTATCTTGTGGTTATAAAATCCATTATCATCTTATTGCATAAAAATAACATATAAATGTTATAGACCATAAAGCTTTGAAGTGTGGTTGTAAATTATATAAGCATATCTGCACATATACATATTCATGTTGTGATGCATTTCAAACAACAAAAAATATTCTTTGCTCCATTGCTGCAGTAAGTTTATTTTCTAAAATACATTCTGGAGACATCAGCAGTGTCTCCTCTCCTTGCAAATGACTAATGTGAGAAGGGAACTTTGGAAATTACATTGCAATGTAATCATCCATATTGTATATTGTGGATAAAATTGATTAGAATAATATTGAAACTCCCCCAAGGGACTTGACAATTATAAGTCAAGTCCCAAATGGAAAAGCTTTTTTGAAAAGTTGGCAGATGTCTTAATGAAAATGAAGCATTACAGTAATATATTAGGGCAATTTGTTCATTATTGACAAGCAAATCACTAAACTATATAAATTACTGAATTGGACAGGCAGAATTACTTTTCTTTCAGTGAATGGTTAATCAAATATTACTTTTAAATGTTCATTTGTTTAAATTTTGGATATACATATTAGTAGACAAATGATTGTCCTTAGAGCTGCACATTGGCTTTAGATGCAGAAAATTCAAATATTTGAATTTATGTCTATTAGAAAACAAATTCAACCTCAAGACTGAAGTCCACCATTCACAATTCACAGTAGAATATATAAAAGCACCAAGATTTTTTATTATCCTTAATAAACCTGTTTACTTTGCATTTGTTTCTCTTTTCCCTGTTTTTGTTTTTAAACAGCCTTTCATGAAAAAGCAACATTAAAATAAATCTTTGAGGAACAGATAGAGCTATTTAACAAGGTTGGCAGTTATATACCACCATTCACCGTGTCAGGGATTTGTAATGATATAAAAGTTTGTTTCTGCATTTGTTCCCAAGGACTTGGCCAAGCACGGAAGCTCCTGCAACTACAGCAAATTTATTCTAATAGATTTTTATTCCAAGAACAGGAATCTTTCTGTTTGATATTGCACATGAATATTAAATAAACTACCTGCTGGCAACTACATAATATTTTAGCCTCTAATTTTAAAAGTACACTGTATTTTAATATCTATTTTTAAACAGGTATCAATTTTTATGGAGCAGTACATGAGTTGTTGATGGATAAATCACCCAAGCATGGTTAAAGAGAGCCTAATCTCCAGCTGGTACCAGATCCATTTAATTGTATCTTCTGACCTCACCTCACCTGAGTCTACATTAAAATCATAATACAGTTCAAGTGTAAAAATGATATACTGTTTGTTCGCCCTGTTTATAGAGGGGCAAACATACAGTTAAATTCATATGTTTGAAATTAGTGTAGTCATTTGAAAAGGTTGAGTTAGAGCAAACTGCCTCTCAGCGTTTTTTCTGCCCTTTTTTTTAATTTAAATGACTATGCCTCCATAACCAGATGAGAGAGGCTGTTAAGAAAGTTGTAGCAGCTTTTCCTGACCACCCAGAAGATTGCTCTATCAAACACAGAGAGCTATCAAGCATCATTTAATAATGGACAGTCCATTTAAAAAATGCATTCAGCTGGTGATAGGACAGAAAGTTTGGGATGTTCTAAATCCTTTACAAATGTGGTAATATCTTGGAATGGCCTAAACAGCAGATCTTGAGTTTATCTCCATTTTCATTAGGGTAAAATTTTTTCCTTAGATTCTTGTGGCAGTTTTATTTTCATAAATTAAAGTACCTAGGTTTTTCCGTTTTAAGAGCCAAGATTTTAAAAAAAAATGCTGCTCCAGGCAGATTTATATTGATTTTAGTAATGTTTCTAAAAGCTGAACTGACAAATTTGAAAGTAGCACTGCTTTTGGACTCTGATTCAAAGAAATGATTAGTTAATACTCCTTACAACTATCATATATGAAGAGCTTTCTATACACCAGACAGACTTAGTAGTGAGTCCCCACAAAATTTAATGCATTGGACGGTATAGGGCTCTCCTGGGTAAGAACCTTGTCTTTTTTATTCACTTTTAAAAACTCCATCACCTAAAGGAGTGCCTAAGTGAAAGCAAATGCCCAATGAGTAAGTATAGAATCAATCAATGAATAAAATCGTTATCTCATTGGGTTTCTGTAACTACCCTACACAACAGTAAATGTAGGTTTGTTTATCCTCATTTTACAAATGAGGAACATATCTACTTAACAGCAGAGACAAAAAATTTGGAGATACACCTGTCTGATTCTGAAGTCCATGCTGTCATTACTATGATAATAGCCCAGCCCTAGTGTGTATTAGTGTTCTCCAGAGAAATAGAACCAATGAGAGACAGACAGATAGATAGATAGATAGTTAGATAGATAGATAGATAGATAGATAGATAGATAGATAGATAGAGGATATATTTGGACAATTGACTCATGCACTAATGGAAACTGAGAAGTCCTATGATAGGACATCCGCAAGTGGGAGAACCAGGGAAGCCAGATAGTGTGGCTCAGTCCAAGTTTGAAAGCCTCACAACCGGAAGGGCTACTGGTATACCTTTCTGCCCAAGGCCAAAGACCTAAGAAATTGAGAGGCTGCTGGTGCAAGTCCTGGAGTCCGAAGGCCAGAGAATCTAGACTTCTGGTGTGCAAGGGCAGAAGAAGAAGAGTGTTCAGCTCACAGAGAGAGAGAGAGAGAGAGAGAGAGAGAGAGAGAGAGAGAGAGATAGAATTCACCTTCCTTCTGCCTTTTTGTTCTACCTATGCCCTCAGCTGACTGATTGGTGAGGGTAGATCTTCCTTACTCAGTCCACTGATTTAAATGTTAATCTCTTTCAGAAATACCCTCACAGATATACCCAGAAGTAATACCATACCAGATATCTGAGCGTACCTCACTCCAGTCAAGCTGACACTTCCAAATAACCATCAAAAGCATATACCTTATCAACTTGGTATCCATACACATCTCCTTAAACCACACTTAATCTTCAATGAAGACAGTAACAATGTTACAGTTTTATCAAACATGATACAACTATTCTGAATACAATAAAAAATGCACTAGTCCCATCACCAGAAGAGATGCCTTACTTTTCTCCTGATATTCCATAAATTAAATCATATGATGGGATATTAACAATATTTAAATACTGATATAAACTCAATACGTCTTATATAATATTATATAATAAAGGAATAAGAGAGGAAAGAAAACAAAAATAATTGTTTAATATATGTAGATATATACACGCAAATATATTCTTAACAAAATAGGGAGGAAATATTCATGGCAATTACAGTCCTTGTTTCTATTACTGATCATTTGATTGTAGCTGGTATTGATAACTATCTTCTTCTATTAACCATTTTATATTCCCTTTGACTTCAGGAAGCACCTCAGCTGGTCATGGTTCTTTATCTGGGGGGCAGGGGTGACCCAAACCTTCATTCCTAAATGCTCTGAGCCATTTGCAGTCTTGCCTGGATTAGGTTGTTGTTGTCCCATTGGTCTTAATCATAGAGCATGGTAATGTTAAGAAACACTCCCAAGGGATCACTTGTATTTTAGACATACTGTTTTTCATCTCCACTATGGAGTACTGCTTCACATTCCCCTTGGTATTCTGAAATGATTACCCCCACCAACATCATAACTCCCTTCCTAGCCTGTTGGTTCAGAAGCATGAGGAGCCCAAAGTGACCAGATGGTAGTCTTAACTTCCAGTTTAATGGAATCATTGTGTCCCCTGGCAGAAGAATCCCTTCCTCTGGAACCAAGACTTCTAGGTCAGCAGAGCATAACATCACAAGAACAAGAAGGGAAAAATTTGCTGGTAGGTTACTAGGAGTAATGGTAAGTGGTACCACTCCCATTTCCACCCCTTGATTCTAAGACTCATGAATCTTGGCTATGGAAGAAACTGTGCCACACGAGACACTGATTTGGAGCATCTGCAGCTTTCTGGAGAACCTTGCCTCAGCCCTGCAAACTATTATCAGCCAGCTGGAGCTGCATGAGCAACTTCAAAAGGCCATTCCATCATTCGATAAAGCCAGCTGCATCGGGATGATGGGAAACATGGCAAGACCAGTGAATTCCATGAGCATAAAATCTTCCCAGTAAATTACAATGTTTGGATCCACTTTTGTCTGTAATAGTTATAATAATCAGTTTTAGCAAAATAAGCTCTTTCTGTTTCTATGGTTTGTAATACAGATCCTTTTCCACATCCATATCCACTTGCCTTCACCCATGTTTTATGACATAAATCACTGTAGCATATACAGATGGTTCTAAATATTGAATACATTGATCATCTTGATCTATATAATGGACATGAATTATTTTTCTAAACTAATTTTATCTTTTTTCAGACAGTTTTGCAGAAAATAGTGTGTCTCTCTGAACTTACATCTTATTGGATTGACTTCAGAATGATGAAAAGTACATCTAACATTCAGCTAGAGGAATCTCAAGGTCAGAAAAATCACAATTTTTCTGTTGTCCTGTCCAAAAAAAGCAAACAAAAAGCCAAACACAGTAACTATACTTAGTTCTGCAGGAAAGGTTTGCTTAATGATGAACTTATAAGGGTTGAATTGCCAAATGCAATGACAGAGAAATACTTGTGAGAATATTTGCTAAGTTTAGAACTGCAATAACATGCTGATCTTTACTATCAAGTGTAGCCATGTCCTTGGGAGGACCAAAATAATCTATTTCTTACCATGTATTTTTCTTAGACCCTTCAGGTAAAGTCAGGGTTAATTGCTAATTGATTTGTTATAGGTTTATCCCTTTATGTCAGTTCTGTCTACCACTTAACTATAACTGTCATCCCTTTTTCCTGGATCACTGAAAGAACATAATGGTCTTCCATCTCTAGACTGGTCCCTGCCAACTTCTCAACACAGTCCTGTCAGTTATTTTCTATACTGTAAGCTGATAATGGCATCCCCTTTGTCAATAGTTATTTGTGACTTCATAACACTTTCAAGGTAAAATTCAAACTCATAAACTTTGTATTGCAAGACCCCTTACAATCTCTCTGCTCCCTACAGCTCTCATCTCCTTACACTATTCTGACATGCATCTTTCCAGTCAGCGATACCAAACATCTTGTAGATACTTGAATACGTCATCTGGAATGGACATCTCTGCCTTTGCTTCTTCACCTGGAATGCTCTCTCCACCACTGGCATACCGCACACAGATGACCCTGCACATACCTTTTGTCTACTCAATTCCTAATCATATTCAAAACCCACTCCAAGTACTGCTTCCTCCATGATCATCCCTACTTGCTTCTGATTTAAAGCCTTTTGTCTTGTTTCAACAAGCTCCCTTGAGATTTATCCCCTAGCACCTAGTATGCAATATTCAAAGAAGCAGTTTGCGTGTTTGCCTCCTCTTCTAGACTGTATATTTCATGAGACAAGCACCAGGTATTCTTATAGAACTGCATATTGCCAGTGGTAGTAGAGTGCTAGTCTCTTTGTAAATATTCAAAAATTGTTTGGTGAATGAATGAAAGAAAAAAGAAAGGAAGGGAGGAAAAGACAAACCAAAGGAGGAAAAGAAGGAAGGAAGGAAGGGAGGGAGGGACGGAGGGAGGGAGGAGAGACAGAGACAGAGACACAGGGAGAAGGAGGAAAAAGGCGTGATCAAGAATCTTCAGTGTAAATATTCAAAAATTGGTGAGTGAATGAAAGAAAAAAGAAAGGAAGGAAGGGAGGTGAGGAGAGAAGGAAGGAGGGAGGGAAGGGGAGGGGAGACAGAGACAGAGAAATGCACAGGAAGAAGGGAGAAAAAAGTGTGATCAAGAATCCCCAAATGGAAGCTTCTGGTAACTTGTATATTTGTTCTTTAGCAAAATCATATGCTGCAGAGGAAAGGCTCCTGAACATGAGCTACCCCCTGGAGCAACTCTGGGTAACCCTCTGTTCACTCACCTTTAAAATGTTAGGTCTCTTAGGGTACTGTCCAGTATGAAATTCTGTGATTACCACCTTAGATGTAAAAAGGAATTAAATGAAAGATGCCTGAAAACTAATGGGATATCATATTAGTTTTGTTAACCGGTAATATTTTAAAGGACTCCAATCCTGATGAATATTCACCTCCTATTTACTATATTTCATCAAAGTTGTATGTAGTAATAGACATAAAAAGGAATTAAGTAAAAGATGCCTGAAAGCTAGTGGGATATCATATTAGTTTTGTTAAATGATAATATTTAATATACTTAAAGGACCACAATCCTGATGAATATTCACCTGCTATTTATTATATTTCATCAAGGTTGTATGTAGTAATCTATGTCCTAAGTAATGATGGCTCAAGTAATTTAAGTAGCATGTGATTATTTTGAGTATTACATGAAGTGTCACTTCTTAAACACATGACAGGGAAACTGTAGAGTCTCCAATCTTTAAAGTAGAACCAATTTAATGGTTTCAACTTTTAACAAGTGATCTCTTCTCAAGCAAAATTTGCTTATAGCAAATATGTAAAAGTGATAAATATTTAATCTGTAAAACTGATAAAAGTGGCATTGCTTAATTTAATGAAGGGGGTTGTGGGGGTGGAAGATCGCCTAGATTCCTGATGGTTATATTGCTGTCCTTTCTTTTTTTTTTTTTCTGTATTCATAGTATGTTTAATAATATTTTTCAGTGAATATGTCTTTCTATTTTTTTTTATTGCATTTTAGGTTTTGGGGTACATGTGAAGAACATGCAAGATTGTTGCATAGGTACACACATGGCAGTGTGGTTTGCTGTCTTCTGTCCCCTCACCTGTAATCTGTCATTTCTCCCCATGCTATCTCTTCCCACCTCCCCACCCCCCCATCCCTCCCCCATTTCCCCCCAGCGGACCCCAGTGTGTAGTGCTCCCCTCCCTGTGTCCATGTGTTCTCATTGTTCAACACCCACCTATGAGTGAGAATATGCTGTCCTTTCAGTGTCATCCCAGAGACTCCTCTGGGTGCTGAGGACTTCTTGGAGCACAGTTTGAAAATTATTACAAGACCATTGTGTATAACACAACATCCTCAAAAAAAAAAAAAAAGAAAGAAAGAAAGAAAGAAAATGAGATCCAGGTGGTCAGTGATTTGCACAACATCTTGACTAATTAATTGCAGCTAAGAACATTGGTTATCTCTTTTTGACACTAGTATCTGCACCATGATAGCATGTATATTACTGGGGTCAAGTTGGGTTTCATGCAGAAGTCACAGAGTTTATTAAAATCCCATAAAAGAACCTTGGCTCACTTTCTCTTCTTCCTATCTTCTAATCAAGCATCACTCCACAAATGAGCACATAGTTCGACTTTTTACACAGGTGATTTATGGTTCTTGGGTCTTATGGATTTAGGTCTGGTATAGCAGGTTTTCATTTTCAAGGAATTTTGTAAGTGATTAATAGTCATCATAAATGCATGTATTATATCTCAGAAATATTTCCAGCTCCTGTCACATTTGCAGTCATAAGCAAGGCTTTACAATGGGATTTGTGGGACACCAGAAGTGGAATTTTAAGTGAAGTGGAGGTTCTATATTGAAAGATCACCTTTTCTTCACTGCTTTTAAATAGAGTTTATCATTGTGGTCAGGTGGTTAATAATTCCCTGATGATCAAGGGAAGAGAGATGTCTCATTTTTAAGTGTTTACATTTTTTCAAAAATATGTCAACCTTATTTTTCTCTAAAACATCATTTTATGAGGCTTTCATTGTACTTTCAGATCCATGAATTTTCTCTCATTGATTAGGTAAATCTTAAAAAAATAAAATAAGAGAAATAATATCTACTACATCTGTTCATGATACTAGAAAGAGAAGATTGGATAACAAATTTTAAGAAAAAATTATGAAAGAATTTAACCACAAAATCCTGTGGTTAATCTTCATATTTGTCACTTTTAGTTAAGCTCAAAAATTAGCAGTCACTTCTGGAGGTTCTTAAAAGTATTGAAATTGTAGGATCAGGTTATCTGTAACTTATTTTGTGGAAGCTGCCAGTCCTTGTGAATATGTGTTAATAATGACAATAGATAACATTCGTGCGTGCACCATGAGCCAGGCAAGTTCTCAATGTTTTTACATCTTTAACTCATTTATTCATCAAAAATCTCCATGAATTAAGTACTATTACTATTCCAATTCTAATAAAGAGAAACCTGAATTCCAAACAGTTCATGTAATTTTCCCAGTATTGCATCATAATGGGGGATATGGACCAAGGCACTCAGTGCCCAATGTCAACATTCTTAAACATTATGTTATGCTATCTCTTTCTGTTATTTACATTGGGTAGAATCTCTGCAGAAGAATTGGAGGTTGGTAAAAACTATTGAGAAACTCTGTCTTCCAAAACAACAAACAACCCTTGTCTGGGTAACCCACAGGCTTTACCTGGGCCCCTAATGACCCAACAATCTATAGACCAACTATTGAAATGAGTAGTTAGGACAGTCCTCTGACCCTTCTTCTCTCCCCTTGTACTTTTTAAATAGATTTGGTCTTAAGGTATGGTGATTTGTGACTTGTCTTATCCTCCCTATTGTAAATTCTAGAATGACAGCAATAATACTATTTATAGCTCTAATCCCTGCTTTATTAGGGACTATGCCTTACAGATAATGGAAAGCTATTGTCTCATCCTCTGCTAAATTTTCCAATAGAACCAAAGAATTCCTTGGCCAGGTGGTATGCTGGTAAATGTTTAACCATCGACTCTGGAGGAATTTTTAAAGTCCTGCTTTGTAGCATATTCCAGTTCCCATGGTGTAAATACTATTACCATTACCAACCTGAATCTACTAACTAAAATAATGTCACTGAAAACAGAAGAAGCTAGGAAGAGATGCTAACAACAGACCCTCACCAGCTGCCAGGGAGAATGAAAGCACATGGCTGTGTTTTAAAAAAAAAAAAAAAAAAAAAAAAAAAAAGTAAGTTCCGCTGAAGAAAGTTGATGAAAAAGAAGAAGAGACAGGAGTAAACCTTGACTTCACAGTTTCTACTGAACACCTCTTGGTCCAGTGAACTCTCACCAACCACCCTAAGGTTGCTTGAGCGGCTCCTTCTGTCACCTTCTCAAAGCACCTTGCAGACGATTCATCAAAGTGTTAATCTCACTGTCTTTTTACTTGTTCAGACTCCCCTAGAGGATTGTAAACTCCTTTTTTTTTTTTTTGCCCAAAGACAGTCTCACTCTCTTCCCCAAGCTGGAGTGAGGTGGTGCGATCTCGGCTCACTACAGCCTCCATTTCCCAGGTTCAAGCAATTCCAGTGCCTCAGCCTCCTGAGAAGCTGAGACTACAGGTGCACGCCACCACACCCGGCTAATTATTTTGTATTTTTATTAGAGACGGGGTTTCACCATGTTGCCCAGGTGGTTCTCGAACTCCTGACCTCAGGTGATTTGCCCACCTTGGTCTCTCAAAGTGCTGGGATTACAGGCGTGAGTCACAGCACCCAGCAGATTGTAAACTCTTTCAGTGCAGAGATTATGTTACTATTGTTTTACTCCCTGAGTCTGGCCCAAAGAAAATATAATATTTTTAAAAATTATTTAATAAATAAATGCTTGACAAATATGATTCTACCACAGGGGATTACATCCATTTCTTTATTAGCAACTAGAGGTCATGAGTATCACCTGGATTTTGGCCTTAATGCAAAATTTTCCTGCCTTGCTGGTTTATGGTTGATCTGTAGCATTACCCTTCAACATAGTATTTCGTAGTTGGTGATTAAGTTCTGTGGACTTGTGATTAAGGAGTAATTAATTTTCCATACTTAACAACACTAATGAAATTTCACGTGAAATGAAAAGTAACTACAGAATTAGCATTTGCATCTACTTAGCTGCTTGTCTTCATTATATAACAAACAGAAACAAAGTACTTCAAGTTCATCCTAGCCAAAGGCTTGAGAACGGAATGTAAAGGGCTAGCTAAAGAGAGACAGGCAGGCAAGCAGACAAATAAGCAGAGAAGTCTAACTTAAATTATTATAGATGTTATTTACAGAAATGGGTTATCAGTTTTATTGCAGATATACTGGATAATAGAAAAAATTGAATAATTTATCCAGCAATTTTCGCATAAGCAATATTATTAAAATGAAGACATGAAGGAAGAGGTTATAGAGGAGAATATATAGAGGCCATGAATAAATGCATTAGGCAGCAGAGATGGTGACGGTTTTAGTAGGTTTGGACTAGGTTAAAAAAGAAAAAGAAAGAAAAAAGTACTTAATTTCTATGAAATCTTAAAATATCCAAGGGGAAGAATTGCCTAAAGTGAGAAAGTTTTTTCTCATCTTTTTATTGCCACTTGTGTTTTCAAAGACTAAAAGCAAGTCTTTGTCATTCTATATTCTGGTAAATATTAGAAAGAGTAACAAATTAGAGGGTGGTGATAGGGGATAGGGAAAGAAAAGCTGAGAAAAAGCAGCACTCGTAAGCCAAATAAATGTGGAACATGAAGATAGCTATGAAGAGCCCCAGACTGCCTTGTGCTGTTTTGCACATTTAAGGAAAAACAAAAAACAAAAAACAAAAAACACTCCTCCTGTTTTTTTAATACAAATACTCCATTTTCTCTTTAACATGTATAATTACATTAATGCCATTGTTATTTTATATTTCCATAAAATATTATTTTTAAAAACATACTGACCTTTAATTACAGATTTAAAAACAACACATATTATTGCCATTTTTGCAAGAAATAAACCTAGATGCTAACCAAGCAGCCCTGAATTCTTTAGAAGAGTTGTAGTACATTCAGACATAAATTCCTATTAATAAGTATTTGTTTTTTTGTATGGGAGGGAGCCTCTCATTTAAACAAAGACAACTTTTACAACTTTAGAAAAAGATGATCCCTCTAGTTAAGAATATTTAGAACAAAAAGGGATTTTTTGAGTATTAATATTAAATCAGTTTCAGCACAATACCTTCTAATAGCCGGAGATGTCATTAGCACTCCTGAAACCAAATTCAAAACAAAGTGTCGATATTCTCTAGTTAGTGACTGCCCTATTTTAGGGAATTTTCCGGATATCAAGTATTTGTGTTTTTGAGCACCAAATTGCTTTTCTTTAGTAAATATGTTCATATTTATCTGAAACATTTTAAAATCCCTACATTCCTAAGCAGAATAGATTTAATATAATTGAGTTTTTAACTCCGAATCAGTGTTATTATTGGTAGTGCTTACTGTTTAATGCTGCCATACAGGGATACCCCAAGACCCACCAAGTACATTGTGTGCTTTGATTCTACACTGAAGGATTACAAAATGCTATGTGTTTTGAGCTCTTTACTGACAGTTTTGTCTGCTGATAATAATACTTTCTTCATCATTATTTGTTCTCTGTTAAGGCCTAAAACTGAATCATCATATTTATCAAAATGGTGCACATTAAAAATACAAAGTATATTTTTAGTTTAAATATTATAACATCTCTCTTTTTATTTTTAATTATTTGTTTATTTATTTATTTTTTGTAGAGATCAAGTCTCTCTTTTTTGCCCAGGCTGATCTTGAACTCTTGGCATCATGTGATCCTCCTACATGAGCTTCCCAAAGTACTGAGATTACAGGCTAAAGGTAGGTATAAGCCCCTCCTTATCAGAAAAGGTGTGTGTGGGTGACTGCATGCATATGAAAGCCAGAAGGAAGGGGAGGGCTCAAGACTGGGGAGAAAGAGTGAGAACTCACAGTTTTTCTTAGATAAAAGGGCAGTCTGAAATATTTCCATCTATTCTCAAGATGTGAATTGACAAGAGAAACCAACAGCATACCCAGTGAACCTAGAAAAAACATTTTATCTTTGAGTCAGATTCTCATGTAGAACTTTATTTTTATTATTTTATATTGTTAGTAATCTTCATGATCTCCTGCAACATCCACACCTCATTTATTCACATGTATTGTAAATACCTTGTTTATTTTAATCACAACCAGGAAAATAAAAGTGAGTCCAAACCTAGGTGCAAAGAGGTGTGTGTGGTGGCTTACTTTTATTTTCTTGGTTCTATCCATACCTCCTATACAAAAATAAAAATAATAATAATGACTTTTCTTAATTGTCTACCCAAGGTTCCTTCTGCATTTCAGCACCTGTAGTTTCCCAACAAAGAAAGATGAAAATTTACCAAGTAAAAAAATCTTTTAAGCCATAGAGATTTAAATACAATTGTAAATATTTTTTTCCACTTCTTTGGTTGAAACCCATTTTATACCTGAAACATTAATAAAAGAATATTTAAAGATTGACTGACTATATTTCTTTTGAGAACAGAGCAGGAATTCTTAATAATAATCAAATGGGCTTCAGTCCTTGGACACTGGAGAGTCCAAGCCAATTGGGAGTAGAAGGGATACCCCAGCACAGTGCAGCTGCCCTACCAAAACATGGCCAGAATGCTTCTTTCTTTTTTAATTTTATTATATTTTAAGTTTTGGGATACATGTGCAAGACATGCAGGTTTGTCACATAGGTATACACATGCCATGCTGTCAAGTTGCAATCTATAGCCAGCACTCAGAGGTAGAGGAACCCACACATCCAAAGAATTGAGATGGAGCACAGCTACAACTCTGAGGAAATATAGGAGAGCCACACAATCAAGCAAGAATCTATCAACTCACCAATAAGCCTAAATGCCACTTGTTGAATCACACCTCAAAGTTTCAACATCAAAAATACCAACTAACATACTCCTCTCTAAAACCAGAAACAAAGAGGCAGCTTCAAATAAAGATATACACAAAGGCCAGGCATGGTGGCTCACATCTGTAATCCCTGCACTTTGGAAGGCCAAGGTGGGCAGATCACTTAAGTTCAGGAATTTGAGACCAGCCTGCCAACATGGTGAAATCCCGTCTGTACCAAAAATATAAAAATTAGCTGAGCATGATGGCAGACACCTGTAATCCCAGCTACTTGGGAGGCTGAGACAAGAGAATCGCTTGAGCCTGGGAGGCAGAGGTTGCAGTGAGCTGAGGTTGTGCCACTGCACTCCAGCCTGGGTGACAGAACAAGAATCCATAAAAACAAACAAACAAAAAAATTCCAAACAAAGCCTCAGCCCAGTGAAAACACCAGAAAAAAAAAAAATCCATTGACTATACTCAATCTACACTGCAGTAAAAGGAGCACCCACACACAGAAATGATAAAGAACCAATTCAAGAACTCTGGTAACTCAAATGACCAGTGCTGTATGTCCCCTAAACAACTGCACCAGTTCTCCAACAAGAGTTCTTAACTAGGCTGAACTGGCTAGAATGACAGAATGAGAATTCACATTAGGGATGGGAAAAAAGATCACTGAGATTCAGGAGAACAGCAAAACACAATCCAAGGAAAATAAAAATTACAATAAAGTGATACAGGAGCTGAAGGATGAAATCGTCAGTATAGAAAAGAACCTAATGGATCTGACAGAATTGTGTGAATAATACAATACGGGAATTTCATAATGCAATCAGAAGAATTAATAACAAAATAAACCAAGATGAGGAAAGAGTCTCAGAACTTGAAGATGGGTTCTCTGAAATTAGACAGCAGTCAGACAAAAACAAAGAAAAAAAGAATTAAAAGGAATGAACAAAACATCTCAGAGTATGGGATTATGTAAACAGGCCAAATCTATGAATCACTCGCATTCCTAAAAGGCAAGGAGCTGGGGAGAAAGCAAACAGCTTGGAAAACATATTACAGGATATCATCAGTGAAAACTTTCCCATCCTTGCTAGAGAGGCCGACAGTCAAATTCAGGAATTCAGGATTTTCCAAGGTCAAAATGAAAGAAAAAATGTTAAATGTAGGTAGAGGGAAAGGGCAGGTCACCTACCAAAGGAATCCCATCAGGCTAACGGCAGACGTCTCAGCTGAAACCCTATAAACCAGAAGAGATAGGAGGCATATATTAAACATTCTAATATCTAGAAAACCCCATAGTCTTGGCCTCAAAGCTCCTTAATAGTTGCAGGATACAAAATCAATGTACAAAAATCACAAGTATTTCTATATACCAACAAGAGCAAAGCCTAGAGCCAAATCCGAAAGGCAAGCCCATTCACAACTGCGATTAAAAAAAAAAAAAAACTACGTAAAATAAAATAACTTGGAATACAGCTAACCATAGTGATGAACAATCTCTACAATGAGAATTACAAAACACTACTCAAAGAAACCATAGAAGATACAAATAAATGAAAAAACATCCCATGCTCATAGAGAGGAAGAATATCATTAAATTGCCTATATTGTCCAAAGCAATTTACAGATTCAGTGCTATTTCTATCCAACTACTAACCCATTCTTCACAGAACTAGAAAAAAACTGTTCTAAAATTCTTATAGAACCAAAAAAAGAGCCCAAATAGCCAAAGCAAAAAGAACAAAGCTGAAGGCATTATGTTACTCAGCTCCAAACTATACAGGTTACAGTAACTGAAACAGTATGTTTCTGGTACAAAAACAGATACATAGACCAATGGAACAGAATAGAGAGCCCAGAAATAAGGCCGCACATGAACAACCATTTGATCTTTGACAAGGGTGACAAAAACAAACAATGGGAAAAGACTCTGTATTCAATAAATGGTTCTAGGACACCTGGCTAGCCATATGCAGATGATTGAATCAGGACCCCTTCCTTATGCTATACACAAAAATCTACTCAAGATGGATTAAAGACTTAAATGTAAAACCCAAAACTATAAAAACCCTGAAAGACAACCTAGGCAATACCATCCTGAACAGAGGAACCGGCAAAGATTTCATGACAAAGACACCAAAATCAATCACAACAAAAGCAAAAATGAAAAATGAGATCTAATTAAACTTAAAAGCTTCTGAACAGCAAAAGAAACTATCAACAGAGTAAACAGACAATCTACAGAATGGGAGAAAAATTTTGCAAACTATGCATCTAACTAAGATCTAATATCCAACATTTATAGGGAACTTAAACAAATTTACAAGAGAAAAACAAACAATCCTATTAAAAAGCGGCCAAAGGGCATGAACAGACAGTTTTCTAAAGAAGACATACATGCAACCAACAAGCATATGATAAATAGCTCTATATCTTTGATCATTAGATAAATGCAAATCAAAACCACAGTGAGATAAGATCCAGCCAGAATGGCTATTATTAAAAAGTAAAAAAAAAAAAAAATACCATTTGCTGTCAAGGTTGCAGAGAAAGGGGAACATTTATACAATGTTGGTGAGAGTATATATTCGTTCAAACATTATGGAAAGCAGTATGGTGATTCCTCAAAGAACTAAAAACAGAATCACGGTTTGACCCAGGAATTCCATTATTGGGTATATACCCAAAGGAATATAAATCATTCTACTGTAAAGGCAAATGCATGCATGCTTATGTTCATTGTAGCACTATTCACAATAGCAAAGACATGGAATCAACCTAAATATCCATCAATGACAGGTTGGATAAGGAAAATGTGGTACATATACACCATGGAATACTATACAGCCATAAAGAAGAACTAGATCATGTCTTTTGCAGGAACATGGATGGAACTGGGGGCTATTACCTTTAGCAAACAGGATAATGCAGGAACAGAAAACCAAATATCGCATGTTCTCACTTATAATTTGGAGTTAAATGATAGGAACTTATAAACACAAAGAAGAAAACAGACACTGGAGTCTACTTGAGGAGGGTAGGTGAGAGAGGAAGAGAAGCAGAAAAGATAATTATTGGCTAGTGGGCTTAATTCCTGGGTGATGAAATCATATGTACAACAAAACCCATGACACATGTTTATCTATGTAACAAATCTTTACATGTACCCCGAACCTAAAATAAAAGTTATAAAAAGAGAATTTTTTAAAAGGAAGAAAAAAGTAATAATGAAATGGAACATGGCATAATCAGGAACTATCCTGGACAAATGGGATACATGATTGCCCTACAAAAGTAACACATGATACCAGGCATCAGAGCACAGACCCTCACTAGTCACACTGAAGACATGTTTAGTAAGAACTGTACACACATTTGTGATTAAATGTGACAGGAATATTGGAGAAGAATAAAAATTTGAAATGTGATATTTTATATCTAACTGCATATTATCATTTGGTACATTAAAAATTATATTATGTAATCATCTTATTAGTATGTTATCCTATCTGATGAAATTATTTTTAAAAATAGTATCCTAAAAAAAGGTGCCTATTTTGAAGCATTCTCAAAGAGGTGACTTTCAAAAAGGAATCTCGGTCCTTAACAGTAGATATTACAGATACATTATTTTTGTTCTCCATACCTGTAATTTTTACTTCAGAGTAACATTAAAGTTTGTATACAAAATGACTTTTGGATAAATACTCTTGTTAATAAACATGACTTGAATCTCAATGTTTGAGGAGTCCTTATTAGAAATGGGAATGATAATTGTATGGCTGGCTTCATGTAGGCTTCATAACATGTCAATCAGACTAACTCAGCCTGAGAAAGGATTCTACAGTCAGGCTGGAATTCTGCGAAGATAAGAGTAGCTATCAACTGGTGATGTCTACTCCAGGTGTAGGATGGAGAAACTCCTGTGAGCTCATGTGCCACATATTTGCTGATCTTGGTCTGTTGAAGTCCTAATACAATACCCTGTCATTTAAGGACTTCTCTACAAACTTGCTTTTTAAGATTTATATCCCAAACAACCACCCAACTAAACTCTATTCTAACTAGTCTGATAAATTTATTGTCCCCTGAAAAATCTTATTTCATTCCTTATTTTTCTTAGGTATATTTACCAAGAAAGACCGAAATTTGCATGTAGGAAGTTTGATGGAAATATCTCTGGGAAGCACCTGTAAGAAAGTGATGACAGAAGATCAGGCAGAGGAAGAAGTTGAAAAGTGATGTGGTTGCAAAAAAGACTTCAGCCGCAACCGTAAGAAGCTCCAGAGTTGGACTGGCCTGCAGAATTGGCTCACAATGAACTGAGGAGACAGGCTTTTGTACCTTCACGTTGGCCAGTCATTGGGTATAAGTTGCCATAACCTTGATTGAGCAACACAGGTCCCTTGGTCTGAGGGTAGCTCCTAGACAAGGACTCGGCTGTGAATTTCAGCAGCTAACTCTCCTGACAGCCAAGGAATTGGTGCCTGGGTGCTGTGGCAGAAATGTGGGTGGCACACTAGCACTCACGATACCACTCTTACCTTGAGAGGCCACTTTGATCTTTCCTATTCTTCCCTCCTATAGGACTCTAATTATCTTTGCAGCAAAGGTCAAGTGCCACCAGTTATTCCTTTCCTGTTCCTACCACCCTAGGCTAGAAAAAGCTTCCATTTTTCTGAATTACATTATTATATCATGAGAGCATGATGAATAGCTGATCCCAAGCACAGTGGAAGCAGACTATAGATTGAAACACAACCCTATCCACTTAGACAATATTTCTTTTTGCAAGACTTGATATTGCATGATGGGGGTTGTCTTGAATAATAACCTAGGAGGGTGCCTGGCATCTAGGACACAGAGATTGATAAGTATAAAAGCACAAGGCAACAAAGCAACAGCATTGGGTTTGTTCTCACGTGGTTGCATAAACCCCCTCACCTTTATAGGGGTCAGAACCAAAACTTTAGGGAGATTTTTTTTTTTTTTTTTTTTTGAGACAGTCTGGCTCTGTCACCCAGGTTGGAGTGCAGTGGTGCAATCTTGGCTCACTGCAACCTCTGTCTCCAAGGTTCAAGCAATTCTCCTGCCTTAGCCTCCCAAGTAGCTGGGATTACAGGCATGTGGCACCGTGCCTGGCTAATTTTTTGTATTTTTAGTAGAGACGGGGTTTCGCCATGCTGGCCAGGCTGGTCTCAAACTCTTGACCTCAGGTTATCTGCCTGCCTCGGCCTCCCAAAGTGATGGGATTACAGGCATGAGCCACCGCACCTAGCCAAGGGAGATATTTTCAAGAGTGGTTTTATGATACTTGCTATTCAAGTGCTGCAGTTTCTGGAGCTGATATGATGCCTAGTGACCCAAGTTAGAGAGCATGTCTTCTCAACTTCCCTATAAACTTCTGTGTAGCCCTTGCACTCCAAGGAGAAAAATCAGTGATGACATTCAAAGGTTGGCTAATCCCAAGGAGAGCCCTGGCAGCCACTGAAAAGGTACGGCTATTTTTCAAGTGTCCTTCAGGCTTCAGTGAAGAACCTAGAACAGAAAACATGAATGAACAATTCATGAGCACATTTGAGCAACACTTGAGACTTTTATGTGGCTTTCATTTTTCTCTGGAGAGATGACTGGATTCATAACTTGATTAATGAGGAAATTGGAGGAAGGAATACAGTTTCCCAGTTACTGAAACTCATACATAGATTTTAGTGTGAACGAATTTGAAAATTTCAGGTTCACCTAGAAGTTATCACACATAAACGGTTAAATCTCCAAAGCATGGTAATACATGCTTTGGAGAGATTTAACCGTTTATGTGTGTATCTTTGGTTTCTAACTAGATTACAGTAACTCTGCAGGTAAGGACCATGTCTTTCCTTCACAAATATTTAAGGATTAATTTATATATTGATGGCAATGGATGTCTTGGGTCCCGAAGTATGTTGTTTTATTTACCTGATTCTTATTTGCAGGCCTGGGCTTGGTAAGCATACAATCATAGCGGGATGTTTTCTCAGGAGTCACCACCCAGTGACTAGTATCTTTTTCCATCAGTCTTTTTCTCTTAAGATCAGAGTCCCTATGCTTTTGTCTGTCTTCTGAATGTCTCATGTTTCAGTTTTCACTTCTTCCAACACTGATGGTTACCTCAATGTGGTCTTGACCTATTCCTCCATCAAAACCAAGGGGCTTATAGGATCACTGAGTTCTCAGATATTGGTGACATTAACCCAGTTTTCATAGGGTATTTAATATGTTTGAACCACATACAAGAAAAAAATTAAATATAGACCCCAGCATATGCTACTTTCTAATCTTCTTGCATTATGCTATTAAATGTCTAGGTTTTCCCTACATGTTTTGGCAATAAAACTAAACACTGATAAGACATTAGTTGGTACAGTCCCAAATATTTTCAAACAGTGAATATGAAAAATAAGAGGTCAGTGAATCAATTATGCTGAGATAATTTTATGAGGTTACCCGCTGGATTATAGGTTGGTTGGTTATTCCACTGTATTTTCTTGCTCTCTTTTCCCAAACATAGAAAATTCTCACTATACAAAGTCTGTTCAATCTAAACTTCAAAAATGACCTCCAACATACATACTTTGTTCAAGATGCAGGAACCATTTCCTGAATTTTAACTGGGCCAAAGAGACATATGTGTATGCATATCCATGATATTCTCATAAATACATAATATGTTACATATACAAATGTTTTATACTTTTTTCATAATGAACAATATGTAGACAAACACAGAGACTAAGACAAGTGCAAACATAAATAGGAGAGGATTCAAAATCAAATCTATGGAAAAACTGGATGGTGTTTTTAGGTGTCAGTAATTTGCTTGGTAACAGGATCTCTATGCTTGGAACTTTTCCTGTGTACTTAAATGAGAATTTTTGACTGGATGATCCAGACTATTATATCATCTTTTTCTTTTTTTGATGAAGGTAGAGGCTTAGAAATGCAAAAGAACACAGGAAATCTCCTTTTTCAAAAAAAAAAAAATTCTAGCATTGTCCTGCATAGGCTGTAACCACTCCCTGAACTGCCAACTCAGTGAACACTATGAAGCCATCTTATAAGGAAATACCATATTCTCTGCAACCCAGAAAGCATCTTGATCATCAGTTATCCTCTAGCTGAATTCCTTATCTAACCCAAGTCTTCTTTCTGCAAAGCTTTTGTTCAGGCATTTTCTTTCTACTACTGCTTACTAAAATTGAGAAGGTCAAAGTGAAAGTGGTAATTGCTCTTGGCACTTTAGAAAATGATTTTATTTCCATACCTATCATTTTCTTTAAAGCCTTCTTCTGCTGAGTCTCTATCAGTTGTGCTTTGTACTGTAGATCAACACATGCAGGACCTCTCTACCTGCTAAGCCCCTTTCTGGTATTGCGGAGTTTAAAATTCAGTGAGGTAGCCCAATGTAAATATGTTTTCTATGCTATATCTCTGGCAAAAAGGGAGAAGAAAGTGAATAGAAAACAAGGTTCTCTTTCTGCTTTTATGAAGTCATCACAGAGTAGTTGAGATTTGGAGGTAAGTTCATACAGCAGAGACAAATAGGGGATAATAGAAATGCAGGAAAAAAAATCTTACTACTGTTAAAAACATCAACTGAATTAAATTTAAAAGAGTTTAATTGAGCAATGAACTATTCGGGCAGCCTCCCGAGCCAGAGTAGACTCAGAGACTCTAGTGCAGCCATGTAGTGGAGGAAAGTTTATGGACAGAATAAGGAAAGTGACGTACAGAAAATGGAAGTGAGGTATAGAGATAGCTAGATTGCTTACAGTTTGGTATTTGCTCTATTTGAACATAATTCAAATAGTTGGCTACATTTGACTGGCCAAAACTCAGTGATTAGCACAAGTCTAAGCCACAGTCTGTTTACACCTCCACCTGTTGTAGTTCATGATGTACAGAGAAACTTTTGGGCCAAACTTAAAATATGTAAGCAGGCAGCTTGAGGCTGAACTTGATTTAACAGTACTATTTTCCTCTATTTAAGGTCACTAAGAGAAAGGCTATATAAGCAGTTCACCTTTCCACAGCTAATGCATTATTCTATTTGGACTGCTACTGCCATTCTACTAATACTTCCATGTACCAAAGCCCACTGCCTAATTTCTCCCTTTAGAGTTTCCTAGTGACTTGATTTCTCTTTTTGCCTTTGTTTTTAATCTAGAGTTTGAATTGGCTCCATCTCTGCCCACCTTTGTCTCTTCAGTGGTTTAGTTGACTGGTTCTTCTAACCACTGTACTTACTTCATGGAAAACCAAAGAAAGGTGTTCTGAGTTAAATTTCAGTTAGATCAGTCTCCTAATTTTCTTCAGGCATCTCATCATTATTTTGAACCTTCAACTATATAGACAATGAGAATTTTCATTACTGTATTAAGACTCTTCACTTTCCCCTTCACTGTTACTGTTATAGCAAATAACAGTTTTGCTATAACATGAACATGTAAATATATGTTGAACCTTTTTTTCCATAAGCATCAAATTCTATAGTAAAAGTAAATCATATTTTACAAATTAAACTAATCCAAGGTTCTAGAATTAATGGAAAGGAAAAACATTCTAAGACATTTACAATCCATCAATCTTTGGGGGAAAAAATATTTCAATCTGGATTCACTGATTTGCCAAAATAGCTCATGTTTCCCCTTAGCAATAAGAAAGAATGTAGTAATACTTTCACTCCTATAGCTCCCTTTTATTCTAAGATCATAAATATGCTGCAACCATTAATTAATTAAGTGTTACAGCCTTACCAGTGAAGTAGGTGAGTTTCCTGTCTCCAACTGTGGCCAACGCTCAGAGAAAGGCTGAGTCTTCCCTAATGCAGCTAATTAGGCAGTGCTATACCACTAGGGAAAATTTCTGATCCCAGCTGGAGATCAACTTGTGCCCTGAAGAAATGGGACTTGATAGCCCTTCAAGTTTTCATCCTAACCTCTGTCCCTGCTGTTGATATTCTTAGTCATATCAATATCTAGTGCTTTTTGGTGTATTATAGAGCTGTTGGTCCCCAGGGCATCCAGGTCTAAAAGAAATCATAGATGAAAAGCACATTGTGCTAAAATAAACAAACAAACAGATTCTTATCCTCCCTCTTTTTAGTGTGAACCTCCATCTGTGGCAAGGACACATATTTAATTAGTGTTGTGATCACCCCACAGAAGCGGATGGACCTCCCACCTCCAAGATCTGGTTCAGGTGAAACTGATAACATCACACACCCAACAAGGGGATATACAAAGGTTTATTACTCATATAATGAACCTCTCTAGGGAGAGCAGTGCCGGCTCCCAAGTTGGTCTGAAAATGGCTTAAGAGAACAGGGAAAGGAGTCAGCTCTGAAGTTTTATTAAAGGTGGTTGGGGCTGTGTAAGGGTCCCAATGAGCACAGGTTTGTGTGGCTTCAACTTCCCACCAGTACCAAAAAAGAAAATATGCAGACTTTCTTACCAGCGTGCCAAAATGTGGGCAGAAAGGAAAAAGGAAAGCATGGAGTTTGGAAGCTGTCAGCAGTCGTGTCAAAAATTAAGTCGCTCTTACAATCAACATTCTGCATAAAATTCCCAGGTCATACAAAGATGCTGTACGTATAATTAATGAAATAATTATATGTTAAGGGACCAGTTTGGGAAGTATGAAGGAAATAAATAATTCAAAGTACCTAAAACTTCTGACTAGGATGCTGTAAGCACAAAATATAGCAGCTGGTAGGGTCTGTGGTGCCAGGAAATAAAAAGGCCTCCTCTTCTAATAAACGTTAATGAAATGTGGCTAGGCTGTTACATAGATTCCAGGCCTTTTTATTTGGCTTATATCCTAAATAACATAACTGCTATTTAGAGTTTCACCAAATTACTCTTATAACCTCCCAAGAGTTCAGGAACGAGAGTTGTTTCTGACCATTTCGCAACAGTGCAAGCGGTGGCAAAAAAGGGGCTTAACGTAGGATCGCATAGGCAATATCATGATTTCTGATTTAGCATTGATCTGCTAAACCAAAATGCGGCTTCCCACTCTTATTTGCCATAATGTCAAAAATCAGACATGCATAATTCTTCTTTCTCCTAGCTTTCTAAAAATAATTTTGTTTGGTTCTTACTTGCTTTTGTAATTTAATTTATTGTGGAAAGGAAGTTTAGCCATGTCATTGTAAGAGCAAATTTATGCCAAGGAACGTTTTGAAAGCAATGTTTGGGGAATTAAATACTCCCAACAAATATTCCAGGAACAAGACAAATTTCCCAGAATTTCAATTTTCTGTTGTTTTCTCATGTTATCACAGGAGCTCTGAAGCTGTTCCCAAATTACACAAAATTCTACAGCAAGCAACTGGTCTCTCTAGTCTCTGACTCCACTCTTGCACAATTTTTTGGTTCTTCCACTGCTACAAAAAGACATTTCTTACTGTTTGAATGCCATGTGTTTTTCCTTTGTTCTCCTTGATCACAAACTGGTCTCAAGAAATGATCCACTAGCTGCTATACATAAAATTTTACTTTTCTGTTGTCATCACATATGTAAGTTAATTCCACTTGCTCATTCAACAAAAGTTTTTTGAGTGATATTATATTTGAGGTTCTGACAAAGCTAGATATATATAGTCCTGCCTTCGTGAGGTACAGTTTAAGAGATAGTACAGGCATTCATTCTTTAGGGAAGGCAAAGTTTTTATGATCACCCAAATGTCTCCAATTGAGTACATGGAAAAGACTCAGTATGCAAATGTATACCTCTGTGATTCTAAATTCCATACCCTTCACCAAATCCTCATGTGGTAACAAGATGTTTCTAAGTTTAAATTTATTCAATTCATGGAGGAGCTATTAATTTTGCAAATGGAATTGGATATTCGACAGCAGGTATTACCTAAATGAAAACAATTGCATTCCACGTTGCCTGTCCCTCTTCAGTACATTTAGAAGACTTGGGGTTATTAATTTATTTTTCTGAATGTTTATGTAACCTTTTTACTATATTCCTGTAGGCTGCAAAAAGCCTCAGTAGAGGTTTGTGTGTTGCTGAAGGCAGGGAAAACAAGAGTTGGCTCCAGGCATAGTTATAAAACAAATATGCTTTTTTCAGGAAGAAAAATAGCCACGAGAAAGCCAGTTTCCTAAACAGGATGTGTTGGGGTTTTTTTCCACTCATGACTGATTGTGGCACCAAACTAGGATTATCATTTTGGACATCTTTTTAAAAAATTAAAGCCCAAAATAAGTCTATAGAAGAATGCTGAAGCAAACAGACCTCATATAAATTCCTAGAATCCAACACAGAATTCATTTCAAAGCTGACCATTTGTAGATCATCTTAGTATGTGTGTTTACTCAGTTACTGATATGCAAAATGCCCTGTCATCAGTATGGTTGTTGGTTTATCTGGCATATGCTACATAACACCGTTGAAGAACAAGCCACTTAACTTTGTGTTTGAAAATGTTAAAGAAGAACTGCACTCCATGTTTATTCTGCATAACAACATCTTTGCAAAAAGGATCAACTCAGAATGAACTTGCATTTTCTTTCTTCATGTTGTCAAGGAAATGGCCCTATGTTAGATCAATTTTTGTCCTTGTTAAACCAATTCAAGAATGAGGTTTTAAAAAGTGGATGGCTACAAAAGTGTATTTTCATATGTAATACTCTGCTGAAAAGGCATTGGCATAGAGTGTTTTGACTTTTTAAAATGTTCTTGAGATTTGAATGGCTGGTCATTGTTGTTATGTCTTACTTAAAACTCTCAGCAACCTGTCAGAAAGGGGTGGAATAGTCAGTCAAAACATAAAACACACAAAACACTTCAAAGTAGAGTAAGACAGTCTTAAGCTGTTTTTTTTTTTCTTTTAACAACCTGTATTGTGCCTTTAAAATCTTGATAACTCATTTTTAGGATAAAAAGTCTAAATGGAACAGGAAATGACACAACATGGAATTACTTTTACAAAAATAAAAATTACTGGAGAAAGGAAACTGATTGAGACCGAAACATAGAAGTTCCATCTGGAAGCAAGCATGCATCCCTTCCTAAGAAGTAAGTGTCTTCTCATAGTCTACAGACTCCTTTAATGTTATTTTCCACAATTAAAATACGGAAGAAATATACTATCCATTTCTAAAATAAAAAGAAATCAAAACCCAAGGAAATTTGCCCAAATATATGGTTGCCTGCAGTAGACATCAAACTTCACTTATTCCTTTATTAAGACACACTGTAAGTATAAACATCTTTTAAATTCCACCAATTAAATTAATTTTCTGATTTCCTCCTTTAAAACTTGGCTTTGTGCTCCAAAAACTAAAGGTTTTTTTTTATGGATAATAAGACTCACTTTCTCTGTGGTTAAATACCAGCTGTCTAACTCAGTATAATTTAATAGGAAGGCTTAGCCTCCATATTTTTCTTCTCATGCAGCATTTATAAGAAAAATATTCACTTTTATGACAGAATGAAGCCAAAGTCTTAAATTGTTAATATTGACCAAAAATGTACACAGTCTCAGCATATGCCCCTTGCCATTCACAAAACAGATGCTAATTGGAAGCAAATATCATCCACCCATGATTGGACTTGCAAACTCAAACTGTTTTATAATAACAAAAAGTGTGCCTTCTTTCCTTACCAAATGGCAGAAAGGAAAAAAATTGCCAGTGGCTCTGGGAATACATTAATCAATACCCTATTATTTTTTGACTAAATAGAACTTATATTCTTCTGTTCTCACTAATTCTGTTCTCACTGATTCCAAGAGAAGAAATGTAGATAAAAAATGAAGAACCTCAGACACAATTTCTCAATGAATTTCATGTTCATTTAAAAAAATGTATTTAAAACATGTATTCATTTTAATCATTGGTTCCCGAGTTTACTGAGTTGGTTTGTCAGATAAGAATGTTTCTTAATACTCAGAATTTTTTAGTGTTGTGCAAAAGCTTAAAGAAGTCAAATGTCCTTAAAAAAAAGAAAAAATGTTCTGAATTCTTGGTATATTAATAGTATTTATAGTTGGACAACTTTAGACCAAGCTGAATGTCATCATGTCTATATCTAAGATACAGCGACTTTTTGGTCTAATGGTACTCTCCTTCCGTGATTCTTCCCTCACATCTGGTCGCCAAAGAGCCGTTCCGTCACCCTGCAGCCTGCTAATGAGATCCTCCATTTAATTAATACCATAAGAATTTTAATTCTGACTGAATCAATTTAACGTGATGTGATTTTGTCAGCTCTATTCCCCAAGTAAAAAGTGAGCCTGATGCTTATTACATACATCATTTCACGGGCCCTGCATTCCCTGCTGACTTAAACAAATTCTAATTAAGACTAATTAAAGCATCATTTATGAAAGCGCTTGTGATAGCTATGCAAACATTCTGGGTGGGTATGCTTTGCATAATAATTATCCTAGTTAATATTAAGGCTAGGTCCTTGGCAATTAGGTCTTTGAAACAGAGAGTTATTCTGAATTTAGCCCTTTTCAGTGTGAGCAATTAATAAAAAAAAAAAAAAAGTGCTAAATTTATGTAGTGGCTTCATTAACAAAATAAATTTAGAAGTAGTAGTATTGTTTGCATTTTTAAAACTAAGCAGAATTCTTAACCCAGGTGACAGTTATTAAAATAAAAAGAATGCAGTTTTTTGATCTGGTAAGTTTATTATAGCCATCCAAGAAAAAGCATTAATTTTATAAGTTGCAGTCAGAATTTGGAAATAAATCTTACTAGTCTACATCATATTACATATATATGTAGATGTCTATAAGTAACAGACATCTGAAAAAATACGTTATTTTTAAAATTAGATGTTTAGATAACATTTTAAAAATCTGATGCAAACTCAAAGTGTTATACAGGCAGATTAAATTCCTCAATTTTATAACTACTTGATAGGTCTAATATGCAAGAAAATGTGTCCTTATGCCTGCTGAGTTTAGTGAAATTAAAAATTCTGACAGCATTCATGGTTTGCTTTACCTTTGTTTTTAAAGTCTCTATTATACTGTCAGTATTCATTGTGCGGCAAAATTGAAATGTATTAAAATGCTGTAAAAACTGCTTGCCTTTCAAATTCCTATATACTTTTTCTAGGACTTTATGTCAGGGTCAAGTGAAGTTGGAAGTTTGCAAGAAGTAAATGGAAAAAAAATAAAAGAAAATGTGACTGTTTTATTAAATGGATAAAAGATGGGTAAAAGAGGTTGATAATAGTACCAACAACAACAACAACAATAAAAATTTCTTTTACCTCCGTCTTTACAATTACAGTGAATTCAAATTCAGGCAGGTAACTCAGAGGTAGGAAACTAACCAGTCTATTAACAGAGCTGGGTGTATTAAATATAGAGTCTACTAGATTTTATCCACCACCATTAAAAACCAAACAGAAGTTTTATACAAGGTTCTATCTTCGAACTCATAGGATGAGAATCACTGAAAGTGAGAAAGAAATGCTGTATCTTAGTATAAAAGTAAATAGGGAAGTTCTCTACATTTTTATCTAATACACAGCAAAGAATTTTAAAAGCCTATATTAAATCCCCACAAGAACAATGTAACGCTATAAAGACCAACAAATAAAGATTAAACTGTCGATTCTAGTAATTTTGTGAGACAAAACTGATAGTAAAAAGCCATGTGGATAAATCTATTAAGCTCAATCACATTCTCACAAAATTACCTTTAAAAATGTGATCCTAATTCTATAACTTCAAGGACAGTGGAAAATTGTCATGAAAGACTGTGCCCAGGCATTGATTCAACTGCTTTTAAGTCTGTATCAATTAACTGGGTGGAAGAAGAGTGAGTATGCTCATTAAACTGGCAAATGACACAAACTGAGACGGTTATCACTGTAACACCTTGAGAAAGTATCCAAAGCAGTGTCCAGTCAAATAAGGTTAATTAAAAATACTTCCACAGCCTAAAACTAGTGAAAAACAAACTCCATAAGGAACAGAAGTATATGAAAGAGCTTCAAGGAATTGCAGTTTGACGACAACTCATAGGTTTTAGCAGTAGATTTTTCTAAATCCAGCATGATCCTGAGATAGAATCATATCACATAAGAATCATAAAGCAACCCTCCTTTTAAATAAAAATATAAACGATCCATGTAGCTAAAGAGATACAGAAAAATGGCCTGTGAGAAAAGGTTCTTTAAGATAAACGATCCAATACAACTTAAAGAATTATTAAGTATCTTTTTAAAGCCAAGTGTTGGCAGCGACAGACCAAAGGGAGAGATGAGAACGGTACCCGCTTAAGTCATTTCTTTGTAGTTGTTGTTAAGAGATCTCTGAGAGTCAGAAGCACAATTCAATGGCAAATCACAGAGGTTTCTTCTGAAATCGAGGGTAGAATATTTGGGAGACTTCTCTCCAAGCAGGACGAAAGAAATAGCTGAAGAATAAACAAAAAGATTATGGGTTGGTAGAGAGTCTAAATCTGGGTGGAAGGATGAGGGCAGTTCTTGCCCAAGCTGAACAACTTACGTATGTAGGAAGTGTGGAATGGTGAAACTTTTTAGGTATCCTTAGGCAAAAGGTGGACCAGCTGATCTCCATAATTGCTTAGGAGACAAAAAATAAAATGAACAAAATTGCTAGAAAAGAATTAGGTCGGAAAATAAAAGAGAAGAAATATATATATATATATATATATATATATATATATATGTGTGTGTGTGTGTGTGTGTGTGTGTGTGTGTGTATAAAACTAAACCCCAAAATAACCTTACAAAGCTGTTTGCTTACCTTCTAAACAGATGAATTATAAAATAGGAGTGGGCAATTAGTGATTCCCCTGACGGTGAGTGGCCCTTTAATGCAGTTGTTTGTAGCATTGTGCCACCCGATGAGGGATGAGTTTTCTTTCCCTGGTACCCTCATCCTTTCCTTTATTTTTTATTTACTTATTTGTTGGTCTCCTTTTTTGTCATTCTTCCCTCTTTTTCACTCTTTTTCTTATACACAAGAATGCTCTGTTCATGAGAGGTGTTCTAGATTAAGGCAGTCGAGCAAAGAAATGTCATCCGAAACAGTGGCTCTCAAACTTTGGCCTGTATCAGATTCACCCAGAGGGTGTGTTAAAAGGCACGTTGCTGGCTCCAACACACAGACTTCTGATTCAGTGGGTCTAGGGTAAAGCCTGAGATTCTGACTTTCTAACAAGTTCCCAGGTGATGCTGAAGCCCCTGATTCTGGACCACAATTTTGAGAACAACTGTTCTGCTCAAATTCAAAGGACCCCAAATCTGAGTACTGAAGAAAACCATAAATGTAATCACTAGTTTGAATAACTGCAATCTTTACATAAGATATCATTAATATTTAGTCAGTAAACATCTGTGTGTCCACACCAATTTTTTCCAGACAGTATCTGTTTCAATTATTTCATATTTAGGCCAAATCAAATGTTCTACCCCCAAAGACTATCTATGAAGTGTCCATACACTTTAAATTTCGTAACAAAATTATTCCTGCTGAGAACAAAATTATAAAGATCTTAAGCTTAACCTAAATATTGAACTTTCAATCATAACATGCATAGTTAGCAACTAGTAATGGCTGCTTTTAAAAAGTCTCAAAATGATCACTGAATAGATTTCATTTGGTAGTCTAAATCTTAATTGTTAAGGACAATCTGTATATCCACAGTAATATTTGGAAAAAAAAAAAAAAACAACAAACAAAAAAAAGTGTAGTACAATTCAGCCATTATGGATAGAAGCTTATTATTCGCATGAGCAAAAAAAAAAAAAAAAAGAAAGAAAGAAAGAAAGAAAACAAGAGGCTTGCCTTACATTTAGGAAATAAAAAATTCACATAAAGGATGCTTTTAAAGCATTGGAGGGTGGTACCAATAGAAGCTGTAAAGATCTTTCATCCTTAATAGGTTGTGAAGCAGCATTTCTTCTCTCTGGTTTTCTTGGTTGAAGGCAGATGAAAAGGTTGAAGATAACTTTACAACCCAAGTTTAGGTTTTAATAACCACAAATAAGTTATTAAGATCCCAGGCTGA